>NC_134273.1:28825935-29525935 GCF_031893055.1 Leptodactylus fuscus
GGAGACGTGTTCGGTTGTGATTTATTCCGTTGGTTTCTTCCTGCACTGTCTGAACACTGCCCTATTCTTTCACCTTGGTAATTGATTTTCCACCACACCCATCTCCTTCACCTTCCGTTTTCTCTGCTCCTCTAATGGTTAATCTGGTCTTGCTCTATGATTGACAGCCTACCTTCCTGTCAACTCCAGGGGCGGGTTCTTCCTCCCTATTTAGCCGTGGCTTTCGTTCACACCAGTGCTTGCTATTGCCTTGTGCATACTTGCTCCTTGCGATCACTATTTTTGCTTGCATTCTTATCCTTGACCTTTGGCTTTCCCTACTGACTATTCTTTGGACTCCGAATTGGCACTGCATCGCTCGACTGTTACTGACCCTTGGCTAGCTGACCTCTCTTTGTTGTTGTCCGTCTTGTCTCCATTTGTGCTTCACCTATACAGGAAGGGACTGTCTTCGTGGTTGCCGCCTATTACATAGGATAGGGCCTGGCAATAGGAAGGGTCAGTTGGGGGCTTCAGCTTAGGGCTCACTGTCTCTTGTGTCCCATTGCTGTCCTAGCAATTCCCTAACACAGGGGCCAAACTTTAATACTGCGAGTGGATAAGTCGGAGATCATACAGGAAAGATAAACAAGATAGTATTTGTTGGAAGATGAAATAAATATAATGTAGGTTCTGCAGCAAACCCTCAACAACATGGAAGAGCAATGAAAAATAGCTCTGAAATTGTACAAGTGACCCTGAGAGAAGTCTTGAGTTGTTCCTGGGAGTAGAAAGCTATGTGAGGGGTTGCCTAAATTTTCTTTTTATATATATATATATATATATATATATATATATATATATATATATATATATACACACCTCTCCCCAATCCTCTGTTTCCTGCCCCTGGCTGAGAAAACAGAGAAAGTTGCTAAATTTTGCACAAAAAAATTGTGACTGTTTATATGCCTTATATGACAGTTTTCTGACATTATAAATTGGGGCATAATAAATCTGCCCCAATAAGTTCAGCCAAAGTACAAACCTAAGCCAGTAAGAGCGCTCAACTCTGGGTGGAGGTTGCATAGATCTTGCCCTTTTTCAGGCAAGGATGAGCCTTAGTTGCTGTGATTGTGTCCAAACATTTGGGATGATCCTGACAATTTTAAGACGGTTGGTAAATACCATGTATACTGCAACAGATTGCTGTGCTTGTGAAGGTTGAAGGATGTCCAATATGCTACTAGATGGATGCAGAGGCATAACATGAGGTATCTGGGCCCCAATGTAAATTCTGTACCAGGCAACCAACTATAATGGCAGTATTGCTTTGCTTATAGTATTGGTCACCTGATATTGGAAAGAGACACCTTATGAACTTTCTGGGATTGCAACTGTACCCACTTAAGTTATGCCACTGGATAGGGGTGGGGGTTCTTTAGTAAATTGGCCATTCAGTGTTCATTCTATTATATTGATAACTGGACCCACTTTTTACCTCCTATTAGGGAGCGGTTTACCAAAGCAAACAAACCCTAAAAGAGAACCTTTCATCACTTCCACCAAATCCATTGCATCATTTAGTAGGTGCTGCACAGTTGGAATCTTTTCTCTAGCCCCCACATTCTTGAGCAATCAGTGATGTTAGTTTTGGTGCCTTCTATGTTATTTAGACTCTGTACTGTCAGGAGGGCGGTGTCAGGCAGGAGCAGACAAAGGGTGTGATTCTGAGCTCTGATACTGGTGGCCTCTGATTGGAGCTCTGAGTCACGCCCCCAGTCTGACACCGCCTTCTGGCAGCTTAAATACTACATCGGCACCAAAACTACCTGTGCTTTCTGCCCGGGAACGGTGCAGCCTAGAGAGAAAATTCCAACTGTGTTAGAATGAGTGGAGCAGTGCCTATTAACAGATGCTAAGAACTAGAATTGGTGGAGGCAGTGAAAGGTCCTCTTTAAATATATCCTGCAGCCGTGTTCATTAACACATGAATGCCCAAAGCAAACACTAGGTATTATTATGTAAAGGAGATTACTTGGGTGACCCCCGAAGCCATAATTGGAATAAAAATAAAGCTATAATAAGATCCACCAACAGCAACAACCGCCCCGGCTGACGACAGAGCACAAAAACTGACAACAAATGATGATACATGATAAATCTACTTCTATTTTCGGTAACTTAAAGCAAACCCATTTTAATTCCTACATCCAGGACATGCTGGATCTGCTGGCACCGAGCTGAAAAATGTCATTTGTACCATGGGAGGCCCGATGATGCAGAGCTTCCTAAAACAAAACCCTAGTACACTGCCAAGCGCTGGCTCCCTTTCAAAACATTTGCACTAAAACTTGGCAGCCCCGGCCGAGCTCAGTCATCTAGATCTCTCCAGGGGCCTGGGAGGATTTTGATCAATTTCTAAGCCCTGAAGGAAAAACAAAGTCATACTTGAAGATTGTAGTGCTAAGAGTATATATGTGCTGACCACAGGCGTGCACCCATTGGGGGTCTGCACCTTAATCTTCTTATGAGAGTATTACCATAGCAGAGGTTATTGCAGGGAGGACCTGAAGCATCATTCATAGTCGTACACATTGGATAACATAAGGACCCTTATTAGACTATTATGTTCCAGTATGGTTATATCTAGGCCTGTTCTTTGCACACACCATACAAACTACGATTTATATTAATATAATCCACTATTATTTTACACTTAGTGCCTTTTTATGTTCATGTTATACAGATATATTCTATAACTGTTGGTGAGAATTGATACCTTTATGTTACAGGGTCATTGCTGAGTGTTACCATTGTGTTCCTAAAAAGTACAGCTGGTTATATATTATAGTTATTACACCCCCATACACATGCATGCTTGGTGTGAGTGTAATACATTGAAAGCAATAGGGAAAAAAGCCTCCCATTGATTTCAATGGGGAGCGCACGTATGTCGGCTCCCATTCAAGTCAATGGGAGCTGCTTTTTACACGCTCATTCTGAACGTGTTTTTACGTTCAGAATGAGCGCAGCGTAACTCCGTGTGAAGGCTCCCTCAAGCCGCTACCAAGCAATAAACTAAAAGTTCAACAATCAAATCCTTATCTCCCTTGAAATCTGCTATCATTGATGTCGATGACATATCCTTAAGTCGGACCGTCCGTTTTTGATTGGTGGGGTCTCATGTCTTGTCACCCCCTAGATCAGCTGTTTGAAGGGTCTGCAGCACTCCCCTTTGTCTTCCTCCAGTGCCGGAGCTCTCCATACTCGCAGTGCTGTATTTTTCATGGTGACTGAGATGAGTATTGCACCATTGTCCCAAATCATAACTTGGGACGGGAGATGACATTATGGTACTAGTCACAATGACTAGAGTTATGTGTGATCTGCTCATTGTATATTGTGCCCCCTATAGTCCCCTGTACTGCAGGAGATGCCACCATATATATAGGAGATGATACACTTTATTACTGTATGGTGGAGAGCACAAAACTCGCTATGGTCATCCTTGTCCTGTGATGAGAGCCCCCGACCCAATGATCCAGAGGAAGGTGAAACAAACCCCTCTGAAGGGAGGTAAAAAATTCCTTCCTGACCCCAGATATGGCGATTGAATATCTCCCTGTATGTATGTGTATAAGTGTATTATAAGCTCATGAGAGCTACTGTATCTATCTATCTATCTATCTATCTATCTATCTATCTATCTATCTATCTATCTCCTATCTATCTATCTATCTCATATCTAGGTATCTCTATTGTCTATCTCTTCTATCTATCTAGTTATCATCTATCTATTGATATCATATCTACTTATCTAACATCTTCTATTTATCCATTTATCGCCTATCTCCTATCTATCTATCTATCTATCTATCTATCTATCTATCTATCTATCTATCTATCTAATAGAACAGTCTACACAGTACATTCTAGAGAAGAGCGGCCATTGACATTTAGATTACTATTGCCTCTCACTCCTGTCATGGCGGCTGGAGCTGAGATTCCTCTTACACATTGCTGTCCAGTTATTTCCAGGCAGTTTTTCTTCTGAATAATTAAATTTACCTCTTAAAATTTTAATAAAGGGAGACAACTGTAATGTCTAAAAACAAGACTTGACCTCATGCATTAACCATTATGTGTAGATATGTATTATAATTATAAATACAAATCAGACCACTCCTCTACTTGTGGGCTCCCCTTGGGGTCTTTCTACTGGCAGCCCCTGCAATTAGCAGGAAATTAAAGCATTACAGGGCTCCCATAGCAATGAATGGGCATCTATTGCTTATAGTGCGCACCATGTATCTGTCCTATGTTCATTGCTTATTTATCATCATGTTTCAGCTCAGTACATTAATGCAGTTTATGTAATATTTGTATCCATGATCTGGATCTTAGTTTGAACTTTATGGTGATTTTTAGTAATAGATCATTGATCAACTCATAGACGCCATAGCCGTAGGGACTGAAATATAATGTATGGTTTCAATTAACTTTACTAGCTTACAATGGTCGGGAACGTAGGTGGTAAATGTGTTTTAGCTTATAACTCCAGAGGAAGCTACAGTTTATTTCTTATAAAAGGTCACAGAACAGATGTCCACCGATCTCCTTGTAATAGTGATAATGAGACATTTAGAGGTACGCGTGACCTAATCATTAACCAAGGCAGTACTAAAGTGTATCTACAAAGTGGTGAAATATAAGATATGTACTAATGTGCAAATTCACGTATTTACTGATTGATTGAAGAGATCTAGTCTATGGAGACTTACAGGCAACCTCTGCATGGGAGATTATTATTAATGATGGAAGGGGATTTGGAAAAATAAATGCACCTCCATTACTTTACTGGGACATAATGCCTTCATGTGACATCATTATAGTAGCTTCCTTCATATGCTGAGATTTCACAAGTGTACATAGTCATCTTTTTGTGTGTGCTTTATGCCTGTGTTATGATGTTATACTGGGCATTATCCCTTTACTGAGACCTCACTTTGTGCAATATCCTTCTAATATGACATCACTGTGTTTATTACTCTGTTACTGTGACATCACTGTGTTTATTACTCTGTTACTGTGACATCACTGTGTTTATTTTTCCATTACTGTGAGATCACTGTATTCTTTATCCCTGTACTGTGACATCACTATGTGTATTATACCTTCATCTCTAAACTTTTGGAACGCCTGGTTTATTCTCGGTTAATTCGTTATCTCTCTGCTAACTCTCTGCTTGACCCCTTACAATCTGGTTTCCGCGCTCTGTACTCTACTGAAACAGCTCTCACAAAAGTCTCTAATGATCTACTAAAGGCTAAATCCAATGGTGACTTCTCTCTTCTTATTCTTCTGGACCTCTCTGCAGCTTTTGACACTGTTGACCATCAACTTCTCCTCACTATGCTCCGCTCAGTCGGCCTCAATGACACTGCGCTATCCTGGTTCTCCTCTTATCTCTCAGACCGCACTTTCAGTGTATCATTCGCGGGCTCTGTTTCCTCCCCTCTTTCCCTTGCTGTTGGAGTTCCTCAGGGCTTGGTCCTCGGCCCCCTGCTCTTTTCTCTCTACACAGCCCCCATTGGACAAATCATCGCCAGATTTGGCTTCAGGTACCATCTTTATGCTGATGACACCCAATTATACACATCTTCCCGTGACATCACCCCTGCACTCATACAGAACACCAGTGACTGTCTCTCTGCTGTCTCTAATATCATGTCCTCGCTCTATCTGAAACTAAATCTCTCTAAGACTGAACTACTACTGTTTCCACCATCTAACAGATCTGTCCCTGATATATCCATTGCAGTCTCAGGCCTTACTATAACTCCTAGGCAGCATGCCCGCTGCCTCGGGGTCATATTTGACGCAGACCTTTCCTTCACCCCTCACATTGAATCACTCGCACGTTCATGTCACCTCCACCTCAAAAACATCTCCAGAACACGCTCTTTCCTTACCAGAGATACACTAAAGACACTTACTGTCTCTCTGATTCATTCTCGCCTTGACTACTGTAACTCCTTACTAATCGGTCTTCCCCTCACTAAACTCTCCCCTCTACAATCTATTCTGAATGCTGCGGCCAGGCTCATCTATCAGGCTAGACACTACAGCGATGCCTCTGGTCTGTGCCAGTCGTTACATTGGCTGCCTATTCATTATAGAATAAAATATAAAGTTATTACTCTCATCCACAAGGCTCTCCATAAAGCCGCACCTCCCTACATTTCTTCCCTCATCTCTGTCTACCGCCCAACCCGTGTTCTCCGCTCACTCAATGATCTAACACTTACATCCTCTATTATCAGAACTTCCCACGCTCGTATACAAGACTTCTCCCGAGCTGCACCACTTCTCTGGAATGCTCTACCCCGGACAATAAGAGTAACTCCCAACTTCTACAGTTTCAAACGCAAACTAAAGACGCATCTTTTCAGACTAGCCTATCACAATTCCTAATGCACAAAATTGTCTGAACACTGTATAAGCAATGCCGCCCCTGCTACCTCTTGTGTCACCCCCTCTACCTCATAGATTGTAAGCTCTTTTGAGCAGGGCCCTCAGTCCCATTGTGTGAAATGACGTTCTTTGTTATGTATGTCTGTATCTGAACTCTATAAATTGTACAGTGCTGCGGAATATGTTGGCGCTATATAAATAAAATGTATTATTAAAATGTATTATTATTATTACCTGTACTGTGACATCACTGTGTGTATTATACCTGTACTGTGACATCACTGTGTGTATTGTCCCTGTACTGTGACATCACTGTGTATTATCCTGTACTGTGACATCA
This sequence comes from Leptodactylus fuscus, assembly GCF_031893055.1. NCBI lineage: Eukaryota > Metazoa > Chordata > Amphibia > Anura > Leptodactylidae > Leptodactylus > Leptodactylus fuscus. The sequence goes on from NC_134273.1 coordinate 28,832,732, forward strand.
CTGTGTGTATTGTCCCTGTACTGTGACATCACTGTGTATTATCCTGTACTGTGACATCACTGTGTGTATTATCCCTGTACTGTGACATCACTGTGTATTATCCCTGTACTGTGACATCACTGTGTGTATTATCCCTGTACCGTGACATCACTGTGTGTATTATCCCTGTACCGTGACATCACTGTGTATTATCTCTGTACTGTGACATCACTGTGTTTATTATCTCTGTACTGTGACATCACTGTGTTTATTATATCTCTACTGTGACATCACTGTGTATATTATCTCTGTACTGTGACATCACTGTGTAGATTATTCCTGTACTGTGACTTTACTGGGTTTATTAAGCCTATACGGTGACATCACTGTGTGTATTATCCCTGTACTATGACATCACTGCATTGCAAAACAGTTGTAAACAAAGTACGGTATTAAAACCTAAAACACAATAAACAACAGATCAAAAATTGGAGAACAGGAAGAGCTTTGCAACCCAGTCTGTTTCTACCTCCACACCTTTGTCATTATCCATGGGCTAGTTGCCCACCTTCTGATTTACTAACAATGCAAAAACAGTGTGGCAATCTCCATTCACTGTGACTCCTATCAAAGTGGATGGAGAGTACATGCACACAAACAGTAACCTCTCCATTCCTTCTCCACTTGGATGAGGTGGGCAGTGGTGGACTCACCAGGGATCTGGGACCTTTATTCTGGAGATAGGTGCAAGTCCCAGAAGTTGGAAAGAAGTATGGAGAACGCAGTAAGAAAAATGAGTGATGGGGAAATGAACTCCACACTAACAAATCCTATCTGTCAGTGGATTATATCATTTATAACAAATCCACATACAGAATATCACAAAATCACAAACAGAATACATATGGGGCAGGCAGCACAGTGGCTCATTGGTTAGCACTTCAGCCTTGCAGAGCTGGAGTCCTGGCTTTGAATCTTGCTAAGGACCAGGGGCGTAACTACCATAGAGGCAGCGGAGGCGGCTGCCACAGGGCCCAGGCCATTAGGGGGCCCGGTGACAACCGCTACCACTGCGTTTTTGTTTTGTTTTTTTTAAATTGGCCGTTACGGGCCCTATTTACTTGCCGATCCTGGACATAATACTGTCTGCAGGGGCCACTATGGGGACATAATACTGTGTGCAGGGGCCATATTGGGTATAATACTGTGTGCAGGGGCCACTATGGGACATAATACTGTGTGCATGGCCACTAAGGGACACAATACTGTATGCAGGGGCCACTATGGGACATAATACTGTGTGCATGGCCACTAAGGGACATAATACTGTATGCAGGGGCCACTATGGGGTATAATACTGTGTGCAGGGGCCACTATGGGGGATAATACTGTGTGCAGGGGCCACTAATGGACATAATACTATGTGCAGGGGCCACTAATGGACATAATACTGTGTGCAGGGCTTACTAAGGGACATAATAGAGTGCGGAGGAGGGGGTCGGTCGAGGTCTTCGGCGTCGGTGTCGGTTGGGGGGGGGGCATGTCAAAAGTTCGCCACTGGGCCCCGCTATTCCTAGTTACGCCCAGGGCCGCCGATAGGCCAGTACTACTGGTACTGGCATCAGGGGCCCGGCAAAATTGAAAAATGGAGGGGGCCCGGTTTTGGCCCGCCACCGTGTGCCGGCCCCCTTGTGCCCGCAGCAGTCATTCAGGGCCGGCGTCAGCGCAGGGCATAGTCAGGCAAGTGCCGGGGTCCACAGAGCCTCTGGGGCCCCCCCGGCACTTGCCCGCCCCAGCACTTGCCGGTCCCAATTTCAACTCATCGGCGTCCGTCGGACGCCGATGAGCTGAATACATACGCGATTAAAGCAGGAGCTGTGACAGCTCAGCTCCTGCTTTAAACGCTGCTGCCCGGTTTCGGCGTGTGTAGGCGCGATGACGTCATCACATCGCGCCTACAATTATGTCAGTGGAGTGAGCAGAGAGAGGAGCGTCGGGGGAGCGATGGAAGAGGTAAGTGTAAGTGTTTGTTTTGTGTTTAACATTAAGATGGAACATAATGAAGGGGCCCATGAAACTGGGGGGCAAATGAAGGGGAGGGGGGGGAACGGCATGACACTGTGGAAGATGAAGGGGGGGGAATGTCATGACACTGGGGCAGATGAAGGGGGTGGGGAGAGAATGGCATGACACTGGGGCAGATGGAGGGGGGGAGAACAGCATGACACTGGGGCAGATGAAGGGGGGGAATGGCATGACACTGGGGCAGATGAAGGGGGTGGGGAGAGAACGGCATGACACTGGGGCAGATGAAGGGGGTGGGGAGAGAACGGCATGACACTGGGGCAGATGAAGGGGGTGGGGAGAGAACGGCATGACACTGGGGCAGATGAAGGGGGTGGGGAGAGAACGGCATGACACTGGGGCAGATGAAGAGGGGGAACGGCATGACACTGGGGCAGATGAAGGGGGGAACGGCACGACACTGGGGCAGATGAAGGGAGGGAACGGCATGACACTGGGGCAGATGAAGGGGGAAATGGCATGACACTGAGGAAGATGAAGGGGGGAGAATGGTATGACACTGGGGCAGATGAGGGGGAACAGCATGACAATGGGGCAGAGATGAGGGGACATGAAACTGTGTGCAGTTGAAAGGGGGAGACCAGCATGAAACTGGGGACAGAGATGGAGGGGGGGGGACATGAAACTGGGGGCATAGGAAGGGTGTATATGAAACTGGGGGAGAGATGGAGGGGAGACATATAATTTACGGGTGACTGTAGGAGGATTATGCTGTGTGGGAGCACATGAAAAATGAATGAGAATGGGCGGAGTCAACAGAAAAGTGGGCGGGGTTAAATTTTCTCATTTTCTCCCTCTCTCCTCTTCAAAAGTTGGGAGGTAATACATAATTGGTATGTCACAAAATAAAGTAGTTTTAAAATGGCGGGGGGGGGGGGGGGGGTCAAAATTCCTGATGGCGGCCCTGGTTACGCCACTGCTAAGGACAACATATGCAAGGAGTTTGTATGTTCTCCCATAATGGGCAAAATGGCAGTAAGACAACATCTGAACTTAAGGTATACATCAGTAGAAAAAAAAATCATATATCGGTCATAATGAATTAAGCTGTATCAAGCATATGTAACGCGTTTATCAAATTATGTAAAGACGATATCCAGGTCTGTGGACCTTAAATAGATCTGTAGATATTCTCCTACCTACAAACATCTTCAATTACACATAGACATACAGTATAATAACAATAGTAAAATCAAATATATACATAAATTAGCAACACCAATTTACTCAGGGACATGATGACATATAGCATGGGAGACTACCCAAAACAGAGCTAGGACCCCGATGCATCTTTTGTCTTATATCAAGACTTTGTACCAGACTTGACGACTGTTTAAGTCTTACTTTACACCACTTACTAGTTTTAGGCTGGGGCCCCACGGACAGGAAACGCCGCGCTAAAGCGCCGCGGGAACAACCATGGCGTGAACGCATTACGGTTCTTCCCGCAGCGCTTTGAACAGAAAGTTCACTGAGTTTTCCTCCACGGACTTTCTGTTACAATTATATCTACGGGATAACTGCTGCTGTTTCCGTAGATATAATTGACATGCTACGATTTTCCAAACCGCAACTGTTTTGGAAATCGCCGCGTGTCCGCGCTGTGATTTTTTTCCACAAAGTGGGCATGGGATTCGCATGAATCCCATCCACTTTGCAAGTCTCTGTAAAATGCCGCAATTTTTCTTGCGGCGTTTCCGGCCCGTGGAGCCCCGTCCTAAGGCTTAGTTTTTGACAGACTTTTGTGTTCTTCCCATTTCCAATAAGACCTGCCCACCTTTCCGATGAGGTACAGAAGCTGTTAGACGATAAGGCCCACGTTGCAGAAACACAGCTGTTTTAGTTGCAGATTTTGCTGAGGTTTTTTGAGACAAAGCCAGCAATGGATTGAGTAGAAAGTAAAAGTATAACAATTTCCTATATATTTCCCATTCCTTTTGGAGCCATTATTGGCTTTGGCTCAAAAACCGCAGCAAATCTGCAACAAAAAAAGCTGTGTTTCTGCAACGTGGGACCTCAGCCAAAAGTGTCTAAAACACATGAGGTGTAAAGTTTATCTGCCAGTTACTTGGCACAAGTAACTGCTCCAATGCCATAGGGGAAGAAAAGTCTGAAGTATCAGGAGAAAGGGCATGATATATGACTTTACCTTTCCACCTGCTGGTGACCTTCATGAATGTAAGTAATGTCATCTATCAGGTGTGTGACAACATACCAGCAGAATGAAAGATTCCTGCCGAATAGATCTGCCATGAAGTGAAAGTCTTATTCCAGTAATACAAAATTGTGTCTATTGTTTGACGCATCAGATTAAAGGATTAAAGGGCTCTTTCAGCTTCTTGTATAGAGAATGCATTCATTTTGGCTGACTCCATAGAACATCACAGCAGAGGACCATAGGCGAATTCAAGACAGAATTACTTTTTATACACCTTGAGCCTATGGCTCTTTGCATAAAAGTGAGGGGGCCCCAGGAGAGGTATTCAGGTTCTTCATTCCAGGGTAGAAATGTCTAGAGCCTGTGTGTTCTTCCCTGCTGTCAGTTGTAGAAGCAAATGGCAATATGATGGGGCCGATTTATTTATCCTAAGATTTTTGACAGGGCAAACTGCCCAGATTTATCACAGTGGCTGATGCTAGATCATAAATCTGGTGCATCTTTAGACAGTCTAGTGCATATTTCTACCACCTATTTGTTGGCGTAGTTCGTGATACAATTCTAGTGCACATTGTTGCATCTTAATCCCAGGTCCTTTACTACTAAACCACACTCCCATTACCTATGCCCCACCTAGTTGGAAAAACAGTTTATGGTTAAAGACACACATTGTGAAAATTCAGCTTTTTTGTTGCAGATTTTGTTGCAGTTTTTGAGCCAAAACCAGAAGTGAATTGAGCAAAAGGTACACATATAAGGGTGTGTTCAAACAGAGGAGTTTGCAGCGGATTTGGGGGCGTATTTCGCCTCCGAATCTGGAGCAGATTACTCCCATAATTCGGCTCCCATTGTTGTCAATGGGAGGCACAGATCACAGCAGGCTTGATCTTGCCATGGATTCTGTGGCTCTAGACTCCCTCCTGATTAGGCTGCTGATGCACTGCATCGGTATCTTGTCATGGCTAAACTGTGACAAAAGTGCCAGCGGTGGAAAATGCTGGCGGCAGAAAATGAAGAGGAAATACGTCTTCATTTTCTGCCATGTGAACATACCCTGCAAGCTTCCTATTAATTTCCTTTTCTATTTGTAGCCATTCTTGAATTTGACTAAAAAAAACTGCAACAAAATCTGCAACAAAAAATGCTGCATTTACATAATCCAGGGCTCAGCACTTTCTAATATTGTTTGTCAATCCTTAGAATAGGTCATCAATATTTGATCTGCGGGGTCCGACAGCTGAGGCTCTCCATGGATCAGCTGTGTTAGGACAGCATGGCTCGCAGTGATGTTCACATGTGCTGCTCGCTTCCCTTCAAAGTGTAGACCTCAACAGAACAGTGATGTAGTACTGACAGTCACTGCTACACTTTGTACAGCGAGAGCGGCTCTCGGCATGTAAACATTACTGGGAGCCACAATTTCCTCGAATAGCTGATCTGCGATCTATTATTCCTGCGGATATGTCATCAATGTTAGAAAATAGATAACCCTTTAAAACCATTTAAGACATTTGGCTCCAGAAATGTGCCAAGTAGAGATGAGCGAGTAGTATTCGATCGAATACCTCCCCGCCATAGATATCCATGTAAGCGGCCGAACACCAAGGGGTTAAGCGCATTGAATATTCGATGCGTTTAACCCCTAGGTGTTTGGCCGCTTACACGAATACCTATGGCGGGGAGATATTTGAACATGTATACCCTTCATCTGGAACCTAAAGTCCAACAAACAGATAACGTGCCGGTGTCATTGCAGGCATTGTCTTCTGTGTTGGTACCTATCAGTATTCTGGGTTTGCAGATGCATTTCACTAATCTGGCAAATTAACATTTCCCAGGCTCAATTCATCATAGGTGACTTTTCGCTGCACGGCAGGCGAGCATGTCTTTTCATTTGCAATAAGAAATGAATGTATGCTAGGATTTAATTAGCGCTGAATGATCTGTATTGGAGCTGCTGATTAAAGGTGGATGAGGCTGGGCTTGGATACCCGCAGGTTCCGATTCTATAGGTTCCAAAGTATAAAATCAGCTCTGGATATTATACTGGTGTTCACAAAGCATCTAGCATGCAAAGGTTACTGGTAGTGTTCTGATGGAAGGATTTTAGGGATTAAGTTTGTAAAAAACAAGCTTGTTAAAAAATTTCCAAAAACTAATCCCTAATCTTTAGAAGTCCAGTGGGCGGTCCCACTCAGTGATTGACAACTGGCTGTAATATGTACGCTCTTTTATGGAAGACTCACTGATAAGACTGGTCAATGGGCATCTATTGGTGGTGGGGTAGGCTTACTTCTGTCACCACAGTGCATTTTTCAGGCCATTCCATCGGTACCCTCACTCACGTTCTCCTCATTTGAAGTCCATGCTATCAGACTTTTTCGCCCACTCTCCTTACGGGTAGCTGTGATCTACCGTCCACCTGGCTCACCCTACCAATTTTTGGATCACTTTGCTTCTTGGCTTCCCCACTTTTTATCCAGTGACATTCCAACCCTCATCATGGATGACTTTAACATCCCTATTGACACCCCTCACTCCCCAGCTGCCTCACAGTTTCTCTCATTAACCACTTCTCTTGGTCTTTCACAATGTTCTTCTTCTGCCACACATGTAGGTGGAAACACGATTGATCTTGTCTTCCATCGACTCCTCACAGTTTCTAAATTTACTAACTCTGCTCTGCCCCTCTCTGATCATAACCTTCTGTCTCTCACCATCAGTGCCCTCTCCCCTTCACAAGATACACCTACCCAACACACATATAGGAACTTGCGTACTATCGACACCCAGCACCTCTTAGATACTCTACCATCCTCTCTGTCCCCCATCTCCTCAATCTCCTGTCCCAATCTGGCCACCAGTCACTATAATGAAACCCTTAAAAATGCATTGGATGAGGTGGCTCCCCCCTCCACTCGTAAAGTCCCACGTAGGAGGCAGCAGCCCTGGCACACGCCACAAACACAATTTCTTCAGCGCTGCTCTAGGTGTGCCGAACGTCTCTGGAGAAAATCACGCTCACCTGCAGATTTCCTCCACTTCAAGTTTATGCTTAAAACATATAGTTCTGCCCTTCACCTCGCCAAGCAAGACTATTTCACCGCCCTCATCTCTTCTCTCTCCAGCAATCCTAAAAGGCTTTTTGAAACTTTTCACTCCTTACTCACACCCAAGGTGCAGACGCCATTCACAGACCTTAGTGCTGATGACCTGGCCACGTATTTCCATGCTAAAATTGATAAGATCCGTCAGGAAATCACTGCCCAAGCCGCAGGTGGCATTGATCCCACCACCTACCATAGCAAGGATCCCCTCACCAACCGCACTTCAGACTGTCCATTCTCATCTTTTGAACCTGTTACAGAAGAGGAAGTCTCCCAACTACTTTCTTCATCTCGCCCTACAACCTGCAGCAGTGACCCCTTCCCCTCACACCTTCTCCAATCTCTGTCGCCTGCTGTCACTACTTACCTTACTAAAATATTTAACCTCTCTCTCTCTTCTGGAATCTTCCCATCCTCCTTCAAGCATGCTGTTATAACCCCACTATTGAAAAAACCCTCCCTGGACCCATCCTGTGCTGCTAACTATCGACCTGTCTCTAACCTCCCTTTCATCTCTAAACTCTTGGAACGCCTGGTCTATTCTCGTTTAATCTGCTATCTCTCTGCTAACTCTCTGCTTGACCCCTTACAATCTGGCTTCCGCGCTCTGCACTCTACTGAAACGGCTCTCACAAAAGTCTCCAATGATCTCCTAATGTCTAAATCCAATGGCGACTTCTCTCTTCTTATTCTTCTGGACCTCTCTGCAGCTTTTGACACTGTTGACCATCATCTCCTCCTCAATAGGCTCCGCTCAGTTGGTCTCAATGACACGGCGCTCTCCTGGTTCTCCTCTTATCTCTCAGACCGCACCTTCAGTGTATCATTTGCGGGCTCTGTTTCCTCCCCTCTTTCCCTTGCTGTTGGGGTTCCTCAGGGCTCGGTCCTAGGCCCCCTGCTCTTTTCTCTCTACACAGCCCCCATTGGACAAACCATTGCCAGATTTGGCTTCAGGTACCATCTTTATGCTGATGACACCCAATTATACACATCTTCCCGTGACATCACCCCTGCACTCATACAGAACACCAGTGACTGTCTCTCTGCTGTCTCAAATATCATGTCCTCTCTCTATCTGAAACTAAATCTCTCCAAGACTGAACTACTACTGTTTCCACCATCTAACAGATCTGTCCCTGATATATCCATTGCAGTCTCAGGCCTTACTATAACTCCTAGGCAGCAGGCCCGCTGCCTTGGGGTTATGTTTGACGCAGACCTTTCCTTCACCCGTCATGTTGAATCACTCGCACGTTCATGTCACCTCCACCTCAAAAACATCTCCAGAATACGCCCTTTCCTTACCAGAGATACACTAAAGACACTTATTGTCTCTCTGATTCATTCTCGCCTTGACTACTGTAACTCCTTACTAATCGGTCTTCCCCTTACTAAACTCTCCCCTCTACAATCTATTGTGAATGCAGCAGCCAGGCTCATCTATCAGGCTAGACGCTACAGTGATGCCTCTGGTCTGTGCCAGTCACTACATTGGCTGCCTATTCAATATAGAATAAAATATAAAGTTATCACACTCATCCACAAGGCTCTCCATAATGCCGCACCTCCCTACATTTCCTCCCTCATCTCTGTCTACCGCCCAACCCTTGCTCTCCGCTCACTCAATGACCTAACACTTACATCCTCTATTATCAGAACCTCCCATGCTCGTATACAAGACTTCTCCCGAGCTGCACCACTTCTCTGGAATGCTCTACCCCGGACAATCAGATTAACTCCCAATTTCTACAGTTTCAAATGCAAACTAAAGACGCATCTTTTCAGACAAGCCTATCACAATGTCTAACGTAAACCCTTAACCGTCCTCTGTCCCCGCTCCCACATTACCCCACATGATATGATGTCATCTCAGGATAACTTTATAGGTCCAAGCTCCATCCACATGTTACAGGACACGACTGGTGACGGCTCATAAAGTTTTATGTTTGTGTAATGACAGTCACCTCTATTACAGAAGTGTCTGACCCCTGTATAAGTAATGCCGCCCCTGCTACCTCTTGTGTCACCCCCTCTACCTCATAGATTGTAAGCTCTTGCGAGCAGGGCCCTCAGTCCCATTGTGTGAAATGATTCTCTTTGTAATGTATCTGTCTGTATTTTAACCCTACAAATTGTACAGCGCTGCGGAATATGTTGGCGCTATATAAATAAAATGTATTATTATTATTATATTATTATCTATAACCAGTACGAAAAGAAATTAAAGTGAGTGTATTAGAAAGGATAGTGACTGTACGTTTAATGTGACAGGTTCCCTTTGAGATTCTTGGCGACTGACATTCCTAATAGAAGATCATCAGAGTTTTTCCATAGGACAAAGTGAAGAGGACTAGTGACACAGTTTCCGACAAACATACTAGAATGTTCTTGTGACTTTTATATTTAGCTGATTGTGACTGATAGAGGAATCCGGTCAGACAAGTATTAGCTAAAATATGAAGTAACAATAGCAGCAGGTGTGTCAGTGAGAGGATGTGTCATCTACACTAGTTCACTTTCTTGCAGTTAATCTTTGTTCTTTTGTGTAGCACCCTCTGGAGTTACATAGAAGGATCTATCACCTCTCCCGAGTCCTGGCATGTCTATTTTAGAGAATAATTGTATTGTCTATAAAATATCAATTCAGGGGCATCTTTTATATCACCCTGTTTAGGAAGTTCCCCTTTTATTCCTCTTCGAAATGTATGAACAAATTGACAAATGGATGTTACTACATGCTGTGATGTTACAGTGTACACAGTCATCTTTTTGCAATTGCATTATCTCAATGCTATGATTTTATAGCGGGCATTATCTCTGTACTGTGACATCACTGTGTGTATTATCTGTACTGTGACATCACTGTGTGCACTATTCCTGTACTGAAACATCATTATGTATTTTTCTGTATTGTGACATCACAGTGTGTTTTATCCCTGTATTGTGACATCACTGTGTATATCTTAGTACTGTGACTTCACTGTGTGCATTATTCCTGTACTGAAACATCACTATGTATTTTTCTGTATTGTGACATCATTGTGTGTATTATCCCTGTACTGTGACATCATTGTGTATATTATCCCTGTACTGTGACATCACCGTTTATTGTTTCTCCCCCCACCTTGCCCCAGTTTAACAGAGTTATCAAGGCAACTAGAATCAATGCCCTGTCCTTACAGCCCGCCCCCCCCCAAAAAAAAATCAGCTGCCTTGAAGAAGCCACAGTGTTTTCATATTCACGTGAGTTGGACAATACAGCAATACGCCTATAGACTCAAACACGGAATTGGCTACTCCTTTACCTACCAAACATGAGCTTTCAGAAAGCAGACAGAGCTCCTTAGCTTCCAAGCCAAGTACTGACAGAAGGAATCGGCTGCTCCTTCACCTCCCAGTCATGGACATATTATTATTATTATTATTATTATTATTATTATTATTATTATTATCAAGGTTTTGGCTAAACAGAAATGCCGTGTATCAGAAAAAAATGCACCCAGGTTATTTTACAGGTTTTTTTTGGGCATTGTGTGGAAGATGAATCTACTTTGAAGCTACCCTTCAATGCAGTGGATTAGTACATTGTACACTTTATCTGAAGCTTTTAATTCAATAAGTCTGATTTTCAACAATTATGTCTCATTCAGGAGCTGCTATTACAACTGACTTACATTGACAATTGTAGTATTTAGTCATGCAGGAGTACATGATGCACAGAATGCAGCTGCTTGCTGGTAGGCCCGGCGGGACACCCTGTGATCAATTCAAGGACCCTGCTAATAAAACAGAATTGTCTAAAGTGGCAACCCTGTTAAAATGATTAAAAATATCAATAAAGCAGAAATACAAGCACAAAGTGCAAGAAGTATTTTTATTATGCAGGAACTATTCTTTACTATGTAACTATATATATATATATATATATATATATATATATATATACATATACACACTCATTGACAAAACAATAACACACTCAGATAGAAATATCAAATTTCTGCAAATCTCGGCATGCAATTATTTGCCAGGTAGATATGATTAGACGCTGGGTCTTACCACAAGAGGGCATAAAATTGGTTCCTCTGCTGCTCTATAAAAAGGCTTTCAGAATCTGCTTTTGGGTAGTGAATCTCTCGGTGAGAGATTGTTAACTGCTAGATATGCCCCTACAATGCACTTGAAGACATTTTGTCAAGTTGACAAACATTGAGAAAGGATACATCATTGAACCGAGAGACGCAGAACAGTTCTTTTAACAAATTGCCTGCTATCGAGGCCTTTTTTTTTTTTTTTTTTTTTTGATGCATTATACTGTAGGTACATGGGGGAGGGGGGTACAGAGCCCTCAGTCCCATTGAGTGAAGTGACTATTTATTTGTAATGTATCTTTTTGTCTGCACTTGAACCCTACAAATTGTACAGTTCTGTGGTATATGTTGGCGCTACATAAATAAAATGAATAATAATAATAATAATAATAATTATTATTATTATTATTATTATTATGTGGTGGTGCCAGGTGGGGAACATTATAATGTGGGGGCACTGGGAGGGGGACATTATAATGTGGGGGCACTGGGAGGGGGACATTATAATGTGGGGGCACTGGGAGGGGGACATTATAATGTGGAGGGGCCCTTGAGGGGTATGTTACACTATGGATTTAAAAATAAGGGCATATTGCACTGTGTGTGACATATTGATGGGGACATTATACTGTGGGAGCCACAATGAGAGAAATATTATAATGTGGAAACCACAAAGAGAGGGGCTTTATCATGTGATGGCCAGGATGAGGGGGTTATACTGTATGGGCTACAAGGTAACGTTATACTGTGTGGGTACTACAAAGGGACCCGGATAGGAATGTGTGAAACCAAAGTGGCAGGGGGATTGGGGCTGATGGCCGGAATTATAAATACAAATATAAAAAGTTTGATTTTGTCCCTTCCTCAGTCCTTTGATTGTTGGTTGATATTGTGATATTGAGTATTATTTTATTTTTTAGTCAATGACTGTATAGATACAAATAATAGGCATTGCTGACTAGAGATCTACATAATACATATGTATCCAGCTATCTGTATTCAGAGGGGCTGAGAACGTGACAGTGTAGGATCACCCTGTAATATAACACTGAGGGATGTATTGCACACAATCCACTTGTCATTCTCATTACCATTTCCTGGCGGAAGTCCTCTGCCCTCACACGGCATCAGTTCACGCCGACGTCATGAGTGTGCGCCCCGCCCCGCCCCGCCCCGCCGGCGCTGTGTGCTGACGTGCAGTGTTGTATTGATTGACGTCTGGATGGAGGCTATGTACTACTAGACATGTCTTCGCTGGGGATGGAGGGGACCGAGGAGGCGCAGACCCCCTCCGGGGACCCGCTGGCTCTCCCCTGGGACCGCTTTTCCTCGTGGCTGCACTGTATCTGTGTAGTGGGCTTCGATCTGGAATTGGGCCAGACTGTGGAGGTGAGAGGTCTGCAAGTTGTGGGATAACTTTTCTAGTGATGAGATTGTGCTGCTGGATGTGATGTACAGAGCTCGGTGTATCTGGGGGTGACTAGAAGTGACTGATGAGGACCCCCTGGTCACTGGGTGTGGGGGAGGGGGGGGGGGTCTGATGCAGTACATAATGGGGCATTACTTCTTACCCCCTGGGGATCTCCCACACAGAGGAGCCCTGGGCCCTGTATTGTGCATGTATGTTCCTAAACCCCCCTACACTTCTATTCCATGCTCTGTCATGTATGGTACATGTATGTATGGTACATGCATCCTCCTAAGCTGCTCCATTAGAAGTAATGAGGGGGTCACCACAGGGGCACAGTAGGAGGTTTTTTCTTTATTGGACGCCAGACCATAACACATATAATATACTGCTATCCTAAATGACACAGGGTAAAGAGGGGACCCCATTACAAATTTTGCATTGGGGCGCAGAAGCTTTAAGCTGCACATCTGGAGGGGTGGTTACGGGGTTTCTTGGTTTTTGTAGGGGCTTCTCTGATTCGTCACATTACAGAATACAGACTACTGCAAACAGTACTTGTATATTATTGATGGAGATGATATCCACAGTCGATATTTTAAAAGGGTTTTTTTTGCCTAAACCTCATTGATGTCCTTTCCACAGTCTAGATGATAAATGTATGATCCCTGGAGGCCTGACAGTAGGGACCCTCTGGTCACTGGTTGGGGGGTGGGTTCTGACGCATGCAAATAATGGAGCATTATTTCTTACCCCTAGGGAATCTCCAGTGATTCCCCACACAGAACATAGATGGAAAATTTTAAAGGGTTTTTTGCATAAGCCACATTTATATCCTTTCTACAGGATAGTTAATAAACATATGATCATGGTGGGCTCGGACTGCTGAGATTCTTAGTGATCACAAAAATGGGAGCCCCCAAATCACTTGTGTAAATGATGTGCTTGTGCATATGTGAAACTACTGCTGCATTCACCTTAAGGACCACACTGTGACTTGTCGACCTTGAGGATGCTGTGACTATTGCAAAAAAGTTTCAACTATAATGGTGGACGTGATGTTAGATTACATTGCTGCATTTGTCACACGCTGTATATCCATGTGCATCAGCCAGTCACTGAGCTCAGTGGTAATGCCTGAATATATGGCATGTCATCTCTCTAGCAAAGTGAATCAGTAGGGCCGTTGGAGCAGAAGGGGGTGGCTTTACCATGATGGGAACGATTATTGGTTTTATTTTTTCGCAATCCCTTTCTGTTAAGAAAGTTTTGTTAAAATCCCGGACAAACATATAAGATCTATTAATTGTTTTAGCAGCTGAAAGAGTATTTAAAGGGATCCTATCATTGGATACCCTTTTTTTTCTGACTAAGGGCTAGTTTACATGGGGGCAAGGAGGCGCCTCAAAAACCGCCTCCATACAATGGTGGTCTATGGAGACCACTAGCGTTCCTTTTTACACTATCGGCATGTTCCCGATAGCGGAAAAAATAAGCGAGCTGCCCTTTATTCAGGTGGATTCCGCGGCTCACTGAGCCGCGGCTTCCGCCTAGCGGCAGCAACCTCCAGTGTCGCCTCATTCATTTGAGCCAACTCCGGAGGGGAAAGCCGTGACCGCGATGGTCGTGGCAGGCGGGTTTTGACCCGAGGGTGACACGGCTCCCCACATCACTCTCGGTGCCAAAATCCGCCCCACCGCCCGCCGTGTGAACGAGCCCTAACACGTAGGAATAGCCTTAAGAAAGGCTATTCTTCTCCTACCTTTAGATGTCTTCTCCACGCCACCATTCTGTAGAAATCTGGGTTTTCTTTGGTATGTAAATGTGTTTTCTTCCATCCTAGGATTCAATCTTCTAGGCCTCGGGCAGAGTTTACTGCGCTTGCCCAGGCCACAAGAAATGGCTGCTGACACAGTAAGCTGGTATAAGCAGCTATTATTATTATTATTATTATTATTATTATTATTATTATTCATTTTTAGAGCACCATTAATTCCATGGTGCTGGACATTATTATATTGCTTCCATAGCACTCTGTACAGTATTATATTTATTGGAAATTATTTATTTATTTTTTAATGTAAATTGGGAGCCCCATATAGGGCTCACAATGTATGTTTTTCCCTATCAGTATGTCTTTGTATCAGTATGGGAGGAAATCCACACAAACACGGGGAGAACATACAAACTCCTTGCAGATGTTGTTCCTGGCGAGATTTGAATCCAGGACTCCAGCGCTGCAAGGCTGCAGTGCTAACCACTGAGCCACCGTGTTGCCCTCGTGCTGTACATTATCATATTACTTCCATGGTGCTCTGCACAGTTATATTAATGACGCTATGACCCATCGACCTCATTCTTACATTGGTTAGGTTTATTTGAACCTATTATATAGGAAATTTAGAGTGTTTGTGATTGTTTTCCCCCTCCAAAAAAACTGAAAATTGAGCGCTGGAATAAAACTAGATATCTCTCTTCCAAAAATAAAAAGCATACAGTAGGTATAATATCCAAGAAACCTGCAAACCTTCAAATTTTATATTACATGGCCACTTACACTCTTTTGCAGCATGTTCATTTTTTGCATAGCTAGCATGCTAGGAGTCCATGTGCAGTGAGCATTATACTTCTATGTCCTCTCCTGTGCATTGTGTGTATGATATAGGCCTCAGCTGTATACAGTATCTGACCTAAGAGTGTAATTCAGAAGCTTCAGCATCTTCTCTGGTCTTTACAGTCTGCCTTGTGCTCTATTAAGATCAATTATATGATAAGAAAGCAGCAGCAGCCACCATGGCCAACTATCACATTGTACTTTGTACAGGGCACTGACTATATCTCAGAGTAAAGTCTGGAGGTTACTAAAGTCATAATCCTGTTTTACGGATATGTGAGTTCTGTATCTAAGCAAAAATGTCTTGGGCCGGATTCACAATTTTATGCTGTGGACAAATTTGTAACAATATCTGTATATCTGAGATTGGCCTTTGAATTGCTGTGAAATTTACACTTTGCAGTAAAAAATTGTCCTTTGCTAAGTTCACTTCTGCGCCGGAGTGTCTGTTGGAGACTCCACCGCAGGAACCGCCAAAAATTGGTGGAGAGAAAAGTCCTGCACGGAGGTTTTTGTCTCCACTAGGGTTGAGCTGATCTTGAGATTTCAAGATCAATTTTAAGATCCGATTTCCGATCATTTTCCAGCCGATCTCGATCGTGAAATTTGTTCGATCGCCGATCGGCATCCGATCTTTCCCGATCCTCGACCCTAGTCAATGCTTCCCTATGGGAAAAGTCACTTTTAGGGTTGAGCCGATCTTGAGATGACCTTCGATCTCGATCCCGCTGGAAAAGATTGGGTCGGAATTCCGATCGCGATCATGAAATTTACTCGATCGCCGATCGGAATCCGATCTTTTCCAATCCCCATCGCTCAACCCTAGTCTGCACCAGTTTCCGTTTATAGTTAGTGTGTTTGGGGGAGGATTTGTAATCCACTGATCTTCTGACCCCTGTGAGCTCAACATCTTAGGCCTGGTTCATATCTGTGCTGGTCTCTCCATCGTTTGGGTCTGCTAAGGGACCCAAAGGACACAGAGTTGGACCACTGTTTTAGCGATTACACATGGACATTGATGGATCTGAATGATTGAGAGACCAGAACAGATGTGAATACTAGTCTAAGGTTTTGAGCCCCATGGTTCAGAAGATCAGCGGACTGAACGTGCCCCTACATTCTCCCTGTGGAGGAAACGCCAGTGTGCTTGTATGACTCCATTCATTTATGTGGGGTTGTCGGGACTATAATCTCCAGCAGCTCCATTGATGTGAGTGAAGCACTGGCGCTTCGTTCACAGGGAGAACACAAGAGGACTTTTAGTCATAGGGACCATACATGATCTGCTAGGAATTATTATTATTATTCTGGGGAAGGAGTGCCCAGCCAGTGTCCTGCATTGTGTAATAACCCCCAAACAATTGTCTGTGGATGGTTCTCTTTTTCCATTTGATGGAGATCTTCTGGTTTGGCTGCAATCCCAGGTCATGTCAGTAGGCTTCTTGAAAACCAGGCATTGATCTATAGCAGCGCTTCTCAAACTGCGAGGTAGCTGCAAACACCGCAGGGATCTAGTTAGGGGGACGTTCACACTTGCATCCGTGTCCGTCCGCCAGGTCTCCGTCCTATTTTTGGGAGAAACTGGACAGGGGACGGCTTCTGGGGTCAGTTTTATAACCCATTCATTTGAATAGGTTTTTAAAGCAAACTGCTGTATCCGTATGCGGCCTCACCACGGGGAAACTCTTCTTTTTTTTTTTTTTTCGACGGACACAAAGTCCGACTTTGTACAAAAAAAAACTGTTTCCCATTGGAGAGACCGCACATGGACTTGGCGGTTTGCTTTAAAAGTCCATTCAAATCAATAGGTTTTAAAAGTGACCACCGGGAAGCCGTTCCCCATCCAGTTTCCCCGGTGGGCGAAAACGGGCGCAAGCGTGAACGCCCCCTAGGTTATGATTCCCTCCAGCCCATGTAAGCAAATGGCTGCACATGCTTCCTAACCAGTTTGCAGTGGAGCCACCGCAAGCATTACCTCAGTTTGTGCAGTTTGTGTGGTGTCTATTGTTGATGAACCCCCAGTGTTACTGTGGATTGACTGGTGAGGTCCAAGTTGCAGAATGTTTAGGAAGCCCTGATGTATAGGGAGCTACCATCAAAATGTGGGGTCAAGGAAAAGTTATTTGCATAATCATTTCCCAGAATTATTAGCAGAGCAGGCATGGGCCGTAAGACTCTGCACACCAAAAGTTGGCCTGCAAAGGCATAGTACATACCGTAGTACCCAATTCTGATTCACACGTATGTAGTTCATAAATGGGACATGAAATCCACCTTAGGTTCTGTTCACTTCCATTAGAGGGATATATGAATAGTATTCATAGTTGCAGTATATAGTACTGTATAGGTACACTGTGGTATGTTTTACCTATTTGACGGTTGTAGTATATAGTACTATATAGGTATGCTATAGTATACTTTACCTATTGGACGGTTGCAGTATATAGTAATGTATATGTATGCTGTGGTATATTTACCTATTGGACGGTTGCAGTATATAGTACTGTATAGGTACGCTGTGGTATATTTACCTATTGGATGGTTGCAGTATATAGTAATGTATATGTATGCTGTGGTATATTTACCTATTGAAAGGCTGCAGTATATAGTACTATATAGGTATGCTATAGTATACTTTACCTATTGGACGGTTGCTGTATATAGTACTATATAGGTATGCTATAGTATACTTTACCTTTTGGACGGTTGCAGTATATAGTACTATATAGGTATGCTATAGTATACTTTACCTATTGGACGGTTGCAGTATATAGTACTATAGAGGTATGCTATAGTATACTTTACCTATTGGACGGTTGCAGTATATAGTACTATATAGGTATGCTATAGTATACTTTACCTATTGGACGGTTGCAGTATATAGTACTATAGAGGTATGCTATAGTATACTTTACCTATTGGACGGTTGCAGTATATAGTACTATATAGATATGCTATAGTATACTTTACCTATTGGACGGTTGCTGTATATAGTACTATATAGGTATGCTGTGGTATATTTACCTATTGCACGGTTGCAGTATATAGTACGGTATAGGTATGCTGTGGTATATTTACCTATTGGATGGTTGCAGTATATAGTACTATATAGGTATGCTATAGTACACTTTACCTATTGGAAGGCTGCAGTATATAGTACTGTATAGGTTTGATGTGCCATGATGGTGCTGTATAAAAGTGCAGCAGCCTCCTTTCCTATTAGGTAAAAATAAGAAATCTCAGAGCATACCCGCCTGTAGTATGCCATGTGGACACTCTTGGCATACATTGGGTACATGGGGCCCTATGGGCATATGTAACATACTGTTAGGAGCTTCCATGATACTGAATGTATTGGATAAAACAGATGTTAGCGGAGCCTTAAAGTGACAGTAGATGGACATAGCCTTAGTAATATGTTGTGTCACGTGTGTGCCATACAGGGGCGCTGTATAGTTGACCTTCATATTTGTCAGGCTTTTTTTTTTTTTTGAGAGATGAATTTCAGATGACTCTTATTTACCACGCAGGCCGCGATGCCAAGAACTAACTGTTCTGCTTTTACTACATGTTTGTGGTTTCTTGTCCCTGGCAGCAGATGAATAATAACCAGTCACAATAGCCGGGATTCTGCCTGGAGACGGACTGAGGAGCCAGTGTCTACGGCTGCCACCTGCCGAATAAGTGCCTGACCTGGCTGACGGGCGCAGAGCACTTGGTGACCATTAGAAAGTGTGTAAAATCTTCTGCAAAATGTAGATAAAAATAAAACCTATCAATCTGTTTTTGTTGTCGCTTCCATGTTGGCGTGGACAGGAGATTTATTCAGACCAAGGCACCATCTCTGTGCAGTGTATGCACTATTCATGGGAACAGTGCCCCTTAAAGGGGGTTTCTGGGACGGTCATATTGATGACCTATCCTTTAGGTTGGGTTATTAATATCTGATCAGTATGGGCCCCAAAACCAGGACCCCAAAAGTCCGTTGCTTAAGTGCCCCTTTTTCTTCACAGGCCATGTCCTCACTTCCCATTATCTAACTATTTTATGTTCATCCTGGATAGAAAAACTATATTTTACTTGTTCCTTCGACTGTTTATAAGACACGTAGCAGAAAGGCCAGCTACGCAAATATTAGCATTCTCTCCGTCAGCAGAGGACGTGGCTCTTGGTTACTGTATATAGTAGGTGACATGACCTGCACTATATATATATATATACAGTCCTATGAAAAAGTTTGGGCACCCCTATTAATCTTAATCATTTTTAGTTCTAAATATTTTGGTGTTTGCAGCAGCCATTTCAGTTTGATATATCTAATAACTGATGGACACAGTAATATTTCAGGATTGAAATGAGGTTTATTGTACTAACAGAAAATGTGCAATATGCATTAAACCAAAATTTGACTGGTGCAAAAGTATGGGCACCTCAACAGAAAAGTGGCATTAATATTTAGTAGATCCTCCTTTTGCAAAGATAACAGCCTCTAGTCGCTTCCTGTAGCTTTTAATCAGTTCCTGGATCCTGGATAAAGGTATTTTGGACCATTCCTCTTTCGAAACAATTCAAGTTCAGTTAAGTTTGATGGTCGCCGAGCATGGACAGCCCGCTTCAAATCATCCCACAGATGTTCAATGATATTCAGGTCTGGGGACTGGGATGGCCATTCCAGAACATTGTAATTGTTCCTCTGCATGAATGCCTTAGTCAATTGGAGCGGTGTTTTGGATCATTGTCTTGCTGAAATATCCATCCCCGGAGTAACTTCAACTTTGTCACTGATTCTTGGACATTATTCTCAAGAATCTGCTGATACTGAGTGGAATCCATGCGACCTTCAACTTTATCAAGATTCCCGATGCCGGCATTGGCCACACAGCCCCAAAGCATGATGCAACCTCCACCAAATTTTGCAGTGGGTAGCAAGTGTTTTTCTTGGAATGCTGTTATTTTTTGGACGCCATGCATAATGCCTTTTTGTATGACCAAACAACTCAATCTTTGTTTCATCAGTCCACAGGACCTTCTTCCAAAATGAAGCTGGCTTGTCCAAATGTGCTTTTACATACCTCAGGCGACTCTGTTTGTGGCGTGCTTGCAGAAACGGCTTCTTTCTCATCACTCTCCCATACAGCTTCTCCTTGTGCAAAGTGCGCTGTATTGTTGACCGATGCACAGTGACGCCATCTGCAGCAAGATGATGCTGCAGCTCTTTGGAGGTGGTCTGTGGATTGTCCTTGACTGTTCTCACCATTCTTCTTCTCTGCCTTTCTGATATTTTTCTTGGCCTGCCACTTCTGGGCTTAACAAGAACTGTCCCTGTGGTCTTCCATTTCCTTACTATGTTCCTCACAGTGGAAACTGACAGGTTAAATCTCTGAGACAGCTTTTTGTATCCTTCCCCTGAACAACTATGTTGAACAATCTTTGTTTTCAGATCATTTGAGAGTGTGCTGTCCATGCTCGGCCACCATCAAACTTAACTGAACTTGAATTGTTTTGTAAAGAGGAATGGTCCAAAATACCTTTATCCAGGATCCAGGAACTGATTAAAAGCTACAGGAAGCGACTAGAGGCTGTTATCTTTGCAAAAGGAGGATCTACTAAATTTTAATGTCACTTTTCTGTTGAGGTGCCCATACTTTTACACCGGTCAAATTTTGGTTTAATACATATTGCACATTTTCTGTTAGTACAATAAACCTCATTTCAATCCAGAAATATTACCGTGTCCATCAGTTATTAGATATATCAAACTGAAATGGCTGTTGCAAACACCAAAATATTTAGAACTAAAAATGATTAAGATTAATAGGGGTGCCCAAACTTTTTCATAGGACTGTATATATATATATATATATATATATATATATATATATATATTATTAATGGTGAAAATGAGGTTTTGCTCACTAACAACACTAATAAAGACTGCTGGGACCCCCAGTGATCATGAAATTGGGGGTTTCCTAATTCCCTGGATGAATGAAGTGGTGGTAATATCCACTCCATTCACATATGGGACTAGGGGACCCTCAATACTCTTAGACTACCTCACCAACCCACCTCAGTATGTGAGAGCCCGGGGCTGTATGTCACACACTATGATCTGTAATACGGGGCACCTCCATGTACAGTTCTTGCCCCTTTCCTTTTCACACTAAACACTTATGATTTTAGGTACAACTCGTCCAGCTGTTACTTATAGAAGTACTCTGACTGTAGTAGGCATCATCACAGATGGAGACGACAGGGAGTACAGAGAATTAAACCGGGATTTTGTGGACTGTTGCCAGCGGAACCAGCTCAGGATTAATGCTGGGAAGACCAAGGAGATGGTGGTGGACTTTAGTGAACGGAGAAGTGTTCCGAAACTGGTGGACATCCAGGGGACAGGCATTGAGATGGTCAAGACCTACCCCTCAATAATAAACTAAACTGGGCTGATCACCTGGAGGCGCTGCACAGAAAGGGTCACAGCAGGCTCTACCTGCTCAGGAGGCTGAGGGCCTTTGGTGTCCAGGGGACACTTCTTAGGGCCTTTTTCAACTCTGTGGTTGCTTCAGCCATCTTCTTCGGAGTGACCTGCTGGAGGAGTAGCATATCAGCCAGGGACAGAAATAGACTTGACAGGCTGGATGGAAGGGCCAGCTCTGTCCTGGGGAGCCCCCTGCACCAGTACAGGTGGTGGGTGACAGAAGGATACTGTCTATGATGAGTACCATGCTGCAGAATAACTCCCATCTCATGTATGAGACATTGACGGCCCTGGGCAATACTGTCAGTGACCGACTGCTTCACCCCAAGTGTGAGAAGGAGCTATCGGTGATTTTTCCTCCCAACTGCGGTCAGGCTGTATAATCAACACCAGCATAGAGAACTCCACACAGAGAACTAAATGATCCTGAAGTTTTTCCTTTTCATTTGTTACGACTCCTACTGTCTTTTTTGTCTTCTATTCTAAGCTTTGTATGTGTTTTTTGTTTTGTTTTTTTCTTTTATTATTGTAGTATCTATTCTGCTGTAACACACTGAATTTCCCCATGGTGGGACTATTAAAGGATTATCTTATCTTCAGGCATTTACTCCTACCCTAAATAGACAAAAGAAAATATTAGTGGGAAACCCCTTTAATTCTATTGAGTGTTGTGATGATGTAACCCATAACAACTACTGAAATGCTTGTGGACAATGTTGCGATGTGAACATTAAAAGATTAAAATTCTTTGGGCTTTGCTGACAGTAAAAAAATCTTGTTATCGCTTCTATAAACTATATATGGGAATTCTTCAATGTAATGTTCCCTGGAAGCAGATCAGCGTTGCAAAGTCCAGGGTGATTTCTCTGAAAACTCTGGGTACTTCTTGCATGTGTTTGGTTATGTAACTACATGACTGAGCTTTAGTGTGTTTTGTTTTTTTGTGTGTGTTTTATGGCTGGGAAAATTCCATGAATGTCTCTGCAGAACTCTGATCCATGTCTGTGCTGAGCCAGCAGACTATATCCTCTGCCGCTATTCAGTATACTGCACCAGCCCCGCCCGCACGAGCTCAGGAGTCCACCGTTTTATCACCGTTACTTTTTTTTTTCTCCTTTCTTGTGTTTCAATTAAATATTTTTTGTTAAAAAGCTCAGATCCGCCCAGCCCCATATACCCCGCTCAAATAAAATAAGGAAAGCCAGCCATTCTCATAAGATCATAGCAGTCAGATACATCAGTTTTTGCTGTTATCTCTATGAGTATGTTGTGTGATCGGACATGATGGGATTCAACATGTCCAATCCTATTGTTCTCACTGGAGAGAACTCATTAGAGCTGGCCCTTAATGGGGTCTTCCCATGAAAGCAAGTTTTTTTCCCCTATCCTATGGGTAGAGGATAACTTGCAGATCAGTAGGGTCCAACTGCCTTGACCCCACTGATCTGAAGTATTTGGGACTTTTGTCCTCTGCTCTGATTTGGTAGCTGGGCAGCGTTCACCACTCCATTCATTTTAATGGGATGCTGGTACCCTGTCTTGTCCTTTGAAATGAAAGAAGTGGTATGTGTGCTGCCCAAGCTATATTCAGATTTTGGATAGTACTATTCACATAGGGTGTAACTTTCTGTTATGGGAACACCCCTTTAATTGAACACTATCTGTTATAGTGTATAGTTTTTCGACAGCAACTACAGCTTAGTCTCTGTTCACATGGAGCCCAGACTGCCACAGTATGAGACTAACTTATAATGTACTGGTATAGACCTTATTAATATATTCTTTTCTTCTTCGTAGGCCTTGTATCCTCCCCATGCCAAATTAACTGACAAGGAGGTAAGTCTATAAGAATATATTCTCTCCTTAAAGGGGGTTTCCCATGAACATAACCATATTTAGTGCTATTTAAGGTGAAATATTTTTCGCAATATAAATAATGAAACATTTTGCAGAGTCTTAAAGATTTTCTCTAACCATCTTAGTGGTGACATCTTTTGTCTTGATCAGTTGACTATGGCTATGACCATGAATGCAGGGATGGTCTGTGGTATGGCAGTTCCCAGAAACCCAACCATGATGCGATGGACCTGCTAGAGAAGGTAACCTGGCCACAATAAGGACACCATGGCTGGGTTTCTGGCAAGTCATTCATGGATTAAGAGTCCACTGGAAAGCCATCACGTCAAAAGACTCACCACTAATTGTAGACATGGCATGGCAATTGTAGACTAATTGTAAACATGGCAGAATTTGCCACAGATTTGGAGGTGAATTTTGAAATTTTTTTACATGTTTAATGAGAAAACCCTTTTAGGCTAAGGCCTCCACGTTGCGGAAACTCAGTTTTTTTTTATGTTTTTTTGGAGCCAATTCCATGAGTGGATTCAGCAAAAAGTAGAAGTATACGTATTTTATACTAGTAGGAGGACCTGGCTTTGCACGGGTCTATTTAATTTTTTGTTTGCATAGTGGTCCTATAAGAATTGGCCAGTTTTGCACTCGTATATTTTGTAGGTCATATGTGTGTGTGTCCCTGCCCGCGACTTCGTCTGCGTATTGTTGCCATCGATGGTTTGCTTGCTTCGGCATTTCGGCAGCTCTTTAGCTTTCCTGCTCCTGAACTTGTTTCTCACACCGTGCCTGTGATTGTTCCAGCATCTCAGCAGCTCGCTGGGAATCCATATAATGAGCGTGTTGGCATCGATAATCCGCCTGCTCCAGTGTTTCGGCAGCTGTTAAGCTGGCCTGCCACTGAACTCATTTTTAGCGCTGTGCCTGTGATTGTTCCGGTATCTCATCCGCTCGCTGGGACACCATATAATGAGCGTGTTGTTGGTGCCGTTGATCCTCGTCAGCTCCTCTTGAGGAAAGCTCTGTGACTACTGGCTACCTTCATAGTTGTCGTTTTTGAGTTCTGCAACAAATGAGATTTTCTTTTTCCCAGCATGTTTAATATTAGCAAACTGCCAATTTCAGATTAAAGGTGTTTTCCCATCCAGTATGTCAGCCTGGAGCAGATCAGATAATATGCAAATGTGTGTACACAAACCACTGAGGGTTAGTGTGTTTACACAGAGAGATAACAGCCCTGGCTTTCTCAGAAGGTGAGATAAGAGCAGTGTAATATAGTATGAGAACATAAATTCACAACAGCCATGAAGCCATGTCATTTACTGGGATAAAAAGTACGGTAGCCTATATGTTAACCGAGGTTACAATCTATCTATGTGCCAAATTTCATTCAAATCCGTTCATCCGTTTTTGCGTGATTAGGCAATACACATCCAAACTTTCACATTTAAAATAATACTAATATATTATTATTATATATATTATATTTATATATATATATTAGTAATAATAATATTAATATAAGTAGGAGGATATATTTCTCATTCCTCTTGTAGTCATTTTTGGTTTTGGCTCAAAAAGCTGCAACAAAATCTACAACAAAAAAAGCTGCGTGTCCGCAACGTGGGGCCTCAGCCTAAATGGGGAAACCCCTTCTATGTACACCACAGATGTTCATTAGTGACTCTTTCTATCTATCTCTCTCTCTCTCTAGCGTGCTCTCTCTCTATCATTCTGGATCATCCTCTAGCTCTTTCTCTTGTCTATCGTTCTGGCTAAAACCTTCCCATACCGTGTAATAAATATGTATTTTATTTCACAGAAAACCAGCATCTGTTACCTGTCATTCCCTGATTCAAACTCTGGTAAGTGTTTGTCATTGTGGACATTGATGGAGGACATAGTCATGTAGAGAACATGGGTTACTTTACTTCTGAATTCTTCCAATTTTAGCTGGAGACACCAGGGCAGCGATAGCAGTCAGTACTGAGCCCTGAACCCTGAGGGCGCACCTCTGAGCTATACTAAATATGTATTGGGACTATATTCATTCTGTCTTTACATATGTAACATTGTGTATACTCACAAATATCTGTAACATCTTGTCTTACTTGAGATTATAAAATAAAAATGATTAAGAATTCCCATTGAGCTGCAGTAACCCGGTGTGGATGGAGCTGTGTATTGTCAGGGTTCGGGATTGCTAGGTGGGGTGGCATAGACACACAAGTCCAGTTTCTTTTAGTCCAAAACAAAGGTAGAGATTATTTTCACTCAAAAAGATAGTGCAGCAACAAAAGGAAACAATACAAAAATAAATACCTGCCCGGCTAGGCTCTAACTAAACATAGAATAGGTTACCTCACCTAGAATAACAGAAATCCAAAAAAAACAAGTTGAATCACTCAGGACACAGCTCCACAAATATGACCTCTCTGTCAGCTCTCCAGCCAAGCTCTGCAGCCAGTCTGCTGCTGGAGCTGGCTTCTTAAGCCTCCTTGACGAGGAGACTCTCTGCAGCTGAGTCGCTGCCGGAACATCCCCAAAGTGTGGACTGGAGGGGGGGTGGAATGACAGGTCCCACTACCAACCTAACTGCCATTCCTAAAAATCTAGCCCAGTACTGAGCATTTACCAAAATGCTCAGCAGACGAAAGTGGTCTGCTGTGAACAAACATTCCTGGAGTTTTCTCATCTCACTCACCTGAGTAGTCTGGGTGAGATATACACCCCCTCCATTACCTGACCAGCCATTGGCTTACAGTACTTATGTTTTTCCTGACACATATCTCTTAATAAACGCTTCTGTGTTGTTGACCGGAGCTGAATAGTTATCAGACTCAGTATTGAAGTATTTCACTTGTAGTCTCCAGTGCCGCCTCCATCTTCTTCAGGAATAGGTCTTCTTCCAGGGGTTGGCTTCAAACTTATAGGCCTAGGGCAAAGCCGACTGTGCATGCTTGCTGGCCGCAAGAAAATAGCTGCTTACAATACTGTGCAAGCGGCCATTTTCTTGTGGCCTGGGGGCACGCGTAGTCGGCTTTGCCCTAGGCCTAGAAGTTTGAAGCCAACCCCCGGAAGAAGACACGAAGAAAACCTGTTCCTGAAGAAGATGGAGGCGGCGCTGGAGTGTTCTCTCATAGCATTGGGGACGCCCCCAGTGCTGCAAGTGAACTCATTTGCATACCGACGAAAACCGGATTATATACCGAACGGCAGCCCGGAGAAGACATCTAAAGGTAGCAGAAGAATAGCCTTTCTTAAGGCTTTTCCTACGTGATGGGCAGAAAAAATTGAGTTTAAATGATAAGATCCCTTTAATGATGTTTTTCATGCTAAAAATATTGTTGTCCTATCCTAACTCTGGGTCATCCGAATCAGATCCATGGTGGTCTCACCTCCCGCAACCTATCGATCAGCAACTGGAGCAGGAAGCAACGCAGTTCTCTGTGTAGTGGCTGAACTGAGTCACTGCAGCTTAGGTCTCATTCAGGTGAATGGAGGCTGAACTGCAGTACCAAGTCTGGCCACTACACCAGAACAGAACTGTCTGTTTCCTGTTCTATTCTCTGTTCATCAGCTGTTGAGAACAGCTAATCTGTGGAGGTGTTGGATGTTTGACCTGCACCGATCAGATATTCAGATTTTACTTTTTGGACGTTAATATTTTTACCCCTGAAATCCCCTTAAAGTAATATAACTAGGTTAATGAACACATTAACCTAAAACATTATAGACAAATGGCAGAAAAGTCCCCCGTTTCCTGGATTTACTGATCGTCCTACAGATCCTTCATAGTGTCTTGAATATTGCTCTGCTTTCTTACCATGATCCAGTAGTTATCCGCTCAGAAAATTGAATCCTTGAAGGTCGCAGGGATGTTTGTGTCTTTAAGACGGAGACAGCACTTTTACAGCTAAAGATTGATTTTGTGTTCGTCTTTGTGCTTAGTGTGCACGGCCAGGCTTCCTGGTAGTGACAAGGCTTTATGTCTTCTAATGAGAACATATCCCAGCGCCTGCCTGGGGTAAGCTAATATATATGCATTCTGCTTACTTCTTCAGGCTGCCTGGGGGACACACAGTTTTGCTTCAGATTCCGTCAGTCGACCGGCAGGAAGTCTTCTCTGCATTGTGTCTTGGATCAAATGGACAGAGATTCACCGGTTTATTTAAAGGTTTGCTCACTTGTATTAATATGCAATTATGAATAGGAAATACGTGAAACCACAAGTTCTATGTGAGTCCTGGGATTAACCAGTTAAATTTGCTAATGTGGGGTCTGACTGGTTCCTAAAGTCCAGTACTGCAATGTGAACTGTTGGCCGGTTCAGCCAGAACCTGGTTGGATTTACAGGTGTCTAGAGGTTTATGCACGGCCCATGTTATTCCTTGTAGATTATGTGTCTTAAGTCTCCAGAAGGTTGTATTGCTGCTAAGATTCCAGCTCAGGAGCTGTTGGAGAATCTTATAGCCAGAGGTCGTTTCTCCTGCAGCGCCACCACAGGAAAAATTAGGTATTACAGAGTGCTCAGTATGGCGTCCATGTAATGTATGGTCACACTGGTTGTCCAGAGAGTGACGCTGTTTATAGCGGTCTTTCACTCTGACCAATAGATAGAGGGTTTTCCAAGCTAAGTTTACTTAGAATAGGTCATCAATGAAACCTTGTTAGGGTTCTGATATCCAGGCTTCAGCATTCGCTCAGCACTTCAGTACTCGGCGAGCACGACACCATACATTTGTACAGCCGCTGTGCTTGTTATGGCAGCTCAGCCCCTTCACTTGAATGGAACTGAGCTGTGAACAGTCCATGTGACTGGTGAATGTGATGTCACGTTGCCTGTAGGTCGGAGGCAGCACTCAGTGACTACCACTGCCATTTCACACAGCTGATCCGTGGGGGCTCATGGGTATCTGACCCCACAGATCTTCAACGGATGATCAATTAAAAGGTCCCAAAAAACTGCTTTAAGAAAGTCTCAATAGGATATATGTCCTTTAAAAGGACAAATCTTGGCTGTAAAACAGAAAGACTTATACTAGCCATAAACATGAACTGGTCTTATAAGGGTTAGTTCACATGGTGGAAAGATTTTTCGTGCAACTAGCCGCGACGGGATGCCGATGCAGTGCAGCATCATCTTGCTCCTGATTAGGCCCATTCATCTGAGCCTAATCAGGAGGGAATCTCAAGTCGCGGACACCGCGGCTGACTCAGCCATGGAATCCACGTGAAGATAGGGCATGTCGTATTTTTTTCCCGCTAGCTGAAAAAAAAATCGCTGGCGGAAAAAAACTGTGAGTGATTCCCATTGAAATGAATGGGAGGCTTTTTTGCAGGTGAATTTTGTGGATTCTGCATCAAAATCCGCCTGCAAAAAACTCTGTGTGAACGTACCCTAGGCCTAGGATGTTAAGTAAATCCAGTCATCTAAAGGTTATTTAAAGGGTTTGATTTGTAATAACTTATCGCCTAGGATAGGGGCAAGTGTCTGATTGCTGTAGAACCTCCCCCTATCTGAGAGAGCCTCGTACAGTCCCATAGTCTATATGGTGTGGTAGCATGCAGGCAGAACCATTGATCTGTAAGAACACAGCACCCCGGTGATCGATCACTTATCCTGGTCATAGGTTGTCATTCTGAGTAATGGCTTTTTACTAGGGTTGGGAGACACCTAGACACAAGATTGAATGACCCTCATTGGTATAGCATACGGCGGTGCCAGGGACCATATACTCACCTGTTGTCATACATTGCTGCAATATCAAAAAAGGTGCACTTACTCCTATAAAAATAAGATGTTGTTGGAAGTTGCTGCCATGGTCCAATTATCCTTAGATGTGTCTGTAAGATGCAAGTATTGACACTTTCTTTGTAATCTTGTTTACCACTTCAGAAAGATCCCGCCTGTTTCTATGGTTACGTCTATTTCCGACAAGTCCGAGACAAGACATTAAAAAGGGGCTATTTCCAAAAGGTAATTATCTGCATGGCGGCCGCGCTGAGCAGAGACTCGGGTCCATTGCTTCTCTCTTTCCAATTACATTGGTTTCAAGGCTTAGGAAAATAATTGCCCAGTTATTTGCATTAGTCTCCTCTATTCAGTATCTTATGTGTCTATGGTAGTTTTCGGGGTGCTTTCATGCTGTGTGCGGGTTCAGATATAGTCTTGATGTTTTATCAAACATTTGGTCAAATTAAGCCCCCCTTACCCCGAGCTTTTGGCTGCCAAACCGAAGATCGTGCATCACTCTGCAACCTTACAAGTAATGTAAGTGAATGGTGTGACCCCTTCACTCAGTTGCAAGAAAAAAAAGCAAGCGCGGAGTGCTGCAACTTCAGGAAGAGGTCAACTGTATATGATCTGTGGAGGTCTGACCCCGGACCAATTGACTATTCCAGCAGCCCCCAGACTGCTGCAATAGAAGAGTGTGTGCAGAATGTTCCTATTCAAGTCATAGGTGCAAAGCTGCAGCCCCCCCCCCCATGTAAAGCCGTGGTGCCGGGGAACTATTACTTGAATAAGTGCAGACGCCTTGCACTCCCCATCTAGGTCTGTAATGTCTGGCGCCTAGAGGCTGCTGGGAACAGCTGATCTGTGCAGGGTTCAAGTGTCGCACAGATCCAATACTGATGACCTATGCTGCGGATATCACGGTATCAATTCAGATATGCATTAAGGGCCAGAAAACCCCTTTAACCCTTATGTGTCTTCAGGTTAGTTTACCGTGACCCATTATGCCATCATTGCCAAACATTTATTGCCTTCTTGACCTTTATATTCTGGGGAATGTTTACTCCTTTGATTTTCAATGTGGATTGAATTCATGTTCTGCACTGAAATCTCACTTGTGTTCCATCTCTGTAGGGTCAATGCCATAGTTAATAGTGGAAACCGCTGCTATTAGTCTCACACAGATTAGCCCTATTGAGAGGGGATAAGCAACACTGCAAACTGCAAATTACGGCAAAAATCTGAGAGTCCACCTATAAATTGTCTTAGATGTCAACTTCAGATTTTTCAGCTTAAAAACTCATCCACCTGAACAAGCCTATACAGTTCTTTCTGTAGTTGCTAAACAGAGTTTACCTCTGCATTATACAATGCTGGCAGGACATGTATAGGATGCATCGGGCCTTGCCTGTATAGGATGCATCGGGCCTTGCCTGTATAGGATGCATCGGGCCTTGCCTGTATAGGATGCATCGGGCCTTGCCTGTATAGGATGCATCGGGCCTTGCCTGTATAGGATGCATCGGGCCTTGCCTTTGTATGGTGCATCGGGCCTTGCCTGTATAGGATGCATCGGGCCTTGCCTGTGTAGGATGCATCGGGCCTTGCCTGTGTAGGATGCATCGGGCCTTGCCTGTGTAGGATGCATCAGGCCTTGCCTGTATAGGATGCATCGGGCCTTGCCTGTATAGGATGCATCGGGCCTTGCCTGTGTAGGGTGCATCGGGCCTTGCCTGTATAGGGTGCATCGGGCCTTGCCTGTATAGGATGCATCAGGCCTTGCCTATGTAGGATGCATCAGGCCTTGCCTGTATAGGATGCATCGGGCCTTGCCTGTGTAGGGTGCATCGGGCCTTGCCTGTGTAGGGTGCATCGGGCCTTGCCTGTGTAGGGTGCATCGGGCCTTGCCTGTGTAGGGTGCATCGGGCCTTGCCTGTGTAGGGTGCATCGGGCCTTGCCTGTGTAGGGTGCATCGGGCCTTGCCTGTATAGGGTGCATCGGGCCTTGCCTGTATAGGGTGCATCGGGCCTTGCCTGTATATGGTGCATCGGGCCTTGCCTGTATAGGATGTATCATGAATCTTTAGACTATTTGGTCATGTGAAATAGTGTTTGAGACGTCTCAGTAAGTGCAGCACATGTTCATGTAATAATTCCATGACTTGAATCTATAACTTTGTTTATCTGAACCCCTATTATACATGGGCATGGGCATAATGTAAGCATTTTAGTGGCCCTGTCTATCTTTGGTGGTAACATCTGATCTTCTCTCTTCAGTCCTTAGTATTGATCAGTAAACTGCCGTACATCAATTTCTTCAACACAGTGGTGAAGCAGATCGCCCCTGAATATTTTGAGAGGAGTGAACCGTGCTTGGAAGCAGGTAACATCGATTGTCTGATCCTTATGAATCCGTTCTTGAGTATCCCAATAGGATTTTCTTGCATCTCTATGTATATAAATGCATGGTCCATGCCCTTTTATTGGGGCATTGAATTTAGAAAGGTTTGATATTAAAGGTGTTATCACAGAATCAATACTTATCCACAGGAGAAGTGTGTCTGCTGGTATCCCACTGCTGGACGCCCCACTGATAATGAGAATGGGGGCCCTGATGTTATTCCGTTTGAATGGGCACTGTTGCTTCATGTCTGCTATTGCTCCATTCAAAGTCAGTTGGACTAACAGAAATAGCCAATTACTGTGTTTGGATGTCTCCGTCAGTCACATGAATGGGACAGCAGCCTGCATGCTCTTCCATTACTTTATTTCAGTAGGAAACCTCAAGACCCACATTCCCGTCAAAGTCTCCTCTCCTGTGTCCTAATAGCAGATCACATTATGATTGATTGGGCTTCAGCCTGTAGGACTAACACCAATACAGAGAATAAAGTCAGTGAAGCAAAGGAAGTGACCAGGCTGCCTCCTGCTGGGCAGCATTCACCTGGATAACCCTGCCTTCAGTTCTGTGCACAGCAGGATGCAAGAGGCGCCATGGTGCAAGGGTAAAGCAGTAAAGGGTTGCTCGTTTTTGTTTTATCTTAAGGATTGGTGGAGATCTGAACTCGGGCCAACTCATCATAAAGTAATGGCTTATCTTACGTTCCAGTCTTAAAATGTGATACCATATTAGGAAGTGTTGAAAGGTCATCCTGCAGCTTCACCTCACCATTAGGGGGTGCTAGCTTATATCCATAGTATAACTTCCCTCGCCAATGTTGTATTTCTGCTACTACTATAGCATACAGCGACCCACGCTCCTTAGACTTGGCGTGTATTGATTACTAGTCGGCCTTCAGGAGACCTCACGTGCTATAAATGAACAACCATTTTACTTAGCCCATAAATAAGTAATCAGATCTTTTATTTCTTGCTGAATCATAAATTCCCATCTATTAGGATTGATTGATTCAAGGCTTTGCAATAAATACATCTTCAACCACATCATCTATGTGGATGTCTTCATTAGCTGGGTCAGTTACGGCCATGATTCAGCACAGGACTGCCCATCTGACAGCAGAGAGCATTAGTAGCAGATTGGGTGCTGGAAATAACAGCAACAATTACTCAGGAACAGAAAGGGCTAGAATTAGGGGAGCTGTACCTGTCAAGTGATGCAAAGAATTGGCAGAGGTGGTGGAAAGTCATTTCGGTCGTGGCTGCAGGTTTCACTTGAGTATTTTAATCTATAAATGCAAAGGTTGAAAGCTGCAGCAGGGGGATCAGCAGAGAACACTGCAGGTGATCTGCTGCAAAATAACCCTCAATTTGGGGCGGGTTTTATTCCCTGCAGTCCTTTTAGCCTTAATATTTTTAGAAAAGGGCCATAATTGGTACACATTACTCATGTCACCGATCCACTGCCATGCCATTATGGTTCACCGGTACAGGGAGTGATGGCTCAATGGCAATTTCCTTGCATCAAGGTGGGACAAGGGAGTAGAGACCTGAAGGAACCCAGTAAATAGCAGAATGGCAGCGGCGGAGATCTGTGAGATGAGTAATATAACCCATTCTGCCGCTTTTCCGAAAAACAATAAATAAATGATACTTCTTGACAACCCCTATAACAAGAACTTTCCTTAAGTCTCCATCTGCCTAATATAAAAAGAGAATTTGCAGATGTAATCATCGGTCCCAACATATTCATAGATCCTGCACCTGCTGAAGGCAATAGATTCTGTACGCCAGATACTCTTCAATGCAAGTTATCAAATTCCCCAGAGCGCTCGTCTCATAATTATACATCATGGAGTCTGGTAGAGGATGGAGATGCCATCGATTTTATTAACAAAATACCCATGGGTATTGACTGACTTTGTAAACTATCTGGAATAAATCTGTCACCTACTCCTCTTTTACATGCTTGTGTAAATAAATCTCTTTGTTCAACATTTTGACCACTAGGGGCGCTCAATGCAGTAATTTATATATTGTCATTGTCTTTCTTGTAGCCTGCAGCGAAATAGACCGATGGCCGCCACCTGTGCCAGGGAAGACTCTGCATTTGGCAATTATGGGGCTTGTAATAAAGGTACGATCATTGTAAATTCTCTTTTATGCTGTAATATACTAGAATTGTCCATTTAAAGGGGAACTCAACTTTTTAAAAACGTTTGTATGCCATGGTGAGGTTTTGATCTGGGTGCTGAGGTTACCACCAGTCTGAAATGGAGGGGACACTGTGTCCTTTTGGCTTTCATCTCCAGTCCTCATGCATCACCAGTGCATGTACCCCTATCATTTCCATGGATCCACACACCATGTGCAGAGTCGATGGGGCCAGTGCTTAAAGAGGACCTTTCATGGTTTGGTGCATAGACAGTTCTATATACTGCTGGAAAGCCCACAGTGTGCTGAATTCAGCGCACTGTCGGCTTCCCGATCTGTGCCCCGGGTAAAGAGCTTTCGGTCCCGGTACTGTAGCTCTTCACAGTCAGAAGGGCGTTCCTGACAGTCTGTGACGAGCACTGTGAGCAGAGGGAGGGGGTGTTCCTCCCTGCACACACAGTACAGCATAATAGGCGCTGCTGTGGAGAAGGATGTTCCTGACAGACTGTCAGGAACGCCCTTCTGACTGTGAAGAGCTACAGTAGCGGGACCGAAAGCTCTTTACCCGGGGCACAGATCGGGAAGCCGACAGTGCGCTGAATTCAGCACACTGTGGGCTTTCCAGCAGTATATAGAACTGTCTATGCCCCAAACCATGAAAGGTCCTCTTTAAGTTGGCTCCTTTGTCCCTTCATTTTAGCGATTGGTGGGGGTTTCAAATTTGTAGAGATCTGGTCATACAATTGGCTAGGGTTGCATGGTGACTTTGGCCATGACTCATTTTGTGTGCTAACTTGCCCGAGACCATTTCGCCAATGTAAGTGAATGGAGTTAATTTTGCATCTAGAAGTCTAAGTCGCCGCAGCCTCAATGACATAAAGTGACTTCACTTACACTAGTGAGTGAATCGCAGGGTGACATTGTGATCTTTAGCTGTGACAGGAGTTGCAGGCAAAGTCACTGTGTAGCCCGAGCCTAGGGGACAGGATAAAGTCACGTGACTGTGTGACATCCCCTTTCATGGACAACTACCACCTACAGATACAGATATTTTAGTCATACTTTTATTATTACAATGGCTTTATTGTTCATTGTTTCTTGTATGGCTCTCAGTTGCCATTCCACATGTTGCTTAGGGTGAAACAGACTTGAGTAGTGCAGTCCTGTGCAAGTTCCAGCTAGTTACATGTCTTTTCATATTTTTTTTTTGTTTAAGAAAACAATAATTTTTATTTTGCGGCAGTTATATAAAATTTACATGTATAAGCGTCGGACCTCCGCAGAGTAGATAATGATGACCTATCACATGAAACCTGTATTATGCGCCAGAAGACCCCTTTAGGCTGAGGCTCCATGTTGCAGAAACATAGTTTTTTTGTTTTGTTTTGTTTTGTTTTTTTTTTGGGGGGGGGGGGGTTGCGGTTTTTTGAGCAAAAGCCAAGAATTGCTACAAAAGGAATGGGAACTCTATAAAAAGTTCTTATACTTCTCCCTTCTGCTCAATCCACTCCTGACTTTGACTAAAAAAAAAACAACAAAATGTGCAACAAAAAAAAGCTGCGTTTCCGCAACGTGGAGCCTCAGCCTTAAAGTATAAATTGTATTGCTTAAAAATCTCTTTCAATCTCTTCCAAGGTGCGGATTCCAACCCGTCACGATAAACCAGGGACAACACAAATGGTGGAGATGACACAACAGGTAATACAGATCTTGTTTTATTAACTTTGCTTCCTCTAAAGGCCCCACACACTTTACTGAAAATTTGGCCAAACCTACAACCGGATTTGAGTGAACCCGTATCTTCTCTATATGGGCGTCTACTGACTATTCCCAACCGATGACAAAGGATCCTAAAAGGCCGATCTGCTGTTCCCCCATGAGATAAGACATCACCACAAGTTTTGCAGCAACTTACTATCCTCTTCCCTATTAGAGACCTATACACACTGGGTCAAATCAAACTTTTATGTATATGATGGAGTCAGGAAGACTAGTTGATAACCATTAAAGCTGGATGGGCATCTTTTAGTTAAAGCTTCAAAAACCTTTTCAAAACTACAACTCCCTGCATACAGACTTTAGCCCCATGCACATGGCCATAGGGTCCATAAGGGAATGTGAAAAATGATGGGGTCTACAGATGAGCGAATACTATTCAAAACTCTAGTTTCGAATACCTCGCTTCCATAGAAATGAATGGGAGCGGGTGAACTGCAAAAGGATAAGCGCCGACGTGCGACCAGTCCCATTCATTTCTATGCAGCGAGGAGTTCGAAACTGCAGTTTCGAATACTATTCGCTCATCTCTAATGGGGTCCATGTTTTTAGCAGATACTATCAATAGAGTAGATGGACTGGTTGCAAAAATGGGCAGACTAGGACCTGCTCTCTCAATCTTATAACTTCTACACCAGGGTCGGCAACCTTCAGCACTCCAGATGTTGTAAAACTACAACTCCCAGCATGCATACTTGCTCTACTGTTCTTGGAACTCTCATGGAAGTGAATGGAGCATGTTGGAAGTTGTAGTTTCATAGCAGCTGGAGTGCCGAAGGTTGCTGACCCCTTCCC
The DNA here is from genome assembly GCF_031893055.1 of Leptodactylus fuscus. Classification (NCBI taxonomy): domain Eukaryota; kingdom Metazoa; phylum Chordata; class Amphibia; order Anura; family Leptodactylidae; genus Leptodactylus; species Leptodactylus fuscus. The sequence goes on from NC_134273.1 coordinate 28,869,364, forward strand.
TACACAGATCTGCAAACTATGTCCGCGTGGCAGGGACCATAGAAATTAATGGAAGTAGTAATAGATAGCACATGATGTGCCCGGGGCCTGACTCTTCTCTCCCCTTACAGAGCGATGCACAGATCTCTGTGTCATTACCCACCATCCATGAAGTTGATCTCTTCAGGTAACACTAAAATTGTTTGATACATATTAAATGCCAACCTTTGTTATCTCGGGGTTTGTCAGAACTGGGTACTCTGCTGTTTCTAGAGCTCCATGTGTAATGTATTGGGTATTATTGTCTTTGTTGCATTTGGCAAATCGAGTAATAGGAAATGGCTCCAATAGCTGATGGGTATTGGCATTTATATTCTGGGGTTTTCTGAGATTAGAAAAAATTATTATTTTGCTTGTTTTTGCAGCTCAGTCCCATTACCAAGTAACCGCCTTAGGAATATACAGATATAGTACAAGTTGTAATACAGGTCTTTGTATTTTGCAGGTGCTTTTCACCAGTTTTCTTCCATATCCAGCTACTTTGGGAACTTGTGTTATTGGGGGAACCACTTGTCGTCATGGCTCCATCTCCATCACAGTCATCAGAGACTGTACTGGCCCTTGTAGGGTAAGTGTCTGTATGGGATTCTTTGGGATTCCTGTTGATCACAAGTACTGTGCTATGCATTTTAGTTTTGATGAATGGAGACATGTCAGGCATTCTCCTCTGTTCTGTTCATTTCAATGGAACCGCCAGAAATAGCCGAAACACAGCACTCGTTCATCTCTGGCAGCTTCAATAAAATGAATGGAACGGCATGTGCTGCCTAACTACTGCTCCATACAAACTCAGGTTTTGTAATAGTTGGGGTCCCCCTGGGCTAACTTTGTTACCAGAATACTCCTTTATGTGCAAATTCTGTCCCACTGGCTGAGAAGTGTGCAGGGACAGGGATTGTCCTCAGGTAACCCGGAGGAGACTTGTAAGCTTGAATGCTTGTTCTCCCGACAATGATTCCTCCAGATCTCTTCAGTCTCAATAAGTAGAGGGCAATAAGCTATACTCATCCAATCTAAGTGTCTTCTGCTTCCATTGCTGCGGTCCTCCCTGCAAGGCATGGTTCCTTTAGCTGCAGCGATGGCTTGCATTATACCTCACGTCACTGTTGCAGGCAAGCATTGGCCTCAGCAGTATACAACACATGACATGCAGCGGTATTATATAGGTATTTTATCACTGCAGCCATGTGAACAACGCCAAGAGTGGTAGTACTAAAGAAGGAGAGGGGTTAAATTAATGAGTATAGCATTTTTTATTTTTTTGCTTTAGGACCCATTTTTAAATAACTCCAAAAACTCATAAAAATTGTCTTTGGTTTGCCTCAACTACAGAAACTGGCAGCTTGCATTCTGCTAACAAATGCACAGCAGTACTGGCATATTAGGCTAGGTTCTCACTACTGTTGGAAGTCTGTTCAAGTCCATTAAAAAAAGAATAAATAAAAAATGGACGCCTGTCATGCACAAGTGTGAGAAACAAGAGATGGTATAATGGACATCCGATAGCCATAGACCGAAATGTTAAGGCCCCTTGCAGATGGCCGCTGGCCGTGATTGAGCAGCACGACTGGTGCACGGATGGCACACGGATTTCATCCATATGTCACCTGTGCCCCGGCCGTGCTTCAGCGGACCCATTCATTCAATGAATAGGAGCTGCAGAAGCATGGCCTCAAAACTGGACAGGAATACGACCTGTCCTGAGCTTTGCAGCCCGGACTGTTGACCTGCACGCTGATCCGTGCAATACGCGGTCATGTAGGTGGGCTGTTATAAATTAATGGGCCAGTGTGTTACCTGGGAAAAACCCATACAGCAGACTGAACTCACACACGACCGTCTGCAAGGGGCCTAAAAAAAAAACAAACCAACTGGCAATTCACAATCTGCATAAGTCTGTTATTTTCAACGCAGCCTAAAGTCCTGCACCCTGCATATATATCTGTGGCAAAATGACTGACCTGTAACAGATTTCACGAAAATAGACAGTAGCAGATGGCAAAAGAAATCTTATTGAAAACAATGAGATTATTGATGGATCTGTTAGTTTCAATTGTTAATGTTCTCTGACGGACAACTGTAGTGTGAACGCTCCCTTAGCTGAGCACATCGGCCTGTGACTAGAGATATTCCTGACAGATCTCCCTCCACACCTCCCTACACACCTGTCTTTTTTTGTTTTTTTTCTTGCCTTTTTTTTCTAAAACTAGAACATATTTTCTTCTTCTAAACGCATAGTAATGGCAGCACGTAGCGGTGTGATGCCACCTACTGACTTTCTTTGTAATCACCTTGAAGAAACCACATTTGAGGAATAAAAAATACAATTGTATTTTCAGGACTAGAAGAAGCTGTTATCTGAATAGTAGGGATTTCAGTCCCACAAGTTATATAGTGGTCGTTTTCCAGCTGTGAACTGGGAATATCCATCCATGTGATCTGCTCCGAGTATTTTACGTAATTGATCGGTGTGCACATGTCCGCAGTCACAGGTCAGGGCTTAGATTTTATGAAAATACATCATGAAGTTCATAGGGATTCACCATTGAGCAGTCCCTGCTGATACACATCCATGATCAGACAGCCCTGGGTCCTAAAGAGACCATGAGGATGCCGGATAACACTTAAAGGGAATGTGTCTATTATATCTTATTACTAATTGAACCCAGACAAGTTTATTTTCTAATATTTTCAGTCGTTGCCCATAGAGTTTTATTTTTATTCTATTTTAATTGCATGATGGGCTCAGCCATCTTCTCCGAGATGTTGTTAATAGCATTCAGAGAGATGCTTTACAGGAGCCACATGGATCATAGGAACCTGTAATGTGGGGATATGGAAGAGTGCTGTGGGCATGCCCTGTGACCTGTGAATGGAGAGGAGGGGGGATTAGGGGAGTTGTAACCATCACCTATTGTGAATAGATTATGTGTAACCGTCATCATAATCCTGTCTGTGACAATAATGAGATGACTGCTTAGAAGTCATCTCTACAGAGCAGGAGGTGTCAGCCTATTTTTAGGAAGAATGACTCAGTTTACTTTTAAATCAATGGACAACTGAAACCTTTCAAGGTGTGAGATTCTCTTTGTAGCCATTCACCTCTCTGGCTAAGGTCCCCTTCACATGGCAGTAGGTGAACCATGAGTCCCTCTCTGATTAGGACCATTCATTTGGGCAACGCTGCAGTTGGCCGGGGGGATGAAGGCGATTCTGAGGTGGATGTTTGCCTCAACTTCTCTCTCAACCATATGACTGGGGCCTAATAGTTGAAGGTTCTGAATGTGGGGCCTCCCCTCTCTACTTTGGTTGAGGCAAAAGGTTCCTAGAAATTTGGACAACCAGTCTCTTTAAGGAACATCATTCTTAAATGGTCACTTATTTTTCAACAAAACTTTGGTAAACCTATAGCACAAATCCATATTGGAAACCCTGTAATATATCTTATTAGAGAACGCCTGTGTCTCCTCTTCTGACTCTTTTCTTGATCCCTCTCCTCCTTGTGTTGTGAATCGGATTCCCATCTCCTTCCTGTGTGTTGTGTATAGCAGGCGACATGGCAGCTAGTCTTCACCGACCAACTCGGGGACAGCTAAAATTAGACAGAGAGGGGAAAACTGCTAAGAAATGTGCAATACAAGTTATGTCTGGAAATAACGTTACCGTCACTGTTCCACTGATTTATGCTAGTAGCCGCTGTTTTAGTGGTCCACCTCTGTATTGTTTGGGTGCCCTGACCAACAGAGATCAAGCAAAAGCCTAGTGTGAACCTGGTATAAAACCACTTCTTACATATCTCTATCTTTTTGTGTATTCAGGTGCATTTCACCACTGAAATACTGCAGCGACTTCAGGCCATACTTCACTATCCACGATGCAGAATTCAAGGAGTATACAACCCGCACGCAGGCACCGTATGTATTGTCAAAGCAATCCATGACTGGGTGAAGATGATTTCCCACTATCAGTCATTTAAAAGGGGTTTGCAATTGGAGTTGTTCTTGTAAGGCTCTGTTCACATTTGGTTTTAAGGTTTCTGTCATCATAACAAGGAGAGTGCAGTCTGCAGTGATATTTCCATTAATAAAACTACTGTAAACTCTGTGACCAGGTCTGTAACAAGCTTGTGCCTAAGGGACCATTCCAGAGGTAACCAGTTTAACACGCAGGCAATAATTCTAAGTACGGAAATTGATTGTATTAGACACTTGGCAAATGTATGTCCCTTGGATTTGCCATAAATGTCTGAGATGGGAATATGCCTTTAAATAAAAGAAATCATGTTTAGTTCCTTTCCTGGTGAAGCTACTTCATTACACTCGCTTTTTTTTTGTTCCTCTCCTTAGACCTTCCGTTATCTTCGGTGTTACCAATCCATTCTTTGCTAAAACTTTGCAGCACTGGCCACATATAATCCGCATTGGGGATGTGAAACTGGCAGGTAAGTATAACAATACACTGCTTCACAAAGGGTTACTTCATGTATGCCGCCACTAACTCCGTACATGTGAGGGCTAACACATGACCAGCTGTTTAAGGTTAAAGGATTGGTTCAACTTAAAGTAAAATCTAAAAGAAAAAAAGTGCAAATGTGATAAACCCAAAAATATATAGTACTTCTCTTCTCTCTTTCTGGTGATCCACTTCAGATGTTTGATCCTTCTTCTCTTTGCTTACAGCATGTAGCAGATGCAGTAGGCACTGTGGTCCCGTCCTGTACTACTGGCATCATGCCCTCTATTTCTAGTGGTGATGCCAGTAGTGTGGCCGGTGACCACTGTGCCCACTGGCTAGCTACAGCTCTTACATACTGTTCACTTGCAGTGAGGACCATTGGAGCACTAGGAGAAACAATGGGTGAAAACTTTTGTCTTTTTTTTATTTTGTAAAGTTGGATTACCATTTCAAAAGGGTAAACTGGGCACAAAGTCAGACATGCAGGACTTTGTGTCCGATTAAAAAAAAACAAAACAAAAACTGTTTTCCCGGGGGCAGGCAGAAGACACACACGGGTGGTCACCTCTGCAAACCCATTCAAGTGAATGGGTTTGAAAGCTGACCGCCAGGTTTCCGTCTCCTGTCTAGTTTCGTGGGGCAGAAGAGGGAAACCAGCCATATTGGCTAAACCAGAGACCGGGCACAGCTGTGAACCTGCCCTCATAGGGAATTTTTATTTGTTCATACCTGTAAATCAATCTGTTCAACCCCTCCATTGCATTTGTCATGTCATAGGTGCCTTTCTACTATTCAAGGGATAAGAAGTTCAGAACAACGACACTCCTCTAGCTGATAAATACATACATACATACAATGTCAGGGTCTGGGGTTTCTAGGTGGGGTGGCATAGACACACAAGTCCAGTTTCTTTTACTCCAAAACAAAGGTAGAGTTTATTTTCATTCAAAAGGAAACAATACAAAAATAAATCCCTGCCCGGCTAGACTCTAACTAAATATAGAATAGGTTACCTCACCTAGAATAACAGAAATCCAAAAAGTTAGTAGAATCACTCAGGACACAGTTCCAAAAATATGACCTCTCTGTCAGCAATCCAGCCAAGCTCTGCCCCCAGTCTGCTGATGGAGCTGGTTTCTTAAGCTCCCTTGATGAATAGACTCTCTGCAGCTGAGTCACTGCCGGCACATCCCCAAAGTGTGGACTGGAGGGGGGTGGAATGACAGGTCCCACTACCAACCTACCTGCCATTCCTAAAAATCCAGCCCAATACTGAGCATTTACCAAAATGCTCAGCAGACGAAAGTTATCTGCTGAGAACAAACATTCCTGGAGTTTTCTCATCTCACCCACCTTAGTAATCTGGGTGAGATGTACACCCCCTCCATTACCTGACCAGCCATCGGCTTACAATATTTGTTTATTTATTTAAAGAAATTAATCAGGCCACAATTTTGGTTGTATTTAGAAACAAAAATGAAATGTTGTTCAAGAATTGATATACACTTTATGGATTGTAATGGACACTGTTGGAAGAGCGATGGGGCTAGGCTATCTAAAATCCTGTAAGATATTCTGCACGGCAGCAATGGCTTGTACCACCGTTACATACAGTATTGCTTACATTGCAGGAGATGTCCCCAAGCAGGTCAAAGTAAAAAAACTGAAAACACTCAAAACCTTGGATTCCAAGCCCGGTAAGTGTGTTATTATCTCAGTATGCGGAGCCCATTATATGAGACTATTATGTGTCATTATATGTTTATTTTCTCTGCAGGGGTGTATAGCTCGTATAAGCCATATCTGAACAAAGACGAGGAAATCATCAAGCAGCTGCAGAAGGTACTTACAATATGCAGTCTGCAGTATTGTGCGCCACTCCTGAACTGTCCGGGGGTCTGTAGATGGATGTGCCTGACCAATCTACTGCCATGTCCTTATTACCTTGTACTGTAGTAGAAATCTTTTTAATGCAGCCTAAATGGAATCAGTTTATGACAAGTTATGTCATTTTGGTATTGGGCTACATTCAGACTATGATTGTTTTTTTTGTTTGTTTGTTTGTTTTCTCAACATTGCAGTCAATGACGTGATGGGCAGATGGAAAGTGTTGCCTTGTATCTGTCACTCTGACTGTTGTTAGAGTATCAGAACAACAGACTCCAAACAACTATAGAGTGACACCAGCCTTAAACGGTCATGGAAAAGTATTCGAGCCTAAACCCAAAACAAGACCTTCCCTACAGCAATACAATATTTACATAGGTTTCTGTCTGGCCATGTAGTATATGGTCATACCAAGTCCTCGAGCAGTGATTCTCTACCTTTTCAAACAACGATCCCCCTAATGAGAAAATGTCCTAATTGGTACCCCCAAAGTAGCCATCACTTGTAAGTGTTAATGAAATAAGTTGTTGTTTGGTGTCTTCATTGACAATTATGTAATGGCCCTCTCATTTCCTCCATATGTAGTATAACGAGTCTCACACTAATTAGAATGGCCCCTTCAGTGACCCCCATGTAATATAATGGCTTCCACAATGACCTATAGTGGCCCTCCACATAGTATAACCTCCCTACCTTAATCAAATGTATAAATTCCTCACACCTAAGATTTTCTAACAATTTTGGGTTTGGCTTAATCTGCATTTTTTGGAATTTGAAACCAGAATTTTTGGGGTTTTCCACCCACAAACTACTATTTTACTCTGGGGTTTCTTCAGACCCTCAGAGTATAGTTAATGGAGGTTCACTGGAAGTGAGTGAATATAATAGTGTTATTTCCATCCCCTGCACTTTGGTGTGAACCTCACCCTCCTTGTTCCTCTCCTAGCAGACCCAATTGATGTCTGGGACCGCTGAGGCCTGTGATTCTGACATTAGCCTGAAGAAGGCAGGGGTCCACACCAGAAACCAGGGGAGATGAGTAACACTGTTATATTCAATCAGCACCCCTGGGTCTCCTCCAATTATACTTTAGGAGGAAGGGGGGGCTCTCACTGTGATGTGTACCCCTGGGGATAGTATGACGTACTGCAGGATGAGCACCAAAGCCCTGCTCTAGAGGCAGTAGCTTCCCAATATGGTGGTAATGCAGTATGTAGATACCACTTATATAAACCAATATTTTAGAAAAAAAAAGATAAGGCCTACATTTTGAGCAAGGTGTAGAATCCCATTAGATGTGTTTATCTACTATGCAGTCCTGTCGGTAAAGCAAAGAGCCGAGGAAGTATCTTGCTTAATATAAGCATTGCCACCATTTCTAATGCGTGAGAGGTTTCGATCATATGTATGGTGAAAGTGACTGGTTGTTTAGTCGAGCAGAAGGACACGGCACATTCTGTCTGGGAGACTGACCCCAGTGATCGCTGACTGTCATGGTCCTGCCAGGCGTCTAACATGTTTTTATAAGGCAGAGAATACAGTCTGCAGCCTGAGCATGATGTGGAGCCCTGTGTGATGGATGGAGCAGACACAGTGCATATGGCAGGTTAATTCTTTTAAGCAATTGCATTCATGGCTGTTACTTCCAGAGTATTTCCACCTAAAATAAAAAAAATATCGCCTGCAAAGGAAGCATCTGTTCTATATGGCACAGCAGGTCGCATGGCACTATGCGGAAAATTATTTTCCTGGTTTTCCCTTGTTTAGTAACTATCACACGCAAAATACTGGGCTGATTTATTGGGAAACACTGGAAAGCTGTGGAAACCGTGCACAAGGATCTTTCTCTGGTGCAATGTGCACCATATTGTTCAGAAGGACATAAGCATATGTGATAGTTTACTTAAAATCAGGGCAGAACAGACAAAGCCTAGAATCACTAACCACCTGACACCTTTGTATTTGTTAGTCCTGGGGACCACCCCGAACGGAATACCGAACACATTAAAAAGCGGTGATCAATGAAAGCACTTGGACCCCATAGCCTATAATGGGTCCGTGTGTTTTCTGCATGGTGTCCACACGAGTTATGCAGAGAGAAAAGTACTTCAAGAACTACTTTCCCCTCGGAATGATTCGTGTGGAAAACACACAGACTCCATTATACTCTATGGGGTCTGAGTGCTTCATTGATCACCGTTTTTTAATGCGTTCGGTATTCTGTTCGGAGGGTCCCCAAGCGGACTCCTTGAATGGAATACCAAACACAGATGTGAACCAGGCCTTAGTAAATTTATGCACAGAGCTTTATCTACAATATATGGCATTGCATGTATATCAAAAGGGCATAGTAAAACAACTCACGCTGGTTATTAGCGCCATTGTTTGCACTAAACACTGGCGTACGTGTGCTGTGTACATGTGTGCAGAATGCTGGAAATTGTCCCATTTGATTAATTGAGTACAAACTGCCTCCGAATCTGCAACTTCTGTCCTTAAAGGGATTTTCCAGGTTTCGTCTTTAGCGTGGCATGATCATACACAAACTGGGCACCATTACTGCGCCACTTGCTTCGGGCTCTGTATACAGTTGGGTGTCAGACCCCACTGATCTAATATTGAAGACCTGTCCTAAGTACAGGCCATGAATATCAAGTCTTGGAGAAACCCTGCAGTGGCAGCAGATCTCTTCATGTCCTGGACTATCTGTATCTAATTGTATTTGGGCGTCTGTTTGGTCACGCGGTTCCAGTTAATTAGTCACATGCTAGGAATGTTTTTAGCTGACCATACACTTGATCTAATATTTGTTTATATTACATTAAGTATATTCTATTTCACGGATTATGTTCTTTTGATCCTTTATTTTAGGGAATTCAGCAGAAGCGGCCATCAGAAGCACAGAATGCGATTCTCCGACGTCATTTCTTAGAGCTGACTCAGAGCTTCATCATTCCCCTGGTATGTAGAAGAAATTCTCTAAAAGCTTAATCTTCTCTGATAGTTTTTTTTTTTTTTTTTTCTTAAAGGGGTACTTTCACACAAATGACATTTTTCAAATGTCTGATACTGAGACCCCCACCGTTCCCTAGAACAGGGGTCCCAGGCCCTTTCCTCCTCAGTATATGGACCACATTGAGAAAGGGTGTGAAGGAGGTATGTGTGCTGCCGCTCCATTCCTCCATTCTAGAGACTGCAGAGTCTTGGGATCCCTGTTTTGATAACATGGGGGTCCCAACGATTAGGCATTTGTCATCTACCCTGTGCAGATACAGTATAATTGTGAGAAAACCCCTTTAGTCATAGACCAGAAGTAGTATCCCCCTGTAAAGATGGATTCACACCAGCGCTTGGTTTCCGTTCTGGGATTTTTTCCCTGAATCCGCTTGAAAAAATTCATATGGCACTGACAGTAAGGCCTCATGCATACAACCAAACTTTTTATCTGCAAGTACAGATATAAGTACGGACCTATAGATTTCAATGGGCCCATAGACACAGCCATAGTTTATGCAGCTGTGTGTCTAGTCTGTAGCGAAGAGCCGCATAACATGTAATAGGTCCTATAATCTTTTGGCGATGTCCATATTTGCTTTGTCAATTAATTTTTAATGTATGGGTCAGTGATGACAAATGTAGACCAATCCATGTGTTGTCCGTGCACTAGTTACTGACCTATACATTGCACATGGTTGTAGCCTAATTGAAAATACTAAGGAAATCCTGATAATCTGGAGTCATTGAGGGCCAAAATTGAGAAGGATGAAGCGCTAGTGGTCCCTTAACAACGTCCCTCAATGCTCCAGGATATATGTAATAACCTGACTTATCTCTCCATAGGAACGCTATGTAGCCAGTCTGATGCCGCTGCTGAAGAGCATCTCTGCATGGAAGGTCAGAGCGCTGTGTCACAAGTTTGGATATTATAATGTATGTGGAAGTTTTGGCTGGACATTTACCATTATCTTTTCTCTACAGAGTCCTCCTCAGCTTAAACCCTTCAGTCAGGAAGAGTTTATGAAGACGTTGGAGAAGACAGGACCTCAGCTCACGTCTCGGTTAAAAGGGGACTGGATAGGGCTGTACAGGTCATTATAGTTCTCTGGTGATATATTCCTATCTTATAATAGTCAGTTGTATTTTTTTGGGATGTTTTTTTGTTATAATTGATGACTTTGGGCAGTATCCCACTATGGGGGAGGAGTTAAATCCTTCAAAGCACATTTTAGACCCCTTCATATTCACTACCTCTAAAGGGTTCTTCTTATTTCAGCAAATCATGGCTGAGACGGGAATAACCGGATACAAGTCCCAACCACTAGGTCATGAAATACGGAAAGGGGCGTGTGGCACTGCAGTAGGCTATTTCTATAACTTCAATAGAAGTGAATTAGAGATCTAGAAACTGTGTAGCTCAGCGGTGATAGAGTTTTTGGAGCTCCCATTTACTTCGGTCAAGGTTACAGAATTGCCACAGAGAATGTCACTTGTTTCCGTAAATCATAGGCTGATGGTCAGGACTTGCAGACAGGTATTCTAGTCTCAGCAGCATCAGCATTTTCTGAGATGGATAAAATAATTTAGGCTTAAGCCCCACGCTGCAAAAAACCTGCAAAATGAATAAGATTCTGGCTAATCCCTAGAACTGTGACAAAAACCGCAATGGAAAATGCGGCAAAAACTGCATCATGTGAAAAAAAAAAAAAGAAAAAAAAGTGTCACAAAACCATTTGCTATTTCCTGAAGCAGAATTTTTCAGCCTGCAAAAAAACTCCCATATGAACATACCCTAAGGCCGTGTTCACATGGATGAATTTCCTGCGAATTTGGGGGCTGATTTCGCTCCTGAATTCGTGGCAGATTTCTCCCGGAATCCGCCTCCCACACAATGGGAAGTGGAGTTCACAGCAGGATGCGGATAAAAGAAGCGTCCTGCTTGATCTAGCCGCGGACGCGCCTCTTCATTTTCCGCTGTGTGAACACACCCTAAAATGAAGCCGCAGTTAGGAATGCACACCATCACTCTGGTCAAACTCCTATAGATAAGTTTCAATCTTGGAAAAGCCCCATTAAACAGCCCCTCAGGCCTCTCCTGCCAGCATTGAGTAGCCAGTACTCCATTCCTATTACCCTGGCCATCTGTTGGCTTCTTTCAGATAAGTGACGCTCATACATAAAGCAGACATTCAATTGCTCTTCCTTTCAGCAATTTATTAGTGATCACAAGTCAGCAGATTGCTTTATACAACGTGTGACCCATGGGAATGGCGGAGCACTGATCTATTCATGATACCATCTGTCTGATGGGAAGAGCAGTTTTTTTTTTGTCTTTTATCTCTGAAATCTTATTCATATTCAAAGTGAACCTATCATAGTTATTACATGTGTAAGATATATAGCTGTACGTTTAGTATCTTATACTAGAAGGCTTGTTGTCCCCCTAAGTAGTCTCCTAAATTACTGATGAGCTGGCTGCAACGTGGCTTGTCACATATTCCTTGACCCTGCTTCTTTAAGACCTGCTTGACTTGTTTTTAGTAGGTAAGAGGAGTCACATAATAACTTTTGGCTATCTTGAGTTTAAAGGGATTTCCAGGATTTAGGTTTTATGGCCTGTTCTTAGCATAGGTCATAAATATGTGAACGTTGGGAGGATCATTGGTGTTAGGAACTGAGTATCCCCTTAAAAATGTTGCTGCTCAGAGTGACCACAGTGAGGAGGGATGAGCCTGTACAGTCTATGAACTCCGCTCTACCATTACAGTTGACTAGTCTTGAACCACTTTAATAATTCATGCAGCACAACACATGACCAATCTTTCCATTTCTGTTTTTTTTTTTGTATTTCCTTCAATAAAGACATTTTTTGAGATCACCAAACTTTGATGGATGGTTCAGAGCTCGCAGAAAAGAAATGATGCAGAAACTTGAGGCTCTTCAGCTAGAAGCACTTTGTAATGAGGTAATGCTGTCCATTGCAGTTGTCAGATTATGTTCAGAAGGTTTAGACAACCTAAGATCTATGACTTGCTAATACACTGTCTATAGCCAAGATACCAGTCTCACCTGCACTCACATGGCTATCACCCCTCTTCCCTACCTGTAGTACCAGGGATTCCCCTTCCCTACCTGGAGAGATTGTGTTTCACATGCTGGGCAGTGGATAATGTAGTAAAGAAACATGTCAGTAGCAGATCTCGGTGTTTGATGTGAAAGCCATAAGTATTTACAGAACTTTCTTACACCCCATAGTAAATAAACATAAAGGAGTCTCTGTATAGGGACTGTAGTTCTTCACATTGATAATCCCATTGTCAGCAAGCCCTAGCAGCATCAATACAATGGTGCAGCACAGAGGTGTGCAAGATTATGAAAATTAAAATATTTGGTGATGTAAAGGGGTTCTTCTGGATTTACTTTTATGGTTTATCTTTAGGATAAGCCTTAAATATCTGATTGTGGGGGCGGACAGTTGACCCCATGCACAGATCAACTGTACAGGTCCGCTCCTGACACTTGTACAGTGCAGGCCCCTTTAGAGGGGTTGGGTCAGTCTTCCACCATTCAGATACTTATGGCCTATCCTAGTTATAGGCCATAAAAAATAAATCCTGAAAAAAAACTCCTTTTAAATGCATTACTGTACCAGTCATTATCTTACTGTACAAAATGCCTAGAGCTGGTAGCGTATGAGCCAAACGAAAACGGTCTTGGCACTTGCGCAAATTATTCATTGTGGAATGTGAACGATTGTGTGGTGTTTGGAAATTTGGGGGTTAATTCAAATTCTTTTTTTATTTAAGGATTTGCTCATCTGGGTTCAGAAACACACTGAGGTAGAGTCTGTGGATTTGGTGCTAAAGCTTAAAAATAAACTGGTGAGTATCAGTATGTAGGAGTATTCGTATCTGTGCCATATTCCCTTTTATATAGAGATCTTCTATAGAGTGAATTTGTTGCTGCATAAAGTACAATTTGATGCAACAGATAATAGCAAATTCTTTTACCTTAACCTATCCTGGATGTCACCGCAAGAACATCACCACACTAGCTATGTACAGTACATAATACATATCAAGGCCATAACTGGGACTGTAATCTCCGTCAGTGTCCGCAGCCCTATAGAAGTAAATGGAGCATCGGTCACACAAGCGCACTGACACTCCATTCTATTTCAGGGACCGGACAATCAGACCCCAACAATTGGACTCTTAACCTTTGTCCTGTGGATAAGGGATAAGTGTCCATAACCCCTTTAAAGAGTAAATAATTGGATTTTCTATACTGTGATAAATCTGGAGTACCTTTGTCTTTTTGAGCTTTTGAGCTTTTTGTTTCTTGTCCCCCCCCCTCCCTCCCAATCAGTATGTTTGGAGTGTGGAAGGAAACCCACGCAAACACAGTCAGACCATACAGACTCCTTCTGGATGTTGTCCTTGGCAGGATTTAAACCCACGACTTCAGCACTACAGAGCTGCCATTCTTTGGGCTAGATCACACAGGGGCAAGGAGGCGGATTTTGACAGCGGATTTTGCCTCAAAATCCACTTCCATACAATGGAGACCACTAGCGTTCTTTTTTCCGCTAGCGGCGAAAAAAGAAGCGAGCTGCCCTTTCTTCAGGCGGATTCCGCAGCAACCTCCGGAGTCGGCCCGTTCATTTGAGCCGACACCAGAGGGAGAAGCCGCGACCGCAACGGTCGTGGCAGGTGGGTTTTGACCCAAGAGTGATGTGGCGCCCCGCATCACTTTCTGTGCCAAATTTCGCCCCACTACCTTCGTGTGAACGAGCCATTTGAGCTTTTTGTTGTGCTGTTACTCTGTTTATTCCTCCTAGAAACTTATGGGTAAATTGACAACTGGTTGTTACCACACGGAAGAGTATTCCTACCAATCCGACATCATCCAGCCTGACAAGAAGAATGTTAATACCGGGGGGCAACATAGTGGCTCATTGGTTAGCACTGCAGCCTTGCAGCACTGCAGTCCTTGGTTTGAATCCTGCCAGGAACTACATCTGAAAGGAGTTTGTATGTTCTCCCTGTGTTTGCGTGGATTTCTTCCCATTCTACAAAGACATAGATAGGGAAAAAAATGTACATTGTGATCCCTATATGGGGCTCACAATCAAATAAAAAAAAAAGAAGAATGGTAACACCCACTTATCAATTTATTCCTAAATTCCTAGTAGGGGTAAGAGAGGAATGGCACAATGCACAATCTGATGCTCCAGAATTGTTATTTCATGGGGAATGTTTGTATTGACTACATTTTGGGATAGATTACCGCTCCATTTTTCATGTAGGCGTTGCCCCAAATTTACTCTCTATGGATTGTGCCTAGCGCTAACTAGTGTTGCCATTGACAGGCTTTAGCACAAAAAGAACATCTCCCTGTAAGTGCAGACACATTACAGAAGCTACAAGGACAGGTGGACACCATCATTCAGGAACTGCCCGAAGACTTGCAAGAGATCTTGCTGAAAACCACCAGCTTGTGAACCATGTGGGGTCAAGGCACTAAGACGCTGATAGACCATAGGAGTACGACATTGTACCTCCACAGCCATGCACCGTTCAGTTCTACTACACTGACTGGGTGACCCAACCGTAGGTCAGTGCTCTGCAGACCCTCCAGGTGTGAGGTTGGAGGACTCCTTACTACTGTACCTAGAGCAGAATACATATCTGGTATATTTTTATAACATTGTGCTATAGACACTAGAGTCATTTGTGGACACAGCGGAAAGCAAAATCATGCCGGACATTGGAATATTGATGAATTCTGGATCATGAGTGATTGAAATCCTTTCCAAGAAGGAGAACAAGAGCGTTTTTACCAGTTTTATGCACTTAACCTGTGAGATGATCATTTTGTGGCAGGTAAAATCCATGTCCCCTTTTTGTTTTTTTACCTATGAATTTTCTGTCTAGATAAATGAAAGGGGTTTTCCTAAGAATTAACACTAAAATGTCTGATCGCAGTGTGTCTGACCACTGTATCACAAGAATGGGGGTCCCGAGACCCTGGTGGAATGGAGTGGTATTGCACTTATGTGACCACTACTCTTTTCATTTTTATGGGGATGATGATAACTGAATGCAGTCCCATGGGCAGAGTAGCGGTCACGTGTGGAAATAACCGTTCTGTTATACAGAGGTAAATTCTTGTGATCACTGGGGGGTCCCAGCAATTGGACCCCCAGAGACCAGACACTCATCCCGTTTCCTGTGTTTGCAGGAAAACCCTTTTAAGCTATAATCTGATCATGATTTTGCCATGAGTATTGCCTTTAGCAACGTAGAAGAGCTTGGGCACACACTATATATAGTCAGACACCAAAATGGTAGATTGAACTTCATTATAGAGGACCTGTCCGCTCCCCTGTAGTAAGTACTTGCGTTCTCTGGAGCATTTTTAGGATGTTTCTTCACTATACTGCTCCTCCTTATATTCCTCCTGACTGTCAGAACTTATTGGACAGTATAAGACATTGGCAAGTACAGTGGTAACAATTGTCAATTTGCTAGTACACTTCCAGGAGGATTAACAGAGGAATGATGTAGCAATCTAAAATGTCAAAGCTGATAGCTCCTTTTTAAGGTGGATTAAAGGGATTTTCCAGCTTCAAATGGACTTTTCATACTAATGACTTACCCATAGTATAGGCCTCTAGTATGTGATCCTGGGGGGTCCGACACCTGGATCCTGTACAGATCAGCTTTTTTGGCATGTACAGAAGCTGCTGTAGCAGAGGGGGAGCATTTGCAGACTGTTCCTGTTCAAGTAATAGAGGCAGTGATGCAGTGCCATCCACTATATTGTGGCGGTTATGGGGAACTGCAGCACTGCTCCTATTACATGTATAGGAGAGCCTGCACGTGCTCTCCATCCACTGCAGCAGTTACCAGCACATTGAGACTACAGGAACAGTGGATCTGTGCGGGGTGAGGATGTTGGACCCCCACAGATCACATACTGATGACCAATCCTGCATGAGGGGTCATAAGATCAAGTTTACTTATGTGTACCAGACGACCATATAGAAATGATTCTTCCCAAAACTTGGACTGTTACAATTTGGAGACCCTTGTAGCTATGATTATAAATTACAGCGAGTAGCATTCCTTATAAGCGTCTTAAACCTTTTAATCCTTTTGGATTTGGCAGACAGGTGTTTTCACATATCATCTTTTGTGTTTTAAGTGCACGTTTTACCATACAGTGATACCACGGCCCATACCGTCATACAGGGTTTTGCTGCAATAAATTATTTTTAGATTTTGTCCAACCATGTTTTAGCATTACTTGTCTCGTGTATCAGAGAGATGGGATTGAATATGAATTACCGTATATTATGTCTTAATATTTACGGCACTACACAACAAAACACAAAGCTTTACAATAGACATTGCACTGAGACGGTTTACTGGATGTTTTTTCTTGATTTGAATGTTTAGTACACCAGACATTGCAATACAGGGAGATAATATGTAGAGAATACATGGCTAGACTTAGAATTCTGATAGTTACCTGTTATCAGAAAGCGTTATGGGGGCTCAGATGATGGGTATCGGGGTGTTCAACAATGGACTTTTATCTTTACCCCGCCACCACCGACCATTAGAACCAGGGATCAAAGGACTTCCATTTCTCAAGAGTTTTAATGGATTGGTATTTAAACATAGGGGGGCGCTGTTCCATTCAGTGTCTGAGTACCCATCAGCACCATGGACAGAACTGGGCACACGCTCCATAGTTACTCCATTCAAATCCCTCTTGCAGTGAGGAGAAACAGGAATGTTGGAACCCTACTTTTCTCTCCGCATGACTCGTGCGCGGAAAACACACGGATCCCATTATAGTCTATGGGGTCCATGTGCTTTCATAAGCTCACCGCTTGTCAATGCGTTCGGTATTCCGTTCAGCATACTCCCTGTACGGAATACCGAATGCAGATGTGAACCGGGCCTAAGAAATTATAACTTTTACATTGGGAATTAAAATGTTCTCTTGGACAGCAATGGCGTGGTTGGTTTTGGCGCAGTGCCCAGTTCTCCAGTAGTTTTACTGATCACAGTGGAGCCCCAGGTTTAGTAGAGCTATAAGATGCCTCTAAAGGGTTAAAACCGATTTCCCCGCACTGTTAAACCAAAGCGCTATCCTGATTGTTAACTGGATGGCCATGTTCACACAGATAATATGTCTGACAACACAGTGGAGAGTAAAGGTCTGTTTCCAAGTGCAATGAGCAGAATTTTTACAATCCGCTATGGTAATAAATGGAGAAAATGTGATCTATAGCATAGGCAAAGGAAACTCCGCATGTTCAGTCAATGTAAACACTGACATGTTTAGGAGGAGGTTAGGACACCCAGCATGTGTATACTGGATGGGTTTTTAATCACTTACCATTCACAATACAGCTAATATGCCCTTGACACTGATTTCCATGTTTACAGACCATATCTGCTGTGATAGCCCTATCGGCTGCGGCAGGGACTGCCTACGCACAGCGTCTACTGAACGGTTAACCTCCATGTGGCAGAAGGGTTACCTATAAGGGATCAATGCACAAATTTCATAGTTTTCTTGTGGCCACAAAAATGGTTCAGTATCAGCCTGAAAAGGGAAGACTCAAGTGACAACTGTTCACATTAACAGGCATCTAAACCAAATATCCAAAAGAAGTGCGGTTATTATAGGGGTATTGGAGATGATAACATGTATCACTTATCCATTGCGGTGCGGATAAGGATCTAAGGTTGGCCATAGACTTAATATTGCTGCTACACCCAAACACCAGCATATGTATGCTCAGCTCAACCCAGGTCAGCATACCTATGTTATAAATGGGGAGGAAGACCTAATGTTATGGCCTCTTTCGACCCTGGGACCCCTACCAATTGCTAAAACTGAGCACCCTCCATACACTATGCAAGGGAATATGTGCCCAGGAAAGGGGCTACCCCCATCGGACCACCATCAATTGTATAAGTGATACATGGTATTGGTGAGAATACTCCTTTAGGCTAAGGCCCCATGGGCCGTAATCGCGGCATGAACGCACTGCGGTTATTTCCACAGCGCTTTCAACAGAAAGTTTGCAGATTTTTCCTCTGCGGACTTTCTGTTACAGTTATATCTATGGGAAAGCTGCCAGCATTTTTGTAGATATAATTGACATGCTGTGATTTTCAAAAAACGCAACGGTTTTGAAAATCGCAGCATTTTTTTCCGCAAAGTGGGCATGGGATTCGCATGAATCCCATCCCCTTTGCTTGCACTGTAAAACTCCGCGATTTTTCCCACAGCGTTTCCACCGCGGGCAAATCCCGGCGTTTACGTCCCGTGGGGCCCCGGCCTTAACCCAGAATAATGCTCAGTGACATGAATTATGTAACCCTACCCTATGCACTCTTCACATATCAGAAGACTGACTGTTTATGTGAGTTCCAAAGTTTTACTCCTTTAAATTTTCTGTTGCCGCTATGGTCTTTAGTCTGTTTCTTTCACAGGCATTCAGGTTTTATGTATATTGCTAATAAAACATTTTCTCGAGAAATCGGCGTATTTTTCTTTCATCTTGTACAGATTTCTATCACTATGTTAAAGGGACAGAACAATAGCTACAGAATGTTATGAACAAACCTAGAACAATTCTGCCAGTTTGCTTGTAGTTCACCTCATAACCTATAGATGTCACTGTTGTTGTACGCTTCATTATAAGCTTGGTAATGTAATGTAACTCATCAGAATGTGTTTCTATTTTATATGCAAGGACTCACAGTTTAGAGAAAAAAATCTTGTTCATCATTTTGTTTTATGGGGTTAAACCAATATAAAACTCAACAATATATACTGATCAACACTTAACTCAGGTGAAAGAGGTTGGAATATAATATGTTCATCCCCAGAAGCTAGATATAGACACTCTACTACCGATATCTATCTATAGATTTAGGGCCTTTCCACCCGGCCATATTTAGTGTTGACCATGCATACAGAGAGAGGTGTCAGTCAATGAGTGGCAACGCCCACTGGACTCCTAAACATGAGCAGGGATAGTTACCTTGGCAGAATCTATTTTTATTTTTTTTATTTTTTGGGGGATTTTTGTGAGCCTGTGATTCAAGATGGCGCACTGCCATGCATTTTGATGGAATAAAGCAACCCCCGTTTTTTTTTGTTGTTTTTGTTTTTTTTCCTGGTGCTGCTAAATTTCTACATTGTTATATACACACTTCCCAATGTGGTGATTTTATCACTTTTTTTTATTTATTTTTTTATTTGATACAATATCTGGTAAATTCATATCACATTATTTCTGGTCCTTTCAGACTTCCTCCTTTCTTAGTTGCCCTCGGTGATGCCTTAGCACAGTTTTGAGTTACATTTTATAGGTAATTTGTATTTTATATTCTGATGATTTATATGCAATTTGCTGCTTTCAGCAAGACTTTCCTAACAAATGTATATTTTACTGAACGTATCACTAAACCTGAATGTTTGTCATTCCTGGTGCATTATAAAATCTGTGGGGGGCGCTCCATTGGCTGTCTGGGTATAAATAGTTTTTGTTACAGAACTATTTTTTTAACAAAGATTGTCTGTCTGTAAGGTAAACTCCGAAAGCATGTTACATGCACTGACGCTAACCTGGCCACTGCATTTATGAATGTGTATTTTTCTAAAACTAAATAAAGACATCCCTTTATATTTATTGGTGTGAGTTGACTTTATAAGACGCTGGATTTATGGACGTTATACATACAGAGCTAGGTATTCCCATCTATTAAGGAGTTGTCCATGATTACAGAGTTCAGCATCGAAAGACCTCCCCCCCCCCCCCCCAATCTAAAGTGAACATTAACAATTAGAAAATTCCACATACTTAACACATACTGACATGGTGGTGAGCTGACACTCCTTAAGTAAAAATTCAAGTCAATCGTGAAGCGCAAGATGATGTGCGCACAGATAAAGCAAACCTCTACATTTGGGGGATGCTGCACTGTTTAGTTTTTTTCGCCGCATCCAATAAGTCTTCAGAAAGCACAGGGAGTCCGAAGACTCTCCAGCCCAGCAATGCCACTGTCTTCTTCTCCCCACCGCCTCTTTGCACATCTTCAGGCGGTAGAGCCAACTGAGCATGTCGGTTCGGCCGTTTTCCTGTTGCCAAATGGATGCTTTTGTAAGAGGCTACAGGAAAATGGCTGATGGAAATGCACAGTTGGCTCTTTCGACTGATGACGCGGTTGATGAAGAGGCATTCGGGAGGAGGCGTCGCTGAAGTCTTCGGATAGCACAGGGGATGCCCCCTGTGCTTTTTCAGCAAAGAACGCCCCCTGTGCTTTCTGAAGATTCATTTGCATGCGGCGAAAAGATTAAATAACACAAGAACGGCGGCGCAGATCAGAATAATAAAGGTAGAAGAATAGCCTTTCTTAAGGCTATTCCGGCGTTATCTTATTTCAAAAAGGGATTCTAATGATAGAATCCTTTAAAGAGGACCTCTCATCAGATTGGGCACAGGCAGTTCTATATACTGCTAGAAAGCCGACAGTGCGCTGAATTCAGCGCACTATCGTCTTTCCCGATCTGTGCCCCGGGTAAAGCGCTATCGGTCCCGGTACCGTAGTTCTTTACAGTCAGAAGGGCATTCCTGACAGTCAGGAACGTCCTTCTCCACAGCAGCGCCTATAGTGCTGTACAGTGTGAGCGGGGGGGAATGCCCCCTCCTCTCCTGATAATACTCGTCTATGGAGTACTATGAGCAGAGGGAGGGCGTGTTCCTCCCCGCTCACACTGTACCGCACGATAGGTGCTGCTGTGGAGAAGGACGTTCCTGACTAACTGTCAGAAACGCCCTTCTGACTGTAAAGCGCTACGGTACTGGGACCGATAGCGCTTTACCCAGGGCACAGATCAGCGCACTGTCGCCATTCCAGCAGTATATAGAACTGCCTGTGCCCAATCTGATGAAAGGTCCTCTTTAAGGATGCTGATGAACACCTCTTCTCATGAATAGAAATGATTGTTAGACACACGTCTGGCCCTGTCTGTCTTCTCCTTGACACCTTGAGAGATGTCGGGACAGTCTGTATATATTTTACCATGAAGACTTCAATAAATTTCCATGTTTTTATAAGAAGCCGAGCCGAATTCACCCTAGCATACAGTATTTTACATGCACATGTATTATTTTATTAATTTTTTGCGTAAGGGAATCTGGTAGAGCTGGCTGAATCTGTTTGTAACAAACCGGATTCATCCTGAACATTCAAAAGTTTCAGATTCGTAACAGTAAATCAAAAATAGCATTTGTCTACTGACCACCATGGGTGGGCAGGGCTCCTGGCATGGTGGTGGATACACTGAAAGATGCACAAGTGTTGGCAGCACATTACCCTTTATGAACAGGCAGTGCTACTGATGCCCAATTCAACTGAACTTTAGGCTGAGGCCCCATGTTGTGGATAAGCAGCTTTTTTGAGCCAAAGTCAAGAATGGCTACAAAAGGAATACGAAATATATAGGAAGCTCTTATACTTGTACCTTCTGCTCAATCCACTTCTGGCTTTGGCACAAAAAAACACAACAAAATCTGCAACAACAAAAAAGCTGCGTTTCTGCAACGTGGAGTCTCAGCCTTAAACATTGCACAGTGCTGATTTCAACCAATTATTATTTCTGATGCAGGACAGGATGGGTCCTCCACAGTGCTCGACTCTTGGTATCTCCTCTCCATTCTGGCTATGCGATAAGGATCCCAAACATCGGGCCCATATAATACCACAGAATTCTGAAGTATGGTGTCTGAAATTTTTTTTTAAGTGTTTTACAAAATATTATGTTATGTTTGTATTTGGGTCATGTTTGATGATACGCTGCACCACCCCATGGTTTTGCCAATCTTTATAAATAATGCAGTATAATGTAATGACAAGCCTTTCCACATACTTCCGCTAGCATTTCCCTTTTCATTTAGCAATGTTCATCATAGTCTCAGTAGCAGGAAGTGCTTGTGGCTATTACTACATTATCATATATTCAAGAACCCCGTATAAGCTGATGCTCTCTTCTCTATTCTGCCCACTTTCTGCTTAGCACTGGCAGACGGCATTATTTCTAAGTGATACCTAGATAATCGGACCTATATAGCCTCCTATAGATCTATGCTCTAGGTCCAGTATTATACAGGAGCACAAACTCATATCAATCTACTGTGAGTCCACCACATACCATTTCATAGGAGTATTCACAGAGGCACACACAATACACACTATCAATACGTCCAAGGAGGTCTATCGAATAATCACATTTTGAGTTGTAGAAATTTCTGCAAATGAACATTGAATAAATTATTTTGAATGGGGCTGATTTGGCAGTAAATACATGGAGGACCAGAACAAGAGGCGGACTGCTAAAATAGTGGCTACAGGCGGAGCCTGATGGACTCTATGGGGGTACATTGGGTATCATTTTATAACTGACACAGTTTCGGATGGAGACTGCAGCACAGGTATGAATGTGGCCGTAGCCATAAAACCGCTACAGTAAAAAGCGTGGCGGCAATGCATCTCTGTTTATCCTATATCGCTTTTCACAGAAAGCACGTAGAGGAATCCTCTGCAGACTTTGTTTCCATTCTACCTATAGGGAAACCGCTGGTATTTCCATAGGTATAATTGACATGCTGCGATTTCCAAAACCGCAACGGTTTTGCATATTGCAGGGTATCCGATGTGCGTATTTTATTGCAATGTATGGATGGGATTCGCTGGGATACGCCTTAAAGGTGTAGTGTCACAAAGAATATATATCTTCTCTCAATAGGTAGAGAATAGATATCTGATCGGCACAGATCTGACCACTGAGACCTCCACTGATCTGGAGAATGGGGATGTTGCTAAATATAGGTGCACCCCTTAGCAGCTAGGGCGCGCGCTCATTCCCATTCACCTGAGGTTGCCAAGTGTCTCTTTTTTTTTTTTCACTCTATGGCTGGAATCATCATTTTACACGTTTTATCAGTAATAATTGTCACTACATATGTAAAATGATTCAAAAACTGAGAAAAACCTTGTTTACCATAGCAACCAATCACAATTCAGCTTTCATTTTTATAGGGCTCTTGAAATATGAAAGCTGTGCTGTAATTGGTTGCTCTGTGTAATAAGGTTTTCCCTTATCAGTTTCCTTGCCCATTCCAGCACGCATGCTCAGATAACCCTACAACAAATTATTGCAGGCGCCTAAACGGCGCATGTGCAGAAGACAGACATAGCAGTGGAATCTGCCGGGCTGGAAAGTGTATCGTTGGAAGGGGCGCGGTGGTGTCTCCCTAACCCCGCCCCTTACATCCTGCAGGCGTCACCTTCCCCATTCGCTCACACGTTTCTTGGTAACCGCGCCCTTGTCTTAAGCCTCGCCCACTGTCAGCCGTCTAGATCATGTGGTCAAGGCCGCGCCCCTCCCATCCCCCACTTCCGGTGCAGTTCGGGATGTGGCGTTCGTGACGTCATTTGGACCGCGTTGGAAGCGCTGCCGGGGCTGAGCGTGACGTGGCAGAGAGACGAGTATCCGCCGGGCAACTGAGCAGAGCAGTACAGCGGCCGCCGAGCACCGACCCCGACCATGGGCCTCACCATCTCCTCGCTCTTCTCCCGGCTGTTCGGCAAGAAACAGATGCGAATCTTGATGGGTGAGTGGGCCCGGCCTGTGACAGAGCCTGCAGCAGTGTCCTGGGGGGAGCCCTAGCCTGGCAGGGGAGCTGTGTGAGGGTGCTGTGACTGAGGCGCCTATAGACCCCGGCCCTGCCACTGGCCTCAGGTGTGCCCTGTACTTGGAGCCAATTCTCAGTGGTTACAGCTCATTGTAATCTGTGACATTCAGGGATTCTCTGTAACTTGTGCCATGTGATGCTCTATAGGGAGTCCTGTCAGTATGGTCCTAGGACCCTCAGTGGTGTATCTATAGGGGGTGACAGATTAGGGGGTCGTGCTACACTCTCCTGAATTACAGATACTCGCTGATCACTGTAGGGCACCAGCCATGATCATTGCGGGGTGGGGGGTGACTTGTAGAGACCCCTTTAATCTATACATTTGTCCATTTCCTCACTATGTGGAAATAACTAAGTGCTCGTCCAGTTTGGATTCTTATGGGTTGCCATGTAAGTTGCCCTTTAAGTTGTGGCGTCTTCTATAAGCAGTAACGTGTTGGGATCTGTCCCCACTTTCAGCTGCTGATCTGTAAAGGGGCCGTTGTTGGTTTAAACGATTTCTCCCTTAACTCACTGGCGGCGGCGAACGATGACTTGTCCGTCTCCACCACTTCTTAACCATCCCTAAAGGACCTTATATATTGTTTATTACTTGTTGGTCCAGATCGACTACCCTATATGTGGCACGGCCAGCTCAGTGGGTGCTATACGGTACTGCTAAAGAGGCCGATATTATGTAGAAACGGTGAACCATAAAGGGACGGTTAAACACTCGCTGCCCCTGCGTCTACTTGGGCTGGACCTCAGTTTTTCAGGCTGGTTTTGGTTCTGAGTCCCATGACCCAGTAGCAGAGTGTCTCTTCCTACTCCCTCCTGGTTACCTGTACTGTGAGGGCTGGAAGATTACATCACTGTAATAGTAAGATATTCCCTATAGTACAGATAATACCAGGAAACACTAGAGGGGAGGCGGATCAGCTCGGGTGCCCAGTACTGGCTCCAAGCAGGTAACCCAGAGTCGGGATCAGCCCATATAACAGCTTAGTTAACGTTTTCATCCAAAAACCTAGTGAGATCCTGAAGTAGCCAGATGTAGTGGAGAGACCTCTGAACAGGAATTTCTGGCGCACGCATGTCCGCAGCTCCAGACTCCCTCGTTTCATTCATAGTATAACATGTCTATTGTACTTCTATGTGTATCCAGTGTCACTCTACTACTAGCAAAAGGACATAGGTCTCCCAGCAAATCTCTTTTGTTGGAAATTTTGTCCATTTTTATTCATGAAACTTTTTAAAGAGTAATCTGTGGCGGAACCCAACAAATGTTTCTTTCTGCAGCGCCCCCCACAGGTGCCGTGACCCATTTCACAATTTAATGCAGAGTCCCCTAGCGCAAAGGATACTTTGTAGCCACTAATCTGTCTCTATATATTTGGAAATAAAACTCTTAGCAGGAACTCTTTACACCTTTCCTCCCTCCTGGTTGTATAGTTATGGTACTTAAATGCATCGGTGGTACTTTAGGCTCTGTTCACATTAATGGGTAATATAGTGCATCTGGCTAAGCTATTAAAAAAAGCTTCAGACTGTTAAATGAAATGTCTTCTCTATATGTAGTGTATAGATATATCTGCAGCCGTAGACTACCCATTAGGCAGACACTTGTATGATTTGTGCTCACACGTAGGAACTGGGGAGGGGAGGACTGTAGGATCTCCTTAATCCTACTTGTCACTATAGGATCTCCCACCCACTGACAGGTCCACATCACTTCCAGGCCGGCCCATGTCAGCCCCTTTGTTATTCAGGAATGTGACACATCAGACGTGACCTGACCTGTGTGACCGAACTCGAGTCTTGTCCGAAACCTGCACCTCTGAGGTCTCCTGGTTGTCTTGTGAGATTATGCAATCCTCTTATCTTCCTGTTCCGGGACTCCTTAGTGATGTGGAAGGAGGCGCTGTGTAATTTTCTATAAGGGTTTCCTTGTATACAGTGTTAGAAGTGATAGAGTTGATGGAGATTTCTACTTATTTTCTCGCTTTACACTTATTTAGTTCTTAAAAAGAAACAGGTTGTTAAAGAGCAATTGGGAGAATTCTTACAAGATGACTCAACATCGTATCCTGAACCTATAGCAATTCTTTCATGTATTAATGGCAGGTTCAGGGAATTTTAAACTTCTATATAGCAGATGTTAACCATATGTGTAAGCGTCCTTCTATATACCAATTACCCATGACAATCTAGTATACGGTAAGGAGAGCGCTGCTTATTGGAGGAGCCTTTACACTAAGAAATTGTTGGGGATGAACATCTTTTCATTTTTATTACTGCAATGTAGTCGTAGTCAGATGGTAGGTCACCAGTCTAGGTGGGTAGTTTAAGTAAAGGGCCCTCATGTCGTGAAAACGCTGCAATTTGGCTGTAATGTTTTACGGTACCTGCAGTACAGTTCTGGCTGATCCCATCCACACATCGCAGAAAAAAATCTGCAGCGGAAAGGCTACTATTTAAAAAATTGTTGTGTTTTTGTAATTCACACCATTGTGTTCCGTATAGGTATAATAGAGGCAGAGAAAACTGCGCTGTTTCTGACTCAGTCTCTTCCGAAGCGCTTTTTGGCTGCAGCTTGCTATGCGGGACCTTAGTCTGAGACGGTGCTTTTTTGTTGCAGATTTTGGATTGAGCTGAAGGTAGAAGTATAAGAAGCTTCCTATATATTTACTATTCCTTTTGGAGCCATTCTTGGTTTTGGCTCAAAAGAACAGAGCAAAACCTGCAACAAAAAAAAGCTGCATTTCCACAACGTGGGGCCTACAGGTGTTTTCCAGCCATATACACTTATATCCTATCTATAGTATTGGGAATAGCTGTCCACTGGGACCGCTAACAAAGAATACAGGAACACACAAGTTCTCCAATGAAATGTAGCACTGGTGGGCATGCTCAGCCAATTTTCTATTCACGTCTATGGTTACTCCAGGATTGTTTCCCCATGGATGGAAGATGAATCTGTTTAGTGAGCACAAACATTAAGTGGTTGCATTCACACACAGCAGATTGCTGATCTTACAATAAAGATCTTTAGTGTATCTGAAGATCGGTGATATTTACATGGTCAGATGGCAGGAATTGAGTATGTTGGCTTTAGTCTTGCCCACTACTTTTTCTCGTAGTAGATGAGGTGTCTGGCAGGGACATATTCTCTCTACATGTTATAACTGTCTTTTATTGTAGGGTTGGGGTCAAGTAGCTTTCAACTGACCCTTTTCTCTTGTATAGCAAGTCTAAAGCTAGTCCTACATACGGGGTCACTGTCTGCCAATGGCTCATGCTGCTATCTCTACCCTATACACATGTATGCTTGTGTTCTGGAGGAGAGTGCTGGGAAGCCACTGCCAGATAATATCCCGAAGAACAAAAGGATCGGTCATTGAAATCCACTTGTCCTGTCCTTATCTCTCCCAACATCTGCTGTCAGTGGAGATCAGGACGACTCCTTTCACATGAGATGTTTATGGGCTTCTTAACTATCTCTGAAGGTCTCATCGATCTGTTGCATGTCATTCCTCCAAGACTGGTATCAAACATCAGATCTTGAGACCCCTGAATCATCTGACCTTCCCTGACATGGATGTAATTGTCACATCTTTATTATGTTATTTTCACACTAGAATGGTCCAACTACCTGCTATAATAGCAGTCACCTAGTAGCCCATGGACCCCATTGACGATAATAGGCAGGCGAGAAAGCTGTGCGGAGATTGCAGGCAAATACTATGGCAGTGTCCAAAACACACATGTGAATGTAGCCTTAGTGCGCACATTTTTTTTATTTTTATTTTTTTCCAGTAGGTTTCAAGTAGCCATTGACTAGTCATCGGATTGTACTGAATTTCAGGAATCGTGTCCAAGCAGTGGTACCCAGCGCGGTGTAGTCAGTGTGCCCTATGTGGCAGGCAGGTTTGGCACCGTTCCTCCTCCTGCTTGATTAATCGCTGGTATTTGAGGAATGTGAAGGACTGTATAATGGAGACTCGGGCCCGGCTGTGTACGTGTTTCTACCAGCACGGAAGTAACATGCTCCTGTGCTGATGTGTGCACCTCCTGCCTGCACATCTGATCACGTGCTGTCTGAACCCTCCTGTGACCGCATTGCCCATGACGGCATTGCTGCAGGTAGATCCATCCTGTTGACTCCATCTGCATCACTCTGATTTGTAGCTGTACGTACACTTTGCAGAATTGATCTGGCTCCTTGTGACTGTTGCCTGCAGCATGACACTTGTTAGCACCGGACTGTCAGCAGTGCTGGTCCTTTGGTAGGTCAGTTTACAAATAAATGGCTGAAAGGTTTTTGTTTTTTCATGGAGCAGATTAGTCTTCCAGGAGACTGTAAGGTCCGTGGTGGCAACTGCAGGTGACTCAGGAGGATTGAGATCTAATAGTGCCTACCAACCACTAATAGATTTTCTCTCTATATATATATATATATATATATATATATATATATATATATATATATATATATAGAGAGATATATATAGAGAGATATATAGATGTATGTATATATATATATATATAGATATATTTGTGTATTTCTGAATGTGATCCCGCTGACATATTGGTATATTACTAATTTGTCTCGGTAGTTGGAAAGCATTATTGGTAGTTCAGTAAATGGTCAGTCCATTATGTTTTGTGTCCGCCGTTACGGCTGGCGGCGTGTTTTCCTATTTTGTTTGCTCGTTGCTGCACATGTCTGACGTGTCCTCCTCGGCATCGTCACAGCAGACTAAATTGTTTGTTCTGTTAAGTGGAAATGGGAAACCTTATACTACTGACATTTACTCTGCCGTTATCATTGACTTGTCATGTATTTACTTAGACAGCCAGCTAAGGGCATCTAATCCACCCCGAACCTCACACGTGAGTTAGAATTGCAGTCGGTCTATTGCAGGGGTCAGCAACCTCTGGCACACCGGCTACTATCAAACTAGAACTCCCAGCATGCTCCATTCACTTGTCTGGGAGTTCTAAGATGTGCATAGTAACTGGCATGCTGGGAGTTGTAGTTTCACAGCAGCTGGAGAGCCAAAGGTTGCTGGCCAAGGGTTATTTTGAAGCCGTAAATGGTAACTCCACACAAATCCAGTCCCGACACTAACTCCTCAGTCCAAGTCTATTGTTTTGATCCCTTTAGTTAAAAAAAAAAAAAACCCTGTTTAAAAAGCGGTTAGCTAAGAAACCACACAGACTCCATAGACTATAATGGGGTCCGTGTGGTTTCCGTTTGGTGTTCACACAAATCATGCAGAAAGAAAAGTGCTGCAAGTAGCAATTTTCTTTCCACATGTTTTGTGCGAAAACTACATGGACCCCATTATAGTCTATGGGGTCCATGTGGTTTCTTAGCTAACGGCTTTCTAATGCGTTTAGTATTCCGTTCGAGGGGAGGGGGGATCCTCAAGTGGGCAAGTGAACAGAGACAGGTGGACCAAGGTAGGGTTGACATGAGAGCAGTGGGGGGGATTGGTGAGGGTGCACCCCTTAAATCATGCTTTAAAAAAAAAAAAAAATGTATTGGCTATGTTAATGGCACAGGGCGAGGCAGACAAGCCAAAGGCTGATGCCTCTAGCAGTGCTTATTTGCCATAGAAACATGGGTGTAATGATAGTGGACAAGTGGGAATGTGACCAGGCCCTGGGGGGTAGGGAAGGCTTCTGCTGCTTCCAACGCATGGCAGTTTAGGAACTCTGACCAAGACTGCGAACACTACTGCTCAGTTGACAGCTGGGCCAATGCAGTACATAGAAACAAAGGATCAGTGGTGCAGAAATCTTACTGGGCCCCTCCAATCAGTGGGGCCAATGTATTCAGTTTACAAGGCATAAAAAAGATGAAAGTATTTGCACAAGTCAGGTTTTCATGCAAAAACTTGTAGCTTTTTTTTTTTTTTCCGCAGCCCATGTTTCTTTACGCTGTAGCTTGCCGTGTGATCACTTACGCCAGTTTACAACCCATGCAGAGGAGTCGTACAGTCTCCCAACACAGTAGATATAAAGATTGGCGATGAAACCGCATGTCGCCAAGTCTTCCCTATAGAACGTGCGTAAGACTAGTGATCAGATTTATATAAACACTCGCATGTGGCAACCAAACCAATAAAGTGGGTCCTCTCTGCCGCTCCTCGGTCTGTCATTAACTTGTACTATGTTTATATTTCTGCAAACAAAATGGCTGCCGTTTGAGCGTAGACAATAGGGGAAGTCATGACCATGGACTGAACTTGTCCGACCTGTTCTGTGTACTATACTCCACTGTTGTAGTTTATTTAATGGGTACAAACATTATTATCCATTGTGTTGGTGTTTGCTATGTGACAGACTGTATAGTACAATATATATATGACTGGAGTAGTAGGTATACGCCTGATAGTCTAGTATATAGCTGGCATGTACTAATGTATGTGTATTCTTATTTCCAGTTGGTCTTGATGCAGCCGGTAAAACAACAATCCTGTACAAGCTGAAATTGGGAGAGATTGTCACAACCATCCCTACCATTGGTGAGTGTATATATGGCTTCAGAGCTGAAATCTCCATCCTCCTTGCCGGTATAGTGAGTGCATTCACACAGCTTCCTCTTGTGACTTACAATCTGGTAGTTATTACACCATACACTGTATACTGTGGTGTATGAAGCTCAGCTAAGCTTTCAGGGGTTTGTCTGTCAACAAACTTGTTGACTGTTTCCAATAACAAGTAGCTGATTTTTCAATGGAGCTGTGAAATATAATGTGAGCTGTAATGCATTGACAGAGGGAGATCCATGTCTGCACAACTATTTAAAGGCAATGTATGCCCATTTTTAAGACTGCCACCAGGGGTGGATTATAATAATGACAGAATTGGTTCTAGTTGGGGCCCTACAGCAAGTAATTGCCCATTTGCCCCCATTATAATCAGTCTACAGGAGGTGAGGACGTGTTGGGTGAACTTCACAAGATTGACACAGCGGTTTAGTTCGTACCGTTACTCTCCTCCCCTTAGCTCCGGCATGTTCCCCTGCCCTCTTCTGAGGTTGAGGTCATGCTTATGTCTGGGAGGTAACACAATTTACTTGCTCACCTCCCCTAGGCCTCAGAGTATATAATAGCAGTTCTGTTTGGGCATGTTCTGTCCGAACAACACTACAAGTGGAACGTCGGTAATAGTTTAATAACCTAACCAAAATATCCATCACGAACAAAATCTTCTTGACTATAAGTTTTGGTTATTTTTTGATAAATTACCGATCCTTACCAGCAGCTCTGTGCAGACCAGTTCATCTTCGTGGGAAGAGACGACAAACATAGTAATGTAATCTCATCCCTCAGTCGTGTTAGACTCCATCTGTTCTCGGCTTTGTGATTGCGCACGATGTAGGGGACTAATGTGTGAATGCAGTATCAGACTACATGGAATTTGTTGTCTGTTACCATGGAGACACAGATTTGCAATAAAGCTGTATAAAATAAATGATTGGATTTTAGTAAAGACATATTGGCTATTTTTATCTGGTTTTAGATGCAGAAACTAAAGTTTTGGAACCGGGTAGTTTTCGCTGTAGTTCCTGGTAGCTGCCCACCGGCCATCATGCAGCAATAATTGCAATGCTGTGAGTTCACCCCCGCAGCACAAGACTCTCTGCGTTGTGAGTTTTTGGGCAGTGTGTGGATGGGATTTGTTTAACCCCTTTCCGACATCCGCCGTACTAGTACAACACATGTCAGGTGTTTTACTATGGTGGCCGCCATAGTTTTTAACCCCTCCGGCGCAGTGGTCAAAGGCGCCATTTTCCCGGCGGTGCATGGGTGCCGCCATTTTGCCGGTGATCGCCGGCGCCTGGAGCAATCTCCAGGGCAGACGTCACATTTCCATGACAGACCGGAGCCTTGTAAAAGGCTCTCCAGCTTGTCTGCAGTGATTTCCTTTTGCAGGCTGGTCTATTCAGCCTGCAAAAGAAATGATGATTTTTTTTTCAATGCATTAGCATTGTCATGCATTGCATTAGTGATCAGACCCCCTGGCATTCAAGACCCCTAGGGGGTCTAATAAATGCAAACAAATTTAAAAATAAAAAAAAAAATGTATACATTTTTTCATTTTTAAGTATTAAAAATTCAAATCACCCCCCCTTTCCCTAGAACACATATAAAAGTAGTTAAATACTGTGAAACACATACATGTTAGGTATCCCTGTGTCCGAAATTGCCCGCTCTACAAATCTATAAAAATATTTTTCCTGTACGGTAAACGCCGTAGCAGGAAAAATAGTCAAAAGTGACAAACCGCCGTTTTTTCACTGTTTTTAATTCTGATAAAAATTTGAATAAAAAGTGATCGAAGCAAAAGCATTTCCCGAAAATGGTAGAACTAAAAAGTACACCCGGCCCCGCAAAAAAAGACGCCCTATGCATCCCCGTACATGGAAGTATAAAAAAGTTACGGCTGTCAGAATATGGCGACTTTTAGAAAAAAAATTTAACACTGTTTTGGATTTTTTTTTTTAAGGGGTTAAAATGTAAATAAGGGGCCATACGGTGGTTCAGTGGTTAGCACTGCAGCCTTGCAGCGCTGGGGTCCTGGTGTTCAAATCCCGCCAAGGGCATAAAACCATCTGCAAGGAGTTTGTATGTGCTCCCTGTGTTTGCATGGATTTCCATCCCATATTCCAAAGTCATACTGATAGGGAAAAATGTACATTGTGAGCCCTATGTGGGGCTCACAATCTACATTTAAGAAAAAAAAAAAAAAGTAAATAAAACCATTTAAATTTGGTATCCCTGGAATCGTGCCGAAACACAGAATACAGGTGACATGTCAGTTTGGCTGCACAGTGAACACCGTAAAACTGAAGCCCGTAAGAAAGTTACAGAAATGCATTTTTTCTTCAAATTCACCCCATTCTGAATTTTTTTCAGCTTCCCAGTGCATTATACAGAGTAATTTATGGTGGCACCATGAAGAAAAATTTGTCCCGCAGAGATTAAGTGCTCATATGGCTCTGGGAGCGGAGAAATAAAATATTTATATATATATATATATATATATATATATATATATATATATATTTACATTTACACTTGCTAACCCACTGCAAGCATGCAGTGTGAATGTGCAATACCAAACACAACCTGTAAAGAGAGAGTGGTGCTGTTTCCGAAGAAAAAGCAGACCCTAATCTAAATATTAGTGCCCTACAAAGAGACTATCTGAAGAGTACAATTGGCATTTGTGAGGCAAGTGTGTAATCCAGGGCTGTAGAAGATTCTTTGTAATCTATGACCTAGCAAATCAATAGGAGGGCAGGAGATTAATTGCAGAAATGTAAAGCTGAAACAAGTAACAGCACTTTGCATAATAACGCTGCTTTAATAAGCCCCCTGGGTGACTGTACTGAAGAGATCTCTCCCCCCCCCCCCCCCCCTTCCTACACGGCCCAGCGTATGCTGCCATGTACTGAGCAGCCCAAGGCATGATGGGAGATCTAGTCCGTATACCAGGCGCTGAATTGTAGAATCTTAAACAGTGAGAAATGGATAAAATATATTAGGGAAATGTGGAACGTGTTAAAGTATTTCTAAGTCAGATGAACATGTGCAGGTCTGAGGTGTGTGCTGTACGTTCGCTCCATGGACCCATCATCAATGAGCCAGAAGTAATCATCCGGAGTCTTTCTTATGGCCATGTATATGGACCCATGATGGTACATGGGGGTGTGTATGGGGCCATTGAAAATAATGGGTGTGTGCTAGCTGTTATAAACATGGCTAGGGAACTGACAAGACGCAATAAAGCCTTCTCCATAGGATGGGGTATCACTGGCTGAGTGTTGGGGCTCAACCATTGGGATCCCCTCAAATCAAGGATTGGGGTCAGAAGAGTGGTGGTCAGACAAGCATGCGTCCTTCATCTCTATGGGACTGATGGAGCTCTGTACTTGGCAGTCCTATAGAAAGTAAGGGCTGTCATTGCTGCACATTTCTACAGTACCTAATAATTACCTTCAAGGACATCCCTGAAGGAAGGGGGGGGGGGTTAATTCCATGAATTTGGGGTTAAATTACAGGTTCATTTCTTACCTTGCATCTTATATATAATTGTGTTTTATAGGTTTTAATGTGGAAACTGTAGAATACAAAAACATCTGCTTCACCGTCTGGGATGTTGGTGGCCAGGACAAAATCAGACCCCTTTGGAGGCATTATTTCCAGAATACACAGGTAGAGTATATACGGCTCTGATCACACGGCCGTAATGGCTTCTGTAATCACATTATAAGTGACACGTTCAGGATATCGCATTGTGTTATAATCGTGACATATGATGTGTTAAAGGGGTATGGTATTCTGAGCTAAAACTACTAATGACATGTCCTAAGGAAGGTCACCAGTATTAGATTGTTGGGGGTTCAATATCTGGAAACACCATGGAGCAGCTTGTGGCAGGAAGCAGAGGGCGATCACCATTGTAGTGACTGAACCAAATCCACTCCCATTCAAGTGATTGGCAGCTGATCTGCAGTAACCTGGTCTGACCACTACATGCAGTACAGCGCTGTCTCCTTCCTGCTCCATTCTCTGTATTGATCAGTAGGGGTGCTGGGTGTCAGATCCCACCTGATAAGATATTGATAACCTGTCCTTAGGATAGGTCATTAATATTTTTTAGCCCTGAAAGCCCCTTTAACCCTTTACTATCTTTAGGATTGTGTCTGCCATTTAGTTATGAATCTGCTGAGCTACTGGCAGTCTCTGTGTTTTGCCCAGTGTGAGGGGACAAATATTAGTAACTAGCTTTTACCCGCGACTTCGTCTGCGGTGATTTGAGAATTGGGTGGACACAGACGTGTGAAACTGTAAAAGTGCTTTAAAAAGTTTGGTGGGCTAGCAAATGTGATTTGATGTGTTATATTGTGTATGTTGTGATACAGACAATGTGATGTGTTATACAGCCTGTGTACAGGAGTATATATGTATCAGGTACTGTATATAGCAGTGATATGAGAAACATGTAATATATAGTATATACAGCCTGTGTACAGGAGTATATATGTATCAGGTACTGTATATAGCAGTGATAGGTAATACATGTAATTATATAGTATATACAGCCTGTGTACAGGAGTATATATGTATCAGGCACTGTATATAGCAGTGATAGGAGATGCATGTAATTATATAGTATATACAGTCTGTGTACAGGGATATATATGTATCAGGTACTGTATATAGCAGTGATAGGAGATACATGTAGTTATATAGTATATACAGCCTGTGTACAGGAGTATATATGTATCAGGCACTGTATATAGCAGTGATAGGTGATACATGTAATTATATAGTATATACAGTCTGTGTACAGGGGTATATATGTATCAGGTACTGTATATAGCAGTGATAGGAGATACATGTAATTATATAGTATATACAGCCTGTGTACAGGGGTATATATGTATCAGGTACTGTATATAGCAGTGATAGGAGATACATGTAGTTATATAGTATATACAGCCTGTGTACAGGAGTATATATGTATCAGGCACTGTATATAGCAGTGATAGGTAATACATGTAATATATAGTATATACAGCCTGTGTACAGGAGTATATATGTATCAGGTACTGTATATAGCAGTGATAGGAGATGCATGTAATTATATAGTATATACAGTCTGTGTACAGGGATATATATGTATCAGGTACTGTATATAGCAGTGATAGGAGATACATGTAGTTATATAGTATATACAGCCTGTGTACAGGAGTATATATGTATCAGGCACTGTATATAGCAGTGATAGGTAATACATGTAATATATAGTATATACAGCCTGTGTACAGAAGTATATATGTATCAGGCACTGTATATAGCAGTGATAGGTGATACATGTAATTATATAGTATATACAGTCTGTGTACAGGAGTATATATGTATCAGGTACTGTATATAGCAGTGATAGGAGATACATGTAATTATATAGTATATACAGCCTGTGTACAGGGGTATATATGTATCAGGTACTGTATATAGCAGTGATAGGAGATACATGTAATATATAGTATATACAGTCTGTGTACAGGGATATATATGTATCAGGTACTGTATATAGCAGTGATAGGAGATACATGTAGTTATATAGTATATACAGCCTGTGTACAGGAGTATATATGTATCAGGCACTGTATATAGCAGTGATAGGTAATACATGTAATATATAGTATATACAGCCTGTGTACAGAAGTATATATGTATCAGGCACTGTATATAGCAGTGATAGGTGATACATGTAATTATATAGTATATACAGTCTGTGTACAGGAGTATATATGTATCAGGTACTGTATATAGCAGTGATAGGAGATACATGTAATTATATAGTATATACAGCCTGTGTACAGGGGTATATATGTATCAGGTACTGTATATAGCAGTGATAGGAGATACATGTAATATATAGTATATACAGTCTGTGTACAGGGATATATATGTATCAGGTACTGTATATAGCAGTGATAGGAGATACATGTAGTTATATAGTATATACAGCCTGTGTACAGGAGTATATATGTATCAGGCACTGTATATAGCAGTGATAGGTAATACATGTAATATATAGTATATACAGCCTGTGTACAGAAGTATATATGTATCAGGCACTGTATATAGCAGTGATAGGTAATACATGTAATATATAGTATATACAGCCTGTGTACAGAAGTATATATGTATCAGGCACTGTATATAGCAGTGATAGGTGATACATGTAATTATATAGTATATACAGTCTGTGTACAGGAGTATATATGTATCAGGTACTGTATATAGCAGTGATAGGAGATACATGTAATTATATAGTATATACAGCCTGTGTACAGGGGTATATATGTATCAGGTACTGTATATAGCAGTGATAGGAGATACATGTAATATATAGTATATACAGTCTGTGTACAGGGATATATATGTATCAGGTACTGTATATAGCAGTGATAGGAGATACATGTAGTTATATAGTATATACAGCCTGTGTACAGGAGTATATATGTATCAGGCACTGTATATAGCAGTGATAGGTAATACATGTAATATATAGTATATACAGCCTGTGTACAGAAGTATATATGTATCAGGCACTGTATATAGCAGTGATAGGTGATACATGTAATTATATAGTATATACAGTCTGTGTACAGGAGTATATATGTATCAGGTACTGTATATAGCAGTGATAGGAGATACATGTAATTATATAGTATATACAGCCTGTGTACAGGGGTATATATGTATCAGGTACTGTATATAGCAGTGATAGGAGATACATGTAATATATAGTATATACAGTCTGTGTACAGGGATATATATGTATCAGGTACTGTATATAGCAGTGATAGGAGATACATGTAGTTATATAGTATATACAGCCTGTGTACAGGAGTATATATGTATCAGGCACTGTATATAGCAGTGATAGGTAATACATGTAATATATAGTATATACAGCCTGTGTACAGAAGTATATATGTATCAGGCACTGTATATAGCAGTGATAGGTGATACATGTAATTATATAGTATATACAGTCTGTGTACAGGAGTATATATGTATCAGGTACTGTATATAGCAGTGATAGGAGATACATGTAATTATATAGTATATACAGCCTGTGTACAGGGGTATATATGTATCAGGTACTGTATATAGCAGTGATAGGAGATACATGTAATATATAGTATATACAGTCTGTGTACAGGAGTATATATGTATCAGGTACTGTATATAGCAGTGATAGGAGATACATGTAATTATATAGTATATACAGCCTGTGTACAGGAGTATATATGTATCAGGCACTGTATATAGGGGAGATACATGTAATTACAATGTGATGTGTTGTATTGTGTATGTAGTGATACAGACAATGTGATGTGTTATATAGTGGAAAGCTATACATGAGTCCCCCTTTGACAACAATAACAAAGGATTAAGTCCCGCCCTTCCTATTTCCGGTCGAAGATCTCTTTCCGGTTTTGAGAGTTTGCCATGTCTAGCAGGGGTATAGGCATACTGTTTCGTGGTTACGACGAGCCTGCTGCAGAACCTCATTTGCTAAATGCTATACAGTATATATATTTATTTGCCGAATGCTATATATATGTATAGCATTCGGCAAATGAACACTGATTCTGCAGCAGGCACGTCCTTGCCACGGGCAGGCAAGAGTTTTTCTCATTGGAATGAATAGTCCGATGTTAGACTCCGCCTCCTCAGACGAGCCTCTGGCAGAACCAGCGTTGATTGGCCAAATCACTGGCAACTGGCCAATCAACGCTGGTCTATTCATTTCAATGAGAAAAAGTCAACTGGTAACAGCATACTTACCTGCTCGTAGCAAGGACGAGCCTGCTACACAATCAGCCTTCATTTGCCGAATGCTATACACTGTATAGCATTCAGAAAATGAGGTTCTGCAGCAGGCTCGTCGTACCCCGAGGACCATACCCTGAAGTACATACCCAGCCCTGGTTAATTCACTAAGGAACAGGAAGTCTTCTTGCCGCCCTTCCATTGCGCATGTGCCAACCGGAAGTTCGCAGGGGGACTCATGTATATGTAAATGTGAGTGAGTAGAGTGAGGGCTACTCCTGAGGTGACAGTAAGGAGTGTGCAGGCAGGTTGAGGCAGGAAATGCCAGGCAGTGTGTGTGAGTCTACACTCACCGGCCACTTTATTAGGTACACCTGTCCAACTGCTCGTTAACACTTAATTTCTAATCAGCCAATCACATGGCGGCAACTCAGTGCATTTAGGCATGTAGACATGGTCAAGACAATCTCCTGCAGTTCAAACCGAGCATCAGTATTGGGAAGAAAGGTGATTTGAGTGCCTTTGAACGTGGCATGGTTGTTGGTGCCAGAAGGGCTGGTCTGAGTATTTCAGAAACTGCTGATCTACTGGGATTTTCACGCACAACCATCTCTAGGGTTTACAGAGAATGGTCCGAAAAAGAAAAAACATCCAGTGAGCGGCAGTTCTGTGGGCGGAAATGCGTTGTTGATGCCAGAGGTCAGAGGAGAATGGCCAGACTGGTTCGAGCTGATAGAAAGGCAACAGTGACTTAAATAGCCACCCGTTACAACCAAGGTAGCCAGAAGAGCATCTCTGAACGCACAGTACGTCGAACTTTGAGGCAGATGGGCTACAGCAGCAGAAGACCACACCGGGTGCCACTCCTTTCAGCTAAGAACAGGAAACTGAGGCTACAATTTGCACAAGCTCATCGAAATTGGACAATTGAAGATTGGAAAAACGTTGCCTGGTCTGATGAGTCTCGATTTCTGCTGCGACATTCGGATGGTAGGGTCAGAATTTGGCGTCAACAACATGAAAGCATGGATCCATCCTGCCTTGTATCAATGGTTCAGGCTGGTGGTGTCATGGTGTGGGGAATATTTTCTTGGCACTCTTTGGGCCCCTTGCTACCAATTGAGCATCGTTGCAACGCCAAAGCCTACCTGAGTATTGTTGCTGACCATGTCCATCCCTTTATGACCACAATGTACCCAACATCTGATGGCTACTTTCAGCAGGATAATGCGCCATGTCATAAAGCTGGAATCATCTCAGACTGGTTTCTTGAACATGACAATGAGTTCACTGTACTCCAATGGCCTCCACAGTCACCAGATCTCAATCCAATAGAGCATCTTTGGGATGTGGTGGAACGGGAGATTCGCATCATGGATGTGCAGCCGACAAATCTGCGGCAACTGTGTGATGCCATCATGTCAATATGGACCAAAATCTCTGAGGAATGCTTCCAGCACCTTGTTGAATCTATGCCACGAAGAATTGAGGCAGTTCTGAAGGCAAAAGGGGGTCCAACCCGTTACTAGCATGGTGTACCTAATAAAGTGGCCGGTGAGTGTATAGCTGGGGCTAGGAATCCTGCTTTTGTGAGTCTCCTACTAGGAAGCCATGTTGTTTAGTGGCACCAAAAGTAGCCTGTGACTCAATCCTGAGGGAAAACTATGTTTGTGGAAAATTGCACGCATATCCGTCCAGGCGGTTTAGCGTGATTGAGGAACAAACATCCAAACTCACAAACATCCAAACACACAAACTTTCATATTTATAATATTAGTAGGATTGGGGCTGAGCTACAGTCTGATATAATTTATATATAAAATTAACATTCAGGGGTCAGTGATCCTATAGATGTTTGGCTGCTAGTACATGCATAGTATGTTTTTCTCCTGTCCTGACTCCTTACAGTCGGTGTAATTTACAGGAAAGAAGGAACTTATAAACCAGAGAATATTCTTGGATGAGCAGGCAGGGCTTAGCAGAGCGCTGTCTACTTGGCAGTGTATGGGCTCATAGGAATTAATGTGCCTGTATTTTGATCTTTTACCGTAAAAAGTACGGTCGTGTGCCATATGAGGCCTTAGGGAAGGGGACAGGTCGCAGCTGCCAAAATTTTGCTATAACATGTCTGCTTTTCCACATTTAGCCTCATAGTGATGGCTGATGCATTTCAATATCGTTCTTTCTCTTCTAGGGCCTCATTTTTGTTGTAGACAGTAATGACAGAGAGCGAATCCAGGAAGCTGCAGAGGAATTACAGAAGATGGTAAGTAAAATGAGTGGAATGGGATTGGAAAATCGTTTCTGCCCCATTCTTTATCTTCCAGTAATTCTTTGGTTTTCTTCTTGAGACAAGTCTATTTCTTGGAATAATTTATGGGTCTACAAAGAAGGCTGGGTTCACACCGTGCAGTTTACGGTTTTTTAAATGAAGGCAAAACACGTCTATTAAAAATTTTTTGACGTTCCAGGCTGCTGTTAGATGTGCAATGTGAAACCTAGCCTAACTGTGGTTCTGTGTATCTAAGAGCCTGTTCACACTACAGTCATTTTCTTTTCTGGTCTATCAGAGGATTGGAAAAACTGAAAGAGAAGCTTTTCCTTATGACAGACACAAATGGAAGGTCTCTTAGTATCAGCCTTCATTTACTTTAAAGGGGTTGTCAAGATCCCAAGTATTTTGGATAAGACCCTGCACAGATCGGCTGCCGGAATCTGCATAGTGTGTCTATGGGTGGAAGCAGCTCTTCTCCTATACAGATGAATGAGAGCGCTGCTGGTATAGTATATGGCTCTCCTGAACTCTGTATGCTTCTGGTAGAGGACTGGTGCATGGCCTGGGTGTCAGACTCCCACCAATATGATGGTTATGACCCAGGTAATCCATATCCAAAACACATGGGCTCTTGATTGACCCTTTTAATGTTGGGGAGGGCAGTATAGGTCCCTTCAGTAT
The DNA here is from genome assembly GCF_031893055.1 of Leptodactylus fuscus. Lineage (NCBI taxonomy): Eukaryota > Metazoa > Chordata > Amphibia > Anura > Leptodactylidae > Leptodactylus > Leptodactylus fuscus. The sequence goes on from NC_134273.1 coordinate 28,910,843, forward strand.
TTTATTTCTTTCCATACCTGAAGGAATGGAAGCAAATGCAAGAGATCTGATGTTAGAGTACAAAGTCTATTGAAGTCAGGGGGCTGGCCTAATAAGATGAACAGGCAGATAATGATATAAATTACCAGTAAAGTTAAGTAATTTGTGAGTGGACCATTCAGAATAGTGAGGTTATGGCTTTGTGTTTAGGCTAAAGCTGTTTAAGGAGTTAGTTGCAAGGAGGGGGGTTACTAAAGGGAAACAGTCTAATGACTGGCTATATGGAGTTGTGAATTTTGAAGGACCGCTTTCCTCCAGCGCTGCCTCTATCTTCTCCCTGAAAATGGCTGCTTACACCAACTTACTGTGTAAGCAGCCACAAGAAAATGGCCGCTTACACAGTTTACTGTGTAAGCGGCCGTTTTCTTGTGGCCACGGGCATGCACAGTCGTCTCTGCCCGAGGCCCGATGGCAGAGCCGACTGCGCATGCCTAGAGGTTGGAACTCAGGACGAAAGAAGACACAGCGAGAGAGGGCGTTCCAGAAGAAGATGGAGGCGGTGCTGGAGATTTCTCTCGCAGCATTGGGGACTCCCCCAGTGCTGCGAGAGAACTCATTTGCATACCGGAAGAAAACGGGATTTTAACCGAACAGCGGGCAGAGAAGACATCTAAAGGTAGGAGATGAATAGCTTCTCTTAAGGCTTTTCCGACATGTTCGTCAGAAAGAAAGGGTATCCAATGATAGAATCCATTTAAAGGTCCTTATGGACGGGGGTTTAGTGTCCCAAATTGCCCACAACCCCCCTCCCCTTTCCAAAACACAAACTGAGAGATGAGTCCAGAGCCTGCGCAGTCTTTGTGATCATACACCACATCTTCACAGCACATTCACCTGTAGTCTGACTTTACAACATGGAGATTTGGAACACTAAACCCCAGTCCATAAAGACCATTGGGTGGTTTGGTGTTTCAAATCTCTGTGACAGGTTCCTTTTTAAAGGGAGTGTCCTTGTTGGAAAATTCAACATCGGACGCTTGTTTTCAGCATATTCAAAACTCTTTCCCTAACTCCCATGGAAAATAAATCTTTACAGTTTGCAGATTTGTCTTTGTAATTCATGTTATTACTTCTGGAAATGCGTAAATTCAGCTGGCATGATCAGTCGTCTGTCCCGATACAGTCGGACACTGTCCTCTCAATATATAGGGAGACACCCCGTTCCCAATATACATTACCAGGAGAACAGAGGGAAGCATAAAGCAACATCCTAGCGAAAGGAGCTCCTGAACGTGTTTTAGGGCATGCGAATATTTACTAAAAATATCATGTCAGGAGAGGAGACGGCTCTAAGCAATATTGCTGTAACATATGGCCTTGTCAGTGACTGGTACATAATATTCCAGCAACAGCTCTGTAGTGTGGGGGTGTCTTATAGGACGATCCTGCAATTCTGGACATATTTAATTCTATCTGCTCCGTTTTTACAATCTAAAGTCGTGATACAAGGCCAACTCATAGAGGACTTCATTTATTTTCAGCTCCAAGAAGATGAACTGAGGGATGCCGTGTTGCTGGTCTTTGCCAACAAACAAGATTTGCCCAACGCTATGGCCATCAGCGAGATGACAGACAAGCTGGGGCTGCAGATTCTCCGCCAGAGGACTGTGAGTATATTGCTCTTGCAGCATCCATTGTATAAATCCAGGGGTACTTAACTACTTTTAGTAAAGGTTCACTATCCTGCAAAGGTCCAAGCTGAATGTGACTAGTATTACATAGGTTAAGATTCCCCCACTAAACCCACCCCAATATAGTTGTAGCGCTATATCTTGTGTAACATAGTGATGAGCCCTCTTGGTGCCCCTACGTAGTATAATGCCATGTAGTGCCACCATACATTATATGCTACTTCAGTGTACCCCACATGGTATAATGATCCCCAGTTGGTGCCCCCACACAGTTTAACACCTTATCAGTGCACCACACTCTGAATAATGCCCCCATAGTATCTGAGCATAGTATTTTGGGGCTGCAGAAAACTCCCTACTTGTTACATAATGACAGGGACATTGGTTTGGGGGGGGGGGGGAGAGACTGATCTCCCAATCACTGTCCCCTTTGCACAGATATAGCACAGCAGTGGCAGAGCAGAGATCAGCAGTGGTCCCTGCTGCCTACATGCACTGCTGTGTAGGTAACAAGGGGGTATTGCCGATCCCTGTACTAAACTGCTATCCCATTTGCACAGAAGCGGCAGGGATAAGTCTCTCTCCTTACCGCTGTCACTATGAAGGGGCGAGGAGGAGGCGGGTGTCTAGACAGTGGTTTTGCCAGTTGAGTACTCTTTGTATAGATACTTCTAGATACATTTTTGTCTCATTTCTTCTCTTTTTCCTTTTTAGTGGTACGTGCAAGCAACATGCGCAACTCAGGGCACCGGTCTGTACGAAGGCCTGGACTGGCTATCGAGCGAGCTCTCCAAGCATTAAGAAGGTGCGGCGTTCAGCAGAGGACACAATGAATAGAAGTGGTCTAGGCGCGTAACATCCAAACTAGTTCTAAAATGGTATCAAGAAATGGAATGGGGGCAGCAAACACTCAAAAAGTTTCCAGATTCTTTTGTTGCCGGTTATTTTACCGAGTTTTTCATATTGCTTTCAGAGCAATGTGGCTAGACATAAAGCAGAAAATAATAAATTCTCCCTTATGTGAAAGTGTTTTTTCTGGTTTTACTTATCCTTTACATGCCTGGAAATAATTATTGTGATGCTATAGATTTGACTGCTTCCCCTCCCCCTTTCCCTTGTAATGCCCCCTCCCCACCTCGAGACAAACACTTACAATGTCGGTTGCAGCTCTCCTATGTAAAGTCGGGCTGTTTTAATTATTGCACACTTTGCCGAATTCTTGCTTTACTGATGTTTTTTGAAGAAGTGTCCCCACCCCCACCCCTTCATCTTCTCCTCCCACTTGTCATTCCTTAGACTTTCTGCTGGATTAAAACGTAGCATTCCATATCTATTTATTTCTCATCCATGCCAAAAAAATTGATTTTTTTCTTTAAAAAAAATTTGCCCGTATCAGCGGAGAACACAAAACACTATTTAAGTCGACACCAATTCTCATTTCTTTTAACCATACGTTAGCCAAGACTAACTTTTGCTTTTGCAATGAGGGTTGGTGGGTAAAGGCCTTTGCTGGAGCAAGTTTGCAATAACGCCTTTAGCTGAGAGAGCCTGCAGCGAAGGAGCCCCGGCTTGTTTTATTTCTCAGCAGATTGTCTCAGTTTAGGGTATTTTTTTTTTATGTTGCTTTCAGCTTTGACTGTTTTTGCCCATTGTACCATAGTTCTGCTGATGTTTTATTGTTTATTGGTGAACATATCTTCATGATGAAAGATTTTTTTTGTTTTTGTTTTGGAATTCCTCAATCTGAACAATTGACGTTTTCTTCATACCCCACTAAGAATTATTCCTAATAAAATAACAAAAAATAAAGTGGTTTTTGTATGGCTTATTTATACATTACTGGCATCATAATGGGTCACATGATTGTAACCAGTCACTACCCTCCACTGGCAGCTACTTAGGGGCCAGAACCAGCTTTGGAGCCCCAGGTCCAGGTTGAATGAATTCTCTGGAGGAAGTTAGTAAAATTTCAACTCCTGCCCCGTTATTAAAGGGCTTGATCGGTGGTGTAAAACTGGTTCATAATGGGTTAAACTTTAAAAGAAGCCTTACTATGGTCACCTGCCTTTGGGCACCTCCTGTGTTAGAAGGACCAAAAAGTAGAGACCAGGAGGGAACCCAGGTAGCACTGAAACTGGAGCATCAGGGATCTGAGGAGGTGAATAGTGATTCTTTTAACGTGATATGAGCAATTATAATTCCCATGAGACTTCTCCTTTAATAGCTAGGAATTGCATGCAGTCATGGCCTCTATTCAGATTCATGTGGGTTTTTTTTTCCCTTCATCAATTTAATGTATGAGAACGTACAGCCATTTATAAAGACATTTAACAAAGCACAAAAGTACGTTGCATGTAGGGTTCTTCTGTCCGCTTGAGAAGTCGGACATCTTCACTTGCGGACAGGGAAGGACGGGCACGGAGTGCAAAAGAACGCACCTGATGTCCATTGAAATGAATGACAGGTGTCACAGACACAGCTAGTGTCCGCTCCTAATGTCCGTGACAGATTTTGAGCAGACACTACCTTACAGATGTTTTAAAAAATAAAAGTGATCTGAATAGAACCATAGAGTGTCTAGGACAGCAAAAGGGTTTGCTGTGGTTTTTTTGGAGCCAAAGTCAGGAGTGGATTGAAAAGGAATGAAAAATAGAAAGGAGATTCTTAAACATTTCTCTTTTGTTAAATCCACTTCTGACTTTGACTCAAAAAACCACAGAAAAATCTGCAACAGGGGGCAAAATGATGACTAAGAGGAGTCTGCATGGTGCAGTGGTCAATCTTGTGTCCTGCTGCCCCATTTATAGTCTGACACTGAAATAGCAAATACCATAAATGCCGCTACACTGACATGAGGCAGTACCACTTTACATGCCATCTATAAAATGGTACTCCGAAATTGTCTCTAGTCCTAACTGATCTTAGATCTATCTTATACAGGTCCGTATTTTACCAGTGACCCATTGCAGGTCAACGTTAAGTCTCCTTCTAGAGCAAGGGTTTGGGCATTTATCTGTATTACCAATTTGCCACTTTTTTTAAAAAATTTTAATATTAAAAATGAGTTTTTCTGATATTAGAAAGGGAGATGGGTACTATATAGGCATCATATTAGAGACCCATGTCATACAGGGAGAAGAACTATTTGCCTTACAGTGGTATGGTAATTATCTGAACCAATCTTCATGCAGGCAATGCTGGACTGTAAAACCACATATGACAGGAGGAGGATTTCAGACTACTTGAGACTTGTATTACACAATACCACAGGCACTGGTAGTCATTACTTCAAGGAGCAGAGCGGATACTGTGGTGAACTGATATTTATTCTTCACATGGACTGTTTGTAGCTCAGTCTCATTCAAGTGAACGGAGTTGCAATACCAAGCCCAACAATTACATAATGTATAGCAGTATGCTTGGTATACCAGTAAGAAGCTGATCTGTATACTGTACCACCCACAGATAGTGATAACCTCTCCTGAGGCCCAGTACACATCTGCACATGGGTTTCTGTTCAGGCCGTCCGCTTGGGGACCCCCTGAATGGTAACCTAATCCGTATAAAAAGTGGTTAACATAGGAAACCCACAGACCCCATTGACTATAATGTGGTCTGTGTGGTTTCAGTTGAGAAAAGTGCTTCTTGTAGTACTTTTCTCTTTGCATGATTCGTGTGGAAAACACAGAACCTTAAAAAAAAAAAAAAAAAGTTCTAAATCACCTCCTTTCCCTAGAATACATATAAAAGTAGGGCTTGAACCTGCAATCATTTGATGGCAAGTGTATTGCCGTCTAAAGGGAGATTCTCTATATTACTATTGAGGCTGGTCATAGACCAGTTGCAATAGTAATATTGCCATCACAGGCCTTGGAGCCTTCATTAGACTCCCGGCTGTCATAGGAACAGGTCAGCTCCTGCGACCTCTGCAGCAGAGCGGCTGCCATTATCCTTGCAGACCTGGATTTCCGCTGTAATAGAACAGCGGATGCCAGGGAGGGTTTTAGCCGCTGGCACAGGTGCTGGAGGCCCACAGAATCGCCACGCTCCTGCCGCTGCAGGAAACCAGCGTCGGCAGGAGCGTAACGATGCAATTCCTCTCCTCAACCCCCTTCTTATAGTCCACATTCAGACTATAAGACGCACTCTCATTTTTCTCCCAAATTTGGGGGGAAAAGTGCGTCTTATAGTCTGAAAAATACAGTATGTGTTTGGGCTATTAAGCCATGTCACTTTATTCTGTCTTCAGCTGGAAGGTCCCCAGTAACAGTATAGTTGGGGGGTGCTGTGGCCCTTCCAGCCAAAGACAGAACAAAAAGCTATAGGGGTCACATCAGTTACCCTTGCAACCAGGCCCCTAAACCAGGGAGTCTCATAGGCCCTCTCACTGGAGTAGGACATTGAGTACTTCTTTACTGGCCACAGTCCCTGCAGGGTGTGGAATAATGGCCCAGGGACTATGACTAGGTAGCTGAAGCGCCCACCCACAGTGACTAAGTACCTTCACATACAAGGTACATCAATCAGTGTGCTGCATGTGAACATACTCTTCCATCTCTAGCGGCATGAAATGCACATAGAGCGTCATCCATGTGGCAAGTCTGTATTGCAGAGCAGCATATATACAACAAGAATGCCCTTATTATATTCAATATGGTTATCAGCTGTTTCTGTATATTACATGGATTAGAAGGCTACTTACACATAATACAAGTTCACAGAGGGTTAACCATGGCAGGACTTCTGCAGATTTGATTGGTCGTCTTATAGAATGGATAGTTTTCATTCAGGTCCGCCACTTTTGTGGGAGGGACTAAGAGCCGAATCAGGCTAGAACTCTGATTGGTCGCTCCTGAGAGAGGTAGGACGCATGCATCATTCCGTGTAGAGCAGTCAGCTCATGGAGCTCGCTGATTGGCTATTTTGAGTACTGATAGTTCTCATTCAGGTCCGCCACTTAGGTGGGAAGGAAAAAGAGCCAAATTAGGCTAGATAGCTCTCCCTCTGATTGGTTAGAAGTGGGTCTGATACACCTTATGTGAATTATAACTAATTGTGTTGGAATTTATATAAACCTGATTTTCTGAACTATTTGAGATTGCATCAAGGGCTTGAGAAAGCGCTTCTACAAGCGTGAAACGGCTGTTGCCTCCACGCCTAACATGCAACTTCTCCCTTCCTGAAGATTGTTTTTAATGAAAATGCATCAATAAAGGATGATGTTTTAGAAGTATTCAACGTATTGGTGAGTGCCCTCCTTGCTCTTTTTTTCTTCATCTAAGATATTTCGGCTGCTATATTTTTGGATGTTGAGCACCACTAAACTTCAAGACATGCATATATATATATATTTTCTCGCCTGTAGACCAATATATATAAAAATGGACTACTATATTTAGAAGAATTTGCAGTGCCGTCTGACTTTTCTCTTTAAATATTCAGCTTCTGCAGATTTACCTGCTGCAAAGTACAGTACAAGTGCAATGAATGGAAATTAAGAAAATCCTATACACACACTGCAGAAGAAAAAAAAACCCCGCAGTGCAAAGTGAACACCAGCATGTCAATTGTGTTCAGCCGCAGGGCACAACCTATGGAATGCAAATGTAAAAACAGCCCGTGAAACCTGCAGCACAAACCGGACTATTTCAGCGGATTTATTTTACTGCATGATATCTACCATGGACATCCCACTGCCAACTGACAGAGTGTGTCCTTAGCCTAAGGGCAAGTTACCGCCTCCAACTCATCTCCAAATACTGGCCCTGTATATCCTGGAGTAGAAACCCGAAACAGAGGTAAGCAATGTGGATCATATGCCGACACCACGTCAAGATCAAGCAGGGAGCCATATTGCGGCAAGTTTTCAGAGCTGATTTTGAGGCAGAATCCGCTCCAAATTCCCCCATGTGAACCCAGCCTAAAGCCTTATGCGCACAACAGTGCTGTTTTTTTTTTATGTGTCTATTTTTGTCTAGATTCATGTAACAGTGAAAAATGGGCACCTGGCAGCAGTTTTAAAACCTATGAAACCCAATGGTGTGGTCACATGTTTACTTAGGTATGTGTCAAAACACAAATAGGGCAAGTCCTTTTTGTCGACAGCCAAGTAAAAAAAATAAAAAATGGGCATGCAACGATACCAATTCACTCATTGATTTTATCATCACTGTCAGTTGTGATGTGAATATGGTCTTAGGGTGAGGTTCCAAACAGAATAAAAATCTGTAGTGATCCCTACATGCAACAAAATGAAGTCACCCAAGGACTTCATCAGATGATTATTTCACATATGAGCGGGCCTGTATATAAGGTGACTTTGCATGCTGCAACTCCTTCATTGCAGACAGTGTACATGGAATGATGACTAATGTGCCGCATTATGAAATGCGTAATATGTCATGTAAAAAGGATCCTGGCAACGAAATGCTGGAGAGAACTAGAAATTCAGCCATGTCTAATCCGTCATGGAGGTGCTTCTGGTTTCTGAATCACAGACACCCTGCTGCCCCCCTTCCTGTACCTTCTATGTAAAGCAAGCGGCAGCCGTCACATCAGCACATTCAGACAATGCTCATTCACCAACTATCCCGCTCAGACAACCGTATGTCACGCCATTGTGCTCATCCTTTTATGACACCATTCTGTACGAGTCAGACCAACGGCAATGCTGAAGACATTTTATGGTGACCAGTGTTAGTATCAGCAGCATAAAAAATGACATCTGTAAACATAAGGTCCTACTTCCACCGCAGGTCACATATAAGAGCTATATGGTCAGAGGGGTGTGAAACACTGGGGAGAGCCTGGTGACTAGTGACTTCTTCATGACTTGGCATGGGAATTACTTGTTCCACTTCTAAACTTTCAGAGTCAATGAATATATAATCTAAGCAGCCATGGAAGCCACCCACGTAATTGGTGTAAGCGGGCTCCCCGCAGGCACTCTTCAGTTTCAGGGGGTGGCTGAGAGACATATTGCATCGTTCTTCCTCTCCATTAGACATCCAGTCTTCATGGCTCTCGGAGATGGTCCCATCTCTTACAAAACTGTACATACCAGTGGAAGGGGTGCTGTTAAAATCTCCACAGAATATGATAGGAATGCCAGGGTAGAGTTCATATGCCACGTGTCTGACATGAGCCAGAGCTACAGCTATTTGAAGTAACCGGATGTTGCCACCTAGAAAGATAGAAAGGGGTCAATTCCAATTTATTCAATCCAAACTATAGACGTGAGGAATTACTGAGCCTTCCACCCCAAATTCCTAGCATGAAAGTCACACATTTCAGCACAAACTAGGTTTTGCTCAAGTAATTTGTGAACTGTCCTTTTTTCTGCATATGGCGTGCCCAGGGAAACACATATGATAACCTAATTTACACAACGCAGATGTATTGCAGAAATTCCATTAACTATGCATCAGGTACATTGATTTAATTGGGCTTGTTTTGGTGCATGCCCAATTCAGTTGAAGCGGTCTTAAATTATCTGACTTGCGTGAATTTATCGTAAAACAAGCTACGCATACATAGGTCAATTTATAGTGTATCTGCAATGGTAATCTTCCCAGTGTATGTTTTGGGGGTGTACGTTGGGAAGATGGATGGATGGATAGGACAAACCACCTGGTATAGGCTCCTTATAGGGTGTCTCTGTGTAAGGCTGTTCTCCCACAACCATATCTCAGCTATGTTTATACTGGATTTACTGTCTTGAACACTATGCTGGGAGACAGACTTCTAGCTATATAGGATACTAGGAGTCTCAGCCGCTCTGCAATATATTGTACTGCACTGTAATCACTAAGGGACAGTATTTTGCAGGGACTCCTAGCGTCATAGACAACTATAATGCTATGGGTCTGTCTCCCAGCATAGTGTTCAGATAAATCTGGCACACGAGACTCTGTTGTGTGAAAGCAGCCTAAAATAGTGTAGCAGAAAAACGGTTTACTGACATATCATCAGCTTTACTAAGGACACAACACTCTTGACCCCCTTGAGATACATGTGCACCAGGATGAAAATTTTATGCTAGATTCCTTAGAAGGATGAAGCCCCACGTTGTGGAAACACAGCTTTTTTTGTTGCGGTTTTTTGAGCAAAGCCAAAAATGGCTACAAAAGGAATGGGAAATATATAGGCAGCACTTATACTTCTCCCTTCTGTTCAATCCAGCCCTGACTTTGGCTCAAAAAAACGCAACAAAAAAACAAACAAAAACTGTGTTTCCACAACATGGGACCTTAGCCTAAATGTTTATTTTGCACCTGTCACATCAGAACGACAACTCCTAGGATACTTGGGATCAGTTTCCCATTCATTCTCCTAGTGAATAGTCACAAATAAGTGAGGCGGTACTGAGAAAAGTCACATTGAGACCCAAGATGGAGAAGGCAGAGCACAGAGCCCAGCAGAACATGGTCGGCAGGAACGCTTATTCACTCACCTTTTGGGTGAAAGTAAAGATGAGTGTTGGCCACACATATTTTTCTAGAAGGTTCTGCTGTGGACTCCAGGACTGACACCTAGGAAAATGTCATAAGAAAATACTTAAGTCACATATTAAAGCGATCACTTTATGACCGACATCAATCCAACTTCAGGAACATTCATGGATCCAATCTAGAAACCAGCATTGACTTTTATGGAGATTTTCAGAGAAAACTGCAATGTAATAAGGTATTGTTCACAACCAAACAAACCCACAGGACGATCCCGGATACTTCACACGTCAGACTCTACTTGGATCAGCTGAGATTCCAACATCTATGGAAAACATCAGCGTTTCCGTAGGTATAATTGACATGCAAGTGTTTTTGACAGTCCAGCTTTTCCGCTGCAGATCCTTTTCTGCAATGTCTGGATGGGATTACCCGGGATCTCATCCACTTTACAGATAACGTAGAACGCAATGTCTTTTGCTGATCAAAACCGATGTAAAGGATATTGCAGAGTTGCTCATAGTAACCAGACTATAGCGCTTATATTTTTAGAAAAAGTGAAAGCAGCAACTCCATGGATTGCTATGGACCACTCTTCCACGTAGCCTTTGCCCATAAGCAACCAGACAGTTTGCAGCTCTATTTATGTGACAGTTTCCGCCTTCTTGGTTGCTAGGGACTAGAGATGAGCGAACAGTAAAATGTTTGAGGTTCGATATTCGTTTCGAGTAGCCCCTCAATATTCGACTACTCAAATCAAATATCGAACCCTATTATAGTCTATGGGGGGGAAAATGCTTGTTTCAGGGGTAGGCAACGTTCGATCAAATTATACTTACCAAGTCCACGAGTGAGGGTCGGGCTGGATCCTCCGGGCAGTCTTCTCCGTGCAGCGTTCCCGCAGCTTCTTCCAGCCCTGAATTCACTCTGCCAGGCATCGGGCCTGGGCAGAGCCAACTGCGCATGCCCGCACTACAAGCAGACACGCACAGTCGGCTCTGCCCAGGCCCGATGCCTGGCAGAGTGAATGAAGAGCCGGAAGACGCCGCGGGGAAGCTGCACGGAGAAGACTTCTAAAGGTAGAAGAACCAGCGTTGGCTGTATAGCATTCGGCCAATCAATGCTGGTTCTGCATCGAACTTTTCCATTCGAATAGCGAGTGGTACCCGATCGAGTATTTCAAATACTGTAGTAGTCGATCGAATACCTACTAGGTGGAATACTACTCGCTCATCTCTACTAGGGACTCCACTTCACTTAGTCTTTGCCCGTAGCAACCAGTCAGATTGCAGATTATGGAAAACGAAGGTAGCGCTGTGACTGGTAATGGGCAAATCACCGGCATCTACTTTGCACAGTAACCAGGTTCCATCTTCTCTCCTGCACAGTAATGGGAGCTGGAATGTTATTGCTTGCTATGGGTAACTGGTGACATTGGTGTGGCACTACATCTCCCAGCATGCCCTGCCATTACCTGCAGGGCGGAGGACCTCTGCAGCATCTTCTCCTTGGCGGCCTGGTAGCCGGACAGGCGCTCCAGCATCTCCCGGTGCAGCGGGTCTCCGGTCAGCGCTTCCCCCAGCAGGATGTCGTGCTGGCTGCACAGGCGGTAGCGGCTGCGGCGGTAAAAGGTGGCCAGGCCTTCGTGCTGCTTGTCCTTGAGGCGGAAGAGCCCGTCCAGGCCGAAGGCCTCCAGTGCCGGGGCCAGGCTGTCAGAGAAGACCGTGCGGTCCACCTCCTGCAGGCACAGCACGTCGGCCCGGTAGCCGCTCAGCTCCTTGCGGATGAGGCAGTGGCGGTACTCCATCTCCAGGGCGTAGGGGGCGCAGTAGGGGAAGAGCACGGTGCGGGCATGCTCGGTCTGCGCGTACACATCGGCCAGCAGGTTGTAGGACACAATCCGGATCACCGGCTCCTCGGTCAGCCGCTGGGTGTACAGGTGCCGCTCATCAAACGTACAAGCCCCGGGTCCGGCCTCCACCGGCCCGTCCACCTCCAGCTCCTGGCTCTCTCCGAACCTGTGGCCATCTCCCGGCGTGCAGCGCACCTTCAACCGCAGACCGATATCCACGACCGCCGGGGTGAAGACTCGCTCATGGCCGGCCTCCTGCCACTGCTGCTGGGTCGGGCTCTCAGGACAGTCCCCGGCTTCACTCCGGGCCTGCTGCTTGTACCAGAGGAATAGCGAGTGATCGGGATCGGAGAACTCCAGTTTGAGGCGCGGGCAGACGGGGAATCCGGCCATGACGTGCCGGGGCAGGTCCAGCTCATGGCAGATCGGGGGGTTCCTCTCTACCCGGTACACCATGTTCCCCACCAGCAACTCGGCGCCATCCTGCCAGGCCTCTGCGTTGGTCACGGCCTCAGACACGGGCTGTCCTCCATAGAAGAGCCGCACTGGAGGCCCCGGAGCCGGCGGTTCTTTGCGCTTCTTGGTCTTGGTGGCGCTGGCGGAGATCCGGGCCAGGGCCCTGCCCAGAGGTTCAGTCTGGTCCCTCTGCAGCTGCCGGTGGGAGCCGGACAGGGTGAGGGAGATGCTGAGCTTGGCCTCTGATGGGACGGCCCTCACCACCGCCTTGTCCATGCTGCCTGCCCGGCTTAAGAGGCGCACAGCCCCGCTAAGCAACCGCGAGGAGGCGCCGCTCATTGTAGCGCCCTCTGCTGGCAGCACAGTGCGGTCATCAGGACCCCTCCCTGCTGGGGTACGGCCACGTGTGTTTGGGGGGGGGGGTGAATGGATGATGTAGGAGCTTGGGTAGCCAACCTCAAAAGGAGAGCGGCAGCTTTAGAGTTAAAGGGGGGTCATCATTGCTTACAGTTGCAGCAAATATATATTGCAGGCGCTGTGTTTTGGCCAAGATGCTGCCACTGAAATGAATGGAGTGGTTCACAAGGTGCCTGATCACAGCTCCATTCAGAACATGGGTGAAAGTCCCCCCAATTACTGATCAATGGAGGTCTCAACAGTCATGCCCGACGACCTACAAGCTATCCCTTTATCCTATAGATTGGGCATAACTGGTCATATGGGAATTCCCTTTAGATTGTTATATACATTCATGGTGTGTGCTAATGGGGCGTCAGAACCCCTTCCTTTTATCACACCCTTAGATGCTACGTCCGTTATTTCCTGCGGCATCTGATGCTAAGATCACACTAGAGTCGACTCTGTTGTTCTGGTCCATCAGAGAAACATCAGATAGGCACACCACTAAAATACTAGTTACATATACACCCCTCTGACTATAATGGAGTCCGTCAGTGTACAAAAAAAATTATGCATGCAGGACTTTTTTTGCCTGCCCATTTTAAGCGGACATTGCAAAGGGGTCTCTGGCAGAAATGTGAATTAGCCTCAACCCTGATGGCTTAAAATCTATTTCTTATCCCAGGTTAAATATCAGAAACCCCTCACAACCCAATATAATCACATTGGTCCATAGGTCACCACTTGCATCCATCGTACAAGAGATTCGGTGCTTCGCTGATGGGAATCCAACAGAATATGGATTGTATTGTGCTAAATAAATCAATAGAAAAATAAAATAAATGATTTCCCTTTTCTATTTGTTTTATTTGTCACGTTCCAGAAAGGTTGTCTGAAGATATAAATGTATTATCAATTCCATAGGATTGGTGCGGGATCCGACTTTGCTGGTACTGCTGTGTTTTTCACAGGCTCCACGTTGCAGAAGCGCAGCTTTTTTGTTTCAGAATGGGAAATATATAGGCAGCGCTTATACTTCTACCTTCTGCTCAACCCGCTCCTGGCTTTGGCTTAAAAAAAAACAAAGCAAAATTTGCAACAAAAAAGCTACATTTCCATAATGTGGGTCCTCAGCCTTAGGGTAAGTTCACACAGAGTTTTTAGGTCAGAGTTTTGGCATTGTCAAAACCGGGTTGGAAAACGCGTGATACGTTTCCTGAGGCGTTTTTTGCTATTTGAAGCATTTCCTGAAGTGTTTCTCGAGGCGTTTTTCGAGGAGTATCCGGATCCATTTCCTCTAGGGATGTGGTCATGAATTATATTTAAAAAAAACACCTGGCGTTTCCTGATCAGGTTTTTGCCAAAAAACCGCAAGCAGGAAAAACCGGCTCACATTGACTTGCATTGAAGCCGTGAGTCATAAAACGTTCACGGCTTCAAAAAGAATGGACATCTCGCTTCTTTTTTGCCACTAGTGGAAAAAAACGCTAGCGGAAAAGACTCGGAAGCGTTTTGTATACTTTGAATGGTGAGGCGTTTTTTGGTTTAGGATTTGGAGGCGGATTTCTGCCAAAACTCTGACCAAAAAACTCAGTGTGAACTTAGGCTAAGGCTCTGCATATCAGGCCGCAGCTAAAAGCAATGCAGGAAAAACAGCGTCGGAAACCGTTTTTCCCACAGTGCTTTTCACTGAACATCCACACAGTTTTGTTCTGCAGACTTTCCGTCTCCTTTATACCTATACAGAAAACACCAGCGTTTCCGTAGGTTTAATTGACATGCTGGGGTTCTCAAAAATGCAACATTTTTGGAATTTGCAGGATGTCCTGTTGCGTATTATTTTCTTCAATGTGTGGACGGGTTTAGCCAGAATTCCAGTCACTTTGCAGACACTGAAACGCCATGGTGACGTTTCCCCTGCCTTAGACTAACACTTCACTGCAGCTTTTTTTGTTGCAGATTTTGCTGCGGTTTTTTGAGCTACAGCCAGGAGTAGATTGAACAAAAGGTAGAAGTATAAGAACCTCCTATATATATATCCTACTAGCTGGTACCCGCGACTTCATCTGCGGTGATTGTAGAAGTGGGTATATACAGGCGCGGGTAAGGTTTTCGTACTGTGTATAAGGTATGGGATAGGAAATGTAACTGTGTATCTTGTTGTTGCTGTAATTCAGAGAATACGTGAGACTTTTGTGTTGAAGTTAATTTGTATTTGAGCTGCTATACCGTGTTGGTATAATCTGTACATAGTGTCTTTGGGACAGAGGGATTTGAAGTTAACCCCTTCCCGCCGATGGCATTTTTTGATTTGCGTTTTTGGTTTTTGACTCCCCTCCTTCTAAACCCCATAACTTTTTTATTTCTCCGCTCCCAGAGCCATATGAGGTCTTAATTTTTGCGGGACAAATTTTTCTTCATGATGCCACCATTATTTATTCTATATAATGTACTGGGAAGCAGGGAAAAAATTCAGAATGGGGTGGATTTGAAGAAAAAATGCATTTGTGCAACTTTCTTACGGGCTTTGGTTTTACGGCGTTCACTGTGTAGCCACAATGACATGTTCCCTGTATTCTGTGTTTCGGTACGGTTCCGGGGATACCAAATTTATATGGTTTTATTTACATTTTGACCCCTTAAAAAAAAATCCAAAACTGTTAAAAATTTTTGCTTTGAAAAGTCGCCATATTCCGACAGTCGTAACTTTTTTTTTTTTTTTTAAATGTAGATTGTGAGCCCTACATAGAGCTCACAATGTACATTTTTTCCCTATCAGTATGTCTTTTTGGAATATGGGATGGAAATCCATGCAAACATGGGGAGAACATACAAACTCCTTGCAGATGGTTTTCTGCCCTTGGCGGGATTTGAACACCAGGACTCCAGTGCTGCAGTGCTAACCACTGAGCCACCGTGTGGCCCCTGACAGTCGTAACTTTTTTATACGTGCGTGTACGGGGATGTATAGGGCGTCTTTTTTTTTTTGCGTGACCGGGTGTACTTTGTAGTTCTACCATTTTCAGGAAATGTTATTGCTTTGATCACTTTTTATTCAAATTTTTATCAGAATCAAAACAGTGAAAAAACGTCGGTTTGGCACTTTTGACCATTTTTCCCGCTACAGTGTTCACCGAACAGGAAAAATATTTGTATAGCTTTGTAGAGCGGGCGATTTCGGACGCGGGGATACCTAACATGTATGTGTTTCACAGTTTTTAACTACTTTTATATGTGTTCTAGGGAAAGGGGGGAGAGTTGAATTTTTAATCCTTTTTATTTTTTTTTTATATTTTTTTTTACTTTTTTTTTAAACTTTTTTTTGCATTTATTAGACCGCCTAGGGGTATTGACATGGGTGGGCGGTGTCGCGGATTGTCAGAGCGGTGGGGGTCGGCAAACATGGCTGCTCCGGAGCGTTAAAGAGAACCTCCTGGAGTATTGTTAAGGTGAGGGGCAAAGTGGTAAAGTATATGTATATGTGATTGTGTGGGGTTAGGGGCGAGGCTGTAGAGGGCAATATGAATTTTGTGGCTTGCTATGGTCCAAAGTGTGTGAGATTGCAGAGATAGTGATGTGAGTTTGGGGTTTGTGAGGGTCCTGGGAAAAACGTATATGCGCTATTGTGACGAAAAGTAGCCTATTGTTTAATCGGGTGTATTAACTATGTTTGTGGAAAATTTGAGCCAAATCGGTGGAGCGGTTTTTCCGTGATTGAGGAACAAACATCCGAACATGCAAACATCCAAACACACAAACCCACAAACTCACAAACTTTCACATTTATAATATTAATAGGATTGTAGCCACTCCTGACAAAATAAAAGGCTGAGGCCACTAGTTGTGGAAACACAGTGTTTTATGGTTGTGGAAATATAGCAGAAAAAAAAATGCCGCTTTCTACAGACCCAGCAAAGTGAATAATAATATACAGAACATAATGCTGCAGAACTCAGTAGTAGCAGCATGTTAATTTTACCTGCAGAAATGTTGCATTTTTACCAATGGTTTATATGTGTTGAGGCAGGTAAGGTTATGTTCACACAGCGAAAAATGGATTCCGCGTGTGAACATACCTCGTGGCTAGCCGCGATGGAATACCGATGCAGTGCACCAGCATCCTGTCACTCAATTCGGTTCCGGATTAGGCCCGAATGAATGGGCCTAATCGGGAGGAAGTCTCACGCCATGGCCAAATCAGCCGCAGAATCCGCAGCAAGATAGGGCATCTTGCTTCTATATTCTGCTACTTGATACCAGAAAAAAGAAGTGAGTGGCTCCCATTGAAGTCAATGGGAGCCGTTTTGGCACAAGGATTTTGAGGCGGATTCCACGTCAAAATCCGCTGCCAAAAAACTCAGTGTGAACTAAGCCTAGAAGTTATGTCATGTTTAGCTGAGTTTGCTCAGTTTATGGCCTTAGCTTTAAGGGTATATTCACACATTGCAGTTGGAAATTGCATCTAAAAAAAACTGCATGCAGTTTTAGCCTGGTTTTACAATTCAGCTATTGGACAGGAGAAATGTAAAATAAAATAGTTTTTATCCTGTGAATGAAAGGTAACCAATAACCGTGCGGTAACACTGTGTACGTACGTAATGCAGTTCTCAGATACGGTTCTCAGACGTGCCATTACGTGAATAGACTTTATGGTTAGCCGTGGTGGCTTCTGTGTGTCCGAACACCAGACGGCCATTCACACAATTGTGATTTAATATCAGACTGCTAATAATATATTGTTTATTGCTTGTTTGGTTGCCATCACGGTTTTGCCGCCATGTTTGGACTTACTCGAAATATAACACCATGAGAACCTGATACATAGAAATGTTATAACCTGAGATTAAACAATTCCTATATTATTGTCTATCTATAAGGCGATGTAAGTGTCTGTAGGTAGGTAAGTATACACTGACTGCCCCCTGTATATACTGAAGTAACCCCATATCCCAGTAATGCCTGTATACCTTCTAAGCGTGCACTGACCACTTCTGTCCACTAGGTGTCATCAGTGTAGTGAAATAGACTGTGCACTAGAGCCCCGCCCTAATCTCACTAAATAGGAAGCGCCCCTTACCAACACCACGCCCCCCGCTTCCATGACAACGGATTGTTTAATGGCAGAGTCTTCACCTGAGGAGACAAGTACTGTATAGGGGGAGAGGAGCCGACCCGGAGGTGAGCGCCCTGCCTGCTGTATAGAGTATAACCCCGGCCTGCTGTATAGAGTATAACCCCGGCCTGTGGAGAGCTCCATATAGCACACATGTACTATAGTAAGACGTACTGTATAGGGGGAGAGGAGCCGACCCGGAGGTGAGCGCCCTGCCTGCTGTATAGAGTATAACCCTGGCCTGTGGAGAGGTGGTGAGCGCCCTGCCTGCTGTATAGAGTATAACCCTGGCCTGTGGAGAGGTGGTGAGCGCCCTGCCTGCTGTATAGAGTATAACCCTGGCCTGTGGAGAGCTCCATATAGCACACATGTACATATTGTAGTTCTATATACAGTGATATGTAACATATAGAAGCATGTATTACCGTATATACATCTTATATTCTGTGTACTTATTTTGTGGACCACCATGTATAGGCAGCCCAGAAAAGTGGCCACTGGCGTAGAATGTATATTTGTGTCCTTTCCTTCTCTGGTTCATCGGCCTCCTGCTGCTGTGGAACTACAACTCCCAGCATGCTCTCGGGTCTTGCTGTAGGTAGAGTGCCGCAGGTTACAGTCCATTGGTCTACTTTGTCGCCCACACGTGATGTGTATATGTCCCATCCTAGACAGATGGGTCACCTGTAACAGGTCAGAGGTCATGGCCTCCGTAGATTCATTCGTGTGTGGGGTGTGTGTGTGTGTGGGGGGGGGGGGGGGTGTCGTGAAGGCTACATGTCTGTCCATCCCCACAAATTGCTGAAATAGGGCTGCCGGCGATGCTAGAAAGGTGTCAGAGCACACAAAGAGCATCCATACTTACTGCATATGGGGCTGTGTAGTCGTAGACTGTTCCGGGCGCCCCTGTAGACCCCTGTCCATCACCCAGTGCACCTACAATGGCAGAGCCGTACCATGGAGCAATGGAAGATGGTGTCCTGCTCTGAGGAATCAGGTTTTCTTTTACACCATGCATGTGGATGGCTGGGTGCATGTGCATCACTTACCAAGGGGAATAGCAGGGTGCACTATGGGAAGAATACAAGCTACGGCAGTGTCATGTCCTGGCATCCTAAACCTTGTACAGACTAGCTGCACCCCTTCGGGGTAATGGGCTTCCTTTTGGCAGTGGTCTCTTTCAGCCTTAGTTCACATCTACACTGGAGACTTTGTCGCAGTGTCTTGAGTTCAGTTATAAAATGATGGCCACCCAACGGAGCCTACTATAGTCAATGGGGTCTATGGGGATCCAGTGTGTAACTGCTATATCAGTGGACCGCCTATCTGTTGACCAGAGCAATGGATAGGCCGGCACTTAGAGCGAATCTAGCGTAATTCTGGAAAAGTTGTTCACGGTGGTTTGAGGAACATGACAAAAACGTTCAAGGTGGTGACTCCAAATTTCCCAGATCTCAATCTGATTGAGCATCTTGAGGGTTGTGATGGATCCATGGAGGCTTTACCTTTAAATCATAGTATTTTTTGACGGTATTTTTGATTATTTTGTAACATTTAGAAAGAGAAAACAATAAATAAATTTTTTCACTATTTCTGAAGTCCTATAGAGAAACCTACAATATTACAATGTACAAATTGTCTCATCCCAGAGGTCATAATTGAGTTTTTGAGGGACCTTTTAACATTCCTTGGTGGTCAGCCGCATCATGGTGCTCACTTAGTGTTGTCTTACAGTATTTTCATTCTCTGTTAGGCCATATGCACACAACTGTAGTTGTCTTTGGAACCATGGAAAACAAGACCAATGGCACCCGGATAGGGCTATAGAAATGAAAGGCCCCGTATACAATCCAGATCCATCATAATAGATACCATAGGTACAAAAAAAATATAAACATGTTTCGGGTCTTGATTTTTGTCAGCTGTACTCAGTGGGGTCTTACAATGTCCTAGGCCCTACAGTGTAGGTTTTCCCGTCAGTAAGCCTTTAATACTTATATAATGTTCACTTATTTCTTCCATAGATGGCTTACAACAGAACATCCCATCGGCCTCCTGCGGACCGTCTTGGTGTTCATCTTCCTCCCCTAACCCTCCCAGCTTCCTCCCTGAGCCCTGCAGGCAAGAAGCTCATGAAACACAAACGAAGCCGGGAACATCAGAAGACCCTCAATGATATCATGTATGTTCTATAATCGGATTCACATCTGTAGTAGTTTATTCTCTGCTTTTTTTTTTTTTTTTTTATGTAGATTGTGAGCCCCATATAGGGATCACAATGTACACTTTTTTTTTCCTATCAGTATGTCTTTGTAGAATGGGAGGAAATCCAAGTAAACACGGGGAGAACATACAAACTCCTTGCAGATGTTGTTCCTGGCAGGATTTGAACCCAGGACTCCAGCACTGCAAGGCTGCAGTGCTAACCACTGAGCCACCGTGTTGCTCCCGTTTATTTTGTATCATGATGTCTTCTTTCTACAGAATGAAGGAGGCTCTAAAGGCTTATGAAGAAACTGTAACAGAGCAAAAAAGGAGAGTTCCCACCCCTCCTGAGCCCCAGTTACCCTCGACTGTAAGTTGAATCATCATAAGACCATATATATATATATATATATATATATATATAATTTATACATAACTAAATATATATATATATATATATATATATATATATATATATATATATGTGTGTGTATATAGAGGGCTTTTGACCCACAAAGCCCATTCAAAAGGTCTGTAGGGTAGTTTTATTCTACAATGCCAAAAATGCTGAAATTCTCACAGATCAGCAGTTCATGGAAGATTCTGATGCCATATTATACACAAAAGCAGATCGCTCAGTAAGCTGCATAGTGGCTGGTGCCATTACTGCAACTTAGCTCTCATTGACGTCAACCCCAAACAGATGACATAAAAAAAGTGTATCATGGCTATGGTGGTCGGTAATGGCCCTAGATCATTGCTATTCCACCCATGTTGTAGCTTTCAGGAAGGTTCTATATTATGCTTCAGGTTTTATAACAGGTTTCTTGCCCTTAATGTTTCTTTTTTATTACAGATGAACAGCGAGCAGAGAAAGCTGAGGGTGAGATTTATACATCTTGTATAGCATTGTACAACTCTATACACAACACCATTAGACAAAGAGGTTTTAGTTTCCACTTTTATTGGTGATATTGTTTGATATGATTTTTACATTTGTTATAGAGCTTTCCTCTTTGGCAATCACTATTGTAAAAAGTCTCTACTGGGGGGCTGCATTTTGGGGGGATTGGGCTAAGGTTTTCTTTACTGCTCAATCTGTTCCCTTGTCTTTCAGATGAATTATTTGTACATGAAGAAATGTGTAGAGAACAGCCCGGTGGTGCCCATCCAGAAACATTGGCTAGACTCCATGCTCACCTTAGTACCGCAGCCTCTTCAGAAGGGCAGGGACCAGGAGGCGCTAGTATCAGATCTGTTGGAGGAAGTTTCTCAAGATTTCGAGAAAAGTATGAAGAGACATTTGGGTGAGTCTTTTCATGTCTGCTACTTTTTTTTTTCACTTGCTCATTTAAATGGGATAAAGATGTAATACCTGGAATGGCCACTACTAAGTGGGTGGCGTTCAGGTGTAAACAGGCAGCAGTGCTTGCAGGAATATCTCAATTTTTTTCAAACAGCACTTTGGCAGGGGTGCTGAGAGTAAGACCCATACCAATCTGATATTGATGGCGTATCCTTAGGACAGACTGCCTCTGTATCCCACATTCTCTGAGAGGAGAGGATGTGGGAGAAAGGAAAGAGGGAGGGGGGGCAAACAAGTGAAACACAACTGAGGAAGGGGCTTTGGAGGACCCAGATTTCTCTCGATTGATTTAGCAAAATCAGGTTGAGTGTTGTGCTTACTTGTTAAAACAATTTTGACCACTAGATGGCAGTGTGGAGACAGATGAGATGTCACATGTTATATGTATGTATGATATGATGATAAATAAGGACTTTATATTGTGCCAGCCTGTTACATATCTGTTATCATGACTACTTGTTAGCTTTAGGAATTACAGCATTCTTTTATGGTTTCCTTCAGTCAGAAGTACTTTGATTAAACCAGAGGTTAAAGGATTAGAAGCAGAAGAGTCTAGTCTGCCACCTGAATTTCCTATGTGAGTATTTATTTATCTGTTCCTTAAATCACCTCACATTAGACGCTAAATATTACCTAATACTTCACTCTCTTCCCCTTTCAGAGGTCTGGATTTCTCTAAGCCATGGCATCAGAACTTTGTCCAAGCAAGACACGAGATCATCAAAAACCTACATCTTGTCTCTCCGGCTATCAGGACCATACTTGATTTGGGATACACAACATTCTCTAACCTGCTTGTCGTTGACTTGTCTGGATACAGGTTATACAGAACTTATGTTGTTGATCTGATCAGACCTGAGATTTCCTGTATAATATAGCAATTATAAAAACACAAAGTCTTAATAATCATCACAAAAACTGGATGACATTAGAGCATGGAATAAATTAGGTTATTTTTATTATGTTTCTAGGTCAAAAGGTCCTGTGGAATGTGAATCACTAAGAAATAGTGTTTCTTTGGCATGTACAAAGACAGAAGAGAGGTTACTGAATACCTGGTACCCCAAAGTGATCAACCTGTTTGCCAGTAAAGATGCCCTGCAGTCCATTAAAGCAGATAAGATTGATTCCTTTTACAGCTGTGTCTCAACACTTATGTCCAACCAGGTAAACATGGGACTAATGCGATCTATGCTATATACTATGCTATATATAGTTATTCATCTGTGGGAGTCCCAGCAGTAAAAACCCCACCAGACTAACAGTTGCCACCTACCTAGTATATAGCTGATAGTTGCTTATGGCTGAAATACCCCTTTACTGTACTGTTCATTTGTCATGTAGCTTATTTATTTCTTCTGTCCAGGTGAGAGACCTCTTGCAAAGAAGCGTAGAAGCTTTTGTCAGTCTATTTGACCCCAAGGACACACAATTTTTGCCGCTCTTTAAAATGCAACTTACATTTGATGATGAAAAAATGGATTTCTATCCGAGCTTCCAGGACTTAGAGGAAGTTGTACTATTTATAGTAACTCGGATCTCAAAGACATTACAGGTATTTCTGATTGCTTTCTCGTTATTTATACATAACTTATATATGTGTACATAGATATATATATATATATATATATATATATATATATATATATATGGATACAGGTATAAAATGAATTGTAGCCATGAATTAGATGAGTTATTATGTGCTTGAACAACCCCTTTAAGCTCCCCGTAGTAGTGACTACAGCACAATGTGTACACAGTGGAACTCTGTAGAAAAATAAAGCTTCAAAGGTATTAATGACAAATTAAATAAATTAATAATGCAGAATTTTTACCCTGTGTAGATAATAAAAATAAATATGGAAATTCATTTTAAGTAGTCAGATCCAGCCACAATCCTTCTCTAATTGAACGATAAACTAGGAAAAAATCACCCTCTTTGTCAGTGGTGGGGGGATGTATGAGATCTGTAATTGCCACTGACCACACTTGTTTGCTGGGTTCAGTTACCCTATAGAGATGGACGCCTATTGTGATTATTTATGGTTGTGTCTAACTCTGTGAATGTTTTCTCTTTGCCCAGAATATTCAGACGGTTCAGTCGTGGCTTTCTGGTAGTAATACAGTTCAGACTATTGAGGCCAAACTCTCAGATTACATCATTGAGTCTGCTGTACTGAAGCTGAAAGAGGCGGTCAGTCACAATTTACAGGAGCCTTTGAGGCATTTTGAGACTTACGGTATGTTCCATCCGATTCTGAGAAGAAGGATATAATACAAATGGGCCTATTGGGTTTTCTACATTTGCACACTTTTCTATTAGTTGCTAAATACTATAAGGGCAACATGGTGGCTCAGTGGTTACTGTAGTCTTGTAGTCTGGGTTTGAATCCTGCCAAAGACAACATATGTAAGGAGTTTGTATGTTTTCCCTGTGCTTGCCTGGGTTTTCTCCGGGTACTCCGGTTTACTCCAAAGACGTACTGATAGGGGATGCAGATTGTGAGCCCTACATGGAACAGTGACTAACAATGACTGTAAAGTGTTGCGGAATATGATGGCGCTATATAAGTAAGCAAAGTAAATAAATACAGATGTAACATGGGAGCGCTCAGCTCTGTGCACTGTACATTACAGTACGGGAAATCAGGAGCAACTATAAACAGCTGATCTGTGCTGGTGCCAGCCCTCCACCGATCCATAGATTAGGCCATAAAAACGTCTTTGATAGGAGTACGGTGGCTCAGTGGTTAGCACTGAAGCCTTGCTGCGTTGGAGTCCTGGGTTTCAATCCTGCCAGGAACAACATCTGCAAGGAGTTTGTATTGCAAACCGCAGCTTGTCAATTATATCTATGGAAACGCCGGTTTCTTTCCCGTAGATATAATTGTAACAGAAAGTCCGCAGAGGAAAACTCCGCAAACTTTCTGTTTAAAGCGCTTTTTGTTTAACACAATTCATCCCTGCCGGGTCGTCCCAAGAGGCATTAGCCTTAAATGCACTTCCTCTGTATCTCTCAGTAATACAGGTTGTTTGTCTTTGTAATTTTCACTGATATGTTTTAATGTGATATGTTGGGGGGTCTTTACTGAAGCTATTCACTCAAAGACCACCTGGCCACCTAGGAAATAATGATGTAGGTTAGAAATGAGTAAATCCAGCTTTGTAGGTAGAAATGGGTCCATGGTTATAACTCTGACCAATTCGCTTTTATTATAGTAGACATGTCCTACTGTTTCAGGCTACATGTTAGTAAGTAATTGATTGGTACTTAGATCTGATATATTACTATTTAGGTTATTCGAGATCTGATTTATATTCTTTGACTTTCATTCCATAGTGGAAAGCTTCAGCTGGCTGGTGAATGGTTCAGCCGATGAGAAAGTAGAAACCTTTTTGTCAGAAGAACACAGTTTTGATGAATATACAGGGGTACGTATGTGTGACCATGTTTGAAGGGGCCCCTGACAATAAGCTGATCATAAGGCGACCTAACATCCCCGCAGGGACCATCACTTGAGCTGCAGTGGGAATAATTTTCTCGCCTTTCTTATTTAAGGGATGTTTTGCGCGCACTCGCAGATCGGGAAGGTGTGTAAAAGTGTGGGGAAGAAGAATATAAATGTCGGGTGCTTTGTTAATGAACGGTCTGTATTGTATGGCAGTGCCAAATCCCTGATAGGTTGTATACCAAGCACCAGATAGACCCAATTCACTATAATGGGGTTTGTTAGAGTTCCATTATTGGGTCCAACGTTTTGCCACACGAAATAGCTCAGCATGCTGTACTACATTGTCCGGCTTGTAACAGAGGACTCCAGTACAGATGCGGACAGAATAAGTTATTTTTAATGTGACCGTTTTACTGAATTGTATATAAATATCTTCCAGTTTATAGAACAATTTCACACCCTGGCCCGAGATATTATGGGACTACCTACCCGCGCCTATTTCACCATGGTCCAGCTTGACTGCGATGATTTAAAGCAAGGACTGGCTGACAAAGCGAAAAGTTTTGCTAATGTATTACTAGATAGACTAGTGACAAACCACAGACTGGAGAATGAGACGTGAGTAAAATCCTGGATTCAGTGGTTTAACTAGAGGTTTCTATTCTATGTTTTCCTGGCTAAAAATATTGAGTATGTATTCCTCAAGATTGTCATTAATATCAGATCTGTGGGGGTCCACCACCCCATTCAGTAGCTGTTATAAGCAGCTGATACACAGAGAATGGAGCAAGAAGCAGACAGCGCTGTTCTCTGTGTTGTGGCTGAACTGAGTCACTGCAGCTTAGATCCACTTCCAAGTGAATTAGTGCTGATAGGAAGTACCTGTTCTGGCCACTACACATAGAACAGCGCTGTCTGCTCCCTGTTCGTTTCTGTAGCATGTAGTTTCCCATAATCATATAATACTACAATCATATCATAGTAAAGACAATAGAGAGCTTACATGTTTACTTCAAATAACTTGGTAATAAAGGACGTCTGAATGTTATTGCAGGTTGTGGGGATATTGTCGCCACCCAGATTACTCTTCAGTAGTAATTTGCTTTCTGCATGCATTGTTTTCAAACAAGACTTTGCAATTTGGCTTCATCAGATTTTGCATACAGGGGCACGTTAGTTCATGTAACAGGACAAGGGGGCAGTATAGAGTTGTCAATTATCTAACAGGTTCCTTTTAAAGGGATTTTGCAGCTCTATCCTCCTGCTGATCTGCTGTTTGAAGAGGCCACAACACTCAAACAAATGCTTTGATCTCTTTACTGAAAACCAAGCACAGCGCCATACATACAATATATACTGCCTGCATTTGGTATTGCAGCATAGCCCTGTTCTTTGGAATGGGTTTGAGATGCAAACAGGCCGTGTGACCGATGAATGTGACATCACACATCAGCCATAAGCACTACGGGAAAGACCTTGACGAAAACGCATTGCAATTTTTCCCTTATCACAGAAGGTTTCTACTTTCTGCTTGCCTTATACCTATACAAAAACTGCCAGCATTTCTGTAGGTATAATTGACATGCTGCAATTAGCAATAATGCAAGAGTTATTGAAATCGAAGCATTTCCTTTGCGGATTATTTTCTCGAATGTGTGGATGGGATTGGCCAGAATCTCACCCACTTTGCAGTTAATGTAAAATGCTGTGGTGGGGCCGGGTCCTTAGGCTGTCATAGCACCAGGACCCGAGTATAACTGCTACCTCTGTACCTCTCATGTCTGCTATACTGTACAGTAAGATATAGCCATTGATGCTACAGTGAGAGTATTACATCTTGTAGCAGATTCTTTAGAATACTATGAAATATCATTTATCTATTTTAATACCTCTGCTAATATTTTGTTTCCCTTAGAATCTGCATGGAATTTGAGAAAATTAAGGAACAGGCATTAAAGGTCCCTGAAACGACAGAAGATGTAATAGAGGAGATTGAATTTGTTGAGGAGGCTAAGAGTAAAAGCCTTGTAGAGCTGAAGTCCCGAATTGCTGTATGTATGACACTGAGACTTTATAACATCTTATTTAGGATTATTTGGGTATTTTGTCTGTTTTATTTAATTTCATTTCTCCACATATGTTCAGACATGAATAATTTTCTCCAAATTGCACAAAAAAAAATCATGATCTATAGGGTATGCTGTGGATTTTCCTGTTGCATGTGAGTAGGGTCTTGTATAGCCGCTATACATGGGAACCTTCTGCTTCCAGCTCCATCTTCTGCATAGATTTCATTAGCAGAGGAATCCTTGAACAGATGCAGTGACCGGGTGTAAGACCCCATCAATCTAATACTGATCACCTATGCTAGGGATAAGTCATCAGTATACAAAAAAAAAAAGACCAGGGAACCAGAAAACCCCCTTAAGGCTGGGGCCCCACGGGCCGGAAACGCTGCGATTTGCCCGCGGCGGAATCGCCATGGAAAAATTTGTGGCGTTTTACAGTACTTGCAAAATGAATGGGATTCATGCCAATCCCATGCCCACTTTGCAAAAAAAATCGCAGTGCGGACACGCTGCGATTTCCAAAACCGTTGCGGTTTTGAAAATCACAGCATGTCAATTATATCTACAGAAACGCCGGCGGCTTTCCTGTAGATATAATTGTAACAGAAAGTCCGCGGAGGAAAACTCTGTGAACTTTCTGTTCAAAGCACTGTGGAAAGAACCACGATGCGGTCACGCCGCAGTTGTTCCCGCAGTGCTTTAGTGTGGCGTTTCCAGCCTGTGGGTCCTTAGCCTAACCCAATGACCCATTATTTGTAGCTTATATTACATTATTATTATGTTACATGAATTCATTAGTATATTGTAATTTTTCTTTTCTACTTTCAGGAGTGTCAGAGGAGAATGAATTATCTTCTAGATGTTCATTTATTTTTACCTGAAGATATCGTCCTGAACTCAACAGTGTTACTCTGGCCAAAAAATATCAACCCAGTGTTTGATGAAAATGACCAGGTACATAGATGTATAGGGATATATTTGTGGAAATGGGACTTTGAGCACCAGCTTTGTTTTTACACTGCAGCCTATAGATATGATATTTATTGTGTCAGTTCTTTAGTTTCTTATAAAATATTGATAAGTTGGTAAAACTTACATTTTACTCATTGAGCATTTTTTGCAACTCTTCTAAAAGCTGATTGAAAAGGCCAAACGTAAAGGTGAGAGCGAATTATTGGGCAAAAGAGAGAAGCTTATGCTGGAACTGGAGAAGTTGTCACGTCGGATGGAAGAGTTTGCAGAGTGTTCTGAGCTGGATATGATGCAGCAGGTATGATATTAATGTGTTGTATAAAGGTAGAAATGTTCTAGTTTGTAATCCAAAGCTTGATCTGTATGTTTTATGTGCAGTTTTGTTACAGAATCACCAGGATTTCATTCCGGCAACATTAAATCGTTGTTTGCAAATGATGTCTTTGGCTGGATTCTAAGCTAGGGCTCCAGTGCTGCAAGGCTGCACTGCTAACCACTGAGCCATCATATATATATATATATATATATATATATATATATATAGCCAATTTTGTACTATAAGATTATCCAAATTGCAATTTTTCTGTTCTTATTCTATCTGATTTCAGTATGTAACAGATGTGAGAACAGTACAGAAGCGCATAGCAGATGCAGAGGAGGTGATGACTTATATTAACAAAGAAGAGGCACTGTATAAATGGGACCTTACTACGTACCCTGAGATAGATGCTCTAAAAGTCAACATTGAACCTTATCAGAAACTTTTTGCACTGATTTATAAATGGCAGAAAACAGAAAAAAAGTAAGTACAGCCATGTTAAAGGGGGTGACCACGGCTTCATATGGATGGCCTTTTCTACAGGTCATCCATATAAGAATAATGGAGGTTGAAAACCAGCAGTCACTGGAGATGGGCATGGTGTACTGAGTCAGAAGCAGATGGTTCTTTAGATTGTGTAGGAGCTGTAACATGCTATTATAGCTCCGTTCAATGTTGTGTGATGAACTTCCGGCTCTATACATTGTACAGATATCAACTGATCAGGGGTCAGACCCACAGAAGTCTCATATTGATGACCTATGCTAAAGATAGGCCATCAATGTGAAATCTTGGACGACCCATTTAGGCATCCCTGTATTAGAATACTTGTATGTATAGGCTTATGTTAAAGGTGGAATATATATATATTTACATTTCTTTTTTTTTTCAAATACGCTATAGGGGCATGGTACGTCAACATGCGTCAGTCCTGCGTTAATGTTTTTAATAGGCAATATGTAATATATCTAATGTGATGCTGCTGCAGGATGACTGAACACAACCAGGTTCCCCCACAGACTATTGAGGGTTCCAGCAGTGGTGCATTCTTACCCAACATTATTGTATGGCCACCTCTAGCTTTTAGAAGACTCTGGTCTGAAAGCAACTGAAAGTTTTAGAAATAAAAACATAAATTAAAAAACAAAATTTATCATGCTTACAGGTGGATTGATGGCGCTTTCCTTGACCTGAATGGAGAAAACATGGAAGCCGAGGTGGATGAATTTTTCCGGGAGGTCTACAAAATGATGAAATTATTTCAGCAGAAACAGAAGAAGTCAGAAGAAGAGAAGAAAAAGGCGACTCCTCACCGAACGCTAACGGAAGATAAGGATAAGGTAGAAGAGGAGAAGAAGGAAAGCCGCATAGTTCTCATGTGTTCTGCTATCACGGAACAAATCAAGGCTTTTAAGGTATGTTTATGCCCAATAAAGTTATATTTATAAACAGATATAGACTGTCATGTCCATTCAAGTCTTTCTTCAGCAGTAAATGTGCTGTAGTTTTTTATTAAAGATTGTCATCAAGTACCCAAATCTGAAATATGTTCACTTTCTGACACATTGATATTGATATTGCTCAGTGTGTACATAGGAGGCAGGATATGCAAATCTGTTTTCCAGGCTGTAATTAGGAAAACAGTGCCTGTGTTGCTATTTTTCCCATAGTCCCCCAGTGGAGTGAAAATGGCTTGTAAGTCTCCATACGCCATCCTGTAAAGGTTGCACACTCCCTAAGGCGTGTTATTAATCCCTACATAGGAGGCAGGAATGCTTCATAATAGAAATGCATCATATACTAAAATCTTAAAGGAACACTCCGGGCAAAATAGTTACACAATTACAGCAATTGCAGGGCCTAAAGTCATATGCTGCCCCCTCTGGCCCTGCACTAGAGCTAGGTAGCCTTGGCTTTCTTCTGCCATATAACCTTACAAAATCAGAGTTTTAGTATGAATACTGTAAGAGCATCAAACCCTGATCTATCACTGGAATATTGAATTCAGGTTATAGTACATTTATTTTGTAGCATTATGGATATCTTATCATGGAGGCTTTCTATAGCAGAAGCCTTGGAGTGTGACTTGACCATCCGTTCCACTCGCGTCAAAACACCAAGTCTCAGCCTTGACTTTCTGCCCGGGGTTCCATGGTCGTGTTTTTGCAATATATTTTTGAGGCTGAAGACCACTTTAGAATATTTGTGTGGACATTGACCCTGACTTTAATCTGTCTCCTTTGCAGGAATATATCCCATTGGTGAGCATCCTTTGTAACCCTGGAGTCAGAACCCGCCATTGGCTACAGATGTCAGAGATTGTCGGCTATGACCTCACTCCAAATTCAGGCACCACCCTGAGAAAGGTTTTGAAGCAGAACCTGACGCCATACTTAGAGCAATTTGAGCAGATTAGTGTGGCAGCTAGTAAGGTAAGGTCTACTAAAGGTCTTAAGATATATCCAGTTATTGTCATGAAAAAGAACACGACTCCAAGCATCCCTCTGAAACTCCTCTGTGAGAATCTACCATCACCGATCAATGCTTTTGATCAAAGATTTCTGTGTTTTTTTATTAGGAATTTTCCCTGGAGAAAGCAATGCATAACATGGAAGAGATGTGGGACTCCATATTCTTTAATACCAGTTCCTATCGGGAATCAGGGGTTTCTATTCTGTCAGCAGTAGACGAAATCCAAACCACTCTGGACGACCAAATTGTGAAGACTCAAACAATGAGGGGATCGCCTTTCATCAAGCCTTTCGAGAAGGAAATCAAGGTATAAAATATTCACCTGCTGGTGAGCGTCTGACAATAAGGTTTCCTTCTGCATTAGGAGCTTTGGGGCTAACATTACATGAGTATTTGCTCAGCTTCAGTTTACACATAGTACAGGTAAAAAAATAATCCACATAACCAACATGATTTAACATTTCTACTAACAGGTAATATTAAAGAGGACTTGTCACCTCTCCTGACTGATCTGCTGTAGTAAATGCTTAGAACAATTCTGGAGCAGTTTTTTACTAATCCTGTGCGTTGTCCTTTTCTGCCATTATTCCTGTTTTGGAAATGTATAAATTGACAGCTCGGTGTTATCATTTCCCTTGTCACTACACCTTCTATTGCCACCAATGATTAGACAGTGTCAGTTTCATTAATTTTTGAGGTTGGGCTTTAAAAAACATCCATCACTCATCACACATTCATGACCCCTGCAACATTCAAACAGGGGACACGTGACCCCCCATTATCATAGCTGGTAAATCCCACAGCAATCATACCACCTTTCCTGGGAATAGGTGATAAATTGTTTTTGTGGACCTACCCCTTTAACATTAATATCCATTAAAGGGGTTGTTTCGGGCTTAAGCTATGTATGGCCTATCTTCAGAATAGACCAAAAATACCTGATTGGGTGGGGGGCCAAGAAGCAGCCCTCGAATTGATTGGCTGTACTGAGCTGCTTGTGGTGCCCATCCTATCCATAATATAGGGACGCAAACAGAGTGTCAGCTACAGTGACACACCCGGCTGTTACACAGGGACGGAGCTCTCTGCTTCCAGCCCTGTTTAATGTATAGGATGGACACTGGATGCGTTTCTATACAGGTGATGGGGCCGGCTCTTGACCCTCTAATGATCAGGTGTTTGCAGCCTACCCTGCAAATAGGCCATAAACAGCTCAACCCCTTTAATAATTGTTGCCTAATATCAAAATCATTATCTTATATTTTACTTGACTTTTTTATTAAAGGAGTTGTTAAAGACTTCATATTGATGGTCTTCCCATAGAACAGGCCAACTGTATCAGATGCTTGGGGTTCATGCACCCAGCCCCCCACTGATCATCTTCAACACACATAAGATCTGCACAGTATTAGGAGTCATAATAGGAAAGCTGTGTAGTGGCCACATCAGTGTACTGCCGCTCAACTCATAGTCAAGTGAAAGCTTCAATGGCACATTGTGGTCACTATACTGTGTACGGAACTGTCTGCTTCCAGCTCTGTACACTATCTATATCCAGCAGCCATTGCATCTGATTGGAGGGGATGTCAGGTATCCTACTGATCTCATATTGACAAGTCCTAAGGATAAGCCACCAATATTTAGTCTTGGATAACCACCTTAACCTTTTACGCTCTTCTTTTAGCAATGGGAGGAACGACTGATACGGATCCAAGAAACCATTGATGAATGGCTAAAGGTGCAGGCTCAGTGGCTGTATCTAGAACCCATATTCTCTTCAGAGGACATCATGCAGCAAATGCCTGAAGAAGGAAGGTTATTCCAGACTGTGGACAGAAACTGGAGAGAGATCATGAAACATTGTGTGAAGGACCCAAAGGTTAGTAGGTGCTTGATACGAGCAGAATCCTGGTGCTTATATATCTATTACTGATATAGTCTGAGACTCCATATTCATGTAGATCTACCTGATGGTCCAGAGAATATGAAGGTACCAAATGAAAGAATACAAATGCCAAATCCTATAATTTGATCTTGCAGATCCCAGTTTTTGAGCTTTATATTGTCAAGGCATTTGTATATTCATTTGCTTTCCAAATAGGTTTTTTCCTTTTTTTTTTTTGTTCTAAACCTGATGGACTTGTTTTCTTTCAGTCTATATAATTATATTATACATCTGACTTATGGATCATCTACTATGTTGTAGGTCCTAAGTGCAACTTCTCTGACTGGGCTTTTGGAGAAACTGCAGGACAGCAACGTGCTTCTGGATAAAATCATGAAAGGTCTGAATGCTTATCTGGAGAAGAAGAGGCTTTTCTTTCCACGGTACAGTCCTGTCACTTGTTGACAAAAGAAGGGTTATCTCATTACTATAACCAGTATAATCTTACTAGGTATATGAAGGCACAACTGTAAGGGGTTGAGTCATCAGAGACAGTCTTTTGTGTCCTTTGCCCCTTGTTCCACTCCTGCTAACCCCAGTAAACAGCTGATCTTGCTGGGATAAGTCCATTCCAGTGACAACTGCAGGAGAATTTGGCATTACAGAATGACAATTCAGATAAAAGGGTGTCTATGTAATCCAGTCTTGCCTGAATTCATGTTCTGGATTAAAGATTAGGGGACCTGAGGGTCCCCTCATTTATGATGTCTATAGCCCAAATACAATATATAGACAAGGGTTGTCTTTATAAGTTGTTTTTCTAGGTTCTAGAACAACTGGACAGACATTTGTCCCTAGTATTAACCACTTGGCAAACCTTGAGCAAAACGTGCACCATTGGTGCTTGTCCAGTTGTTCACCATGACAGATATTTTCATTATAATGACCTTGCAGGTACACAGACAAGATCAATTGCAGGAGTGCTTCTGTGTTATGCAGCCTTGCTTTTGCCAAAACTACCAAGCTCAAAGAAAATTCAGGTCCTGCCAGCTAACCACATTCAGTGTTAGCGCTTCTGGTGGCATTACTGTCACTGTGGTTACTGTGGACCGCAAACAATTCTCAGGGCGGTCTCATTTGTTTGCCTATGAGAGCATAGTTGTGATACTTTATGTCCTCGTAGGTTATTGTGCATATCTAAATGCATGTATATCTCAGTAGGATAATATAGACACCACATATTTGATATCCCCATGTGTGTAGCATCCTCTACTTGAGCTATATATCCTACATTTGGATCATTACATTTTTATTACATTGTGCACTTTTCATAGATTTTTCTTCTTGTCCAACGATGAAATGCTGGAGATTCTCTCAGAGACAAAAGATCCTCTCCGGGTCCAGCCACATCTAAAGAAGTGCTTTGAAGGGATTGCAAAGCTGGAGTTTCTTCCTAACCTGGATATTAAAGCCATGTACAGCACAGAGGGGGAACGGGTAGAGCTTATCCAGACAATCTCCACCTCTGAGGCCCGGGGTGCAGTGGAGAAGTGGCTCATCCAAGTGGAAGATGTGATGCTGAGGAGCGTCCATGATGTTATCGCGCAGTCAAGAATGGTATGGTTGGGCCAGCCAGTTACTTTTTTTTGTCTGAAAATAAGAAAGAAGATGAAAGGGACCTTATGTTATATTTTAGGGAAAATGTTTTAACATGGCAGCCTGTGAACAATAGATATCATGGTATGACTGCATAGAGGTATCCTTTAGAGATATCTACCAAATGTATATGTCAATAAACTCTCCATATGTGTACCTGTGATAGAGACTTCAAATATGTAAAACTGTATATGTCCTAGATAATGTTTGTCAAGTTATCTGTCTCTTAAGTACTCTTTGTTAATATAGTTTTACCTCTTTCTAGGCATACCCTGAGACTGCAAGAAAAGACTGGGTCAGAGAATGGCCTGGGCAGGTTGTGCTCTGTGTCTCTCAGATGTTCTGGACAAGTGAAGTTCATGAAGCTATTGGCAGTGGCCCAGAGGTACTGTCTAATGGTCCTTTGCTAATTCAGGTTGCATCACTTGTATATCATACACATTGGTTTATATGTCACAGACAGACTCCATGATTAGGAGGGAGCCAGGCACTAAGTTGCTTCTATTGCTCTCCTGACAGATAGTCATTCCTTGTGGTACACTTATAGGGGTTGCAGAGGCTGCAATTGCTCCCAGGCCCAATATCAAAAAGGGACCCAAAAGGTCCCTCTGACTTTTATATGAGAGTGCTAATACTTCAAATAACCTGTGATAGTTTAGGGGTTTTTTTTGTAGTGGGTCTCAGATCAATAAATACAATAAATCCATATACATTGAGCTTTCCCTAGTGGCTTCTGAAGGGAGTCAGAGTAACGAACTGAATTTTCCCATGGTGGGACTATTAAAGGATTATTTTACCTTATCTTAAATGGGTTGTCTCATCAAGACAAACCCAATCTATACATTCTATAGAGAGGGCCCCAGCTTCGGATCATTCTCTGTAAGGCTCTCTGTACAAGATGCTTTATTCTGTGGGACTAGAGTTATTCTTGTATTACACGGATAGCTATTTGTATGAATGGCTGCCATGTCATACTACTTACTATACTTACTAGAACAGCCACTGTGGTAGCAATGCCTAGCTGGTCCCAGGATCCCCTGGCTAGCTGGGGATGTGTAGAGTGGGAGGTGATCGGCTGACAGCACCGGCTGCCCCTTTTTCAAAGTGTTTGTCTATAATAGTATATATCCTGGACTTTTCAGTTGAGCATATGGCCCTATGATTCTTATGTATGACCTTTCTTTACAAATGCAATTGTAATATGTATGTTCAATGTAGATTTATTTATGTAAATGCATTATTTCTAGGGCCTAAAAAACTACTATGAGAAGCTGCAACTTCAACTAAATGACATTGTTGAGCTTGTAAGAGGCAAATTGTCCAAGCAGACGCGTATCACATTGGGAGCTCTTGTTACCATAGACGTGCATGCTCGTGATGTGGTTATGGAAATGATAGAAAAAGGTAGGTACATTTGTATTATAGCTGGTGTATGTACTTTTAGCACTATATATTTAATATAGTATCTTTGTATTTACCTTGTTACTTGTAACACTTTGAAGATTGACTATATTCTCACGTATTCCTCAGGGGTTTCCCATGAGACAGACTTTCAGTGGCTTGCCCAACTACGGTATTACTGGGAGAATGAGAATGCCAGAGTCCGAATTATTAACTGCAATGTGAAGTACGCCTATGAGTACCTGGGCAACTCTCCACGCCTGGTCATTACCCCTCTCACTGACAGATGTTATCGGACTCTGGTATGACGTGATAGTTACATTGTTTGGCTGCTATGTCAAACATTAAAATCTGTACAGTGATGTTAAAAAATACATAGTAGTTAACTCATGAAAAATATACATTCTTGCCACTTTATACCAGTCTTCTTCATTTTTTTTATTGGTAGATTGGTGCTTTTTACCTAAATCTGGGTGGAGCTCCAGAAGGTCCAGCTGGCACAGGAAAGACTGAGACAACCAAAGATTTGGCCAAGGCGCTGGCGGTGCAGTGTGTGGTTTTTAACTGCTCTGATGGTTTGGACTACATAGCAATGTCAAAGGTATGTACAATGTTACAGCTTTTCCACTACAGATAGTAGACTTATTGTTCGCCACGTATGCCCAAGTGAATGTTTTCAATGCCTGTTTTTAGTTTTTCAAAGGACTGGCATCATCAGGAGCATGGGCGTGCTTTGACGAATTTAACCGCATAGAGTTGGAGGTGTTGTCCGTAGTGGCCCAGCAGATTCTCTGCATCCAGAGAGCCATTCAGACAAAGATGGACTTTTTCAACTTTGAAGGGACAGAGCTGAAGCTTAACCCAAACTGCTTTGTAGCCATTACCATGAATCCTGGCTATGCGGGACGTTCTGAACTGCCAGATAACCTTAAGGTAAAAGTTCTTGGGTTAAACTCTGGGCCTGAACTGATCTCCTGCTAATATATTTGTGTCTTATTTCATCACTTCAGGTGATGCAATCCTATTGGTACTGTTACAGAGTGGCAGGTATCAGCACTCTAAAATATTGCAGCTTGGTTCGCTAGCACAACCTCTATGGCGCTCTATGCTATTAATTGTTTACCTGACTGTAGCCATAATGTGCCTGTGTACACCCGTGACTGCTATAGCCAGTTATTGGCTTCAACCATTTCACAAGGCCAGATTGGCTAAAGTCATCACATATGAGGACAGCCATTTATAAAAGACTGTCTTCACTAAATAATATCCAGCCATTAAACTGCTGTAACCCAGTTAATGCCATTTTATAACAGAAGAATATCTGATCGTATCTGGTTCCACATCCTTTGTTCTTATGCATTACAATAGTTTATTGTAGGTTTGTTTCATTTGTTCATCGACTCATCTGGTTTTTTGCATTTTAGGTTCTTTTTCGGACTGTAGCCATGATGGTTCCCAACTATGCCCTTATCGCTGAGATCTCTCTGTATTCTTATGGGTTTCTACATGCTAAACCTCTGTCAGTGAAGATTGTGATGACATATCGGCTCTGCTCTGAGCAGCTCTCATCCCAGTTCCATTATGATTATGGGATGCGTGCAGTAAAAGCAGTGCTAGTAGCTGCTGGGAACCTGAAGCTGAAGTTCCCTGATGAGAATGAAGATATTCTTGTAAGTTCTGAACAGTTACTCAATATTTAGAGGTTTTACCCATCGGAGCAAGTTGGATCTATAGTCGAGGGGCCCAATGCATTGCGATCTTTATAGATGATGCCTCTTTCTCATTCTAATTTATGTTGAAGGAGTTTTCCTTCGCCCACATGTATTTTTCATACTGAGGATCTATTCACAGGATAGCTCATCAGTATCTGATGTGTGGAGTTCAACACCCAAACCACTTGGCATGAGCCTCATGGGGTATTTTGCCTTCCCCTGGATCAACATTGTAGGGATCGTAGGGTTATAGGTTGGACTTGATGGACTAATGTCTTTATCCTACCTCATCAACTATGTAACTATGTACTATGTAACAGATCTGGATGCTACAGCAGTGGTTGGGGAGGGCATGCAGTGTGCTCCTCTACAACTACTAGAAGCAGAGTTGCAGTCCCATCCTCTGTATAGCGGTGATGCTGTGAAATTGTAATAAAAAATGCATTTGGGCCCAAAACCCCCTTCAAATATTGCCATAAATACAATGCCGACAGGTCCTCTTAGAAATGCATTTTCTATTTCGGTATCCTCTGACATATCATATCTCATGTGTATAAGGTCATAATGTAACTACTTTTTTTCACTTTTTAGCTCTTGCGGTCCATTAAGGATGTAAATGAGCCTAAATTTTTGTCTCATGATATTCCTCTGTTTAATGGGATTACCAGTGACCTGTTCCCTGGGATTCAGCTTCCAGAAGCAGACTATAAGGTATGGAAACACTGTCTTACATACAAATTTTGCAGGGATTTATGACATGTGCTGGTAGCAAATTGTGCTAAAGCTTTTTGCTTTATATTTGCACAGGACTTACTTGAGTGTGCCCAAGAGTGCTGCGCCAAGCACAACATCCAGCCAGAGAAGGTCTTCTTGGAGAAAATGATCCAGACATATGAAATGATGATCGTGAGACATGGGTGAGCTGTCATTTACCTCTCCTATAAATACTGGTATTCCTCATGATATAGATATAGACTCTGTATGGATACAGCCCTTTGACATGTGGATTGGTGACACCCAGTTACCCTGTCAATTAATTTACTCAGGAGTAATAATGGAGAAACAGCACAATGCACAGATATGAGAAAAGATATTACAAAATTCTTGGCGAGAGGAGACAGGTCCTCACCTCTCATCATTTCTCTGGTAATATCATATTTAGCTACATTTCCTCTCCTCAGGGAGTGACGTCATGTCCATTGGTCACATAACTAAACTACAGGCACAGCCACTGTACAGTATATGGAACTGTGCTTGGTAAGGGGTGTGAAGTGGCCTCAGCAATCAATATCATAGTCCTAGACAACCCCTTTAAGAAAACACGTTTTAGCCTTTCTTCACTCAATACAATGGGCAGTACTGTTTGACTTATGTGCAACTTTCCCATCTTGGTATAAGACGTATAACATGAGATGTGTTTCTCATGTCCAGTTTTATGTTGGTTGGAGAGCCATTCTCAGGGAAAACCAAGGTCCTCCATGTCCTCGCTGATACACTTTCTCTTATGAATGACCGAGGGTGCGAAGAAGAAAAAGTTATTTACAGGACAGTGAATCCTAAAGCCATCACTATGGGACAGCTGTTTGGCCAGTTTGATCCTGTGTCACATGAGGTATGTCTGTAGACTCGATATTGGTAAAAATGATAATAATAGCATTGCCAAAAATGGGACATTCTCCCTATTAGGGGCATAAGGGTGCGAAAGTCAGGTACGTGAGATCCTCCAGACTAGAGAGCCACTAAGTGTGAGCAGTATTCTGGATAATCCAGTCCATACATTGATAGGTATTCATTTTAATGGCTAAGGCTGCCTTCAAACGGAGTAACGCCGGGCTTGTAAAAATCCTCCTTCACAGCCATACACGCGAGCGCTGCGGAAGGCTCCCGAACACTTCCCATTCACTTCAATGGGAGCGCTCGTAAAGCCGGCGTTACGAGCGCTCCCATTGAAGTGAATGGGAAGTGTTCGGGAGCCTTCCGCAGTGCTCGCATGTACGGCTGTGAATGAGTATTTTTACAAGCCCAGCGTAACTCCGTGTGCATGCAGCCTAATGGATTAATGGAGGAAAGAGCTGCTGTCTAAGGGATCATTCACACGGAGTAAAGTGGCGCTGATTCTGCCATGATAACTTGCATCAGAATCAGCGCTGATAAAAAGACTACCATTGAGTTCAATATGTTCCACGCGGAAGACGGAACCCATTGAACTCAGTGGGAGTCTTTTTATCAGCGCTGATTCAGAATCAGCGCCACTTTACTCCGTGTGAGTGCCCCCTAATAACTCTGTAGGGCAGATATATTAAGACTGGCAAGACGTCAGTCTGCAGAAAAGATTGGCGAGAATTGCACCAAATGTATTTAACGGAGATTTTTACTAAACTCTTACTAAATTTCATGCATGTTATACATATATATATATATATATATATATATATATATATATATACAAATTAAAATCTGTGCCTGCTTTACAATTGGCACTATAATTTGCACCAAACTAAAACCTCCTACTTCCCACAAAACCCCCTCTGGAGTAAGTTTCTTTATAAGTTTCTTTATAAGTGCCCCCTCTGCATAACAAGGATACTTCTATTTTTTGACTGCTGGGTTCCATTAATTTACCAGGACACATATATGTGTATGTATAGTGGGGCGCATGTGACCCCATGGACTGTAAGATGTGCACCCCTTGTAGAAAGCATCTACATTAATAATCTATATATATTATAGTGTTATCATTGTGCTATTTTATGGGATTATTTTGTTCATTCCCTTTCTTTGTTTTCAGTGGACTGATGGAATAGTTGCTAATACATTCCGTGAGTTTGCATTATCAGAGACCCCAGAGAGAAAATGGGTTATTTTCGATGGACCTATAGATACTCTATGGATAGAAAGTATGAACACAGTGCTAGATGATAATAAAAAGGTACGTGTGTATTTCACTTGGTAGAAGATTTTATTACTGAACCAGTAGATATTTTTGCACCTATGTTAGTACATATTATTATTATTATTATTAGCACCAACATATTGGTTCATAGTGTCCTATTATATTATACAAGAGTTGTAAAGTTTTGACACTGGACACAGACGGGATGGGACTTCGGCCCAGTGCATTTCCTGCATTGTCTGGTCTTGGCCCTTCTGAATGTATTTTCTTGCAAAAAGCTTAAAATTGACATTTACTTTATTAGCGGAGTGAACTAGACACATTATTAAGTGAAAGTTAATTTCTTAAAAGTTTCATGTTCTTAGCTATGTTCTTCTATCTTCAGCTTTGCTTGATGAGTGGGGAGATCATTCAGATGTCACCTCAGATGAGTCTTATCTTTGAGACAATGGACCTTTCTCAGGCATCGGTATGTTATATAAAGGCTCCTGTCCCTTTATATATCTAACTAATGTTATGTATTCGGATTAGGGGGTGACAAGTCTAGAGATGAGCGAGTACTATTCAAAACGGCCGTTTCGAATAGCACGCACCCATAGGAATGAATGGACGTAGCCGGTACGCAGGGGGTTAAGCTGCCGGCAAAGTCGGCATGCCGGCCACTTCCATTCATTCCTATGGGTGCGTGCTATTCGAAACGGCCGTTTCGAATAGTACTCGCTCATCTCTAGTGACAACCACTACTATATGGGAGCTGCTGCAGCTATTGGGTGATTGATGAGGGTCCAGTTCCTCACACCAATGGCAAACGGCAGACATTCCCTTTCAGTGGCCTCTACGGTGGAAATGAAGTATTACATGGCGGTATATTGAAATGAATGGCTGTCAATGTAATACATGGGCGGTGTAACCTAGAGGACACTTGGAAGCTACTTAACCTAACTGTATTTTTCTGGATCAATAGAGGATGATAACTGGTTACCTAGATTGTTTTATTTCCCTATATATTCCTCTATCTAGCCTGCCACTGTAAGCCGCTGTGGTATGATTTATCTGGAACCTCAACAGCTAGGCTGGGCTCCTCTGGTGAAGTCTTGGCTCAACTCTCTTCCCGACGCCTTAAAGACTAAAGAACACTTCACTCTTCTAGAAGAACTCTTCAGGTGGCTTATCCAGCCTTCACTCCGATTCCTCAGAAAGCAGTGCAAGGTGAGCAGCTCGTGTTTCCATTAGCTTCTAGTCTACATCAATGTATACTGTTCTTAATTGTAGGTGCATAGCGCAAATATACAAAGTGCAGGTTCCTGTGCATTAGACCAGTGACGTGAAATAACCATATACCAAACCAATGGATCAGCATTATTATTCAGCATTATAGCACAGATTTATTTTACATATGAGGTTTATGGCCATGCACTTCAGACAGCTGAATGTTCGTTTGGTCTACAGCTATCTAGTCTAATTCCACATACACATGCATACTTGGCTCAGCTGAGCGTTCATGTTTACTCATCTGGGAGAGGGGAGAAAACTCTTTGCAAGTGGGTTATCTTTTTGACAAACTAAAGAATTGTACATGATGAAATCCAAAAGACCAAATCTTTACCTTTCCTGAGAATCCGAAAACCCCCATGCATATTAATGGGCCTGTCCTGTCTGTAATGGCCGGTTTGATTGATAAACATCTAATGTATAAGGTCAGCTTTAGTCTGCAATCTGGAAATGTTGCACCATGTTATTTTTAGTCTTAAAGTAGAATATTGATGGGCTTATCATAGGATAGGCTAACGGTATCAGATTCATGGGGGTCTACCTCCCAACACCTCTGCATTTCCTCTTTTCTACGTATACTAGACACCTCTCTATACTTGTTGCAGTGGTTGTACCTGATATTACAGCATATTGGAACACCACTCTATTGAAGTAAATGGGACTAAGCTGCAATACTAGGCTCAACCACTAGAAAACGTATGGAGCTGTACATGATCGACATTAAACGGGACTCTGACTCTGACTGTGTGTGTGTGGGGGGGGGATTGAAAAAGTAAAATAATGTGATATTCTTAGCCAATCATAAGGAGTGATTTAGATCCACTTCTACTTTAGATCTACTTCATACATCTCTAATACAATGTCTTCCCTCATAGGAGTTGGTGACAACCAGCAATGGCAATGTGGTAATCTCACTCACAAGACTGTTGGAAATGCTGATTTTTGATGTAGTGAGAGAAGATCCAACTAATAAGAGCATCCGTATCTGGATCATGGTAAGTTGAGCATCCATATATATGGCCACTAGTTGTTTCTGTACCTCCCATAGGAGTGAATGGAGAGAGCCACATACATGTGCAGCCATCTCTCCATACAATCTCCACCTGGATGGGGAGATCACTGGTCAGGGGACTCCTATTCTATAGGCTGTATACATATAGATTAACATCTGGTAATCTCTTCTTTCCACAAGGCCTGCTTTGCTTTCTCCCTGGTTTGGTCCATTGGCGGCTGCTGTGACACTGACAGTCGAGTCAAGTTTGATGCGTTTTTCAAGGAAATTGTCTCAGGAAAAAATAATGACAACCCTGTTCCGGCATCTGTGGGGAAATGGGAATGCCCGTTTGATGATAAAGGCCTGGTCTATGACTATATGTATGAGGTAATGCAGTTTCCTAAAACCAGACACCGCTGGGTTGCACCTCTAATACCAAGTCATTATTCTGGGTCTAAAGTGTTAAATTTATACAATGTGATAGTGTTCTATATCACAGAAAAGTTTAAATGCAAAAACTGAAACGTCTAAATTTGTCTAAACTTTTAACTTTTTTTGTTTTTCCAAGCTTAAAGGCCGAGGGCGCTGGGTTCACTGGAATGAATTCATCAAAGGCACTGCTACGTGGGACAAAAGCACCAAAATCCAAGATATCATT
Organism: Leptodactylus fuscus; assembly: GCF_031893055.1. Lineage (NCBI taxonomy): Eukaryota > Metazoa > Chordata > Amphibia > Anura > Leptodactylidae > Leptodactylus > Leptodactylus fuscus. The sequence continues at coordinate 28,954,106 of NC_134273.1, forward strand.
GTGCCTACTATGGATACTGTCAGATACACCTTCCTCATGGATATGTGCATCAAATACACCAAGTAAGTTGAGAGGAAATTACTGTTGACCACACATCCATTCAGTTGTCAGAATTTCTTCATGCATGATGGAGCCATTGTAATAATGGGGCAGTGAAGCCATGTGTATTTAGGATGGTAGCGATCAGTACCCTGCAAGTTCGTTGACTGAATACAGACTACCAATTATAGCATACTGTATTCTGTTGTATGGCAAACACAGACAGGGAATTTGGTGGCCATTTTGGCTTTCTTATTACATTGTTCTGCTTCTGTATAGGAGCAGAACAACAGAAGTGCCTAATAGATGCCAGCAAAGCCCAAAAGATCCCATTGTCTATAATGCTGTCTATTAGGCTTTTATTCTGAATCATTTTGTCAGGCAAGACTTTTTTTGTCCACAGTTTTTCACAGATTCTGCAATAGATACTCCTAACAAAGCGCCTGACACAGATGTGAACATAGCCTTACTTCTTAAATGGCAAGCGTAATCTAATTAACCAATTTGATTTTATTTAGGCCGCTCTTATTTGTGGGACCAACGGGGACTGGTAAATCTGTTTATGTCAAGGACAAGCTAATGAATAATCTGGACAAGGATAAATTCTTTCCCTTTTTCATCAACTTTTCTGCTCGCACCAGCGCCAATCAGACGCAGGTTGGTCTTATTTTTATCACCATGCTTTTGTCATTGATCCTAACTCAATAGGGGTCTCTGAAAATGACAATGTATGCAACCCACATTCAAAAGACATACTGATAGGGAATGTAGATAGTGAGTCCTATATGGGACAGTGACTGACAATGTCTGTAAAGCGCTGCGGAATATGTTGGTGCTATAAAAGTAAGCAAAATGAAATTAAAATAGTTATCTATGGCGTATAGCTTCTTATACATTTGAAGGGTCAACATCAGGGGTGTAACTTGAGGGTATGCAGAGGGTGCAATCACACCGGGGGCCCAGGAGCCTTGGGGACCCCATAAGCACTGGCATCAGTATTGAGATTGCAATTTGCATCTGGCCCATAAGACAAGGAGACCCTCAGAATTACCCTAACCCCACTAAGGTGGATTAATCTCCTTAGCACCCGTAGCCATCACTATCAAAAATTCGCTGTAGGGTTAGGTAGGGAGCCCCAGACAAAAGATAGCACCCGGGCCCACAAGACATCTTAACCTTTCCATACCCGTTTTAGAATATCGTCATGGACAGACTGGATAAAAGACGTAAAGGTGTGTATGGACCGCAGATGGGGAAGAAATGTGTCATATTTGTGGATGATATGAATATGCCAGCATTAGAAAAATATGGTGCTCAGCCACCTATTGAGCTCCTGCGTCAATTCTTCGACCACGGGAATTGGTAATTGCAGTTATCAGCAAATCACTTTGAATGTTTTGTTTTTTTTACTTTTGTGCATTTATTCCACTTTCTTCTAAAAACACATGTTCACACTCTTAAGGTATGACTTGAAGGATACCTCCAAAATCTCATTGGTGGATGTACAGTTGATTGCAGCAATGGGTCCCCCTGGTGGTGGAAGAAATGCAGTTACCCCTCGATTCTTGCGCCATTTTAATATCTGCACTATAAATGCCTTCAGTGATGAGACTATGGTCCGCATCTTCTCTGCTGTGGTGGCCTTCTATCTACGAAACAATGACTTTTCACCAGAATTCTTTACTGTTGGGAACCAAATAGTTAACGGCACAATGGAGGTGAGAAACACTAAACATATAGAGGTTGTTGTGGAGCCTAAACCCACTGATTTTGTTGGGACTAGCCAACCATGTAATATGTATCGGGGCCTCCCGACTCTTCCCTGACCGCGGATGTCTGGGGAGAGAAGGATTGGGCTATTGGATTTCATCGGGGAGATAACATGCTGCCGGAGCTGTCTAGCCGCAGTTTTCTCCCCATTGATAGCACATGCATGCTAAGCTAAGCAGAGCATGCATGTGTGTATAAGGAGATGTATTGAGGTAGTCCCTATCCACAGAATAAGGAATAAGTATCACATCACTAAGTGTCTGAATGTTGGAACCACCAGTGGATCAGGAGAATGGGGAACATCCCCCTACATCCTTCCTGTGAATGAAGCGCCAGTGTCCTTCAATGACTGGCCCTCTGTTCATTTCTATGGGGTTACTAAAACTGCAATCTCTGGCAGCCCCATAGAAGTAAACAGAGTGCTGATAACACAAGAGCACTGGCGTTTCATTCATTGGGAGGATATAGGAAGGCTTGCAGCCCCCCATTCTTCTGATCGCACAACCCCTTTAAATACACCTAGCTGTCTAAATTGTATGGCGAGCCTTTCTCCCTAAACACCTACAATCACACTGAGTGTTGCCGTATGATGCTTTTGTTCCAAGTTTTACTCATGCTTTTTGTATCTGAATTCCAGGTTTACAAGAAAGCCATGGAGAATCTATTACCCACTCCGGCTAAATCCCATTATACATTTAATCTTCGGGATTTCTCCCGAGTGGTTCAGGGCTGCTTACTTATCAAGAAAGAGTCTGTGGAAAACAAACGCGTCATGGTCCGACTGTTTGTTCACGAAGTCTTGCGGGTGTTTTACGACCGTCTAGTTGACGACAAGGACAGAACCTGGCTCTATAAATTACTAAAAGACGTTCTGAAAGAGCATTTTAAAGAAAATTTTGAATCCGTTTTTGAGAACCTAAAACAAGGAAATGAACCCGTGAGTAATGAAATACATAAAATACTGTATACTATATATATATATATATATATATATATATATATATATATATATATATATATAGTGGGGCAAAAAAGTATTTAGTCAGTCACCAATAGTGCAAGTTCCACCACTTAAAAAGATGAGAGGCGTCTGTAATTTATATCATAGGTAGACCTCAACTATGAGAGACAAAATGAGAAAAGAAAATCCAGAAAATCACATTGTCTGATTTTGTAAGAATTTATTTGCAAATTATGGTGGAAAATAAGTATTTGGTCACCTACAAACAATCAAGATTTCTGGCTCTCACTGACCTGTAACTTCTTCTTTAAGAGTCTCCTCTTTCCTCCACTCATTACCTGTAGTAATGGCACCTGTTTAAACTTGTTATCAGTATAAAAAGACACCTGTGCACACCTTCAAACAGTCAGACTCCAAACTCCACTATGGTGAAGACCAAAGAGCTGTCAAAGGACACCAGAAACAAAATTGTAGCCCTGCACCAGGCTGGGAAGACTGAATCTTCAATAGGCAACCAGCTTGGATTGAAGAAATCAACTGTGGGAGCAATAATTAGAAAATGGAAGACATACAAGACCACTGATAATCTCCCTCGATCTGGGGCTCCACGCAAAATCTCACCCCGTGGGGTCAAAATGATCACAAGAACGGTGAGCAAAAATCCCAGAACCACACAGGGGGACCTAGTGAATGAACTGCAGAGAGCTGGGACCAATGTAACAAAGCCTACCATCAGTAACACACTACGCCGCCAGGGACTCAGATCCTGCAGTGCCAGACGTGTCCCACTGCTTAAGCCAGTACATGTCCGGGCCCGTCTGAAGTTTGCTAGAGAGCATTTGGATGATCCAGAAGAGTATTGGGAGAATGTCCTATGGTCTGATGAAACCAAACTGGAACTGTTTGGTAGAAACACAACTTTTCGTGTTTGGAGGAAAAAGAATACTGAGTTGCATCCATCAAACACCATACCTACTGTAAAGCATGGGGGTGGAAACATCATGCTTTGGGGCTGTTTCTCTGCAAAGGGGCCAGGACGACTGATCCGGGTACATGAAAGAATGAATGGGGCCATGTATCATGAGATTTTGAGTGCAAACCTCCTTCCATCAGCAAGGGCATTGAAGATGAAACGTGGCTGGGTCTTTCAACATGACAATGATCCAAAGCACACCGCCAGGGCAACGAAGGAGTGGCTTTGTAAGAAGCATTTCAAGGTCCTGGAGTGGCCTAGCCAGTCTCCAGATCTCAACCCTATAGAAAACCTTTTTAGGGAGTTGAAAGTCCGTGTTGCCAAGCGACAGCCCCAAAACATCACTGCTCTAGAGGAGATCTGCATGGAGGAATGGGCCAACATACCAACAACAGTGTGTGCCAACCTTGTGAAGACTTACAGAAAACATTTGACCTCTGTCATTGCCAACAAAGGATATATAACAAAGTATGGAGATGAAATTTTGTTACTGACCAAATACTTATTTTCCACCATAATTTGCAAATAAATTCTTACAAAATCAGACAATGTGATTTTCTGGATTTGTTTTCTCATTTTGTCTCTCATAGTTGAGGTCTACCTATGATGTAAATTACAGACGCCTCTCATCTTTTTAAGTGGTGGAACTTGCACTATTGGTGACTGACTAAATACTTTTTTGCCCCACTGTATATATATATATATATATATATATATATATATATATATATATATGAGAGCACATGTCATCTGATATTAGACGTGTACGGTCATCGGGATATTGTAATAGCTATCCAATCTTTTAGAACGTTTTGTGTTCTATAATAATCTAGTTTGGAATTAAATGTTTATTTTTGGAATTTGCAGCTCTGCGAGGAAGACATTAGAAATTTGCTGTTTGGTGACTACATGAATCCTGACCTTGAAGGTGATGAACGTCTGTATGCAGAGATACCTAGTGTACAGCAGTTCAATGATATTGTCGAGAGATGTCTAGATGAATACAACCAGACCCACAAAACTCGCATGAACCTTGTTATATTCAGGTAAGTTCTTACGCTATATCCACCTGTACACAAGCAAACTAGGACCATGTCATTGGGTGCCATTAGACTCAGAACTATTGATGGGCTGGATAAGTCCTAGCTGACTTCATATTCTGGTTTTTGGGTATAAAAGCTTACTTTGCCTGTCACAGCCTGTCTGAGCAATGGTTTCTAGTGTCCTTCTTTGCTTTTGCATGATGTATACAACATACCTGACCACAACATGTGTCCTGACTTTGTTCCCTATCTACTGAGCTGTAATACCACTCCATCTACCCATTGCTGACTCGGCCAGATCTTGATCACTGTATCTGTGACTTGTATTGAGATTCTCCTTCTACACTGCACCATAGTCCATGAACTGTCCATAACACTGGGACCACTCCAAGACGTAGTGACCTGGCAGTGAAGTCCAAATCTCTGTATGGGAGGTTAATGAGCTAAGATCAGGGGGCCACTTAGACAATACCCTTAGTGACACAGTGGATCCACAACTTGTTGTCCACTACAGTGAAGTGGGTTGAAGGCGAATCACAATAGTCTTTCAAGTACTTTCTACCCCCAATTGTAAAATGTATCTGAGCTTCTGATAATCCCACATGCATACATATATGAAATTCATGCTCAGCAGATGCAGATGTGCATGTTACTTGATGTATCAGTCTGTTGTCCATCCAGCTGCTCTCATGCTAAACTTTTGGGACCTTTGTAGAAGGGCAGATTGTTACTGAGTGGGTTTATCTAATCTCTAAACCTGTTTAGCACGACATTCTCCGCCATCATTTGGATATTCCACCAGGAGATCCAGCTAGTTATTTGTGATCTGTGCAGTAAAGTCACCTTTTTTTAATATGCCCTTCTGTGTTGTCTGTATTTCTGTATTTTTCACTAACAGATATGTTTTGGAACATTTATCTCGGATTTGTCGGATCCTGAAGCAGCCCGGGGGTAACGCCTTGTTGGTTGGTGTTGGAGGGAGTGGGCGTCAGTCACTGACACGTCTGGCTACTTCTATGGCAAAAATGAATATCTTTCAGCCAGAAATTTCAAAAAGTTATGGTATGAATGAGTGGAGGGAAGATCTCAAGGTAAGTTCCAGGGCTTGTTATAATGCATGACATATTGTAGTACTGACGCTTTGGTACAGAGCATAGTTTTTGTCATTTTTGTCAATAATGATAACCTTCAATATTCTCCATTGCAGAACCTGCTGAAGAGTGCAGGCATGAAAGGACAGAAGACGGTATTTCTTATCACAGACACACAAATCAAACAGGAGGCCTTCCTGGAGGATGTGGACAGCCTGCTTAACACTGGGGAGGTTCCGAATCTTTTTGCTGTAGATGAAAAGCAAGAAATAATGGAGGTAAAGTGGATACCACAAACTCTACATGCTCTCCTGAAATCAGAAGAGCTTTCAAGTGGCCATGTGCCATGCCCCGGGCTCCCTGCACTAAGCGCTCTTCATTTTCATCCTATCTGCTGAGTGACAACTCTAACAGTCTCTTGATTGGACCCTGGAACTGTCACTCAGAGCAAAGGGGCGGAGCTGGGGAGCATTGAGTGCAGATAGCTTAGAGCATTATACAAAAAGAGTGATGCAATATTAAAGGATCATTAAAACTAGAAATGAAGAAAAGTAAAGGGGATATAAATTTGTCCACAGGGATTGTCAGTTTGCAGGACTTTCAGTATGTTCTTAAAAGAAACAGTTTGATCAAAATTCTGCAGAGGCCACAGGGGTTAATCTTCTGCTGATCTCTTCCATTAATGCTAGTGAACAACTAAGAGGGTGGGGCTTAGACAAAAGGGCATGGCTTAACACTATAGTGTCCTATAGAGGATATTGTAGAGGGGGAGGCTCCTGCTGCAGCCAGTTACCTTACAGAAACAGGATAGGTAGGAGGAGGAAGACGAAAATGACTTGTCTCCTAAAATATATACAAAACTACATATATTTTTTAGCTTTAGCTACAATATGACAAGTTACAGAAGGAATTGCTAGGAGATTTTTTGGTGAATTATCTAAATATATATATATATATATATATATATATATATATATATATATATATAAAAAGTGTGGATTTATTCCAAGCAGCGACGTTTCGGTTCTTATCTGAACCTTGCTTGAGAAAGGTTCAGATAAGAACCGAAACGTCGCTGCTTGGAATAAATCCACACTTTTTCTAAATATTGGAGTGCTGCCATTTTTTCCATTTTCTATATAAAGTTGAAGATTAGCCACCTTCCAGTTTGGCTTTGCACCCGGTTTGTATGCTGTGCTGCTTCTGCATTTTTTTCTACTACTATATATATATATATATATATATATATTTATATGTGTATATATATGTGTATATATATATATATATATATATATATATATATATATATATATATATATATGTATGTCTTACCTTAAGGCAAATGACAGGAGACTGGCCAGGTGTTTTATGCAGACTTTTTTTCACTTTTTTTTTCCCCAAAATTATTCGTTTGTCTTGATGTTTTAATTACCGTAAATTTTTAAAGCTTATATTTTGTTATTAAATGTTCTTGCAACATAAAAATAAGATAAAAGTAAAAATGTAAATGGATTCTCTTTAAAGCCAACACTCTTTATTCCATTTTGTGGATCATTACAGGGAGTTCGTTCTGCCGCCCAAGCTGGGAATAAAAACGTTGAGCTCAGTCCATTGGCTCTCTTTGCCTTCTTCGTGAACCGTTGTAAGGAAAACCTTCATATTGTGGTGGCATTCAGCCCAATAGGTGATGCATTTCGCAACCGCCTACGACAGTTCCCATCACTGATCAACTGCTGTACTATTGACTGGTTCCAGGTATGTCCGCAGACCTCATGACTGTACAACTAGGCATTTAGCAATTTACTCCTATCACGTTCGACCACTTTGTTTTTCCTTGTCTTCCAGCCATGGCCAGAGGATGCCCTCGAGAGGGTAGCAGTAAAGTTTTTGGAAACTCTTGAACTCAGCAGTACGGAGCACCAAGAAGTGGTTCCCATCTGTAAATACTTTCACACATCCGCCATAGCCTTGTCAGAGAAGTAATCTTATGTTATTTTATTTCTTTCTTTAATTTTTTTAGGATAAGTACCAGGGATTATGTGAAAGTTGAAGGTAGATTGTTAGAAATTTGTGGTTTTGCACATTTTTTTCCATCTTATCATATCCATTTGTCTTCAGCAATGAGTCATATAATAGAATCAATTATGTCATTTATTTGCTTTAGTTTTTGTTCATGACTAGTGTTGAGTGAATAGTATTCAAAACTATTTGTCGAATACCTCGCTCCCATAGGAATGCGTGGAAGCGGCTGAACAACAAGGGGTTAAGCGCAGTGAATATTTGCCAGGCGGCACCGGCCGCTAACACGCATTCCGATGGGAGCGAGGTATTCGTTGAATACTATTCGCTCAACACTATTCATGACTTATTCTTTAGCTACATATGGATGTCACACAGAAAATGTGGAAGCTGAAGCAAGCAAGTGATGCAGACAGTTTTATAAAGTTTGAAGGAGTCCAATGAAAAGTTCAATGTAAAGTCCTGTGTAGTAAGTAAAACGTGTGTATATCATTACTACAGTGTGAGATTTGTCACCAGGTTTTTGAGAGAATTAGGAAGACACAACTACGTCACTCCAACTTCTTACCTAGAGCTGATCGCAGCTTTCCGCCAGTTGTTATCTCAGAAGCGAGATACAGTGATGAAAGCAAAAAAGAGATATACGAATGGTTTGGATAAGCTGGCCTTCGCAGAATCTCAGGTTAGTATTATGGTGACTTACACCTGTACGAATTTTCTATAAGATAGGGCATAAGTGTCTGATTCCTATGGATCTGACTAAAAGGACTCTCATCAATCTTGTAAACGGGGACTAACTAGTTCCCCTGAGTGTTCCACTTGAGTGAAGAGGTGGTGAGTATGGCCTCAGCTCCATTCACTTCTATGGGATTGTCTGTACAGTGATCTCCAGTAACCCCCATAGAGGTGAATTGAGCAGTGGTCATGCGTGCACACCGCCAGTCCATACACATGAAGCCATTAGGGGACGTTTTGGGCCTTTGTTCTCCTAACCACTGGGTGTAACAATTGGATACCAGCTTTCAGACACTTAGATCTTCTACACCATTCCAGTCGGTGCCTTTGTTTAGCTCACTAAGTAATTCCTCCCCCATATATCTAGACAGTCCCTGGCTTGTTCGGTCTTCTCTGATTTTTCATTTATTCATCATTCCGCTCTGCTTAGGTTGGAGAAATGAAGAAAGAACTGGTTGAATTACAGCCAAAGCTGGAAGAGGCCAAAGTAGAAAATGCAAACATGATGAAGGTAATACAAGATGAAACAAGTCAATAAGTGAAGTGTAGTAGAGCAATCCTTTGGCATAGAGTTGGGACCAGTTCTCTTGATTTTTAGGGGTTCACGCTTTTGAACCTCTAGTCAGTTGCTTATCCACAAGCCTGTAGATAGGGGATAGCATGTGGACCCTTAGTGATCAGTTGGATATTCCCAAGCCTGCAAAGTGTTATTAATGGGACAACCACTTTAATAGAAAGTTATGCATAAGACCTTACACACTACTTCATAGGTTTAACACTTGCCTTACATTTACAGGTCATAGAAAAAGAGTCTGCAGAAGTAGAGGCAAAAAGTAAAGTGGTCCGAGCAGATGAGGAAGTGGCCACCCAGAAAGCCACCGAGGCCCAAGCTCTGAAAAATGAATGTGAAAGTGAATTGGCAGAAGCCATCCCTGCCCTGGAAGCTGCCATGTCCGCTTTGGATACTCTAAAAGTAAGATCTCCAAAGATGTAACTTTATCTGTTAGTATAAAAATGATATTATGCTTTTAGTGTAATAATTCTGTCTATACTTATTTGTTAGCCATCAGATATCACCATAGTCAAAACCATGAAGAACCCTCCATCGGGTGTGAAGCTTGTCATGGCTGCTATTTGCGTCATGAAAGAGGTTAAACCAGAAAAGATAAATGACCCGGCAGGGACTGGACAGAAGGTATTTGCCCTAACATGAGTATTCCTTTTAGTCATTTCTTTCTATTATTTTCTATTTATTTTTTTAAAATAAATTATATTTTATAGATATTGGACTACTGGGGACCTAGTAAAAAAGTTCTGGGAGACATGAACTTTCTCAAAGACCTACGGGAATATGACAAGGATAATATTCCGGTAAAGAAACATAAGAAACATGATACTTACTGCTTTCTGTCTTTTCTATAAAATATGGTTTATACTGTATGTTTTTTCTACTGAGTTTTAGGTGTCAGTGATGCAGAAAATCCGCAGTGAATATATCACCAATCCTGACTTTGATCCAGCAAAAGTAGTAAAGGCGTCATCTGCAGCAGAAGGATTGTGCCGATGGATTCTTGCTATGGAAGTCTATGACAGAGTGGCAAAGGTATTGGGATTTGTCAAGGCTGATACATGAAAAAATTGGATATGCACCAACACAAACTCTACACAGACAACATACAGACCCACAGCAGTGCATGCTGCAATGCACACTACTGTTTTGGGTCTGTACTCATGACCCATGTGAAAAAGTTTTCAGACACAGACTGCATTGGACGCAGTAGACTCTGAGGTCCTCCTCTGTCTTCTCCATGGTCTGTTGCAACAGGGGCAATTTTTCACATGTTTATGTGAATCTAATAAGACTTCTTCATGTACTCCTTTATTCACTTATCTGCAATTTTATTTTAGGTTGTTGCACCCAAGAAAGCTCGTCTAGCAGAGGCCCAGCAGTCATTGGCTGAAACAATGTCAGTACTGAACCAGAAGAGGGCAGAGTTGAAAGAAGTGGAAGATCGACTAGCTGCCCTTCAGGAGACGTTTCGAGAAAAAACTGAGGAGAAAGCGCGACTGGAGTTCCAAGTAGATTTGTGTGCGAAGAAACTAGAACGAGCAGAGAAGCTGATAGGAGGGCTTGGTGGAGAAAAACACAGGTTTGTCTAGTTGAAAAAGATGTGTTATTATTTTAATCTCCATGATATAACAATCCTGGGGCATCTTTGGATGAATAATTTGACCAATGACTGCTACTAGTTTGGGCTTTGTCTGTGGACACCCCATGATTCTGTCCACTGGATAGGTGATTGCTGGGGATCCCACCATTCAGGCCACTATTGATCTCTAAAATGGGGTTCCTGGGTCCCCATTTGCTTTTCACTGTGCAATTTCAATATGGAGCAGTTTCAGTCGAGCTGCTGGATCACTGCCTCGTACAGACTCCTTCTCACTATATGAACTCATGAGATATAAGTGAGAGAGGGACTGTGGCTCTACTGAAATGTGACAATGCTTCAAAGATGCTATTGCATTGCTCCTTGACACCAGGAGCCGGGTAAATATAGACAAACCCTTTAAATGCCAAAATCAAACTCATGTCAAAATATACCCAGTTCTGTAGTCTATTGCTCCCCATGTTATTTCCATATGTGTTAAGTAACTTCTCATACTATTGAGATGCTCAGGAACATCTTTTAGTAGAGAGATGAGCAACTATCAGATAGCTTGGGAATCACTTATATCCCAGTCATGCAATTGCTATTTAAACTATGTTTCACTTAATAGCCCAAGGGTGCCAATCTGCCACACTAATATAGATATCAGATTAACATAAAATAAAATAATCCTTTAATAATCCCACCATGGGGAAGTTCCGATATCAGACAGGTTCTGCCAACAAAAACCCTATCTGTAGTTATACAGTAGACATAAGTTAACAGCATTGACATTAACTGTTTTTAGATGTTCTATTTAATAGTTTGTATTTATTCCTTGTTTCTTTTATTGTATCTATCATTAGATGGTCCAATGCTGCTGATTCACTACAGAACATGTATGACAATCTGACTGGAGACGTCCTTGTATCTGCTGGTGTCATTGCCTATCTGGGAGCTTTCACTGCTGGTTTTCGACAAGAATGTACCAGAGACTGGAGCAAGCTGTGCAAGGTGGACATTCTGCGGGCTCTTATTTCTTTATATCTGCTGCTAGTACTATGAATATGATCATAAATATATGATTTGGGCCGCACACTAGATTGAAGAATTTAGAACCGATCCAAATATTGAAAATTTTAGTCTAAGCAGGTAGATTTTGGAATTGGAGTATGACATCTAGGCCACCATAGCAGTTATGCCAAGTGATGTGATTTTTGGCCCCTGCTTTGATGTCCGCTATCAGTCTTCCAGCCATGACATCACCTATAACATTCACATTACCCCTGCAGCCAATCTCTGGCCTAAGTAGTCATGTGCCATATATAGAAGCATCACTGCTGAGGCCAGTGTCTGTAGCAGAAGTTCTGTAAATGATGTAAAAGACATCTAAAGATCCAGGATGAACCATTAGGGTAAGATCACATGGAGTTTTTTGGCAGCGGATTATGACGCGGAATCCTCCTCAAAATCCGCCGCCACTCTGCTTGACTTCAATGGGAGCTGCTCATTCTTGCCGCAGATTCTGTTGCTGAATTCGCCGCGGCGTCTGCGGCATGACACTCCCTTCCTGACTAGGCCCATTCATTTATGCCAAATCCAAAGCGGAATTCCACGACTGAATGCCAGTGCAGTGCATCCAGTCGCATCTAGCCATTTTTTGGACTGAGGCGGCCTCCGCATCAAAATCGGTCCAAAAATTCCCGTGTGAACTTACCCTTAGAGCAGCAAGGATTTGATAGCTTGTTCTGTTATGTTATTCTATCATAGGACCAAAAGAACAGACTAAACATTAAAACAGATCTGTGGAATAATGGACAACAATGGATCCCGACTATAATGAAGTCCATCTTTCCATATTTCATCTGTAATTTTTGATAGACGAAAAAGTTGTGCTTGCAGGACTTTTTCGTCCACGATTTTAGATGGCCTCTACTCCAGAGGCCTGGAACGGAGTCTCTGACAAAAATATGAACGTAGCCGAAGTAATGCTTATTTTTTTATTTTATACCCTTGCCCACTGTCATGTAACTTTCTGAAAATCCTGGATAACTCCTTTAGGCTAAGGCCTCCACGTTGCGGAAAAGCAGCTTTTTTTTGTTGCAGATTTTGCTGCGTTTTTTTCAGCAAAAGTTAGGAGTGGCTTGAAAAGAATTGTGGAATATAAAGGAAGCTCTTAGATGTTTCCCTTCTGTTAAATCCATTTTTTACACTGGCTCAAAAAAATGTAGCAAAACCTGCAACAAAAACCGCTGCATTTCCTCGATGTGGGGCCTCAGTCTTCAGAGTCTACCTTTTCTCCATGTATTCCTATTAATGTCACTGCAACCTGCAATACCAGGCTCAACCTTAGCAAGGAGTGGAGCTTATATGTGACGGGGGGGATCAATCTATTTTTCACTTTTAAGATTTTTGTAAAATAAATGATTAAACTGCATAATTAACAAAGATTCAGAAGCTGCGGACATAATACTAGTTGCATATTTGTGCTAGTGCATCATATTTGACTTCTCTATGTTAGGTAGATAAACTATCACACACAATTGCATGTCTTTAAAAGAAAATGCAGAGATTTACCATCAATATTTCCAATTTCAGAGTAAAATGATTCCGTGCTCTGATGACTTTTCACTGAGTAAGACTCTCGGTGACCCAATTAAAATCAGAGCCTGGAATATTGCCGGATTACCGACGGACAGCTTCTCGGTAGATAATGGGGTCATTGTGAGCAACTCAAGACGTTGGTAAGTATTGTGTAGGTTTTACAGATATTTAATTGTATGTCTTATTACCTACTGGTTACATCTGTGTCTTATTAAGAGAGAGATAAGATAAGATAATCCTTTAATAGTCCCACAGTGGGGAAATTTCAGTACTGCTGTTACAGCAGCATAGTAATACAGATAAAGGATAATACACAGTAATATATTACAGAAGTAGACACATATAAGCTGAGAAAAAATACATACTAGGAATCCATAGCAGCTAAGGAAGAAAAGAAAGAAAGAAGACTTCAGGATCGTTTAAGTTCTGTGTGCGGAGTGGTCTCGCTTGATCTGATGTAGATTAAGGAGTGGTTATGTCTATGTCTTATGACATAGGGGTTATTTGTATGTCTAACTATATACTGGTTATGTCTAGGTCTTCTTACATACTGGTTACATCTAGGTCTTCTTACATACTGGTTATATCTATATCTTCTTACATACTGGTTGTCTAGGTCTTCTTACATACTGGTTTTATTCTTCTACAGTTTTGGTAACAGAGTCAGTGTTCCCTTTTGTCTGCTTTGCACAGGCCTTTAATGATAGACCCGCAGGGCCAGGCTAACAAGTGGATAAAGAATTCAGAGAGAGACAACCAACTAAGTGTCATTAAGTTAACAGATTCAGACTATATGCGAACTTTGGAAAACTGTATACAGTTTGGGACGCCTCTTTTGTTGGAAAACGTGGGAGAAGATTTGGATCCATCACTTGAACCTTTACTGTTGAAGCAAACCTTTAAACAAGGTACGTGTGACAATGTCCAATTGTATAATATAGGATCATGGGAAGAATATGCAAATCTGTCTTCCATGATGTAAATAGGAAGACAGTGCCTCAGTCATGCAGCCCAATAGAGGGCGCTCCCTTTAACATCATGCCCGACCTTAATATAGTTACTATTAGTGAGTGTGCCCACTGCAGGTAAAATGTAGTATTACAGGGCAGTCATCCATGTAAGGGTGCGTTCACATGATGTAACGTTGCGCGTGATCTGGCACATATACATGTGCCGGTAGATGACGCGCTCAAAATGCTCCCATTCATTTCAATTGGAGTTAGGAGCGTATACGCCGCGTTATTTTGCGCCCGTGATTTTGCAGCCACAAAATCACGGGCGCAAAATAACGCGGCGTATACGCTCCTAACTCCCATTGAAATGAATGGCAGCATTTTGAGCGCGTCATCTGCCGGCACGTGTATACGTGCCAGATCATGCGCAACGTTACATCGTGTGAACGCACCCTAATATATGGACAACTCAGGTCCAACAGAGTGAGAGCTGCTGTTTCATCGTTTCTGATTCACAGAAGGGGTTCTCAAGCAAGGAAACCCCTACTCAGGAAAATACATAGGAGCTGTGTTTGTGAGATTAACCCTTTGATATCATTTGGTGGTTTGTTGACATCTGCTTTCTGCATCCACTTATTTTATTTGTTTTAGTTACTTTTCTATTGTAACCTTTTTCTTTTTATCCTCGCCTCCTTGGAAAAGATGAAGGTAAATGATGAATTGTAGTTAGCGTATGCATACATTAAAAGAGTTCCACATGTGTTTGTTTTATAATTTGTAGAGATGAGCGAACAGTGTTCTATCGAACACATGTTCGATCGGATATCAGGGTGTTTGCCATGTTCGAATCGAATCGAACACCGCGTGGTAAAGTGCGCCAAAATTCGATTCCCCTCCCACCTTCCCTGGCGCCTTTTTTGCACCAATAACAGCGCAGGGGAGGTGGGACAGGAACTACGACACCGGGGGCATTGAAAAAAATTGGAAAAAGTCATTGGCTGCCGAAATCAGGTGACCTCCAGTTTAGACGAATAGTGGATTTCAAATCCGGGTCATATGAGAATGTGAACTTTGTGACTATGAGACAGGGATAGCTGTACAGGCAGGGATAGCTAGGGATAACCTTTATTTAGGGGGGAATGTTATTAAAAATAACTTTTTGGGGCTCTATCGGGTGTGTAATTGTGATTTTTGTGAGATAAACTTTTTCCCATAGGGATGCATTGGCCAGCGCTGATTGGCCGAATTCCGTACTCTGGCCAATCAGTGCTGGCCAATGCATTCTATTAGCTTGATGAAGCAGAGTGTGCACAAGGGTTCAAGCGCACCCTCGGCTCTGATGTAGCAGAGCCGAGGCTGCACAAGGGTTCAAGCGCACCCTCGGCTCTGATGTAGGAGAGCCGAGGGTGCACTTGAACCCTTGTGCAGCCTCGGCTCTGCTACATCAGAGCCGAGGGTGCGCTTGAACCCTTGTGCACACTCTGCTTCATCAAGCTAATAGAATGCATTGGCCAGCGCTGATTGGCCAATGCATTCTATTAGCCCGATGAAGTAGAGCTGAATGTGTGTGCTAAGCACACACATTCAGCACTGCTTCATCACGCCAATACAATGCATTAGCCAGTGCTGATTGGCCAGAGTACGGAATTCGGCCAATCAGCGCTGGCTCTGCTGGAGGAGGCGGAGTCTAAGGTCGGACCTGAATGGAGACTGGTGTGGAGCGATCTTAGACTCCGCCTCCTCCAGCAGAGCCAGCGCTGATTGGCCGAATTCCGTACTCTGGCCAATCAGCACTGGCTAATGCATTGTATTGGCGTGATGAAGCAGTGCTGAATGTGTGTGCTTAGCACACACATTCAGCTCTACTTCATCGGGCTAATAGAATGCATTGGCCAATCAGCACTGGCCAATGCATTCTATTAGCGTGAACTGAGTTTGCACAGGGGTTCTAGTGCACCCTCGGCTCTGCTACATCAGATTGCTACATCTGATGTAGCAGTGCCGAGTGTGCATCAGATGTGTAGTTGAGCAAAACTGACTCAGCACTGCTAAGTCTCTGCATTCGCATAGGAATGCATTGGCCAGCCTTCGGCCAATCAGCGCTGGCTCTGCCGGAGGAGGCGGAGTCTAAGGTCGGACCTGAATGGAGACTGGTGTGGAGCAATCTTAGACTCCGCCTCCTCCAGCAGAGCCAGCGCTGATTGGTCGAGTTCCGTACTCTGGCCAATCAGCACTGGCCAATGCATTTCTATGGGGAAAAGTTAGCTTGCGAAAATCGCAAACTGACAGGGATTTCCATGAAATAAAGTGACTTTTATGCCCCCAGACATGCTTCCCCTGCTGTCCCAGTGTCATTCCAGGGTGTTGGTATCATTTCCTGGGGTGTCATAGTGGACTTGGTGACCCTCCAGACACGAATTTGGGTTTCCCCCTTAACGAGTTTATGTTCCCCATAGACTATAATGGGGTTCGAAACCCATTCGAACACTCGAACAGTGAGCGGCTGTTCGAATCGAATTTCGAACCTCGAACATTTTAGTGTTCGCTCATCTCTAATAATTTGTGATATAACATATCATTAAGACTCTGACTACAGTACATTGTGAACATTGTGTGTTGTATGTGCTGGGAAAGCACATAGATACACCAAACATAGCCATATACCCCCATTCGCCTAAGTTCCACCAGGACCCTATGCGTCAGCTTCCTTAGTGATCAGAGTTCTCATTGACCATACAGAATGGGGAATCCGAGTCTGATTACTGGGGGACCAACCTCCAGGACCCTCAGCAATCGCAAAATTAGGAAGACCCTGAGTCCCTTGTGTAAATAGATGATGATCGCTCCATTTACTTCTATGGGACTGACAGAGATAGCCTCGTACAGCACTCAGTCAGACCCTTAGAAGTGAATGGAGTGGCGATCACACATGCACACTACTACTTAATTTACACAGAGAACATGGGAACACCAATTCTTATTATTGCTGGGAATTCTAGTGGCGGGACCCAAATGATCAGACACTTATCCCTTAACCTGTGTTGTTAGTGCGCAATCCCCATGTTGAGGGAGATTTATAAACCCATCAATGCATGTTTTCTGGTATAAATAGGTGTTAATGTGGCACACACCCCTTACTTGTGCCAAAGATGCCCTACATCCCTAGTTGTTCATTTAATTTTTGTGAAAGTGGGTTGAGTGGTTTGGGCTGGGGCAGGGACGCCCTGGCCTAACATATTTATTAGAATTGGCATGAAGTGAAGAAGCTTTGTCATCTCTGGAGCCACCTTGTTTTTTCGAGGAGATTTTACAGTAGAAAATCATGTAAAATATTCATTCTGGAAAACATTTAGGACATCTGTGACTGTTATTATAAGATATACTTTGTATTGCTTTCTATCCCTAATAAGAAATATATTTCCTATAATAACTATGTTTTGATATCACATTTAAAGCCATTGTATAATGTCATGCTTGTGTATTTGCAGGAGGCATGGACTGCATCAGACTTGGAGAAGCAATCATTGAATATTCAAGTGACTTCAGATTTTATATCACTACTAAACTCAGAAATCCACATTATCTACCCGAGTTAGCAACAAAAGTGTCACTGCTCAACTTTATGATCACCCCCGAGGGTCTAGAAGATCAGTTACTTGGTATTGTTGTAGCAAAGGAGAGGTTGGTGATTCATGCTACTTTCTTATGTGCATTTGTCTTTAGTAATCCTGTCTCCTTCTTGAGGGGTTGCATGTAAATGATGTATGCAGTGGCATAACTAGGAATGGCGGGGTCTCGTGGCTTACTTTTGACATGCCCCCCGACCCCCTCCCAACCGATGCCAAAGACTCCAACTGACCCCCTCCACATTCCTGTACGCACTATTATGCCCCATAGTGGCCCCAGCACACATTATTATATCCCCTAGTGGCCCCTGCACATAGTATTATGCTCAATAGTGGCCCCTGCACACATTATTATATCCCCTAGTGGCCCCTGCACATAGTCTTATGTCCCATAGTGGCCCCTGCACACAGTATTATGTCCCATAGTGGCCCCTGCACACAGTATTATGTCCCATAGTGGCCCCTGCACACAGTATTATGCTCCATAGTGGCCCCTGCACACAGTATTATGCTCCATAGTGGCCCCTGCACACAGTATTATGTCCCATAGTGGCCCCTGCACACAGTATTATGTCCCATAGTGGCCCCTGCACACAGTATTATGTCCCATAGTGGCCCCTGCACACAGTATTATGTCCCATAGTGGCCCCTGCACACAGTATTATGCTCCATAGTGGCCCCTGCACACAGTATTATGCTCCATAGTGGCCCCTGCACACAGTATTATGTCCCATAGTGGCCCCTGCACACAGTATTATGTCCCATAGTGGCCCCTGCACACAGTATTATATCCCATAGTGGCCCCTGCACACAGTATTATGCTCCATAGTGGCTCCTGCACACAGTATTATGTCCCATAGTGGCCCCTGCACACAGTATTATGTCCCATAGTGGCCCCTGCACACAGTATTATATCCCATAGTGGCCCCTGCATATAGTATTATGCTCCATAGTGGCCCCTGCACACAGTATTGTACCCCATAGTGTCCCCTGCACATAGTATTATGCTCCATTGAGGACACCCATGAACACTTATTATACTCTGGGGTCTTTTCTGACTCCAGAGTATAATAATCGGAGACCCAAGAAGGGGGATACAAACATAAAAAACACTGTTACTTACCTATCACTGGCTCTGCAGCACTCCCCGCTAATGGAGGCCATCTTCAATGACATCTGGGACATCATGTGACACGGGGGCTTGTGTCGCGACACACAAGGATGCAAGCCCCAGTCATATGATGTCAGAGACGTCACTGAAGTAGACCTGAAGCCTGTCTGGAGCCCAGAGAGGTTAGTAACAGGGTTTTTTATGTTCCCGTACCTCTCCTGGGCCTCCGATCATTATACTCCGGGGTCTGAAAAGACCCCTGAATATAATAATGATGTTTGTGGGGCCCGTGGCGTCATTTACCAATCCCAGCCCCTGCCAGGATCGATAAGTAACTCCAGCCGGTAATGGCCTATTTAAAAAAAACACAGCGGTAGCAGCTGTGGAGTGGTCATCAATATCCTAAACCCAGAAAATCCCTTCAATAGCACAGCATGAACATGGTGAAAATCCCCCTAAATACAGGCACCCCTGAGAATCAGAGCCTTAGACCATAACTGTTAGAAACATAGGTTTTTTTGTACTTGCATCTACTGTATACTGTAGCCTTGTTTTTCATATGTGACAAAACTTAACATTATACTTCCCCCCGTTTCTAGGCCTGAGCTAGAAGAAGAAAGAAATGCTTTAATTTTACAGTCAGCAGCCAATAAAAAACAGCTGAAGGAGATTGAAGACAAGATATTGGAGACATTACAGTCTTCAGAAGGGAACATCTTGGAAGATGAGAGTGCCATTCAGATTTTAGATTCAGCCAAGATCATGAGCAATGAGATTACTAAAAAACAGCAGGTCAGCAAAAAGCAAATATGTGTAAATCATATGGACAGATCATGTACCGACTCTCAGCTGCTCAGACACATCTGATACCTTTATGTTTCCTTTAGTGGTAAACTGCATTATCCCAGTAAGGGGGAGGGGGGGTGGACACTTATCGTCTGCTATTTGGTAACCACATATGGCCAAGACCTTGCCCAAAGGCCTATGATGTTGTAGGTAATACTTTAGTTTGCAGTGAGCAGGATTGGCTCACTGGCAGCCACAAGTGTCATGACTTCACTACTTATTGTACTTTGAGTCCCTATCTCATGCAATGATCCTTCTGGCCCTGTACTAGGCAAAACACGGTGAACCAGCTTTATCTGGAGTGTTCCTTTAAATTTTAGCCTTTGGCACAGTAGCATTGCTGGATTGTGATCTGCAACTTCTGAGACTGTATACTTTCTATCTGGTTGTATAGATTGCTGAAAAAACTGAATTAAAAATCGCAGAGTCCAGAGAAGGCTACAGGCCCATCGCCAAACATTCATCAGTGCTGTTCTTCAGTATTGCGGACCTCGCCAACATCGACCCAATGTACCAGTATGCACTAAACTGGTTTGTCAATCTCTATATCAACTCTATTCAGGACAGGTAAGGACTGCTCTAACCTTACACTTGGCTGCAGTATATAAATATATAATGATGTATACAACTTCTTTTTCAGCAATAAATCTAAAATCTTAGAAAAACGTCTCCGTTACCTGAACGATCACTTCACCTATAACTTATACTGTAACGTGTGCCGCTCACTCTTTGAGAAGGACAAGCTTTTGTTCTCCTTCTTGCTCTGCTGCAACCTCCTCATGTAAGTCTTTATCTGGGCACTATGGGTATATAACCATGTACCATACTCTCCGCTAAATATTTACCCATTCTCATTATAGGGCGAGGAAGGAAATTGAACACCAAGAATTTATGTTCCTACTTACTGGCGGTGTAGGCCTGCAAAATAATATAGCAAACCCAGCACCAGACTGGCTACCGGATAAAAGCTGGGATGAGATTTGCCGCGCGAGCGATTTAGCGACTTTTAAGGGATTGAGGTAAATGTTCCAAAAGATACATAAATACATAAATTAGGATGAATTGGGATTATTGTCTTGTTGAGTTAAAGGGATTTTACCATTAAAACCTTTTTTTTTGTGGATAAGACATCGAAATAGCCTTTAGAAAGGCTATTCGTCTCTTACCTTTAGACGTAGTCTACGCTGCGCCGTTCCTTAGAAATACCGTTTTTTACCGTTATGCAAATGAGTTATCTCGCAGCGATGGGGGTGGGCCCCAGCCCTCAAAAATGGGCGTCCCCACTGCTGCCAGAAAAGTGTCTCCAAGCGCCGCCTCCTTCTTGGTCCACTGCGTCATCTTCAATGTCTTCCAGCACAGATTCGTAACTTCTAGCAGAGCAGAGCAGACTGCGCAGGCGCACAGGTGACGGGAAAATGGCCGCTTGCACAGTATTGTTAGCGGACATTTTCCCGTGGCCTGTGCGCCTGCGCAGTCTGCTCTGCTCTGCTAGAAGTTACAAGCCTGCGCCGGAAAAAGACATTGAAGATGACACTGCGGATGAAGAAGGAGGCGGCACTTGGACACTGCTCTGGCAGCGGTAGGGACGCCCCCATCACTTTTTGAGCGCTGGGGCCGCCCCCTTCGCTGCGAGAGAACTCATTTGCATACAGGTAAAAACCGGTATTTCTAAGGAACACAGCAGAGACCACGTCTAAAGGTAAGAGACAAATAGCCTTTCTAAACGCTATTCCGACGTCTTATCCACAAAAAAAGGGTTTTAATGGTAGAATCCCTTTAATATACCGGTAAATTATTTTCAGCAATAACCAATTTGAGGGCCACTACTATTTTAGCAATGGGTAAACATTTTAGGATTTGTTGTGGGTATTGTTCAGTAGTTGACACTTGTCACAAAGACCTTTACTATGTATTTGGTGTTTGCTGTTTATTAACCAATATTTTGTATCTTATTATATCTATTCCTTCTTATATGATCAGAGAACATTTCATTGGAAATCCCAATGAGTGGCACAGGTTGTACGACAGCAGAGAACCTCACACTGTTCCCTTACCTGCCCCATTCAATGACAAACTGAATGATCTCCAGAAGATGATTATTCTGAGATGCCTTCGACCAGACAAGGTAAGGGATATGTAATGTTTTATTTTACCAGCGTGGTTTTTTTCTGCATAACTTTTCTTATATAGTCATCCTCTTTCTTTATGACCTGTTAGACCAGATTGGAGAGGCTTCTAATGGCTAACCCGGTTGGTCTATGTATTACATGGTCAGACATTCATTTGAAGGATTGGCTTCAGATATCTAGCCACTACATGGGACATGTGTGAAGATGAACTCCATGCATTTAGCTTAAGAATCCCCTAAATATCAGCTATTCTTGCCAGGTTACTGAAGACTGCACCATGGTGATCAGCTGATCATTGGGGTTACTTCAGTATAAAAAGGGATTGTTGTGATAAGATAATTCCTACAAAAATATATGTCGCTGAATAAAGTATTCTACATGGAATTAAAATGGTTCTAAATATTATATGTTATCAATTAGAAAATAATACGACGGATTAGAAGAGGTTATGAGTAAATGGTAAGCAGATGATAGCAAATAAACACTTTCAGAGTCACAGCAATGTGGAGAAACGATTTGTCATTACATAGCACTGTGGAGTTTACAGGGCTTGTCCGATGCCTTCTATTCATGACCTATCCTCAGGAAAAGTCATCAATAAGAGATCAGTGGAATCAGACACATAGGACCCCCGCTGATCAGCTGTTTGACGGGGACGTGGTGCTCATATGAGTTCCCTGACTTCTTCACTGCTTACAGTGCATGCTCTGTGGTTTATAGTGGCAGTGCAATAAAATTCCAGCCTCGCAGAATGGGAATGGGACAACGCTACACTTACATTTCATAGCCACTATGACACGGCACTACACGGCACTGATACAGGCTCCTTCAAACAGCTGATCAGCGGGTGTCCCAGGTCTCAAACCCCAACTAATCTCTTATTAATGACAGATCCTGAGGATAGGTCAACAGTAAAATGGAGTAGGACACCTCTCTAAGCCTATTGCTACACAGTTACTTTGACATTGACACATGTAGCACAGTCAAAGATGGCAATATTGACTTACCTGCATCGCATCTAATGGAAGTAAATGCAGTCGTGCTGTAGCTCCAACTCTGATGGAATTTTTTGGGACCATTATGTCACGGTAATGGTATCTTGAGAGCAGGTAATTCCAGTAAGACATCACTGGGATTTCTTGACATGCAATTTTGTGTTATGGAGAAGGTTTCTGTGTAGCCTTGGCATTATGGTTTACGTAACCAATATTTATTAAATCTCCTACTGTCTAACAATGAATGTGCATCTATTTGTCACTGATAGATGAGCCCGGCTGTGACTAACTACGTGACTGACAAACTTGGAAAGAAATTTGTTGAGCCACCTCCATTTGATTTATCCAAAAGCTATTTGGACTCTAATTCTACAATCCCCCTCATCTTTGTCTTATCTCCTGGAGCTGATCCTATGGCAAGTAAGTATGAAAAGGAATTCTTAGAATGTATACATCTTTATTACCACATGTAAGACCCAAATCTATAAACCTAAGGGCCGCTACTGATGTGCAACAGTCGCATGTGGCCACCAGTGATTGCATAAATTATACTATGTGATCATTGGCAGCTGCATACGGACAAGGCTTCGACCACATGTGGCTTCCATGAGTGTGCACCCTAATAACTCAAAGCAAGCCTATCTGCCATTCACTAGAACTGAATTTGCAGCACAATGAATTTATATCACACTTTACATGGTAGCATGACCGAAAGTGATGTATACTAACAGCCCTATAACTAGTGCATGATGCAGGCCACGCACAGTCCTTAGGTAAAGAATACAAAGTGCACATTCCCTTTGCACAATGACATTAATGGGGCTGAGTTACAATACCAAACATAGTCCTTGGCGTGGAGCAGTTTTAACAAAAAAACGGCTTTTTTACTCTTGTATAACCACTTTATGCATACTCTGCAGATTCAATATTTAGGAATATATGATATATCTGCTGCTGGTACCTTTTGACATTTACTATAAACAATTAAACGTTCTGTTTCAGGTTTGTTAAAGTTTGCCAATGACAAAAATATGGGAGGCGGTGACAAATTCCAAGCCATCTCCCTGGGTCAGGGACAGGGGCCAGTAGCGGCAAAAATGATAAAAGAGGCAGCAGCAAATGGGACATGGGTTTGTCTGCAGAATTGTCACCTGGCTGTATCCTGGATGCCAACATTGGAGAAGATCTGTGAGGAGTTCACCAGTGACACTTGTCACCCAGACTTCAGGCTGTGGTTAACTAGTTATCCTTCACCCAAGGTAAACCCGTCTTACGTATAATTCATTATTTTATGTGCTTGTAATACATAGTCCAGTCACATTAATGTGACCACCTGTCAAAATCCAAAATAACCAGCTTTGGCAGAGCGGACCCCTGCGAGACGTGCAAGAAGAGAGAGGATGTTGTGATGATGGTCACTGGGATGTTGAGCCATGCCGACTCCAGTTCCGTGGCCAGCTGCGCTAGGTTATGCGATTGAGCATCCATGGCACGAACAACCCGATCAAGGTGGTCCCACAGATTCTCGATTGGGTTCAAGTCTGGGGAATTTGCTAGCCAAGGGAGTACAGTAAACTCATCCTGCTGCTGCTCAAACCACGCATGTACACGCGAGCTTTATGACACGTCACATTGTCCTGCTGGTAGATGCCATCATCCTGAGGAAAAACAATTCACATGTAGGGGTGAACATGGTCCGCAAGGATAGACGCATACTTGTGTTGATCCATCGTGCCTTCCACAATGATGAGTGCACCCAGATGGCTGATGACACGTGCCTTCTGTGATTGGTTATTTGACGTAGGCGTAGTCATGTTAATATGACTGGACTGTGCATATCTTCAGATGACATTTACTGCCAGACAGACCAACCTTACATGGGCCAATTATCAGGAGATTGGGTATAGGTGCCAGCTATCAGCTACTTGTTTGTTAGGTATTTGCACCTTTTTGCGGCCCTATAAAATCATAGTCTTTGGCAGGTCCTGAGGGTAAGGCTGGCTTCATATGACCTAGCTCAGGCTTGGAAGCCAAAGTCTTTGTATCAACTACATTTACAGGCTGAAGTGACCTGCTAGTCCTATGATAATGCTTCCACTTAACCACATAGATTTCGGAGAATCCTGTCACCCTGCAAGTTGCTTTTAGGTTTCTTTAACTTGTTCACATATGTATAAAGGTAAAAAACCAGGGCTTCAGCTCAGTTCAGGTGCCAGACTTTAGTTACCCAGTCTGGACAATATTTCTTCTCTGTCCTCAGTTTCCAGTGACCATTCTCCAAAATGGAGTGAAGATGACAAATGAGCCCCCGACCGGACTGAGACTGAACTTGCTGCAGTCATATCTGACCGACCCAATTTCTGACCCCCAATTCTTCCATGCATGCCCAGGGAAAGAGCAAGTAAGAGATGTTTTCCAAATATCTAATGTATGAGAGCTACACATGTAATAGGACATATTTGTCTAACTCTGTGCTGTCATTGGCTTCAGGTATGGGAGAAGCTGCTTTATGGGGTGTGTTTCTTCCATGCTTTGGTTCAAGAAAGGAAGAAGTTTGGTCCTCTGGGATGGAACATTCCTTATGGATTTAATGAGTCTGACCTGAGAATCAGCATTCGCCAGCTACAGGTGACTGTTTTACATCTTATATCACAATTTACATGATCACACTTTCCATAGTAGCATGACCAAAAGTGATGTATACTGACATTACCTTTAATACACCCTCCACTTCAAATAACACATCCCTTTAAGCACTCCCACTTTCAAATCATATATATGGGACAGTACAGTGGCTATATTGGCGGTTTTCTGCATACACACACATATGCTGTTTCAATTGCAGGTGGAAAATCCTCAGAATACTAAGGTAGCAGAAAATTAGATGAGATTTTAATCTGTGCCATCTCCACATTGTAATACGTCCATTCATTCTATGGATTTTCACAGCAGATTTAATCCTTTGCAATGCATAGAATAAAATCTTTTGCAAATCCACATGATATGATTTTTGCTCAGTTTCCACAATAGATCTTTACCGCAGCCCCCAATGGGTGAATTTATACCTATTAAATAGCATTTGCTTGTGTTTGTAGTAGCAATTTTGTTTTCTCATTTCAGCTCTTTGTGAATGACTATGAGCACGTACCATTTGAGGCCATCTCTTACCTAACTGGAGAGTGTAACTACGGAGGTCGTGTGACTGATGACTGGGATCGGCGCCTCCTGCTGACCACTCTGACAGATTTTTATAATAATGACATAATAGATAATCCCCGCTATTCCTTCTCTCCAAGTGGCCACTACCTAGCCCCACCTAAAGGCACTTATGAGGATTACATTGAATTCATCAAGGTGATTCACACTTGGCCTACACATATATTACTGTCTTGGATTTTACTACCATTGTTAGTATTTCTGAACACACTCATCTTCACACATAGGATTGTTTTTAGAAAATGTATCAGCTTCCATACATGTCAGAGAAAAGACATCTGAAGTAATAGAGTTTCTAAAGTGAAGGGGGCCTCCCGATTACCCCCCAACAGATTATCTGGGGGAAAGAAGGGATAAGTCACCATCAGAGGTGTCTGGCAGCAGCTAACTCCCCTTTCTCCAATGAGTACACATACAGATTCAACCTAACCAAACATGTATGTGTATGGGGTAGTGAGGAGGAGTAGCCTTCACCTGAACCACCATTTGGCCAATAGCTATGGAAGGTGCATGGAAAACCTTAATTCATGGCAATCTTTTAATGTGTCAGATGACAACTGCACAGCCTGACATGTATTATAATGGTAATGTCTCAAGGCCCCTGGCCACCAATCACATGCAGTTCTTATTAATCCCAAAATATTACAGTTACTATATAGTTATAGTTGTAGTCTACATATGAAGTTGAGAGACTTTGTAAACTCAATGCAAAATGTTAATTGTGTTGATCCTGATTCACAGTCATTATATACCAAAATTGTATTCAGAAATCTATTGGATTATCACGAGCAGTGTAGAAGGTCAGTTTTGATAGATTTCGTCTCACTCAGTTAGCAAGGAATGCTGAGAAATTTCAGCTCTGGATACAGCAGAATTCTGACACAATGAAACAAGACCTTGACATAACCTTCTCGAATCCTATTAGCAAAGGAATCTGCAAATGGACACCATCAGTTCTCTACCTCTCACAGCCTGTTCTGTTCTCTACACAGAACATCTTATATACGGATTCCTTACTTCTTATTTTCTGTCTGGCAGAGACTCCCGTTCAGTCAGCATCCTGAGGTTTTTGGATTGCATGAAAATGTTGACATATCAAAGGATCTTCAGCAAACGAAAACCATCTTTGAATCCTTGCTGCTGACTCAGGGGGGCGGTCGCCAAGGAGGGTCATCCGGGGCCAGTGATAACACCCTGTACGAAATAGCTAATGATATACTCAGCAAGGTGAGAGTCGCACATTATATGCAAATTAACATAAACTAATATGAAATATATGATGGATTTATTTTGATGTTTAAAGGGGTTTTTCAGAATGTTGATATCAATGAACTATCACTAGGATTGGTCATCAATTTCACATCATTTGGGGTCCAACACCCTGCCAACCCAATTAATCTCCTTCACAAGCCAGTGAATCTCAAGCCCTGTTTGTAGCTCAGTCCCATTCAGGTGAATGAGGCTGAGCTGTAGTACCAAGCATAGCCACTATACAATGTACGGCGCTGTGTTGAAGAGGTCACAGTTCTCATCCATATTCTGCAGTCTCATCAAACAGCTGATGGGGGTCTCAGGTGTTGGACCCCACTGATCTGATATTGATACGCTTTCCTAGGGCTATATTATCAATGTTATAATCTTGATAAATCCATTTAAATACTACTCGCTCATCTCTATAAATAACTGAGCATTGATCATATAGAGGGGAATGACCATATCATGTGTATTTCTGCAGCTTCCTAAGGATTTCGACATTGAAGCAGCTTTGCAGAAGTTCCCAGTGCGATATGAAGAGAGTATGAACACCGTACTGGTGCAGGAGATGGAGAGGTTTAACAAGTACAACAGAGTTCATCTTTTTCATTTGTTTTTGAAACAGTTCTTACTAAATCTGTCAGATTGGTCCTTCCCCATCCACTTTTCTGACCGCTTTTGAAAATTGTCTAAAAATTAAAAAGTTACAAATTTTTGCTTGGAAACAGACGCAAATCACTCATCAAAGTCCCCCATTGTGTCTAATTTACACTTTTGTTATCTTGTGCTCTGAAGATGACAGTGTTATAAAACTAATATTATAATTACTGTATACATTTACAGGGTTTTACCACCAGGTGGCGCACTGATGCCTGTCAAATAACTCAATAATTACACATGTTCAGTATGACATACTGTAGATTATATGTCATCATAGTAAAATTCCTTTAATTCGTCCTACGGAAAATTTGATAAACCAGATAAGCCAGTGGTTCTTAACCTTGTTTGAGGTACTGAACCCACCAGTTTCATATGCACATTCACCGAACCCTTCTTTAGTGGTAAATCAAATATGATTTTTTTCCAAATTCAAGACATAGGTATATGTTTTTTTACTGGTACACAAAATGAGCCACGCATAGGGCCTAGGGTTCGATCGAACACTGGTTAAGAACCACTGAGATAGTTAGAACACCTATTAAATATGCTTGCACTTTGCATGTACCATTCAGGATAATAAATCTTGTTTTATTCCAGCTTAATCCGTACTATAAGGACAACGCTACAGAACCTACAGAAAGCTATCAAAGGCCTGGTTGTAATGGATTCAGAGCTGGAGGCCCTGTCTGGCAGCTTAATTGTAGGGAAGGTTCCTGAAACGTGGGCAAAGCGCTCGTACCCCAGTTTAAAACCTCTTGGAAGTTACATCAATGATTTCCTGGCCCGTCTTAAATTCCTACAGGTGAGTATAAGGGTAATGTTCATTGCACAGACCGCAAACAGATCTCCATCTACTATAAAGAGAAGACATTGGCTCCTTCAGGTTTTCTTCTTATGGCATTACTCACAACCAGGTGATGGATAAGGCTGAGTTCAGATGGAGTATTTTGGTCAGGAGTCTGATGCAGATTCCGTGTCAAAATCCTGACCAAAAAACCCCATCTGAACTCAGCCTTAGAGTGGTGTTGGGCAGGAAAAAACTGATGGCGCCCCTTAAAGTTTTTTTTAGGACTTTTATATTGAACCTTTAGGATAGTTCTTATTCTCTGAATGCCAAGGACAGAACTATACATATTGTAGGGGCTGTGTTTGTTATTGCATGTCAGTCCCATTCACTTGAATGGGTCTGAGCTGCTGCAGTATCATATGACTGATGAACTTGACGTCATCAGTATCAGCACTTCAACCGACTGATCAGCAGGTGTTCTAGTTGTACCCCCACTGATCACATATTGATGGATGTTAAGTAAGTTTATAAGTTCTGGAAAAGCCCTTTAACTAACCCCTCGTTCACATCTGCATTTGGTAATCCTTTCGGAGAGTGCGTATGGGGACCCCCCGAATGGACTACCAAACGCACTGGCAAGCGGTGTGCAGTGAAAACACGCGGACTCCATAGACTATAATGGGTCGGTGTGCTTTCCGCGTGCTGCCCACACGAATCATGCAGACATGAAAGTAGATCACGAAGTACTTTTCGGTCCGCATGTTCCGTGCATAGATTATAATGGGGTCCGTGTGCTTTCACTGCACACCGCTTGGCAATGCGTTTGGTATTCCGTTCAGGGCGGTCCCCATGCGGGCTTCCCAAATGGATTACCAAACACAGATGTGAACGAAGGGTAACACAGGCGCCTCTTTGGTCTGGAGATGAGCGGAGTGCCCAGAAGGCTTAGACCCACACCAGTGTGTATTGACATTCACAGACAGCATAGACATCTATTGCACCATATGGATAGGTTATGTTTTAGTGTATACCATTGCATAGGATTTCATTACACTATACATGATATACAGTATATGCTTCTGGTTTCTTGCAGACTTGGTTTGATAATGGAAAGCCTCATGTCTTCTGGCTCTCAGGATTCTTCTTCACACAAGCATTTTTAACTGGTGCCATGCAGAATTATGCCAGGAAATACAGAATCCCTATTGACTTGCTAGGTTATGAATTTCAGGTGAGTTCACATTAAGTAAACTAATCTGTAAGGATTTATCTAGTATTGCATATCTAATGTCATAGTTCGGGTAAAATGTTTGCAACAACATTTCAGGGTAAAGGGGCTCTCGCAGGGTAAACATCAATGACATATTATTAGGATATGTCATCAGTATCCAATTGGCAGGGGTCCAACTTCTGTAGTGAAGTGGCAGTAATGCTTGGAAAGCTCCAGTTCCTCGCCATCTTCAATTTCTATTTGCTTCATTTTCTATTTTGGCCAGACAGCTGCAGAAAGTTGCTATTCATTCTAATGCTTAGGTGGGGTCACCATGTTTGGTCCCCAACTAATCAGACATTGATAGTATATAAGATAAGATAATCCTTTAATAGTCCCACAATGGGGAAATTTCAGTGATACAGTTTCATAGATGGTACAGTAGTATATAACAAGAGAGAAACACATAGAAGCTCATGGCAGATAGAGAAATCCTAGGAATCATAGCAACTAAAAAGAAAGAAACACAGACACACTGCAGGATCATTTAGTTCTCTGTGTGAAGTGATGTTACTAATACAGCTTGACCGTGGTTGGAGGACATGAGGAGGGGGGGGTCACAGCATGTAGATATAACAGGCAAAAAACATTTTTTTGCAGAGGTGGGGGACATATGCAGCTATCATGATAACATGTGGCAGTTCCTTTGATAGGTGGTGAGATCTCATGCTCACAGCTGGTAGTTCGGTATCTTGCATCAGCGCTATTGTCCATTAACCAGAAAAAAAATGCCCCAAAATATCCTTCATCACAAGCCCCCCTCCTCCTTTCTTCTTTACCACTGTGTTCTACTGCCCAGAGAGGTCTGAAGCCATCCAGGTAGACAGGGTGCTGCTCTCTTGCCAAGCTTCCATAAACACATGGGTAGGTGGGTGATTGTAGGTTCCCAGGTTGTAACAGAGTCCCATGTGTCCACAGTAAAAGAAAGAAATACCAGTCAGCTGTAGGTATCTTCACACATCAGCAATAGACTCCAAAAATCATCTCCTTGAAAAGAAGACGTCCACACTTCCATGTAGGTTTCTCCTCCATGCCACATGGCGTCCATGCTGTCCTTAGCTCCTGGGGGGGATGGTAACAGGCACATGTCCAGGTCTTGAGTCATTGTCCATGCTTAACAATAGAAACAAAAGGAAAAAAATACTCCACAGGATCTTCCATTCGATTTATAGTTGCTAATTCATAGTGCTAGTTTGCTTGGTTACAGGATTCTTGAAGATACAGAGAAAAAGAGTGAAAAAGGAAAGATAAAGGTTGCTCCCAGCTTGGAGCACTGTATCAGGCAGCCAGCCACTCAGGGGGCGGCGCCAGGAATTATGCTGGCGATATGTCATTATCACCTTGTATGAGACCCCCCCGTCCTTAAATCTGTATAAAATATGGGCTAACTATGCAAACACTTTACTTATATAGTATAGATTTTCTATCTATTAAGTCATATTTTCTTCTCCTGTCACTTCCAAAGTGAAGTTAAATATTGCGCTGGTTCTTACCTAAAATGTGAACTAAACTAAGGGCAGGTTCACATCTGCGCCCCGGTCTCCGCTTTCAGGTTTCCGTCTTCTCCCCAAGAAACTGGACAGGAGACGGAAACCGGCAGTCATTTTTCAAACCCATTCATTTGAATGGGTTTGCAAAGTGTCCGCCCGTGAGTGCCTGTGAGCGTTTTATGGTCTCTGCAGCGAAACCGTTTTTGTTTATTTTTTAACTGGACACAAAGTCGGTAATGCAGGACTTTTGTGTCTGGTTTAAAAAAAACAGTGTTTTATAGTGTCTTATAGCTCTCATGAGCCATATAATGCCTTATTTACTGTATGTCATAAACTAATAGAGCTGCCTTTGACCAGGTTCTGCCTGTGGACACTTCTGACACATCACCAGAAGATGGAGTCTACATTAATGGGTTGTTCTTAGATGGAGCTCGCTGGGACAGGAAGAGGTCAGTGGCTGCAAGTTATGAATCATTTATAGAATGACACTTTATATTTATTATTGAGAGTCAAGACAAAAATTGTTGTTAAATGGCTCGGCTACTCGAAAGAAGACCAAGATATTAGTCATGAGCAATCCCCTTAGGCCTCGTTCACACAGGGCACGGGACCACGTATTTTGGTCCTGATTCTGATGTGGGAAGCTGAGTTACAGTAGGACCAAAATGCACCTGTTGTGGCTTCCGACAGTCCTGGCTTTCCACTCCGGCGTAGGCCCAAAAGAATGGGCCTAGTGCTAAGGGTGCGGTCGCGAGATGGACGCCGGGGCTGACTCAGCCACGAAATCTGCCTGAAGAAAGGGCAGCTCACTTCTTATATTCCTTGAGCCGGAACATACCACTAGCGCAAAAAAGAAGGCTACCGGTCTACATAGACCTCTATTGTGAGAGGGCTGATTCGGAGGTGGATTCGGCATCAGTATCCGCCCCCTATTGCCCCGTGTGAACGAGCCCTTAGACTCTGCGTTTTACTATACCTTAAGCCATTACACATCAGTTTATGGAGTTTCTAAAATGTGCTGGGAATCTAGGCTGTAAAGATTCTCCCAAAATCAATGAGTACCTGATCATTAGAAAGAAGTCTGGGTCCATTCAAAAAACCCATCTAAAAAAAATGAACATTTATATGATTGTATAAATAACTAAAATAATAGACAACATATCTTATGTCATTATCTTATATTATCCTCACCAGTGGAGTACTCACAGAACAGCACCCCAAAATCCTGTTTGATTCTGTGCCGATAATCTGGATTAAGCCAAGTAAGTGCAAGATGATGAAATATTATAATGTACTGTATACGGGTATAAAATCCTCAGAAAGGTTATGTCGGCCATATAGAGATGTTGTAAAAGGTCCACCATGCCTCAACTCTGCCAGAAAGTGTCACGTGCCCCCTGCCAGTACACAGCCCAACCTGGGGATATATCCAAGGCCGCCATGGTGATTCGCCAAATGGTCGATCTCAGGCTGCCTGGGCTATACAGTTGTCTCATGGGCCAACCTCAACTCGGCTGAAACAAAGTCACCGCTCCATAGTGATCTGTGATGACGTCACTTTCAGCCCCATATATTCCCATCCTCTCAGCATCATTAGCATCAGATCGCCATTAGTTTACATAGCGATCAATGTAAAAGCTATCAGATCCATTTCTGCAGACATGCTACCTTTTGTACACTTTGGCTAGTTGATAGAAGCTGTGAATGAGGCCATCTCTATTTAAAAATGGGTTTTCAGACCCAGTGGGATTTCTTTCATGCAGTGAAACATTTGCCATTGACACCTACAA
Organism: Leptodactylus fuscus; assembly: GCF_031893055.1. Classification (NCBI taxonomy): domain Eukaryota; kingdom Metazoa; phylum Chordata; class Amphibia; order Anura; family Leptodactylidae; genus Leptodactylus; species Leptodactylus fuscus. The sequence continues at coordinate 28,987,615 of NC_134273.1, forward strand.
CCTTGTCTTTAATAGTTTTCAAGCAACCTATTAATACTTAGTCTCCACCGCAGTTGTATACTGTAATCCTCCATCTTCATCTCCTTCATTGGCCCCTCTGACCTTACTCAAGCACTCATTAGAAAAAAAAAATCTGTCTCCCGTCTTGTCTTTCACAGGAGGATTGTGTAGTACAATATAGGAGAAGAATTTGTTGTTTAATCTTCACATGATTTGGAATCTGGAAGACTTCCACAAGGAGACATTACTGTACTGGCAAAACCTCAGTGTTAGATATAGAAGGTTGTCTTAGCAGGGAAGATATGAGCGACCCTGCAGCTGTCCCTATTACTTCACCCTCTGCCAGGATAAGATTTATTGCACATTTTATGTCTTTATTCTGCTGGGTCAGATGCATATCAGGAGCTCTGTGTTGTTATTTTATATCAGCCAAGCATACATATGATTTAATAAGTTATTGGGCCACCTTTGTCCTTCCCCATGCATTATAATGCCTGGCATTACACTATACATTGACAGTAGGAGTTCTTAGTTAATCTATGCTCAGTATCATTCGCATATACATTTTACTGGTCATAATCCCGATTGTTGATCATAGTACACAGGGCAACAAACGACAGCACAAAAATCAGCTTTCTCGGCAGCATATCATCCTGTGGAAACAATGGCTGCCCTACTGACAATATGCAAACTGTATGGAAGTGACAAATTGAGAGCTGAGCTGCAGTACCAGCACTTGGCCACTATGCAGAGCATGGAGCCAACTCCTTCCAACCCCCATTTGAGTAAAGTATAAGAAGGGGTCCCAAACAACCGATCCGTGTGTGATATTTATGACCCGTCCTAAGGATAGGCCCTAAAAAATAATTCCTGAACAACCTCTTTAGATATTGCTCACACTCCCATACAGTTTGCATCAGACTTTGTAGAAGGCCCATTAAATGAGCACTTATCAGCTTGTTATATCAATGATTGGCGATCATTTGGGCAGGGATTCTGTGCATGTAAGTCTGCCTTACGCCACTGAGTATATAGATGAGTATCTAAACATATATTCATGCATATAGCTTTAAACCTCCGTGTAGTCTGATCCTGCATTCACGCCCCCTTCCTTCGCTACGCTGCTTCTTATTAACATACGGTATATTTTGGTACATTAGCAAAAAGTAGAAGATGGAAGGAAGGGAATATGACTGCCGGATCAGACTACACATGGTTTATTTGTAGTCTGTTATCATGGAGATGCATAGGTCTGCATACAAGCTGTAGTCACAATCAATTTTAATCAAGATTTTTTGGAAAATTGCTTCGTTTTCATCTTAGATGTATGAAAAAGATTGGTTGATAAAATATGCATGGGTTCCATAGCAGTAACACTGAGCTTTAGTGTCTAATACTGAATGCTGAGTTCCCGGTGACCTCCGTGCTGCTGTATATACAACGCGTTACACATGTCCGGAACGTTCAGCATCCTAATGTGACTACCCGGCCTTGCTCAGCAGACTGTGTTATAAGGCTACATTACAATTACTACACTGACAGATACATGTGGTCAGCTGTACAAAGAATGTAACACATGCAGATATACAGGAAATCAGCTCCTCGCAACCGTGCGCCCACCAAGGAGCCCGATAACAAGGAGATGAGGCTCAAAGCGTATATGGAGATTTAGATGTAGATTAAAAATTATGCCTTCTGCTGATCCTGCGTTACAGCCGGGGTTATTGTCCAGAACTACATTCACAATTCTGCAGCCTTCAGAGCTGAAATCATATTACATTTTTTGGTTCAGTGTCTGCACCCGACAAAGGGAAAAATGTGTATCCCACTGCGTTATAGGAGTTCATGTGAGCTGTTAGGGGAGTCTCTGACAACAATCCTGTCCACTATTTCCAATGACAACCAGCAGATCTAAATTATAAGAAAAACCGATCACACACACTTTAGACCAGGGGTAGGGAACGTGTGGCTCTCCAGCTGTTGCAAAACTGCAACTCCCAGCATGCATAGTTGCTCTTCTGTTCTTGGAACTCCCATGGAAGTGAATGGAGCATGTTGGGAGTTGTAGTTTCACAGCAGCTGTGACCCTGCTGTTGTAGTTTCACAGCAGCCCTATCCCTGCTTTAGATCAATGTTACCTGAACTAGCCGATTTTTTCTTTCGATACGTGGTACATGGGAGCAGCCCAGCAGAGGAGTCCGTATCCTCCCTAGTGAAATATGCATATAGGACCAGGACTGATCCAAGTATATGGGCCTTACATTACTCCAATATAAGCCTCTGATTTCATATGGGGCGCTCTTCTTTCAGATTCTATATGCATAGCTGCATACACACGGCACATGGTAGAGCCTGTACACAGCACACCAGGGCCATACAGCTCCATAATAAAGGACTTTATGACCTCGATGTACTGTCATACAGTCTCTGTGCACATATCACTACCATGTAGAGAAAATATAGAACACGCCTGGCCTCATGTATTAATGATATAAGACAGAGGGCTGGAAAGTGATGGATATGAGCCTGGTATACAGGGTGTGATGAGATTGGCCGCCATGCATCTACCTATGTGAGCTAAACGGAACAAAGACATCCAATTCACTGATATTCTTCTGCATATATTTTATTTTCATTTTAGATAAAAAGTCAGACATAAAAAAGACGCAGTCCTATGTGTGTCCACTCTACAAGACCAGTGAGCGGAAGGGGACACTGTCCACCACAGGACATTCCACCAACTTCGTCATCGCAATGCTGCTGCCTACAGAGAAGCCTGTCCAGCACTGGATAAAGAGAGGTGTCGCTCTCCTGTGCCAGCTCGATGACTGAACAAAACCCATATTGTATTCATTTAATCTGTGTTTCTGTTATTGAACTGAAAGAATTCTTAATCTTAAAGGGAACCTCTCAGCAGAACAGCCTTCCCATGACCTCCATGGGTGTATTAAATGGCGACTTTGCCACAGCCTTGCATATGGGCGCAGTGGTCAGGAGATCCTATTGTTCTGACATCTTCCTTTGCCTTTGGAGAAGTCTTTCACACAAGTCTGCTTCAAATAGACTCTCCATGGATCCAAATTTGTTCGGGTGACATTTCTGAGGTCCATTCAGACAGGTCACTTGTTTCATATTTAATGCTGCAACATTGGGATTGGAGGCCTGAGCCCCCTAAAGCTGAGGCCACACGTTGTGGAAAGGTGGTGTGTGTGTGTGGGTGTGGGTGTGTGTGTGTGTGTGTCTGTGTGTGTGTCTGTGTGTGTGTCTGTGTGTGTGTCTGTGTGTGTGTCTGTGTGTGTGTGTGTGTGTGTGTGTGTGTGTGTGTGTCAGATTTTGCTGCAGTTTTTTAGCCAAACCCAAGACGGCTTTAAAAGTAATGGGAAATATCTACTAAGTTCTTATACTTCTACCTTCTGCTAAATCCACTGCTGGCTTTGGCTCAAAAACCGCAGCAAAATCTGGTAGAGTAAAATTTTTAAAAAAGAAAGGATACCCACCTACCCCCCTCCCTTCATTGTGGTATTGGATACCCTGTTCCACAATGCACACACTAGCTGGGCTGGAAGTGAAGTAGCTGAGGTGACCGCTATGACCTCAAAGGTCTATGTTGGGTACCGGTGATGTCACTGCTAATATGTCACCAATACCAAGTGATTAGTTTTAGAGGTCACTTATGGCCCAGCTAATATAAGCACAGAATGGAACAGGAGACCTGATGTGTAACAGGTTCTTTTTTGATTTTATCCTGGCTTTACCTGGGTTATTTCAGTTTGACCCTTTTAATAATAACATGTTAGAACAGACCCATAATAGACAGATGTATAAACAGTCCACTTTTATCTTATTTGACTCCAACATGCACACTCGGCCAAGCAGTGCATGTGTGCTGGACAGGCACTGGAGGATGGCGCTGTTAAACATCTCTGGCAGGGGTTTATAGTCTATGGGGTCCGTGTTCTTTTGCTGCACACCGTTTGCCAATGCATTCAATAGTCCCTTCAGGAAGGTCCCCATGCGGACTCCCCCAAATAGATTACCGATGCTGATTTGAACCAGGCCTAAGATCCTTTGTTTTCCCCAACATCTGCCATTGAAGGAGAGTTGGGATAACCCCATACACATTTAATGGTCAAGATCGACAAGTGATCCATTCCATGATACTTATGTATATATGTCTCAACATAAACATAACCTGGGGGGGCCACACGGTGGCTCAGTGGTTAGCACTGCAGCCTTGCAGCACTGGAGTCCTGGTGTTCAAATCCCGCCAAGGGCAAAAAAACCATCTGCAAGGAGTTTGTATGTTCTCCCCGTGTTTGCATGGATTTCCATGTGATATTCCAAAGACATACTGATAGGGAAAAAATGTACATTGTGATCTCTATGTGGGGCTCACAAGCTACAAGTTAAAATAAATAAATAAACATAACCTGAAGTCTCTAACAGTGTGATTTTATATATGATGTTCTGTATGTAAAGTTTAAAATGGATTGTCCAGGATTAGAAAAATATGGCTGCTTTCTTCCAGAGTTGTGTTAGATGCTTGAGAAGAACCCACCCCCTTCCTCTTCTCCTTTAAAATGAATGAAGTTAAGCTGCAATACCAGACACAACCCAGGCACATGTGCAACACTTTTCTGGAAGAAAGCCGCCATGTTTTTCTAATCCCTAATAACTCCTTTAGGCCAGTTTCCCACAAGTGGTTATGGTGCATGAGATATGGACAAAATGTGTATTTATGTTACCAAATGCTGAGCCGGGAGCAATCTCCAAGTATCATAGTCATGTGTGATGTGAGAAGTCCCTGCTTTCCTGCGGCACTACTGTCCACATACACAGAATAATAAAGCCAAGGGGGAGCAGGAACTCTTAGCAGAATAGAAGACTATGATACTGGGAGTCCGGATCCTGGCTCAGGGTTCAATCCACAAAATAAAGCCAGCTTCCAGTTGGTGTCTAAGGCTAGGGCCATATGGCGACTTTGGCTGCGACTCCCGTCATTTATAAGATCTCCGTGTCCCCCCTCGTTCACATCTGCATTGGTATTCCATTTGTGGGAGTCTGCATGGGGACCCCCCGAACGGAATACTGAACACAGATGTGAACCAAGGGTCACCCCGTGGCTGCTTTACTCATGTTAGTGAATGGAGTCGCATTGTGTGTGTCCCAGTTCTAGATTTTGCGGCCGCAAAATTACGGGCGCAAAATTACGCACCATATACGATCATAACTCCCATTGAAATCAATGGGATCTTTTTGACGTGCAAACTGCTGACACGCGTATACGTGCCATATTGCGCGCCACTTTACACCGTGTGAACTCCCCCTAACTGTGTCTGTGCGGCAGAGGACCTCAGAGGTTGTCCAGGAATGGAAACTATGGACACTTCCAGAAACAGTGCCGTGCCTGTCCATGGCTTGTGTCTGCAGCTTAGTTCTTTTCAAATGGATAAAGCTGAGTTGCAATGCCACAGAAAACCTGTAGACAGATGTGGCGCTGTTTTTGGATTAAAGTAGCCATGTGTTACTTGTACAACTCCTTTAAATAGCTGAGCATGTGTAGTGCTGCCATCTACTAAACAGGGTATGCATGTAGATAGCCATCTCAGATGCGGTGAATTATTTGCAGGCCATATGGATATGGTGAAAGCTTCCTCGGCTCTAGGGAATATACCTGAACATGTTATACATTAGTTGATGACAGTGCTGCAGTATATACGCTCAGCTAGTCAGACATTATATAGAATACAGCTCAGGACCCTCATAAGTTGCTCTCCACAATTTCCTGTTACTTTTGCAGTTTTCTGGTATAATAAGACCTTGTCATCCTGCACAGTGAAGCGTCCTGAGCCCGGTATCTGCCGTCTCTTCTAATTCCTCTCCTGTAATCCACCTGATTGTGTTACCAAACATAGCTCAGCCACGTGACGGGGCCAGCAGAAGGTCTCAGACTGTCCCATGATCCAGTATTTATAGGTCAGTGGCAAAGTCCCCGGCCATGTCTGCATCAAAACAATCATGGCTTAGGCTGAGAAATGGACCCACTTTCTAGAAGACAAAAGTTCTGGTTCTTAAAGTTACAAATGTGATCTTATCAGCCATCATATACTGCAAAGCAAGGTAAGATGACCTAGCATGACACAGAATAAGGGGTGTAGATGACATAGTGATGTATAGGCATAATACAAAAATCTGGGTGACTAATGAAATGTGCAACGCAAGCAAAAAAGGAACATTAGGCTTGTATACAGCCTGTATGTGCCATATGGGCAAGGTCCAAGGTAATAATAGCCAAAGCGAGATCTAAAAATGAGCATGCATGGACCGCGGTCACCTTTACCATGTTGTAGTTTCTCCCCTAGTATAGGTTGTACCTGTGTTATATCTGCACGGTGCGTCTTATTCTCATTCATAAGAAACCGGTTAGTATAGCTGCATGTCTGACTACTACTCCTATCATGCACCAGCTACGGAAGAAATGTGGTTACCATGAGACCTTGTACGTTTATCACAATACTATGTTTTATATGAACATCTTGCAGTGTTTTTGCTGGACATAAGAAATGCCCCATTTACCAATACTGAATTATAACCCACTCTACCGTCCATTGTAGAATTTGTGACCCTGCATATCTTAAGTCATCTGGGATTTCCTCCTACAAAGGAAGACTTTTGCAGATTTTTGCTTAGTCGTGCACTTTAGTGTATAAAGGAATTTAGTTCATGTGATTTTGGTATGGAAGATATAGAAGATGTATATGAAGAGATAGAGAAAGAACGTGATTGTCCATTGTTAGGCTGAGGCCCCACTTGTGGAAATGCAGCATTTTTTTTGTAGCAGATTTTGCTGTGGTTTTGAGGCAAAATAAGGAGTGGCTTGGAATGGAATGGAAAATATAAAGGAAGTTTTAGACGTCTCCCTTCTGTTAAATCCACTCAGCTGTGGCCAAAAAATTGGAGAAAAATCTGCAACAAAAAAAAGCTGCGTTTCTGCAATGTGGGGTCTCAGCCTTAAAGGGGTTTTCTATTAATATAACAATATTTAGATTTGTAGACAATTAAAAGTTAAACATTTCGGTAAATCTAAATAATCAAAAAAACTTACAGAGTTTTAAAGATTTTCTAATCATCTCCGTACTGTATGTTACCAATGGATATGACAATGAATGCAGGAACTTTCTATGGTCAGAAACCCAGCCATGGTGTCCTTATTGTGGTCAGGTTGTCAGGCAGGGACACTACATGTATGAGACGATAACCCGACCACAATAAGGACATCATGGCTGGTTATCAGGAGGAGACTACATGTATGAGAAGATAACCTGGACACAATAAGGACATCATGGCTGGTTATCAGGAGGACACCACATGTATGAGAAGATAACCTGGACACAATAAGGACATCATGGCTGGTTATCAGGAGGACACTACATGTATGAGAAGATAACCTGACCACAATAAGGACATCATGGCTGGTTATAAGGAGGGGACACCACATGTATGAGAAGATAACCTGGACACAATAAGGACATCATGGCTGGTTATCAGGAGGACACTATATGTATGAGACGATAACCCGACCACAATAAGGACATCATGGCTGGTTATCAGGAGGAGACTACATGTATGAGAAGATAACCTGGACACAATAAGGACATCATGGCTGGTTATAAGGAGGACACTACATGTATGAGACGATAACCTGACCACAATAAGGACATCATGGCTGGTTATAAGGAGGACACTACATGTATGAGAAGATAACCCGACCACAATAAGGACATCATGGCTGGTTATCAGGAGAACACTACATGTATGAGAAGATAACCCAGCCACAATCAGGACTTCATGGCTGGTTATCAGGAGGACACTACATATATGAGAAGATAACCTGACCACAATATGGACATCATGGCTGGTTATAAGGAGGGGACACTACATGTATGAGAAGATAACCTGACCACAATAAGGACATCATGGCTGGTTATAAGGAGGGGACACTACATGTATGAGAAGATAACCTGACCACAATAAGGACATCATGGCTGGTTATCAAGAGGACACTACATGTATGAGAAGATAACCCGACCACAATAAGGACATCATGGCTGGTTATCAGGAGGACTCTACATGTATGAGAAGATAACCTGACCACAATAAGGACATCATGGCTGGTTATCAAGAGGACACTACATGTATGAGAAGATAACCTGACCACAATAAGGACATCATGGCTGGTTATAAGGAGGGGACACTGCATGTATGAGAAGATAACCTGGACACAATAAGGACATCATGGTTGGGTTTCTGACAAGTTCCTGCATTCATGGACATATCCATTAGCAACTTATCAAGACAACAGACAGCACTAAGATGCAAAATTTGTATTCATTTAGATTTGCAAAAATGTTTCATTTTTATTTTTATTTTTTTACAAAACAAATATGATCGTGGCAAAACTCCTTTCTAGGGATTGTCAGAGAATATTAGGTAATGTCTGGAAGTAACTGCAGGATATGTTCTAAAATAACAAACCAAGTAGTGCTCAATGGTTACATTCAGCACCTAAGCTCTGGTGGCCTTTGCTGATTTTTGTATACTTTTTGTGCAGTGAAGATCTTCCATCCATCCATGTGATTTGTGCAGCCAGTCAGTGTCCTCAGCAGTGATGCTAGCATGTTCCGTATGTGACGGCTGAGCACTCTGACTGGCTGCCGCTATCACAGAGATGGCATATCTCCACTGCAGAAAAGTATATAAAAATTAAAAGGCCACTCAAGATTTGGTGCTGGAGCGGAACTGGAATTGACAGATTCTGTACGGCTCTCCAGCTGTTGTAAAACTACAACTCCCAGCATGCATACTTGCTCTGCTGTTCTTGGAACTCCCAGGGAAGTGAATGGAGCATGTTGGGAGTTGTAGTTTCACAGCAGCTGGAGGGCCAAAGGTTGATGACCCCTGACATATCCCAGGGATAGGTCATCACTATCAGTTCGGTGGTGGTCTAACATCCAATCAGCTGTTTTCATTAGCTGACACACAGAGAATGGAGCAGGGAGCAGACAGCTCTGTTCTCCGTGTAGTGGCCACACCAGGTATAGCAGATCAGTTTCCGTTCACTTGAATGGGAGTTAAGCTGCAGTGATTCCGTTCAGTCACTACACAGAGAACAGAGCTGTCTTCTTCCTGCTCCATTCTCTGTGCATCAGCTATTAAAAACAGCTGATTGGGTGTTAGACCACCACCGATCTGATAGTGAGGACCTATCCATGAATATTTCTAGCCTGGAAAACCCCTTTCATTTCTTAATATGACTTTATAAGGGTCCATTCACACAGAGGAAAGTGGTGAAGAATTTCAGTGCTGAAAAAAAGCTTCCCATTGACTTCAATGGGTTCCTTTTTCTGCTAGTCACTTCAGAAACCTGATCCACAGTGGTCCCAGGTGTCGGACCCCCGCTGATCTTTGATTGACAAGCCGGCTTGGTCATTAATCGTGTAAGCCTGGAAAATCCCCTTAAGTGATACATTACTGTTTCTACATTAAGCCTAATAATTAAAGGGGTTTTCCAGTATTTCGATATAGACGACCTATCCTTAGCATAGCCTATCAATATCAGATCAGCAGGAGTTTGACACCCGGCACCCCACCGATCAGCTGTCCTCCACAGCTGTTGGAACTATACAGTGGATACTACTCAAGTCCTCATGGTCTCTACAATGCCAACAAATATGTTGGGATATTGGAAACTGTTCGAGATCAACGTTGAAAGGTCTGGAGATAGTTGGCCAGCGATTCTCATGCCACATAGTTTTTCTAGGAAGCCAAAAACTTGTAGCCATAATTGTCATTTTTGTTGCATGTAAATTTTGTGGCAAAAACTTCACCTTTTCCCCATATATTTATGCTGCTTACTACTCCACTTGTACTAGAACTTGGGTTGGGCATTGGCGCGGCTCCACAGCCAGATACAGTTATCATTCTCTGGCACAAATGTTAACTGAAATCAATGCCCGCCCCTAGCCGGTATAGAGTTCATTTCTGGTACAGACTGCTCCAAGATGCATCCAAGTCATTACAATGTGTACACCACTTAATAATGTCATCACACCTCACTTTAGGGTAAGTCGACACAGAGAAATTTAGATCTGATTTTGAGGCAGCCCTCTGTACAGGGACAGAATCTGGAATCTAAGGTGGAAGACTGGCACAAATTCATCTCTAAACTCCACAGTTAGAGTTTCTGCAGCTTACATATCAGCTTTACTGTATAGCCTAGGACAGGATGGGCAGAGTCTATTCATTAAAGGGCAAGCAACTAAATGACCGCTCTGTTCTACCAATGGAGTCCATAAATAGGGTCAGACTATGGGGTCACATTATACACATGGGGGGGCAATATACAATGGAGTAAGCACCACACCAATCACAGTCAACGGTTAAGCATTAATGGGTCATGTAGATCCCGGGCCAAGCGCGCCTCTAAGTTCATCTACACTCCTCAGGATGAAAGTAAAGTTGAAAACTATGGCAGTACACAGGAGCCATCAGCTCTGCTCCTTGTTGTTCCCCCTTCATGCCTGTTGTGCTTGTGGCCAATGAGGGATAATATCCCCCGTATTAGCAGATAATATCATACTTGCCCTCACTGTCCTGCAGACACATAAAATCTGTCTGTCCTTAAGAGGAATATGACTCACAGCTTGTTCAGGGTCTGGTGTATAAGGCAGAAGGGAGTCCAGTAGGGTCAGAAGGATGTGGGTATTGAGGCCGAGGAATCTATCAGTAGTAAGGGTAACATCTTGGAGATCGATGGCAGGATCAAAGGGGGTAATACCTTGTAGACTATCAAAGGATGAGGCACAATGAGATTACATGGGGTACTTAATTTTTGGGGCTCTATGAAGGAGCTCTGTTTTGAGGCCACTATGTTGGCACTATTAATCTCGGGGACAATATGGGAGCACAGTGCTTGGCACTGTTTTTTCGGTGGATACTGTTGGCACTATTACAGTCAGGTCATTCTAGTTGGCACAGTTATTCTCGGGGATATTATGTGGGCACACTGAGGACATACTTTGGACACTATAGAGGCATAGTAATCAGGTCACTTATTTTGTGGCCGATATCTGCTGAGCAGTCATTTTTAGTTGGCACATATGACATTCACATCTGGTCGGCTACAGACCAGAAGAACAGAAAAACGGACAGCAATGGTTCCATGATATGAAAGACACAAGTGTATCCCAAGGGACCCCTTTGACTATATAATAGGGTTTGTTGGGTGTCTATTTGTGTGTTGTTGTTGTTTTTTTTACTGGAATTTCCAGATGTGATCGTAGCCTAAGGGTGAATTCACACTGAGTAAACGCTAGCTTATTTTGTAGAGTAAAATTACACTTGTAAATTTTGCTATCCAATTGACTTCAATGTCATTTTACAGGCGTATTTTTACAGGCGTATTTTTTACAGGCGTATTTTTTACAGGCGTATTTTTACACTTGTAAAAAAATATCATTGAAGTCAATGAGATAGCAAAATTTACAAGTGTAATTTTACTCTACAAAATAAGCTAGCGTTTACTCAGTGTGAATGCACCCTAATAGTGAAATAGGAACACTATGGACGCACAGTTACAACAAACAGGCCTCATGCCCATAACCGTGTGCACAGTCAGTGTGCTACCCTTGTTTTTCGCGGCTAGTACACTGTCCCATTAATTTCTGTGGTCCCATACCCACGACCGTATATTTTCACAGTCCAGTGTATGGGGCCATTAGCAAAACTCAGGGCAGGTCCTATTCCTGTCCATTTTTGCAGCCGTGCTAACTGGTCTCAAAGTATAGGGCAGTTCATGGGGGGAACAGGGATGACATCAGTGCCATTCAATCACAGCCAGCGACACGAACATGGTTGTGTGCATGCCATTATACTTAATGATGAGGGATACAGACAGAAGGTGTCTGCCTGTCATTCTATGTTTTTTTATTTCAGTTTGTTGTTCTGATCCTATGATGGATCAGAGAAATACCCCAAAATGAAGATGATGTGAATTTGGCCTATGTGAGGGTGACGACTCAGCAGTAGAGTTTCTGGTGATCATAACATATATGTATCCCTTATCTAAAACCTTAAAAACCCTACATATGTCCGGAAAAATCTATGATGCAGGTAATTGTAATATCCACGAAAAACTGGACAGTAGAATAGAAAAAAATGTAATAGAAGTAGCTGGCAGTAATGAATATAGTAAGGGCCGGTCTTCTGGGGCTCAGCTTCTACATTCTTAACGTAGGTGTCTGACATAGGGGTGCATTATACAGTATATCGAAACAAACCCTTATGTGCAAAGAACTCCAATGCTATAAGTTAGTGTACACATAGGGAGCCAGCAACGTATAGCATCAGCATTATTCCCTAATAATACAGGGTATAATAATGGTAATACATTTTATAACTTCAGAAGATCATTTCTTGTATTTCTCCTCCACCAGGGTGAGCATATAACATGGACTTGTCTGCATTCAGTGATGATCTGGATGATGATATTGCGGCTCAGTATGTTATACATCAAAGTCTTCAAGAGGTCTACAAGAAGGATTCTATAGTGGAAGCCATAGAAAGCAACAGGTACAAATAATACATATATACCGGACCTATTCCTACTGTGTCCATACTATCACCATCTGCCAGGCCCTTACTTTCTGCTTCCTTTAATGGAATCTGCCATTTCATTTCCTTTCTGCCCAGTCTTCATTGACAGCTCAGCTATATCATTGTAGAAGAGGGTAACATAGTAGAGATGAGCGAACACTGTTCGGATCAGCCGTTCCGAACAGCACGCTCCCATAGAAATGAATGGAAGCACCTGGCACGTACACTTTGCCGGCGGCCGGCCGGCGTCACAAGTGCTTCCATTCATTTCTATGGGAGCGTGCTGTTCGGATCGGCTAATCCGAACAGTGTTCGCTCATCTCTATAACATAGAAGCTAGAGCTGATGATAAAAACCAATGGGAAGGGATGGAGTATCTATAGATAGGTGCCTATGGCTGTGACCTGTAGTTCAGTTTCTTGTTGGCAATACTTGCTAACATTAGGGTTGAGCCGATCTTGACTTTTCAGGATCGATTTTGAAATCCGATTTCCGATCATTTTTCATTTGAACCCGATCTCGATCCCAATTCCGATCCCAATGCAAGTCAATGGGATTTTTTTTACTAATCGGAGATCGGATTTAAAAACAATCCTATTCACTATACAGCATGGAATCTAACAATTGAACGCTTTAATTGTTAGAATCCATGCTGTGTAGTGATTTTTTTTAATCACTAAGTAGCCAGAGGATTTTTTTTTTTTTTTTAATCCTCTGGCTACTTAGTCCCCCCTGGTGTCCACTTACCTGCAGAGATGGCTGCTCCGGTGCCCGGTGTTCTCGTTCTTTAGGGTTAGGAGAGTGTGGGTGGGTACTGGGAGGGGCAATGTCACGTCTCCCCGCCCTGTACCTGCCCACACTCTCCTAAGCCACAAGCCCCGCCTTCTTCCTAGTTCTTTAAACACTAACCTGGGAGGCGGGAGCAGCGAGGCCAAGAACGACAAGAACACCGGGCACCGGACCAGCCATCTCTGCAGGTAAGTAGCTACTAGAGATGTTAGCTAGTCTCCCATTAGAATGAATGGACGCAGCCGGCGCGCAGGGGGTTAAGACACTGTCTGCGGACTGCTTCCATTCATTCCTATGGAACCGCAGCGGAGCCTTCACACTGAGTATACACTCAGTGTGAAGGCTAACATTGTTAGCTTTTCCCACAATGCTTGGCCATTAGCAAAGCATTGTGGGAAATAATCACCGATCTTGATCCCACCTAAAAAGATTGTGTTCGGAATTCCGATCGTGATCGTGAAATTTTCTCGATCGCTGATTGAAATTCGGTCTTTTCCAAACACGATCGCTCAACCCTAGCTAACATACATTCGGTCAGTTACAAGAACGAGCGGATAAATAGAAGGAAGAATGACTGTAGGATCCGACTACACAGGATTTGTTTGTAGTCTGTAACTATGGAGACACAGGTCTGTTTATATGTGAAACAATAGGAGATTCTTATTCAAGTCTGTTGGCAACGTTCTTCTATTTTCTATGTTAAGATGCAGCAAAGCAGTGACTACTCTTTAATTTTTCAGGTTCTTACAATAGGGAACCCTTATGTTGTTCTTGTTGTTCCTTGTTTTTATCTTGTCCTGATTGTATTATTGATACCGAACCTCAAACCTATTACTAGTTATCATTTATTTCTGCATAAAGATGTGGATTAGGGATTGATCAGATCTGATTACCGTATTTGATCTTCATAGATCATGGTCTACATTTATAGCCATATCTAAATATATAAAAAAAATTATTTTTTTCTTCGGCAGCTCTTACTCCAGTTCTGAGCATGAAAAGATTGTCGCCGCTATTCGGTTTGGTATGTATCAGTACATATGATAGATTGTACAGAACAGTGGGGTTATATAGGCACCATATACGCCTGTAATTTATACATATATTTCCATACTTGCATGTTGAGACCAATGAAAATTCTACTTAATGGTTTTTATACCCTATAGTACACATGCTGTGGATGTAGCCACTAAGACTAATGTGGGGACCCAGTTGTTCTTGGCCGTGGTCCTATCTACCAGACCCCAATTAATGTGACCCTTCTGATGTGTCTAATAGGGGTTGGCGTAGACTCAGAGATCATTTTTTAATGAATGTATAAAAAGCCAGTATAACCTGATCTACCTACAGGCGATGAACAGACATTAGAAAAGTTGTGCGTCCATGAGTCTGCATTCTATGAGAAGGATGATCGGGGTTGGATTCCACTTCATGAGGCCGCAGCTCAGGCAGATAAAACCATCCTGGAAATGACATTCAAAGGTGAGTGACTTGTGAGCTGCTCCATAGATATTATATAACCCTGAGACTTGGCTCTGTGTATGGTATTAATAACCCATTATATTCCTGCAGCTACAGATTACAGTGCTTGGGAGCAGGAGACCCTGCTAGGTGAAACCCCCCTGTCTGTGGCTGTTGACCACTGCAGAATGGACAATGTCAGCTTCCTGCTGGCAAATAGCTGTGACCCGGATGCCAAAAATGACGCAGAAGATTCTCCTCTCGTTGTTGGTAAGTCATTTCTCGCTGTTCAGTATGAACGTGCATCCATGGCCAGGACATTCTGCTTAGAATAAGGCTTGGATATTGTATATAATAAGGCTCCATTATTTCCTTATATAATATATTTTGTCTAAGTCCTAATTCATTTCAAGATTTGTGCTTGCTGTCATTGAATCTTATAAATAACTGTGTGACAGCCCTAGATCACCAGAGATCCCTACATTATCCCCCTTCACTGACCTAGACAACCAGAGATCCTTACATTATCCCCCTTCACTGACCTACACAATCAGAGATCCTTACATTATCCCCCTTCACTGACCTACACAATCAGAGATCCTTACATTATCCCCCTTCACTGACCTACTGTTATGGCCAAATTATAGAAAGGATTGTGAGGCAGAAGGTGACCTCAATTTCCTTCCCAAAATCCACTTTGTGAATACAGGCTTTATGCCCGAAACCTGTCTAATATGGTTTGCCTCGATGTTATGTGGCCCTGTATATCTAATTGCTTGGACTGAATGCATTGTAATACTGTCCACAGCTTATGTACGGTATAAACATATATTGTCCTTTGTTTTCAGCAATACGTCACGCATCTTATGATACGGCATCACTATTACTGCGCCATAATGCAAATGTAAATTTAGCATGTGCGGATAACAGGTCCGCTCTCCACGAGGCAGCAAAACTGGGGCGCAAGGACATTGCAGGTCTCCTACTTCGTTCAGGAGCTGAGCCCGACTACACCAGTAACTTTGGGTTTACGCCCCTGGCCCTGGCTGCACAGAATGGACATACGGATGTGATGGAGTTACTCATTCAAAAAGGTATCACACTGAATACTATATACCCTGTATATCCTTACTCATATATCATTGGTATGTTACAAGAAGTCAAATATCAAATGTCCCAAAGCTTCTGATATTATTATGGTGCCATCATTCACGGATGTCTGGACCATGAAAATACGATGGAGCACATTGTGGACATCCGTCAGGACAACCCCTGTCTGTATGTATCACAGGATAGAGGACCAGCAGGGCCTGGACCGGTCACTTCACTCACTGGCATTACTACTGGCTAATGTAACATGTACAAGCATATCATAGGAAGGTGGGAGAATAAATGTTTCATAAAGCCGACACAAAACTCAATAGGTCACCATTAGTACTAGGGCCCGACCACAGTGAGGAGCCGGCTGAATAATGAAGATTTTGAGCTAGTACCCTACAGCTCTATTCACTGTCTATAGGGCCGACAGAAATAGCTGTGCTCTGTACTGCGCCCATAGTCTATCTACTGTATCTATCTATCTTTTGTTCCATTACTGTAGGAGCATGTGTCATGGCGCAGGCCTCTGACTCCGCGTCTATCCTCTTCGAGGCGGCTGCCGCTGGTAACCCGGATGCTGTATCCCTACTCTTGGAGTACGGCGCAGATGCCAATATACCAAAACACTCTGGTCATTTACCTATACACCGGGCTGCATACCGAGGACATCTCTTGTGAGTACACATTACAACTTCTCTAAATTATCCATTTGTACTCAACAGGTCCTTTTTCTCTTTACCTTATTTTTTGTTCTACAAACAGCACCACTCTTGTCCAGGAGGTTGCAGCTGGTATTGCAATTCAGCTTCATTCACGTGCTGTTGGAAAACAGAAAGTAGACCCTCTTTGATTCCATACACCTACCCCTCTGTCTCCCCACCAGAGTGGACAGGTCATATTGTCCTCCATGGCTTTTGTAGGACTTCTATTTGCATACAGGTTATCCAGCCCTATATAAAATCAGATAGAAACACATTAGTCAACCTGCTGACAGCTCCATCTCAATGATATGAAGCCACGCTGCCAAGTGTATTTCTACGGTGATGATCAATCATTATACATAGTGTTCTAATTCAGTAGCATTAGCGCCATATTAACAGCGGTCATACCACAGTGTGTGAACATGACCAAACATTCCGTATACTTACATCTATCAATGTAGTGTTATAGTAAAATAATCTCACTGACAACCGCAGGAAGGAGGGTTAGTTGGTATTAGGTGACTATTCATGGACAGCAGTAGATACAACTATGGTGACATCTGGTTTATTAGTGGTTTAGTGCAAAAGACCCTGGTGGGCATTGCCCCCTCCCCATGACCTCTGTGAGAGGGGGTATCCAAACATACCCAAGTTCCATTAAACAATTGTTTGGTATCACTGTATGTAGGGCCGTGGAGTTTCTACGATATAAGGATAAGGTGGTGGGGGTGTATTATTTATTTTGCTGTGCCCATTATATGTTGACATTGTAACAGATCAATGCATGTGTCCCATGTTACACTATGAAGGTCGGTAAGGTCTTCGGTCTGTTATGTGCAGGGCTTTACGGTTGCTGATCCCAGTTACTGACTTGAGTGCGATCAGAAGAAGTGGCATCAGTCCAGTCCACTCAGCCGCTGCAGGAGGACACCCCGAGTGCCTGGATCTTCTCCTCAGATCTGGTTTCGATGTGAACTTCATGCTGGCCCAAAGGGTTCGCAAGGGTTATGATGATGAGAGAAAGTCAGCCTTGTACTTTGCAGTTTCTAACAGTGATATTTCTTCGGCCAAGCTCCTCCTGGACGCGGGGGCTCTTCCCAACCAAGACCCAATTAACTGCCTACAGGTGGCTCTAAGAATGGGCAACTACGAACTGGTCAACCTGTTGCTCCGCCATGGCGCCAATGTCAACTACGTCTGCAAGGTCAACCCTTTGCACTTCCCCTCGGCCCTGCAGTATGCTCTGAAGGATGAAGTCATACTACGGATGTTACTGAACTATGGCTACGATGTATATAAGTGTTTCGAGTGTCCTCATGGAAAGAATGTACATTCTATACTTGGATATGAAGGATGGACGTCCACCATCATCAAAGATACTATGGTATGGAGTAAATTCATGATTTATCTAATGTATCTCCATGTTTATATGTATTAAATACCCCTAGTCTTATTAAGCTTGAGAACGGGAAAGAATCCTGTACAGCCCAAATGTACTTTGACTGAAGGTGCTCATTGTGTATCGTGTCTCTTCAATGGTGTGGATTTCTTCTTAGAACGCTTTCCTCCCACACTCCAAGAAGAATCTCCATATAACCATTTCCCTGCTCATATTAAGACTTTGGAGCCCTCAGTAAATGGGTCTCCATCAATTCACAATGTTATCATAAACTATGGCAGTATCCAATATGGCACCTTTACTACTCTAAAGGGGATAGTTACCCAGTCTCTCCACACTCCATATTCTTCAACATCTTTAGCTCCTCTAACTATAAAAATAGATATTTCTGGAATTGGCAAAACCAAGCAGGCTGCTAATATCTTGTGCTAGCTTCAGGCTCTGTTCACACTAACATTAGACTTCCCTATTTAGAAAAAAAAAAAAAAAAAAGTAGAAGGCCTGATCATAGAATGAATCTGTTTTAATATTTTTAAAGGGATTCTATAATTAAAAACTTTTTTTTCTAACTAACACGTCGGAATAGTCTTAAGAAAGGTTATTCTTCTCCTACCTTTAGATGTCTTCCTCGCCCCACTGTTCGGTTAAAAATCAGTTTTCCGTCATTATGCAAATTAGTTCTCTCACAGCACTGAGGGCGTCCCCAATGCTGCCAGAGAACTCTCTCCAGCGACGCCTCCATTTTCTTCAGCAACCGCCTCTTCACTCATCTTCTGGCTGGGGTCAGACTTGTGCGCCTATGCAGTCGGCTCTGTCAGCGGGCCGCAGGCAGAGCTGAGTGCACTTGCCAGCGGCCATTTTTTTTTTTGAGCATGCACAGCAGGAGCGTACTGCGCATGCTCAAAAAAAAATGGCTGCTGGCAAGTGCACTCGGGTCTGCCTGCGGCCCGCTAGCAGAGCTGACTAAGGCGCACAAGTCTGACCCCAGCCAGAAGATGAGTGAAGAGGCGGTTGCTGAAGAAAATGGAGGCGTCGCTGCAGAGAGCTCTCTCGCAGTGCTGCAAGAGAACTAATTTGCATACCGACGAAAAACTGATTTTTTTAAATTTTTTTGCAAAGCAGTAATGTATACCATGAAGTGTATGTTATGGGTTTTTTTTACAATGGAAGCCTGGTGGAGCCATCCTGTAGTATACATTGTGATACAGCGCAGTCGTCTATTAGAAGTATACATTCCTGATTTATATCTCCAATGGTGGCTCCAGAGCCTTAGCCAAACATGATATATCAGTGGCAGTTGATAGATGTATTAATAAAAAGCTCCCTTGTTTTGTTGAGAATATAAGCTCTTGCTATATTGCTCAAGGTTCCCACATCGTTGACATCTGTGGTTACCATTGGGCATGAACAACAATAGTGATCATCTACTAGACATTGAGATTATTTGCCACGTCTTGTACATACCTGTCACTCTCTCTCGCTCAGTTCTGTGAGGTCATCAGCCTGACGTGGCTCCGGCATCTCTCCGGGAATGTTGTTCGGGTCATGCTGGACTATGTTGAGCATGTGGACTTTTGCTCCAAGCTTACAGACACGCTTAGAAAGCAGACACTTTGGCCCGAAATTCACTACATCTCAAGTAAGTATCCGATGATGTCAAGCAAGTACTCGATTACATTTCTATTAGATAAAGGACATTCAATGGGCAGTAATCCTCCATGATGACCCCATGTTCTCCTAGGTTAACCAGACTTCAAGATACAGCACAGTATCCATCATGTATAGGAACCCACTAGTACTGACAACCACTGTACCTTTATACACCCTCATACAGATACATTACAGATTGGGAAAGTTTCATTGTTAAAAAACAAAATCCAGATGGGACCATAAAACGGTTATTACAGGAAAGGTATTTTGAGGAGAGGCAAATACTTTCCAGACAGAACACTTCCAGTTCCCTTTTGTTTTTCAGCCAATCCACGCTCCCTAAAGCACCTGTGCCGTCTAAAGATCCGCAAATGTATGGGAAGGCTTCGTCTACGCTGTCCGGTTTTTATGACTTATCTCCCTCTACCCAACCCCTTAAAAGATTTCATCCTGTACAAGGAATACGATCTGTATGGAAAAGGCGAGTTTACACGGACCTGGTAAAAAGCCACGGGAGAATTTTCAGTCTACGACTTCCTCACTACTTGGGCTATTTTAATAATTTATTAATAATCTGGTTTTATTCTAAGGAAATCATCGGATTAGTGAAAACATGAAAAAAAGAATAAAAAAAATATTAACATCAAAGGTAAACTTATCTTGGTGGAGGCAGCACTTCGGTCAGGTCAGTGTTTGTACAAGCAATGCTTTCTGGACCATCCCTTTATTTTTTCAACCCATAAATCAGGTTATAAAAATAAGGGATAAGTGAGATCCCCAACAATCAGGAGTCCCTCCCAGTCAATGAAGCGGCAGTGTGCTTGTGTGACCAGCGCTCCATGTACTGCCGTAGGGCTGCCAGGACTGCAATCTCTGCCACGAATGGAGCGCTAGGAACACAAGTTCCAGCCAGGGAGGATGCAGGGGGTCTTTCGGGCTCCCAATTTTCTGATTGCTAGGTGTTCAACTGCTGTGATGAGGGAAGTGTGTCCATCATGGCACAAAGCCTTTAAGATGTAGTCCAAATTCTGAGACTACCTCTGAAAAAGAATGCAGCTCTACATTAAAAAAAAACAACAACAAAAAAAAAACTTTGTGAACTCAACTTTAAAGAGGACCTTTCACCACCTTACAAGTCCGGTTCTTGACATAATTTAATAGTATCTGCTCCACTGATGCTCTATCCCCCACCATTCCTGAGCAATCAATGCTGTTACTTTTGGAACCTGATATACTATTTAGTCTCTCTATTGTCTGCTCATGCCTGACAATGGGTGATATTCTGAGGTCTAGCACTGGCTGGAGGCCTCTGCCTGACAGTATAGAGCTTAAAAAGTATATCAGGCACCAAAACTACCTGCACTTGTTGCTCAGAAATGGAGAGGGCTAGAGAGAAAATTCCAACTGTGCCAGAATCAGTGGAGCAGTGACTATTAACGTGAATTGGTGAAGGTGGTAAAAGGTCCTATCTGAAAGGCACCCCCTCTTAATCTATAAACACCTCATTTTAACCAAATGTGAAGGTTCCCACGTGAGTTCAGCTCTCAAGCCTAACTTGGTTATATAACCTGCCTGATTGCGGAGTATGGCCTCATACACATGAACCTATTCCATCCAGTAAACACGGTCTGTGCGTGGACAGTATTTCCCATAATGATCAGCTGAACGGGCCAATCACTATTGTACTAGACCGACATTATTGTGTGAATTTAGTACAGTAACCATCGTCCCGTCCGGGATATCATGGCCACATAGCGGACTGTGATGTGGTGAGTGCCATCCATGCACACAGCTGTGGTCAGTCTATGACATGAGGCCAAAAAATAAAAAAATGTGGTCATGAGAAAGCCCCTTTGAGAGAAAACCGGCTACATGGAATGAATATCAGCTTACACTAATTAAAATGTTGATTTAAAAACAAATATATTTGCCTCCAATGCTATAGATAACTCTGTACAGTTTACATATATGTAAGAATTGCTTTATATTAATAAAAATCCTCTGTTGCTTTGGCAAGGCAGAATTGTATGTAGTCCTCCCCCCCCAAAAAAAAAAAAAAAGCCAACAACTGGAAATTGCATTTTAAACCAGGTCATATGAACAGGCACATGTAGTACCACGTTTCCCCCACAGTGGTCGGTGCAAGAGAAATGTGGGGGCGCTTGCATTTTCAAGACCCAAATCTAGATGAAACTTTTTAATCTAGCCCAAAGTTAGGCTACAGCAAGATGGCGGCCTGGGATGTGATGCAATGTAGATGCATAGTAGGACACTAACTACAAAGTAAACCGAGAAAGACACAATCCTAAAATTTTCGCATTCACCAAATAAATCCACAGAGTCGGTTTAGTAAAATGCTTTCTTGTGCCATTACCACATAGAACAGACACATACACAGAACTTCCAAAAAGGTAAGACAGATTCTTAAAAAGTCTCAACTATTTAGTGTTATATACAAGTCACAACCACTTAAATCACAAGGCATGGTCGTAGTCTGAGGGCGCCGCGGACAGACAGAGGTCTACAATTGTCCATAGTGGTGATTGATCATGTAAGGTCTGGAAATACGCTTGATCATATTGCCATTTTAAAGGGGCTCTCCACAGGATAGGTCATCAGTATGTCATTTGTGGGGGTCCAGCACCCCTACAGATCAGCCATTGCAGTAATCTCCGGCGGCTGTATGCAGAACCGCTCCTAGTTAATATTAGCAGCGCTGCAGATGCCTGGACGCACCACTATGCAGTGGACAGGGGCTGGAAAACCCCTTTAAACAGGACTACAACATGAGGCTCCAAGTGTCTTGTGCCTCAATATTGTGAATAGGCTGCGACATCATTTATAGGATCAGCAATTATTTTCTATCTGCGATTTATAAAGAATCTTCCACCAACTCCAACTCTTCGCATCCTTTAATAGCTGCTGCTCCATGGATTCTGCCACAGGTGGACTTTTTTCTGTAGCCCCCACTATTCCTGAGCAATCAATGCTGTTAGTTTCAGCAACAGATAGACTTGTTTGGCTCTCTACTGTCAGGTGGGCGGTCCTAGGCTGAGCAGCCAATCAGGGACCGCCCACCTGACAGTAGATTCTAAATAGCATATTAGGTGCTGAAACTAACAAATGATTGCTCAGGATTGGTGGGGGCTAGAGAAAAAATTCCAACTGTGCTGGTACCTGTGGAGAAGCAGCTATGGAAGGACATCAAAAGCTGGAGCTGGTGAAAGGTCCCCTTTAAGACCCAGCGGAAGGCTTGCCCCTATATAATACAATGCTAATGAAACCGAAAACACCTGAAAATATCGGCATTGTAAGTTTTCCTGGTAAATGACATTTAATTCTACAATCATATTTATACAGTATGGTTTCTAGATTATAAATTATATCAATCAATATAAATGGATTTGAGGCACAGACCATAAATATTTTCACCTTAAAAACAAAACAAAAAAAAAACAATTAAAAAAAATAATCAATGTAAAGCAATGATCAAGGTAAAGTTTATGGGGGAAATGTATGACAACCAATCAGGCCTTCTAAAAAATGAAAGGAAGAATTTGATTGGTTGCAATGGAAAACTCCACTTTTGCTTTGAACCAGTTCTGAAACATCTCCCCCTATGTTTCTCTTCCGGTACTACAAAGCGTCCATTAACCAGAGCAAACATGGTCAAGATGAGAGAATTCCATCTAAAACTGGGCGTATAGTCTAGTCAGAGGAAGATGGCCACCTCTCTCTATAACAGGGGTCAGCAACCTTAAGCTACCGTGAGGCTACAACTCCCAACATGCTCCATTCACTTCCATGGGAGTTCCAAGAACAACAGAGCAAGTATGCATGCTGGGAGTTGTAGTTTTACAACAGCTGGAGTGGCGACTGTTGCCTACCCCTGCTCTGTAAGGTCATATATGCATACAGTCCCAATTTTAGCGGTACAATCCTGTGAACCAGACTACAAAAAGGAGCATGGTATAAAAACCCTGTCCAAAAGTAGGCATTTAGAGGGCATTCCTGCAGTGGGGCATAAATGACCCAAATTTGATGGTTTATGCACCAGGCAGATTTGCTTTGCCTCTGGAAGTCAAATGGCGTCAAACAGAGGGATCGTATCTGGTTGTATATGGCATGGGAGTCGAATGTACGGTATAACACAATGGTCTCCAACCTGTGGCGTACAGCAAACATTTCACATACTATATCATTATACAAGAGTATTTCTGAATAAAAGGACTTTTAGGTAAAAAAAATAAAAATAAAAATCTGATCTTATTATGCAGTGAATCATACAGTGATCATTGTCAATCATTGATTAGCCCCGCCCACTGGATTCAAATATCCCCAGTGAGCAGGAACGTGAATTAAAGTTATTCAGAATATTTTCCTACTAAACTATATATCAATCTGCTCAGCTCCTCTTGCTCTATAACATGGGCCTACACATAAGACATTGTGGCAAGTTCACTTTAAAGTCCTATTAAGCCTATTGACTATTTTTGGACAATTCAAAACCAGATAAACCCTTTAAATACATCTGACACCTCAGCAGTGGTATATAGATGAATATAGAAATGCATTACAAAGATCAATTTACAAATATCATAAGCAAATAACCTTTCCCATCAAAAAACATAAAGCAAATAAACCAGCGAACCTGTCTATAAGTTACCAACTGTTCGGAAAATATTAGCCTTCAGACATGGACATCTAGTCAGAGAAATTCCCTGGTCAAGTTTGACCTCTAAGCACTGTCCGGGATTAGGAAACAAGGAGGGATTTCTTGTCCTTCCAGAAAGAAGACCACGTCTGTCCATAGGCTGGCTCTGGTATTACATTACATGTGATTGGGACTGAACTGCAGTACCAAACACAGCCTGTGGCCAAAAGTGGCACTGTTTCTTAAGATAAAAAAGGTGTTTTTTTCCCCCCAATCATGGTTAACCCCCTTCAATGAGTTATTAATCTATATACAAAGATTAGTGCAAAAGATTACATTCACAAAGAAATGAATTCATATAGGCTCATAGTCCATATGACACAAATCGTAATAGGAAATTTGGCTTTGGATGAATAGAATTAAAAGTCTATGTAATGTGAAACAAACTCCAAGGACGGAGGATTCTTAAGATGTGTGACATGAATGGCCAGAGCTGGGGTGCAGAAGACACCTTCTTTACTGTAGGATAAATCCACTTTTAGGGAACCCGTCACTAGGAGCCAAGCTGATCTCTAGGCGCCATAGGCTGCCAACCATTAGACATGGCACGCAATGTTGTGGCACCTTAGACTGGATATTTCTGATGCTTCTATTCACAACTATGGAGAGGTACATTATAGGCTTGTTCTGCTTACCAGTCAAGAATAGGGATCTGAGCCCTTCACTTTTGGCAACTTTAGGGGTCCCAAAGGCCAGACCATCCATCTAACTAATTTGGATAACCCATCTAATTGATGGATCATATACATTACAAAAAGGACTGTCATGGGACAAGTAGACCAGGACATCTACACAAGTACGCTGCTTCGGCAGTGGCCCTAGCCATCACCGGGGTTCCCAGACAGAACCATAG
The DNA here is from genome assembly GCF_031893055.1 of Leptodactylus fuscus. NCBI lineage: Eukaryota > Metazoa > Chordata > Amphibia > Anura > Leptodactylidae > Leptodactylus > Leptodactylus fuscus. The sequence continues at coordinate 29,012,934 of NC_134273.1, forward strand.
CCGAAAGTATGCGTACAAGATGCCTTTAAATGAGACTCACCAGGAATTTCTTTCTACTTTCTCTGGTTGTAGATACTGTACCTGGGAGTTCTGGGCTGGTTCTGGCCCCCGGGTTGCTCCATCTCCTTCCTACTGTGCTATGGGGGCCGGCGGACTATATTAAAGCCAGCCCACATAGCACAGGTAAGTGGTGGAGAAAAGAGCGACCCCGGAGAGCCCCTTTAAATAAAGGTTTATAGAGAGTCTCTGCACACACCGGAGGAGATTTAAAGAACTGGTGCAAAGCAAGAAGCAGTTTCCAACGGGAATCAGGTTGCGGCTTTTCTTTTTCCAAAATACATAAGATGGAATCTGGGCGACTACTCCATTATTGCTTTGCACTATTTGTGATACCTCTCCCCCAAAAGTGATAGAGATGAAAAATTGTCCCCTGTCACATATTAGTATGTATATAGACACAATCGTATACCAACAGTAAGAAACTCCAACCAACAGCAGAGGAGTGGGAAAGCAGAATTCCATGTAAGAGACAACAAACCACCAAGACCCCAAATCTCCCATCTGTTTTGTAAAATTTACCAAAAAAATAATAATCAGATTTGACCGAGGTGAAGTCGCCGGTCCGTGAATCGGGGCCGTCTGTCAGATCTGCTGCATATATTACCTAAAGGCTTTCAGGATAACCATAGCTATACAAGAGCTCTGCTACTTCAGCCTCACATGCTTCTTGTGCCATAGACGTGAGCAGGATGGTGTCGCTGACAAGTCTCTGCTTGAGGCCAGCCTCACGCCTCAGATTCCCCTTTCTTCTTTCCGTTCTCGCTGTGGTCGCCATCCTCTGATTGGTTGGCGCCAAGAACAACAAAATGTCCCTCTAGGCCCGTCTGGTTGGGTCTGTTGGAAGCTGCTATCAATCGACTCTGCTCTTCCAAGTCCTGAAACAATAAATGGAGATTTTGGTTTTTGCCCTTTTGGTATCAGTGTGGATTCTCCAGATGAATCTTGTCCCTTAAAGGAGCTGCCCAGAATAAGAAAAACTAGTGTGCTTTCTTCTCCCAAAATACCCTTGTTATGGGCTGTGTTTGTTTTTAAAAGTTCATTCCTCTTAAGAGAATGTGGCTGAGCCGTAATACCAGTCACAGTCCATGGACAATGGTGGCGCTGTTTCAGGCAGAAAAACCAACCCCCCCCCCCCCCCCGATACTATTTTCCACATGCACACCAGGCACAATACCTTTTCTATCTGCTTCTGTTTACTGATTTCTTTCTCTTGCTTTTCCTTTACTTTCTCAATTTCCTTCTGCTTTTCACTAGCTCTTCGGTCCTTGAAGACAAATAATAAGACAATTTAGGATGTGTAAGGAAACTATACACAATGATTGCAAAGAATGGATATTCACTTACCAGCTCGGCATGAAGCGCAATCTGTTTGGCCAGGCCGACTGAGTCACAAATCTGTGGATAGATCCAGAAGATTAGGTCCCCACTGGATTTAGAAAGTGCATTTATTAACACCGCACGGGTCTGATGTTTCTACATGCACGACATTTTATTAGCCCTCAGTCGACCCTTGTCCTGATGGCTTATCACTTTATGTACACTTGGATTCCCTCCTCTGGGACACTCACTTATCAGGAGAATAAAGGGGTCTCTGCACGGAGGTAACACTGCACACTGGTTCCTGGCCAAGTGTATGGGGTCCCTGCACAGCTAAGTGGATGAGATGCTGCAGTAAAGAGGCCACAGTGCTTATTCAGTGCTTTGACCCCTTCATCCTCAGAATTGGTTAGGGTCCATGAGGTCAGATCCCCACATATCAAATAGTGATTGTACATCGAAGCTATACGCTTTGTAAGATGGGAGCACCCCTTTAATAAAGTATACAGTAGATGTACTTCTGTTAGCCCACTTCAAAGGAGACCTACTTGTATCATATAAGACGCTGTACAGTCTATACCAAGAAACGACATGCTTACAATCTGAATGACGCCATCTCTGGTCCCATGGAAACATGACACTTTCCATTCCGCGACTTGCCAGTTTAGGGACCTTAATCGACACAATAACTTATAATCCCCACTTCCACAATGGGTCACCCAAAACCCAACGTCCCCAGCCTGCCTTACTGGCTCCCAGCACCAAATCCTCTACAGTATGGAGAGTGGCACATGCAGAGAGACCGCTGGAGCCATTAACACTCCAGAGACCGCACTACCAATATGAGGACTGGAGACCTACACAATCTTCCAGGACATTCAGACCTAAGGATACATTACATTTACCTTCTCTCCTTCATTGTTTGACTCAAATATATAGCAGACAGAGACCGCTCTTCCCTCTGTCCGCCCGCCTGCTGTTCTGAGCACGAAGCCAAACAGACGCTTGTTCTCCTGATGTGTGGCGTATAAAACCACATTTGGTAGCGGAAACTGAAAAACAACAAACAATTACAATGAATCTATATACCAGGGATCAGTGGATTAGATGTTGGCCCATTGGTCCTGTATAAGATGTATAAACTACTTTTAAAGCCACAGTATCTGCACCGAAAGAAGGTGAAATGCCAAAATAACCTGCAATACCGCCCCCTAGCTGTAATCCCTGCACCCTCAGGTGATAAAGATGTACAGCTCTAGGCATCAAATTTAGCAACCAGACTGTTGCAACCCTCGGGGTTCATGCACATTGCAGGATTTCTGTTGTACAGATCCATAATAAATAGCCATGGTACATACAGGGTGGACAACAGAACATCTGAACATGGCACATCCCTTACTGACCCCTCTGCCTGAAGTCTATGCCACCACCACCACTACATCACTGGTATGCCACCTTAAAATGCCTTAGAATACTGCCCTCTAATGGTCAGTCATGTCCTTCACATAATATTGTAACATAACTGGATAGACGTCACCAGCGGCCACTGTAACTAAGACTCACACTCATGTTGGAGTCTCTGTAGAAGACTCCGCCGCATAATCCGCTTACAATTGGTGGAGAGAAAATTCCTACAAGGAAGACATTTCTCTCCACCAGTGATTCTGGCACAAACTGGCCAGACCCCAATATAGTCTATGGGATCTGCAGATCTCTGTCTTTCGGGTCTCCATGCGAATCCAAGGAAGAAAACCCAAACGCTAGTGTGAACCTAGTGTAAGAAGAAGTCTGTAGTGTGTACATGGCCTTACATATAAAGGTTATTACACTCACCCTCAGTCTTGTCACTTGCGTCTGAGGATCGATCAGCCTAGAATGACAAGGGTAAGCAGGAGTTAGATAGGACATACTGTACTCGCATCTCTTCACACTTCCTTCTAGTAATAAATCCACATAACTTACTTTAAGCAGTCACAAGTAACAAGGAGGTGCGACTCAGTCATCCGGAAGATGTTGTGTATTGCACGAGCCGCTAAGATTTGGCGCATAGTTTCATATACGACTTCCGGACAGTCATCTGCTTTCACTTCCATGGATCCCAGGAAACGTACAATGAACAATTGATGAAGGATGGAGTCTAAATTCGTAAGAAAGGTGAAATAATAATTGAGCTATTCAGACTGATGCACAGCCATGTCCTAGGCTCATAAAGCCTACAGAGCTAAGGGTCACAAATAAAAATTACCTTCAGATTCTGATTTTTCTCCAGATTCTCCAAAAGGATTTGTTCTCCTGCAAAATAAAATAACCAGTGACAAGATTGCGACAAGGTATTCTGTATAAGCTCAGTGCACCGTGTCAAAGACGCAAGAAAGAAGTGAAAAATGATAAATCCAGAGCTAAAAATGTGACAACACATTGCAATTTTTGTACCTGCCAGACTGTCCTGGAGTCCTGGGTTGTCCAGACTGGTCTTCACTGACTGGTGAAATGATGTCAAACTGTATGGGGGTGTCCGGCGCTACAATGGAGTCCAGGGAGAGAGCAGTTAAAGCGGAGGAATCCGAGCCCACTGAGCCAGTGCTGTTGGTGCGAGTGGTGCGAGGACGAGACTGTCTGCAAAAGAAAGGGAGAAGTGATCACTCTGCTCTAAATTACAACTTTCTGAGACACGTACATTTCAATTACTGATCATTTTCAAGGTCTTAGCTGACTGCCCGTGAATGGAAACACTGAGGCTAGAAACACACAGCCAGATATATTCCAGTTTTACCTATCGCGCTACAGGGGCGGCTCATAGAGACACATTGAGTTGTGTGCAATGTAGTGCTCTTCTGTAACTTAATAGTTAATATAGGAACATTTTGCAACCTAAAGTGTATGTAGGCCCATCCTATCAGGATAGTCCAAGTAATAGAAATGCTGTGGTCAGATCGCTGCAGTACATAACCTCTAATGAGTCATTGGCATTACATGTGGTTTTTATAGAATATGACCAGCTCACTGCTAAACCTCAGGATAGCAAGAAGATTGTCTTGCAATGGAAAGGAGAACACGGCCAAGTCTCCCAAGTATTCCCTTGTAATCCATAATGGAATGCACTGTAAGAACAGCAAGTACAGAAAGACTTCACATGTTTAAGGGGGTTGTCTTATCTGGAAAACCTATCGTATAATATTAGGGAATTCTAAATACATGGAGCAGGTCTGACATCAAGGACCCTTAGACCCTTACCCTAGTTATACAACAAACATGACATGGTCAAAGAGACTCTGCTAAATGTATACAGGACATGGCAACCCATTCATTTTCATTGTGTAATACTTTATTTACCCTACGGTGGCGCTGCAAGAAAATTGAAAAAGCTGTACACATTTGCCGTTTGGTTCCCCCTATTACTTGTGAAACACCCTGTGATCAGCTTGTTGAAAGGCAAGAGGTACAATCTGCAATCTCAGAGCCCCATGTGGCCCACATTGCCATCTATCTGGACACAGGAAAGCTTGTCAGAGTCCGGCCGCTCCACATGTAGTCCCAATGTCAATGAGAGAAGAGGAGAAGCCCAGGGCTCAGGAGCAGGGACAAGCACGTAGTAATAGTACACTGTGTATCCATCTCTGCATCCCCCATACCTAAGAAGGAGGTCTCTTGACCTGTTTGGCACTTAAGAAAGCAGTATATGAGGCAGTTGTCTGTGCATGCCACGTTCTCCAATGTAGATTTTAAAATGTTAGGCAGTGTACCCAGAATCCTTGACAAAATGAAATATGCTTACCTGGTGTCCTGCTCTCCAAAATGCTAACAGGGGAAGAAGGGAACCATACGGGTAATACCCTTTAAAGGGATTTTATCATTAAAATCCCGTTTTAAGCTAAACCCATGTTGGAAAAACCTTAAAGAGGACCTTTCACCTCCTGGGGAACATGTGGTTTTATACACTGCTAGAAAGCCAACAGTGCGCTGAATTCACGCGGCTTTCCCGATCTGTGCCCCCGGTGAAGAGCTATCGGTGCCGCTACCGTAGCTCTTCACTGTCAGAAGGGCGTTTCTGACAGTAAGGGACGCCCTTCCTCAAAGTAGCGCCTATAGAGCTGTACTTTGAGAGTGGTGAGGAACGCCTCCTCCCCTCCTGATAGTACTCGTCCATAGGCGTTATGGCTTGGCGGTAAGCAATGCCCCCTCTCACAGTACGGCGCAATAGACTGTGACACTGGCGGCGCTGAGAAGACTTCTAAAGGTAGGGGAAGAATAGCCTTTCTTAAAGCTATTCCAACATGGGTTTAGCTAAAAATGGGATTCTAATGATAAAATCCCTTTAAGCTTTAGTGCAGTCCTTGGAATTAGGTCAGTGACACAATAAGGCCTTTGGACCAGTATAGGTTTTGCACCCTTGATGTAAGGGAAACCTAACAAAAAGGAATTGTTCAGACCTCTTTAGAATTTTAGAGAAAGTCAGGACATTAAAGTGATTTATCCCCTCCAATGGACAGGGGTTGACTTTCAGGTTGGTCGGCGGGTCCGAAATATAGGCCTTGCCCATCTCCAGGGCTACCACTGAAATGAATGCAGCAGTGTATATACTAGCTTTGGCAATGCCAAATATCTATTCGGAGGTGCCAATAAAGCTTGTTTGATTTGATTTGATTATATCAGTCGTACTACATGTCTTTCAAGGAAGGGGGAACTAACTGTCCCTTCTCCTGATCGGTGGGGTCTGAGACATCTGCAAGTTATTCCCTATCCAGTAATTTGCTAAAATGGGAACACCCTTTAGACGCCTGTGCTCTCCCACATGCCTAACTTCAGGAGGATCCAGTGAACTCTGCAAACAGAGATGGACGAGTTTCTAGACTGAATGTTCCTTAGAAATACCTAGTGTAACATTCAGAGACATGTCTTTGTTAGAGACACGGCTTCTCATGCCAATCCTACTCCCCAAAATAGAAGCAGTTTAGACATAGTAACCTCACATCAGGCCGAAACTGGACTCCAGCAAGTGACATTTCAATAGAAATTGTGCCCAAAGATAAGACAGAAACAAGAATAACCCAGACCCCATGGTCAGGAGGTCACAGGATAGCTCCACAATCTTCACCGTGTCCTATTACCAGGGAAGAATTACCATGCGGACTCTTGAATCTTGAAGTGAATACCAGGTAAAGCCAGGGACTATTCAGAAATAGCTGCGGTATAATCTGCTGCCCCTTTCATCTCGCCTCTCTACAATGACAGCAGAGTCTATTCCCCGGGCCCGGTGATAGATATATACTCCTATATAGTCACAGCTAACCCTAAAAAAATTCTCAGACTTCCAAAGATCAATAATAAAACTTCCTTTTCCCCACGACAGTGCGCTTGTGGTCTGTAGTAAAACAGCACACGGTTGACACAAGTCATCATGGGCCCGAGCCACAAGACTGTCAGGTATAGGACCATGGGGATGAATGGGTCAGTGGGCTATCCATGAAAAACCTGCCGGGACATTGACACAGGACACAGTCGTGTGCATAGAGCCTAACAGCAATGCCTTCACCGTCTCTAGAGCCATTTAGGGTTCACTTACACAGGCCGCATGCTCTCGTGTCGTTGCTGGAAAGATGGGGATGGAGTCACCGCTTCTATGGCTGACTGGTTTACTCGAGCAGCAGTTTCCTGTGTTGAAAATGTTCAATATAGAAATTAAATCTGCAATAAATAACTAAAGAAATAAAACACTTTTAGCCTGTGGTTACACAAGAATGTAAAGGGGGAGTCCAGGACTTACATACTGATGACCAATCCTTAGGAGAAGTCATCAATAATAGATGAAGGGGGGTACAATGGTACAACAACCAAATCAGCTGGCCGGAGAGGCGAACACTGCAGCCATTTGATTGAATATAAAGCACAGCACCATACATTCCATAGGGGATGTGCTTGGTATTGCAGGTCAGCCCCATTCACTTGAATGGGACCGAGTTGTTTCTGTACCATGTAACCAATGAACGTGATGCCATCGGTCCAGGAAAGTGAGAGGCCTCCAACACACATTAGATTACGGATCATGGACTTTAACTTTTAGTGCCCAATCGTTTTGCTGTCCCAGAACATAAGCTATCAGGGGTGTTTGGCAGCAACTTTCTCCCATCTCCCAATTCACAAAATATGCAAGTGTATATATGTGCATGGTGATATATACAGTATATATACTCACCTCAGGATTTTCTGTTAGGTATATACGTTTGGAGATGTTATTTATTGTAGCAATCCACTGCAACATACACACAAGAACAAAGGGTTAATTTCATAGTTATAGTAATAGGATGCTATATGTGAAATGCTAAGCCAAGTTCTTAGGATTTGTCTAAGTTTTTCATTTTCATTGTATCATACCTATACTTGCTTAGAAGAAAACAGAACCCGGCCACAATGTAAGGTAGATGGGATTTATTTTAGGTTATTTTCTATAGGAAATATTGAAATGAAATAAAGACAATAAAGGATATAAGTGCCTTTACCTCTTCACTGTCCTTCCTGCTCTCTGCTTGCAGAATTACAGACCTGCAAAGAAGCAAATACATATTATTCCTAAACCACTGCAAAAATCCGTATCAAGGAACGAATCCCATCTCACACAGTAAGGAGAATCTACAGGACATACATAAACACCTGATACATGAGGGTCTCACATGCACATGTCTCTCTGCTATACTGCATAAAACATTTGGTGCAGAAACTTCTAAGACTTTTGTATTCTGATAGGGGTTTGCCGAAATCCATGTTCTTAACATTAAGACAACCCCATTGATATGAATGTAAATGATTATTGGGCTTTTGCCCTGCACCACCCTAGCTCCCTGCTTTGGTCCAGCCCCCACTCCCCCCTTCTGGGTCTAGTTTGTTGGGCCCTGTGGCACATACTAGGGATGTTTGGCACATCTGTACGTCCTGCTTTCCCATTTCCTCACCACGTTCCTAAATAACTGTTTTTCTCCTCCATCCCAACTACCCGCCTGGACTCACTAGGTTACTGGCTGTCCCGTGACTGAGAGTGGGTCCCTTTAGGTCAGCTGACATCATTGACTATAGGACTCGGACTCTTTTACCATTTGCAGAGCTACAATCCAGGTTTAGCCTCCCCAGGTCCAGCGAGTTGACGTACATTCAGGTTTCCCATCTGGCCTCCTCTATTTTGGGGGCCCCATACCACCTATCCCTACACTTTTTGAAAGGCTCTGTATAACTGGCATTGGGACACCAGCGCTCATCTCTGACATATATACGGTCTCCTCTCAGATTTTCCTAAGGTAAATGGTTCATAGGATGATAAAATTTCTACTTATAAAATCCTCTTCTGTGCACAAAACCATTGGAAAGATCATTGTTGTGTTACTGGAGAAAAATATAATGGCAACGTACAGCAAAGCGAGACCGCATGGGCAGCAAAACGTGCAGCATTTCAAATGGGGTTATCAAGTTTCTAATATTTATGGCCATCAATATTACATCTGTAGAGTCTGACAACTGGGACCCCGCTGCAAAAGTTGCCCAAGTCTATGTGACAATGTTGCAGTATATAAAACCACTGCTACATTTTGCAAGGTGAGTGGGCAGCGCGGCTCCAAGCATGAACACATATGCATGATCCACACTGTACGCAAGACTGAATCTGCTGGGTTCCTCGTTGAACCCTGACAGATCTAAAATGGATGGCCTATCCTAAGAACATCAATATTAGAAACTGGATAACCCCTTTAACATTACACATTCACAGTAAGGAGATAATTAAGGTGAAACCAACTTTTTCCCATCAAAGGATGTGATTTGGAAACAGTATCTTCGATCTTCAGAGTCCACAGCCATCACAGAGCAGTTGTCTATGTCCATCACCAGACCACCGGCCACATCTCCCCTCGCCTGGCTCATAAGATTACCTCCCTGAGTGAAAAAGTATTGTCTCTCCCAAGTAGAGGACACCAGACCCGTCTTACTGAAACAGAAAAGAAACCGAGACTTAGTCATGCAGGTAGATAAAACAGTATCAGAGATTGTCACCTTATAGAAGACCTTTCACCACTTGGGGCACATGCAGTGTTATATGCCACTAGAAAGCTGACAGAGCGCTGAATTCAGCACACTATCGGCTTTCATGATCTGTGCCCCAGGTGAGGAGCTATCGGTGCCGCTACCATAGCTCTTCACTATCAGAAGGGCGTTCCTGATAGTCAGTCAGGAACGCACTTCCTCACAGTAGTGCCTATAGCGCTGTACTGTCAGAGCGGTGAGGACGTCTCCCCCAGGACTAGTCTATGGGTGAGCACTTTCAGGAGGGGAGGAGGCCTCCTCCCCGCTCACACAGTACAGCGCTATAGGCGCTACTGTGAGGAAGGGTGTTCCTGACTGACTGTCAGGAACGCCCTTCTGGTGGTGAAGAGCTACGGTACAGGCACCGATAACTCTTCACCTGGGGCACAGATCGTAAAAGCCGACAGTGAGCTGAATTTAGCGCACTGTCGGCTTTCTAGCAATATATAAAACCACATGTGCCCCAGGTAGTGAAAGGTCTTCTTTAAAGGGATTGTATCACAAGTAAAGATGGCGTAAATGTGAGTCTGTGGTAGGTCCAAACTATGGGATCACCACAGACCATGGGAAAGGGCGTTCTCCCTATTTACGGATGGGCAAACACACTGCTCTATTCAAACAGGGGGCTCAGAACGACTGGTCATGTGATAGATCGGGGGAAGAGGTTGGACCTCTACAGATCAGACACTTGTCCTGGCTATAGAAGATATGTTTAAACTTAGGCCCCATTCACAAGTCAGAAAATGAAGAGGAATTAAAGGCAGACATCGGACTCAGATTCCTATTAATTTTCTGCAGCAGATCGAGCTGTGGAATCCGCAGCAAGAACGAGCGTCCTGCTGCAATCTCTGCCTCCCATCGAAAACAATGCAAGGCAGAATATGCTGCTGGTTTTGGGATGGAATCCATCCCAAAATCAGCATCAAATTCACCATGTGAACAGGGCCTTAAAGTGAACTCATCCTGAAACCATAAAACTAGTGGGTGAAACATAGCACTAATCCACCCACCTTATTCAGGTATAATAGACTTCACAAACCAGTATAACATATGCACTGAAAACTTAGGGCCTCAGCCTCTGCTGGGTGGAGGCCACATAAGTTTTTATTCTATGTGGGGCACTGGCTTGCAGTCCCAGAAGGTTCTGCATGTAAGGAATGATCTTATTGTTATTGAATTGATTGGACAATATCAGTAACTTCATGAGCTACATACATATAGTAATGTGCAAAAATTTTAAGCAAGTATGGAAAAATGGGGATGACACGAAGAGACAGAAGGATTGGAGTAAGCCTATACCCACAGAAGATCTAGGCTTAGTTCTCCAAGATGGCGGGAACAACCTCCCTGCCGAGTTCTGCCAAAAATGGTCTACAAATGTTGTGAGAAGAACTGATGGAAGGCAAAGGGTAAGGGTCACAGCAAATATTCATGGGATTTACTTTTCTTTTTTTTGTTTTTTTCATTGGAAAAAAATAAAAAAATAACATTCCATTGTTGAAAGCATTCTTACCACACCTGCCTAAAACATTTGCACAGTATTGTATTGCAGAACGAACGGTAGAAACACTGCTGGATATGACAGGTCTGTCACTGGAGCACCGTATGGCCACAAATATACAATCCAATGGTTACAATGAAACAAACAACACTCTTGTAATACTCTTGAGCACAGTATTTCCATACTTGCGTATATTGAGGTAGCCAGCCTTCCTAGTTAAGTTACGGTTGACAGGAAGCTTCTTTGGGTCTGGGTCGGGCAAATACAGGGGTTCACTTGCTACTTCCATGTCTTGGATAGTTTGCTGCATCGTCTCCATATCAGTGTCCATTTCTCTACGTACACTGTAATAGATAAAGTCATGTGACACATCAGACAGCTTAGTGAGGGTCACATATTAATCTATAACCTGCGTATAATCTATAAAATTCAATGGCCCATGCTATAGCTGATTAAATTATCTGGCAAACAGAAATCTCGGAAACAAGATGGATTTGTAAGGTATTGTAGCGTCACGGAGCGTGCATCCGATGTGGGGCCAAGTTTATAGCAGAATGTAGTTGGATGACACTCGTAGTGATATTGATGCATGCATGTCTATAGGGGATTCTGAACTCATCTATTATGATGAAACGGATGATTATAGAGCTGGCCCTATGTTACGCCATTGGAACGGATCAGAAGCCCCATAGATGTGAATGTATCAAGGAATGTCACTTCATGTCATCCTACTACATTCCGCTGCAAACTTGGCCCCACATCGGATGCACGCTTGGTCGTCTGCATGAGGTCTAAGAAAGAGTTCTCAGAAAACCCTTTATTGGGGATACCTGCTCTGTACAATTCCTATATATTCCTATTACACAACAATAGGGATCCACCACTGACACCTAGAAGTGTCCCCTCTACAGTGGTTGGACATGCGCCTTGCAGCTATACTGAGAGTCTAAGGGACTGATATGGATTGCTTAGTGCTGTAGTCAGCCATCTTCATCAGTCTCATAGACTTTGCATGGAGTAAGAGGGCACACGTGCTTATCTGTCGCTCCATTCAAACTTCTCCTCCATGTCCTAATAAAACAGAAATTGAGAGCACAATGTATAAGGGATTTATCTACCAAGGTTACTCACTTCTGCACACTTGTAGAAATGTTTGACATGAATTCCTCCAACTGACCATTGAGGTTCTCTGAGCCCATCTTGAAAAAACTAATCTAGATAAAGATAATGAACAGATATAATGAATACCTGCGCTGACATATTCTTATCAGCCTAATCCCCATAACAGCCTCCGTACCTGAGCTTGCATGTATCCCAAGAGCGGCTCTAAAATTGCAATTTTCTTTTTGTATTGGATGGTATTCAGTGCACAGAAGTAATGCATCATAGTCTGATGCTGCTTTTTCCTGGCCATGTAAACGTCTTCTGTGGCTTCAAACTTGGTCTAGGAATAAAGTCAGAGGTCAGAACGTTACACAAGGGCAAGGCCAAGCATTTCATTACAAGGCCAAGCCAATATTCATTATAGTGCCACCTACAGGTAGCCACTGAGTAAGTCAAAATCGTAACTAAGGGCGGGTTCACACCTGCGCCCGGTCTCTGCTTTGTGGGTTTCCGTCTTCTGCCAGAGAAACTGGACAGTCAGTGTCCACCCATGAGCGTCTTCTGGTCTCTGCTGAGAAACCGTTTTTTTTTATTAACTGGACAAAGTCCTGCATGTCCGACTTTGTGTCCGGTTAAAAAAAAAACGGTTTCGCCACAGAGAGGCAGAAGACGTTCAAGGGCGGACACTTTGCAAATCCATTCAAAAGAATGGGTTTGAAAACTTACTGCCAGGTTTCCGTCTCCTGTCCAGTTTCTCGGGCAGAAGACGGAAACCTGCAAAGCAGAGACCGGGTGCAGGTGTAAACACGCCCTTAAGGGTTTTTTGGGGTAAATGTGTTTTTGTTGTTAGCTAATTGGAAAGGGATCACCTTCTCATTCTCTCGCTTCTTAGACAGACGGCTGTATCTGTGGATTGCTACATCATGATCTAAGAAGAAGAAAAGACATAAATACTACTCACCCACAAGATATATAACATAATATACATATGTATTTACACCGTACATTGTATGCCCTATCCATGGCATATCCTAAGGTTATATTATAAATATCCTAGATAAGTATTCCCTCTAAGTATTGCGTAGCCACATAAATAGATATATCTATATCTCTCTCCCTATATATATATTTCTCACAACACTGTAAACTACATATACTTGCCAAAAATGTCATAACCATCAAACCCAATTATATCAACTAGGTTTCCATGGCGAATAGGATTACAGACGCAAAGCCCGACCCCCATCATTTGTAGAGCTCCACTCAATATTTCAGAACATTACACGTCTGCCTAATGGTTTCACACATCCTGATCCACCCATACATGCTATATGACTCATATATACTACTGTGGGAACTGATTTAATGTATACACCAACGCTGATGATGCAATCCGCCTCCTAACAAGGTATACGCAGTGCTATATATATATTATATATATATTACATACCATTGCTGGCGATCTGGAAAATTTCCTTTAAAGTCAGGATTTCTATAACGTAAAACAGAGAGGAAATTGGAAATAAGAGTATGTAATAAATGGCAGTAATGTCCAGGCTCGGGGGACGTATAGCGTTACCTTTTAAATCCCTCTCTTTGAACTGGCTAATGGGAAACATCATGGCGTCAGCCAGCTGCGTGGATAAGACGGCATGGCAGGAGCTCAGCTGTGGGAGGGCAAGAGGTGACAATGGGACAGAGCAGCGTTACTGTCACTGACAAGACAGACAGGTGGATATTGTAAAATACATATACAAGCGGCCATTTAAAGGAAAGCTCCACCTTAAAGAGGATGTGTGACGTTGGGGGGTATCATCATCTTAGATATTTAGTACATATCCATAGGATATGCCCTAAAAGTCAGATTGGTGTGGGTCCCCATGTTAAATGCAGGGGATCCCCCAACCCCTGACTATAGCCAGCCTCCTCATCTCACATCTACTACAATTTTAAGGCTATACCTTAAACGGGTAATCCATTCAGGGACATTTATGATATTTGTGTGTTCTACCCTGGGACCTTCTCCTATCTTGAGAATGGAGACTCCCAACCCCCCATCTCACACGTGCTATGAGTTGAGAGGTGGATGCTCATGAGTGGTTCTATACTTAGTTTGGAGGACGGCTGTGTCTGCCTTCTCAAGACAAATGAGGAACCCAAACTTATCGAACAAAGGATATGCCATAAAGTTCCCAGGTAGGGTATACCCCATAGCTAATAATACCCCTTTATGGTGTGTGCGTGTGCTATGAAAAATCTATTATCTCCTGGCAGAACATGCGACATAGAGCGCCACCAGAGGGGAAACTAAGAATTACACAGTCATCGACTGTATGAAGTCTTGTTGCAAAAAAGCCACAATCTTACAATTACATGGAAACTGGGGAGGGGGCAAATATATCACTGCATAAGAATGCGGACTGAGACATCTCCCAAGAATATGTAACAGACACTTACTTCATCAATCACTTTTGAAAACTGTTGTAAGGTTGAAGTCATCACCTCATCATCGCCCCCTAGAGGAAACCGCTGCAAATAAAAGGATACAACAGAAAAAAAAGTCAATGCTACACACAACATATATAGGATACATTGTAGCAGATATGGAATTCTATATCCTTCCTCAAAAACAACATAAATTACTGCGATGAAAAAACACCCGCAACATTCAAACATTTTTATTTTTCATAATTATTTTTTCCCATAAAATACAATAAAGGAAAACTGGTCAGAAATGATGACTTCGCGGTCTGTATACATTGTACTTTGCACTGAGTATATTGCACATACTAAGCAATAACGCTGGTTTATCATCAGTAAGTGTCTCACCCATAACACAGGGTAAAAGAGCAACCCAAGCCTGATATGAGCGCTCCGCTCCCTGTGCAGATCCATGCTGCAGTAGGAAGAGATGGCACAGTCACACCACATTCAGAAGTGGAGTGCTAGTCAGGTTTTTATATGCAGAAAATCCAAAAATCTTCATTAAAAAAAAAAACTGCAGAAAATAGATCAAGATTTTTTCTGTAAAACCGACGCGCCTTACTTACAGATGTGATACGCTCACTGTAGGCAATGTGTTTATGAAAAAGAAAAACGTATCCTGCAAGGAATAGAACTCTTTGGGAGCCTTCACACGATATAACGCGGAGCTCATTCTGATTGTAAAAACACGTTCAGAATGAGTGCGTAAAAAGCAGCTCCCATTAACTTGAATGGGAGCCGGCATACGTGCGCTCCCCATTGAAATCAATGGGAGGCTTTTTTCTCTATTATGCTTTTAATTTATTACACGCGTAGGGAAAAAAAACCTCCCATTGATTTCAATGGGGAGCGCACATATGCCGGCTCCCATTCAAGTTAATGGGAGCTGCTTTTTACGCACTCATTCTGAACATGTTTTTACAATCAGAATGAGCGCAGCGTTACATCGCGTGAAGGCTCCCTTTCAAGAGAAACACAGCTGAAAATAAACCTGCTAGTATGAATAGAGCTTAAGAAACATACAGAAAATCCTCAAAGCAAGGGCAAGATCGTCCGTTAACTTATAGTATTTTTATTTTATTTTATTTTTTTTTATGTAGATTGTGAGCCCCATATAGGGATCACAATGTACTTTTTTTTTCCTATCAGTATGTCTTTGTAGAATGGGAGGAAATCCACACAAACACGGGGAGAACAAACTCCTTGCAGATGTTGTTCTTGGCAGGATTTGAACCCAGGAACACAGACCTGCAAGGCTGCAGTGCCAACCACTGAGCCACCGTGCTGCCCCAGGTATTTTTTCTGTTTAGTGTTCCTTTAGGTGGCAGACACCGTACTGGATTGGCCACGTACCTGCTTCTCATACTCTTTCAGAAGTTTGGATGTCAGATGAGTGGCCGCACTTAATTCATTCTGGTGACACAAAATAACAATCAGAAAATTACATGGAAATACAATATTAAGGGAAAAAAAGATTTACTAATCCTTCTAAATTTTAAACAGCAAAAACCTAGACGTCTCTAAGACATTGGGTCAGGCTCGATGATGAATCTGGTTCCTTATCAGACTGTAGACTTAGAGCTTATTCACACTTATGTGATCTGCAACAAGACCAAAACTATGAGTGCAGGCTATACACAGATCAGAAAGATTTGCACCTGTTGTTTTCCAACCTGTTTCTGGTTATGTCAATTACTGATGCAAAACACTGAGGTGTGAATAAGGCCTTAGGACTCATGCACATGACGGGTATACCGTTCTATGTAGAGCAGAGTTGGCGGCATGGCATCTGAATGTATTTAGCTCTATGGGGGCTTCTGATGGATTCTGTTGCAATGACACAGAGCAGGATAGAACCTGCTTTATGTTCATCAGAACATAACAGACCATCGTAGGCCCCCCTCGGGCGACCATCAGCCTGCGCACACTCGGTCATGTGAATTAGGATTTGGGCGGCTTTCATTCCAAAATTTCAGTTTAAGACAGAGGATCAGTTGTTTTTACTGGATGCAATAAAAAAAAAATTAATGAATGCTTTCTTTCTGGATGGAAAAGCGAAAATATCTGCACTTTTCCAACAAGCAAAAAAAACCAAAACAAAACATGTAAACAGATGCAAAAAACGGATTCCCTGTGCAAACAAAAATTCAATGCAGTAAAAACAGTCTTCAACTGAAATAGTAATCTGTGCAAGAATTCTTGGATAGGGGATAACATGTTTTTATAGGAAAACCCCTTTAAGCCAGAAATTTGCCACAGATAGCTATGTAAATCCATCCACTGTCTGAATTCTGTGCAAGGGCCGGTCACATGATGGCTGATGATCAAAGTGATGTTTTAACCATGTGGCGTCACATCTCTTCACAGCCACTGAATACCACACTGCACTGTACTACAGTCACGCTGCCATGATGGAGGAGAATGTGGGACCCAGGAGATGGTGACTGGAGACAGTGGAACTGAAAGGGAAAGTTTCCTGACCCTTCATAGTTCTACATCACAGCTCTGAATCACCATTGCACCTTGGCTGTTCTATTGGTCAGTAGAAGTCGCACCGTTCTGACCCCACCACTGGTGATAACCTGTCCCGTTGTGAAGTGATAGGTGGGAACAATGGTGCATTCCCTTTAACTATCAAGTACACTAGAGATGCAGTCCAATAATACTTAGATCCTTAAACTAAAAGCATGACTATAACAGCAGCTACTTAGCACATACAAGACACTTCTTGTAAGAGGGGAAGTGATATCTGACATATTAACCACAAGGTTGGCATACAGCGTCTTAGATCTGACCACTTCTTCTATTTCCTGTGCTTAGATTTTAGATTTGTGGTTGTAGGTTATAAAAAATATATAATCTTTGATTTTTACATATTTGATTTAAAGTGAACTTGTCAAATTAATAATGCAGTCTGTTTGGATGGGGGATGGTAGTTGTCCCTGGTGCCCCTCACCTCCCTACTTTGCACCTTATCCCCCTTTTCTTTTCCCTCTATTTTCTCCCCCTTCCCTCCAAGGTTCTCTTACCCTCTCCTTCTATTACCACTTTCTCCCTCCATTGTTCTGCTTCCCTAGACTTTGTACCATTTTCCTGCAGCCATCGCAGACCCCGGGGAAGGTTGGTACTTGTATTAATGGCCTTATGTTAGGAATGGTCCTCGGTACTAGATGGGTTCAGGGTCTGACCACAGACACCCATACCTATCAGTGGCACACAGGAGAGCACTGCAGCTTCATCGTCTACCTGCCCGCCATTTACCTAGTGGTAGCCATGCAGGGTATTGCAGCCTTATCCTATTGAAACTACAATATCCTGAACCGCCCTTACAATATTCATGGCATGTGGGCACACAGGCCGAGGCTGAAGCTTTCATCCATGTGTTGCAATCCCTTCCTATTGATGAGGATGGGGGTGCTAAGAGTCAGACCCGACTTATCTGGTATTAATCTAACGTCATGGGCCTTGAGTATCCTAATCCAAGAAAGCCTCCTTAAATCCCTATACATATTTTACACTACGTTCACACTAGCACCAAATGCTCCTTCTTCTCGTCCACTGGGTGACCAGAGGAATGGACTGCTCAAATAGTGGACACCAACAGACCTCATTGCCTATAATGGTGTCTGTCAGGTTTTTGTTCTTATTAAAGGTCCAGCGCCGCCTCCTTCTTTGTCCGCAGTGTCATCTTCAATTTCTTCTTCCGGCGCAGGCTCGTAACTTCTAGGCGTCAGGCCTTGAGCAGAGCAGACTGTGCAGGCGCACAGGCCACCGGAAAATGGCCACTAACAATACTGTGCAAGCGGCCATTTTCCCGTGGCCTGTGCGCCTGCACAGTCTGCTCTGCTCAAGGCCCAACGCCTAGAAGTTACGAGCCTGCGCCGGAAGAAGACATTGAAGATGACGCTGCAGACGAAAAAGGAGGTGGCGCTGGAGACAATTCTCTGGCAGCGGTGAGGACGCCCTCATCGCTGTTTGAGCGCTGGCGCCCGCCCCCATTGCTGTGAGAGAACTCATTTGCATACCAGTAAAAACTGGTAATTCTAAGGACCGGCACAGCGGAGACCACGTCTACAGGTAAGAGACGAATAGCCTTTCTAAAGGCTATTCCAACGTCTTATCCACACAAAAAAGGTTTTAATGGTAGAATCCCTTTAAATGAAATTGGCGGATGATTTTAGATAGATCAACGCTGTAGGGACGCCTAGGGCAGATGTCACGCCGCCTAATAAATTAATAAAAGAACTATACATAATGCAGTTTAGAGGACGGTACCTGGGCATCATAAATCCTGCGCATGGCATGATAGAGCTGACTGCAGTAACTGGAGATGGCTGCTGCATCTTCCTCAAACACTCCAAGAAGAGAGCGGGTCTGAAAATAAGAGCACATGCACACTATGAGCTGCGATATACATATCCTGCACACAGTATAATACAATAGATATTACAACATGATAGCATACCTCCTTACCATATACACTGCTAGACGGCAGGGTAAACAATTACAGAGGTGAGGCTTCTACACCATGTTTGGGTTTAGTGGCCGGTGTATATGTCTGGAAATAAGAGTCGGGGGATTCTGTTCTGGTGTTGCTACTGATGAATCTGGGGGAGCCGCAGTAACTACTGGGTTCAGAGGTCACAGAGCAAACTCTCCACTGCGCATTTTTAGGGTGCATTCACACTGAGTAAACGCTAGCTTATTTTGTAGAGTAAAATTACACTTGTAAATTTTGCTATCCCAGTGACTTCAATGATATTTTTTTACAAGTGTAAAAATACGCCTGTAAAAAATACGCCTGTAAAAAATACGCCTGTAAAAATGTCATTGAAGTCAATGGGATAGCAAAATTTACAAGTGTAATTTTACTCTACAGAATAAGCTAGCGTTTACTCAGTGTGAATGCACCCTTAAGGTGTATTTTAAGCCAATGAATATAATTTTAAAGGGTGGGTGAAATATTAGGGGTGCGCTTTGGTCTGTACAATGTTTAGGTGGGTAGTACGTGTTCAGATTCAGGTGATTTGGGCTGTGGAGAGGTGTCAGCATGGGCACACTGACTGCTCTGTGGCCAAACGTAGATGCAAATAAGTGTCCTTGATGAAAAATCAGGAACTTCTCGAGAAAGTTCCCCATTTTCTACCAAGGAGAACTTATTTGCATATCCTTTTCCTAGAAATCTTAGCAGGGCATGTTTGTCTCAGTACACCAAAAGTTAATTTGAAAAGGTAAAGTTTCCTTAAGAAGACATAGTTCCCATTCTGCCCTACATGTATATAGGTCACTTATCTTCAGGCTAGGGGCTCTTCTAGTACTGAGCCACTAGCCCGGATCACTCGGGGGGCCGTACAGGTCTGTGCTCACCACGTTATCACCATTTGAGACATCTAGCGGTCCTAACATCTCAGTATGAGATCTAACATAAGTACATATATAAGGTCCAAAGCCTTACTCTCCTGTACAGGGCTGTCGCCTGAGGCAAATGTAGTATCATGTGTATAAATATGTATGAGACTATTTCTACAGCAGTCGGATGTCTCTATGACTTCTCACTGTAACGTCACAATGTAACTGTAACATTGTGTCACCCTGGAGAGCGCTCCTTAACCCCTTCCTGCAGAATACATGTACAACAGAGGTAAAGGGAACATATAACACAGGGTCGTACATGTATAGCAGGGGCTCAGGAGATCTGCAAACTGACACAGATATTATACTGGAAAATGCAGTCAGCAGAAGCAAGTTACAATACTGTACAACCCTTATGTTACAATGAAAGTGACCCCACACAGTGACCGACAGCTCCGTATCAGTGTGCGAACACAGAAAGCAGCCAGTCACTGACTATAGGAGGGGTGATCAGGACTCTCACTGTCTCTCCTAGGAGTCCGGGATTTACTCTGCTTTATTCTCAGATATCCACATCCAAATCATATAACCCTATATATTACAGAGCACAGCTTCTCTCCCTCTATTATATATCCCTATATATTACAGAGCTTCCCCCCAAAAAAAGGCACATTGCGCCGAAACGTGTGTAGGGGACGGGGAGGGTCTGATCTGGTGAGCGGCCTGTGCAACTCTGCAAATTATGGGTATGTAATCACAGTTACTGCGACTCTCTATATTAGGCATGGCTCCGGTACGTCAGTAAGACACAGTTCTTATATTTTAGTATACTGGCGTCCCTCCTATGACACTTTGAACCTTAAATTGGACACTATCGCTGGGTTCACACCAGTGTCTGGACTCCGTTATCAGGTTTCCGTCTTCTGCATGCAGAAGACGGAAACCTGCCATGC
This sequence comes from Leptodactylus fuscus, assembly GCF_031893055.1. NCBI lineage: Eukaryota > Metazoa > Chordata > Amphibia > Anura > Leptodactylidae > Leptodactylus > Leptodactylus fuscus. The sequence continues at coordinate 29,033,769 of NC_134273.1, forward strand.
CGAGTCCGGCCGTGAGCACCGGTGACCGTTTTATGCTCTCCGCGGCAAAACCGTTTTTTTTTTTTAAACTGGACACAGAGTACTGCATGTCCAACTCTGTGTCCGGTTTTAAAAAAAAAAACGGTTTAGCCGCAGAGAGCATAAAACACTCACCGGCGCTCACGGCCAGACACTTCTTTTGAATGGGTTTGAAAGATGCCGGCAGGTTTCCATCTCCTGCCCTGTTTTGTGCAGGAAACGGAAACCTGCAGAAATGAGTCCCGGGCGCAGATGTGAACGAGCCCTTAGGCATACATATAGTTACTTTTTACAACATATACATATTACACTGTAATCACCTCTTATTGAAATTTCCCCAAGGTCTGAAATTTCCCCAAGGTGGGACTATTAAAGGATTATCTTATCTTATCTTATTATTCTGTCGCACCATCTGATGTTGTATCAGTTGATATTTGAGTTGGTTTTCTGACACTTACCGTATCTTCATCAGTACATGTGTACTACACTTGTGTTGTTTCCTCAATGCATTATTACTATTTTTAGCTATACATGTCAGGTGGTTGCTATTTAGCATTGAGTTATTTAACTTCTATCTTTCATTGTGTACTGAGGGTTGTACATACTTACCTTGTCATCCTATCCTACTAATATTATAAATCCTATCCTACTAATATTATATCCTATCCTACTAAATTTTTGTGTGTTTGGATGTTTGTTCCTCAATCACGCCTAAAAGCCTGAATGGATTTGCCTCAAATTTCACACATACATACCTTGGGAACCGGATTGAAATATAGACTACTTAATATCGGCGTAGACCACCGGAGTTCACAGGCACTAACGGCAATTTGCACTCCGGAATTTGCTCAAGGACCTTAGATCACATCATCACAGGCACTTGAGCCGTGCTCCTCAGTTGGCTGGCCCGACTGTGTGGGCGGAGCGATTAGCCGGCCAGCAAGCAAAATAACATGGCGGCTCTCAACGCTCCGGAGCGTACCGAATAAGCAGCCGTACTGTGGAGCCGCCACGTGTACTGCAGCGGCTGCGGCCTATACAGTCTGCAACACACTTCAGCATGTACAGACCAGGCAGCCTCTGTCTGCATGCGCACACACTGTCGCGGGCCAAGCTTTGGTAAGTACGGTGCGTCATTCATCTGCGGGAGAGGGGTTGTCACGGCAGGGGATTTTGTGGGGGGAGGGGGGGTTGCTGGAGAGAGGGGGGTGGTTGGGGGTGCCGACTGGGGAAGGGGGGGGGGGGATTGCTTGGGAGGGGGGGTTGGCAGTCAGGTAGGAGCCGTGGGAGAGTAAGGGGGTGCCACGGGAGAGAGGGGCTGGGGAGGCAGAGCCGAGGTGCAGCAGGAGAGACGGGGGCCCTGCGAGGTTGGGGTCGCCGCAGGGGTGGGAGGTGGCCCGGCCCATGCAAGACAGAGGTAGGACGTAGCTACCAGGGCGGGAAGGGGCATCAGCCCGGGAGTCGAAGAGGGCAAGTGTGCGGAAGGGGAGCTAGAGGCAGGCGGTAGGTAGAGAAACCGCGGTGCCAAGCAAGGGGCAATGGGGGCTGGGGGTGCACAAGGCTAGGCACATGTGCGCACCGCGAATCACAAGCGACAGCAATTGGCTAAATATAAGCGGCTCAGCGCCACCTCCAACCCGCAGACGAAGTCGCGGGCAGATGCTAGTCACTAATATATATTAATCACCTCATATTACCATCTACTTATATTTTTGTGACCTGTGTATTTATAGGTTTGACCTCTATGTATATCATACAGGCTGCTGTACATTGTTGTAACTCATTTGTTTATTAGGGTGGATATGTATGCCATTTATTACTGTGATCATGTCACATTGAACTTCACCCCAAGTGTGAGAAGGAGCTATCGCAGGTCCTTCCTTCCATCCGCGACCAGGCTGTATAATCTACATCAGACCAAGCGAAGATCACTCCGAACAGAGAACTAATGATTATGACGTCTTCCTCTTTCTCTTCCGTTTTTCCTTAGCTGCTATGGGCTCCTAGTATATCTTCTCTTCTCAGTTTATGTGTGTCTACATCTGTATTATATTACTGTGTATTATCCTGTACCTGTATTACTATGCTGCTGTAACATGCTGAAATTTTCCCAATGTGGGACTATTAAAGGATTATCTTATCTTATACTTACTGGGGCTTATATATCTACTAGTCTGAGTGTCCTCCTTTACTTTTATACCTACCCGTACTTACTATTGCAGCTCACCTCAAACAGGCCTTCTTTTCTGCTGGTATTTATCCTTCATTTTGTCTGTATACTATTTATGTAGTTTTCAATAAAGTTTTGTACTTTTAATATTTATTAGTACCGTGTATTCATCTATCATATAATCCTATATATCACAGAGCTCAGCTTCTCTCCCTCTATCATATAACCCTATATATTACAGAGCTCAGCTTCTCTCCATCTACCATATAACCCTATATATCACAGAGCTCAGCTTCTCTCCTCTATCATATAACCCTATATAGCAGAGCTCAGCTTCTCTCCCTCTATCATATAATCCTATATATCACACAGCTCAGCTTCTCTCCTCTATCATATACCCCTATATATCACAGAGCTCAGCTTCTCTCCTCTATCATATAATCCTATATATCACACAGCTCAGCCTCTCTCCTCTATCATATAACCCTATATATCACAGAGCTCAGCTTCTCTCCATCTACCATATAATCCTATATATCACAGAGATCAGCTTCTCTCCTCTATCATACAACCCTATATAGCAGAGTTCAGCTTCTCTCCCACTATTATATCACAGAGCTCAGCTTCTCTCTCACACATTAATAGATTATCCTATTATTATACCATTAAGGGCAGTGTAGATAAAATATCCTTAATATAAGCAAAATGCCATTCTCAACAGTACCATGCAAGTTCATGGGATGAAGAAAAAGGGAGGAGTCCGATTTGGTGATTTGATTTACTGACGCTGCAGCTTTGGGCATAACCCTAGAGTGCGCCATCACTTTGGGAGGGGTACAAACACTAGAACCCCACCAATCCTGAGAAGAAAAGTAACATCATTCCCTGTTTTTACCCTTCACAGCTACACTTCCGGTCACTTATATTAGTGAAGGAGTCCTGGCCAAAGGTGCCATGGAGCTCTAGCCTTATTCATGCGTTACCAGGAGGAGTAACAGAGGAACACTATGCAGAGTTATAAGAAGTGTTACATTATGGGAAATGCAAGTATCTGCTACAATAGACATGTCAGGAGAGGTGACAGGTGCACTGTGATAGGTGTTCTCACAAAGACAACAGAATAGGGGGTGCATTATACATCGTGGGGTCTTTTGTACCCCAATTAAAAAATTAAAGGAGTAACACCCACAAGCATCCTGCCGCTCCACTCATGTCTATGGAACTGCCTGAACAAGAACAGGAAATCCACAAATTAAGTACACCACTTGGCAAACAGGCCAGATTAGGGAATCACTATTCATGCAGTTACCTGGTGTAATGTTGTGTAAGGCCCCAGCAGGGCACTAGAGCTCCATATAAGCCCTACCATTACTATGTCAGCTGTAAGTCACCATACAGGATCAGGACCCAAGAGGTCAGTCTATACATAAAAGGGGGCCCCAAAGAACAACTCTGCACTATGATAAGCAGGTGTTTGGGGGCCCCTAATCCTGATATACTGACACAGACAGCAACAGATACCATAAAATGACGTCAACTCCAATTAAACAGAATAACCGGGCCCTGACCTGAGGACTGTCCTCCAGCGTCTCCTCGATGGGGAGTTTGTCTGTACCGAGCATGTTGGAGGAGAAACCGGGAAAAAAAGACACCTGAACCGGAGCGACAGTCACAGCAGCTGATCTACATCCAGGAGCACACACAGCGGATGTCCCGCCTCCGAGCGCGCTCATTGGCTAGCAGCCACCGTCACTCTAGGATTCTGTAATCTGATTGGTGTACGCAGACGTCAGTCACTAGGTTGCTAAGGGGCGGGAACATAGGAAGTTGTCGTGATGACGGTGAGATGCCAATGCCCAGAGAATGGGAGGAGGAATGAGAAGTGATACAATGTGACACCGCCAGACACAGCCCTGCAGGGCGCTGCTAAACATGGCAGGAATGCCTTTACTGAACCCCCTACTGTCCTAAATGCTTAAGAGCCCCCCTTTAACACTTACCCCTCCTTGTATGGCACCAGCCCTTTATTTGCATACAGGGTTGGTTTCTTTAAGATAAAATAATCCTTTAATAATCCCACCATGGGGAAAATTGCAGGAAATTTCAAATTTTAAGACTTAGTTCACATCGGTGCCGGAGTCTCCATCGCAGTGTCCGCTGGATTCAGTTTTAACAACCACAGAGACCCCATAGTGAGTGCGGTTCCCCGGGCTCTGTGTGTAGCCACTGTTTTACTCCGTCTATTCGTTGTATCGGTACTTGAACGACAGAGAGACATGAACCTTGTGTAACACTAAGGCTGGATTCACACCAGTGCTCGGATTCCATTCCGTGAAAAAAGGGGTTGTGTTTTTCTAAGCACTAATACACCCAGAAACGCGTTAACTACTAAAATTTGAAGTTCGTGTATTTCACGGTTCCAGTTCTTACGAGGAGTGCGCCCACTGTTTTTACTGAGGACCCAGTGCATTCTATGGAAATATAATGACATATCTGCAGTAGCCAGTGATAATGCACCAATTATTTTGCCAAACCAATATCAGACACCGTGATCCCACTTTTGCCTTTCTTAATGTGATTAATGTCAGGCTCTGTTAACATCATGTTGATTAATGCACTTAAAGTGGCTCTACAATCACCTTTATACTCAATTGTATCTGTATTCTGAAAATGTAGACGGAATTAAATTCACTCTAGATGGTGGGACAGCACCCAAAACACGGAACTGTGTCTGTGGATCCAGGATGGCTGAGAGAGGCCCCCAACCCCCATAGGGCCCTATGGATAAAAAGACCATGCAAAAATTGTGCTGGGTTATGTTGTTCAGTGTCCGGATATAATGGGGCAATTTTATTAAGACTAGTGTATTGTATGCCAGTGTTATTAAATGACCTGACTGGTGTCATGATTGGCAAAGTGCCAAAGTAAGGGAATCTTAAAGGGGTTATCCAGGCTGGAGATATTGGTGCCGTTAATTTTGGCACTGATATCTCTCCACTGTCAGAAGGGTGGATCTTACAGATCAGCGTCATCACTGGGCTGGGAGGAACTGCCCCTATCCGTGACCCCAACTTTACTCTTCCTTAAACTTGTGCTGTCAGGGGTACTTTACTCACAGCCAGAGCCAATGTTGATGCCAAAATTAACAGCATCGATATCTCCAGCACCGGGGTGCATGCTGCAAAAGCTCATAGTGCACTGAATTCAGTGCACTGTCAGCTTTCTAGTGAGATATAGTACCGCACATCTCTGAGGATGGGAAATGTCCTCTTTAACTGGTCAACATTGGGAAATGAAACTATATGCTATTTTTAAATATTTTGGTGGTACATTCCCTTTAAAGGGGCTGTCCAGTTTCTCCAAATAAACGTCATTGTATGTATACCGAAAAGTTGTACAAGTTTCCAGTATACTGTATGTATCTATTCCTCATGGTTTTTATAGATCTTGTCATTTTTTGTTTAGTTCTAGTGAATAAAAATAAGTCATATGGTCATGTGAAACAGTCCATGGCCATGTGATATACAGTCCATGGTTATGTGATGTATAGTCCATGGTTATGTGATGTACAGTCCATAGTCATGTGATGAACACACAGGTGCACAGCTTGTTACAGTCATAGTACAGTAATCAGAAAAAAAACACAGAAGTTTAATAATAAATGGCTTCAGCCAACCACTAACCCTGAGTAGAGAGAAAGTTTTTGTGTTATCATTCATATTCTATGGAGAAAAAAAATAAATCTGCCGGGTTATGTAAACTTTTTAGCACAACTGTACATGTGCAAGATATCAGATGCTGTGCCTGTGAAGTGAGACCTTCTCTACCATACCATTCATACAACAATAGGTCTTATTAAAGCTCTGAATAGGGGTGAGTGCATCAATTCATAACCAAACAATTTGTTAGAAATTTCCCCAAAATGTAAGATTCTAAAAAATGGCCATCACTCCAACGCTCCATCATCATGTTGACAGTGATGTGATGATGTTTTCATGATGAAACTTCAGAGCACAATGATGTGCATTGCCCCCCTTCCCCAATCATAGGTCTTGGGGACGGCTTGGGGTCCTAGTGACCTCATCACATTAAGATGGCAGATGGAACCCAACTCTGACTTCTATGGTGGGGCCTAGAATGGCTTTTTTTTTTAAATTATTTTTAACACCCCTCCCTGCCCTCAGTTTATTATAATTTAGGGCCTGAAGAGACCCCAGGAGTATAAACAAGTTTTCAGGACACAATCGATTCCGTTCAAAACAAATTCCCACCAGAATTGAGGGAATATTTTTGAAACCAATCTCTGGCGGATGCTCAAGATCCACCCTGGTGGCTACAGAGGGTAGTTGTTTGTTTTTTACACTGCTACTTCATCACTTGATTTTGGCAATAACATGATTAAGAAGCCACTAAAGAGCCCCCAACTGAGCAGTGAGGGATTACAATGTAAAACACAGATGACAAGTTCCCTTTAAGAGACATGGTGATTTTGAATTTTACTAAAGCCGATACAAGTGTGCAGACGTAGAAATTCAGCTGCAGTTTAAAGGCCTATTTATACTAACACTACTGGAGGAAGTTTATATTGTCCAAGGGCGGTCACAGTCAAGCCTTATGTTGTATTTGAAAACATGCAGAGTCAACAATTGTGTTGAGAATAAAATAAGAATACAGGAAGAAGACGACGATGTGTAGCTTCAGTTCGACCGCCCCTTTTTGAGTGGCCCCCCAATATTTTAGAAATGGGTCTTGGACATTGTCTTCATTAGATTGTCTTCATTAGAATGGACACTCTTGACTCTGTCAAAACTTGAAGGTCTAATATGGTGGTGATATTCCTGAACCTAGACCTGGTGTGCATTAGAACCTCATGGGTGAACTGTATTTGGAAGTTTAGATTGTAAGCACTAATGGGGGCAGGAACTGAGGAAGAGAGGATAATCTGTACAACGATGTGAAATGGACTTTCTGTGTTAGCATTACAAGGGTGAATTGTAGTTATGCCAATAAATTTTAGCTTACTGCACCTTGCCAAAATAAAGGCTTGGCCTGTTGCCTAAATATTCTTACAGTATTGGCAGCTTCTATTTAGGGGGAAAGAAGTTACTGCAAAAAATGGGGAAAGAAATCTATTATGTGAATATAATAAAAATACAGGATGAAGACAATTCACTGATCAGATCAGTGAAGACTGGCTGCAGTTTACAGAGGTCTATGGAGAGGGGAGGAGGAAGAGGGTCAGAATGAATCAGGAGCTGAAAGGCACAGGTACAAAAATCCTACTGCAGATAACAGAAAATTTGCTATAAACAAAGCCATAGGCTACAGTTGCAAAATCAAAGGTGTTACAGACAACAAATCCTGGCTATCTGACCAGCTGATTCATATACATTTGCACATTGTACTTGATATTAATAAATTTCCCATTATATCTCTTTTGATCAAACCTTTTACCTTGCAGAGAAGAAACAGTGCCAGCTAATTCTTCACATAGCTCAGTGAGGTCCCATACTTTGCCCTAGTTGGTCACACATGGGTGATATATCCTATCCCCTTTATTGAGCAACATTTTCCACATTAGGCTGCAACATTTAGCAGATATTTGTTCACTTTATTTCATCTGAATTGCTAATACTCAAATGTAGGGTTGGATCATGCACATTCTTGAAGATGTCATGTAAGCCATGCTGTAGGATGGACCTAAATAGGCAATCTCATCCACAGGCCTACTATTCATTGCCGAAGACTATAATCCAAATAGATTGTGATACTAGGCCAAAACTATAATCCAAATGGATTGTGGTAAAGAGTTGTGTATGGTGAGCATTTAACTAAAGAAAGTACGGTAGCTATTCCAGGTCTTAGCCCCAGACCACCCACAGTGACTTTGTTAGTATAAGCATTGTTACATGATCTCTTAAGATAAGAACCTGTTACAAGACAAAGCACTCATTAATAGCAAGCCTCATGCCAGATGAAGGAAGCTAAAACTACCCCTGTATACGATAATGATGCCAGAATGAATGAGCCTTCAAGATATCAGACACCTGAATGACAGTATAAGGTTATTAATATCAAATCAGTTGGGCCTAACACCCAGCACCTTCATCAATTGGGACACATAGAGTATGGCGCAGGAAGCAGACAGCTCCGTACTGTAGTGGTCAGAACAGGTTACAGCAGATCAGCTCCCATTCACATATATTCACATAAAAAAATATACTCATCTACTTAATTTCCTACTGCTCTTGTGTTGCCGCTCTGCCTCAGCCGGTCTCTATTTACTTTCATGCAGCTGATCATGTCTCGTCTACACAATCAATCACTGGTTTCAGTGGTCTAGTGCCATCGGCTTACAAAATATATATATATATATATATATATATATATATATATAGTATATATACAGTCCTATGAAAAAGTTTGGGCACTCCTATTAATTTTAATCATTTTTAGTTCTAAATATTTTGGTGTTTGCAGCAGCCATTTCAGTTTGATATATCTAATAACTGATGGACACAGTAATATTTCAGGATTGAAATGAGGTTTATTGTACTAACAGAAAATGTGCAATATGCATTAAACCAAAATTTGACAGTGCAAAAGTATGGGCACCTCAACAGAAAAGTGACATTAATATTTAGTAGATCCTCCTTTTGCAAAGATAACAGCCTCTAGTCGCTTCCTGTAGCTTTTAATCAGTTCCTGGATCCTGGATGAAGGTATTTTGGACCATTCCTCTTTACAAAACAATTCAAGTTCAGTTAAGTTTGATGGTCACCGAGCATGGACAGATAGTTGTTCATGGGCAGAATACAAAAAGTTGTCTCAGAGATTTAACCTGTCAGTTTCAACTGTGAGGAACATAGTAAGGAAATGGAAGACCACAGGGACAGTTCTTGTTAAGCCCAGAAGTGGCAGGCCAAGAAAAATATCAGAAAGGCAGAGAAGAAGAATGGTGAGAACAGTCAAGGACAATCCACAGACCACCTCCAAAGAGCTGCAGCATCATCTTGCTGCAGATGGTGTCACTGTGCATCGGTCAACAATACAGCGCACTTTGCACAAGGAGAAGCTGTATGGGAGATTGATGAGAAAGAAGCTGTTTCTGCAACCACGCCACAAACAGAGCCCCCTTAGGTATGTAAAAGCACATTTGGACAAGCCTGTGGACTGTTGAAACAAAGATTGAGTTGTTTGGTCATACAAAAAGGCGTTATGCATGGCGTCCAAAAAAAAACTGCATTCCAAGAAAAACACTTGCTACCCACTGTAAAATTTGGTGGAAGTTGCTTCGGGGCTGTGTGGCCAATGCCGGCACCGGGAATCTTGTTAAAGTTGAGGGCCGCATGGATTCCACTCAGTATCAGCAGATTCTTGAGAATAATGTTCAAGAATCAGTGATGAAGTTGAAGTTACGCCGGGGATGGATATTTCAGCAAGACAATGATCCAAAACACCGCTCCAAATCGACTCAGGCATTCATGCAGAGGAACAAGTACAATGTTCTGGAATGGACAACCCAGTCCCCAGACCTGAATATCATTGAACATCTGTGGGATGATTTGAGAGCGGGCTGTCCATGCTCGGCGACCATCAAACTTAACTGAACTTGAATTGTTTTGTAAAGAGGAATGGTCCAAAATCCCTTCATCCAGGATCCAGGAACTGATTAAAAGCTACAGGAAGCGACTAGAGGCTGTTATCTTTGCAAAAGGAGGATCTACTAAATATTAATGTCACTTTTCTGTTGAGGTGCCCATACTTTTGCACTGGTCAAATTTTGGTTTAATGCATATTGCACATTTTCTGTTAGTACAATAAACCTCATTTCAATCCTGAAATATTACTGTGTCCATCAGTTATTAGATATATCAAACTGAAATGGCTGCTGAAAACACCAAAATATTTAGAACTAAAAATGATTAAGATTAATAGGGGTGCCCAAACTTTTTCATAGGACTGTATATATATATATATATATATATATATATATATATATATATATATATATATATATATATATATATATATATATTGTAAGCCGATGGCTGGTCAGGTAATAGAGGGGGTTACATCTCACCCAGACTGCTCAGGTGGGTGAGATGAGAAAACTACAGGAATGTTTGTTCCCAGCGGACAACTGCAGAAAAATAGACGCAAGTTCTCTGATCTATCAGGGCATACACACCTGATAGAGCACCATGTAGAGACAGAACCTGGGAGGAAAGTAAACCTCAAACCCTACAGAATACCGGAGGCATGTAGGGAGGTAGTGTCAGCTGAGGTTAAACGTATGCTGGAGTTAGGTGTAATTGAGGAATCCAAAAGTGAGTGGTCTAACCCAATTGCATTGATACCAAAGCCCAATGGTACTTGGCGGTTCTGCAATGATTTTAGAAAATTGAATGAGATTTCCAAGTTTGACGCTTTTCCCATGCCCAGGGTTGATGCGCTTATTGAGAAGTTGGGTAATTCCAGGTACATAACCACACTGGACCTGACAAAAGGTTACTGGCAAATACCTTTGTCTAAAGAAGCCAAGGAGAAAACTGCCTTTGTTGTTCCGGAAGGTCTGTTCCAATACAGGGTTATACCATTTGTATTGCGTGGAGCTCCTGCTTCCTTTCATAGGTTGATGGACCAAATCTTGTGGCCACATGGTGACTACGCAGCAGCTTACCTGGACGATGTGGTCATTCATAGCCCAGACTGGGGAAGTCACCTCTGTAAGGTGCAGGCAGTACTGGACTCCATAAGTGAGGCAGGCCTTACTATCAACCCTGAGAAATGTGCTTTAGGGCTAGAGGAAGCCAAGTACCTGGTCTATGTCATTGGCAAAGGGGTAATAAAGCCCCAAATCAATAAAGTGGAGGCAATACAGAACTGGCCAAGACCACTAACCAAGAAGCAAGTCTGGGCATTTCTTGGCATTGCTGGCTACTATCGGAGGTTTGTGCCAAACTTTACCTCTATTGCAGCTCCTCTCACTGACCTGACGAAAGGTGGGAAGTCAGTGATGATCCACTGGACACCAGAGGCAGAGGAGGCGATCCAGAGGTTAAAGCAAGCTCTATGCCAGCAGCCAGTGCTGATAGCCCCTGACTTTAGGAAGGAGTTCCTGGTGCAGACAGATGCCTCAAATGCAGGTCTAGGAGCAGTGCTGTCCCAGGCTGTAAATGGTGAGGAGCATCCAGTATTGTACCTGAGCAGGAAGCTGTCCCCTGCTGAGAAAAATTACGCCATTGTAGAGAGGAAGGAAATGTTTGGCAATTAAGTGGGTGCTGGATGCCCTGAGGTATTACCTCCTGGGGAGAAAATTTAAATTGATCACTGACCATGCTCCTCTTACATGGATGAAAATCAATAAGGACAGAAATGCTAGGGTTACCCGATGGTTCCTGTCTCTGCAAAATTTTGTGTTTGATGTAGAACACAGGCCAGGGAAATTATTGGGAAATGCTGATGCCCTGTCAAGGATGCATTGTATGATGGCCACAAATGCCCTGCCCTCCAGTCTGGAGAAGAGGGGGGGGATATGTAAGCCGATGACTGGTCAGGTAATGGAGGGGGTGTACATCTCACCCAGACTACTCAGGTGGATGAGATGAGAAAACTCCAGGAATGTTTGTTCTCAGCAGACGACTTTCGGGGGACCTGTCATTCCACCCCCCTCCAGTCCACACTTTGGGGATGATCCGGCAGCGGCTCAGCTGCAGAGAGTCTCCTCATCAAGGAGGCTTAGGAAGTTGCTCCAGCAGCAACACTTTGGCAGAGCTTGGCTGAGGTAACCTATTCTATGTTTAGTTAGAGCCTAGCCGGGCAGGTATTTATTTTTGTATTATTTCCTTTTGTTGCTGCACTATATTTTTGAGTGAAAATAAACTCTGCCTTTGTTTTTGACTAAACAAACTGGACTTTTGTGTCTATGCCACCCCACCTAGCAACCCCAGACCCTGACAATATATAAATCCTACTAATATTATAAATGTGAAAGTTTGGATGTTTGTGTGTTTGTTATTCAATCATGCAAAAACGGCTGAACGGATTTGAATGAAATTTGGCACATAGATAGATTGTAACCTTGATTAACACATAGGCTAAGTTTTATCCTGGTAAATGACATGGCTTCATGACTGTTATGAATTTATGTTCACATACTATATTACACTGCTCTTGCAGCAGCTTATCTCAGGTCCCAGGTCGGTTATTTCTCTGTGTAAACACTCAGCTAACCCTCAGTGGATTGTGTACATGCATTTGCATAATATCTGATCTGCTCCAGTACTGACACACTGGATGGGAAAACACCTTTTTTCCAAATTGGCAGTTTACTACTTTTAAACATGCCGGGAAAAAGAAAATCTACTTTGTTGCAAAATTCTAAAACAACGACAGCTATGAATGTAGCCAGAAGTCAACAGAGTTCTCATCAAGCGGAGCTGACGGGGATCATCGGCACCAACAACACGCTCATTATATGGTGTCCCAGCGGGCTGCTGAGATGCTGGAACAATCACGAACACAGTGTGAGGAATGAGTTCAACAGCAGGCCAGCTTGACATCTGCCAAAGCACCGGAGCAGGCGGATCATCAGCGCCAACAACCCGCTCATTATATGGCATTCCAGCGAGCTGCTGAGATGCCGGAACAATCACAGGCATGGCGTGAGGAACAAGTTCAGCAGCAGGACAGCTTAAGAAGTGTAGAAATGCTGGAGCAGGCAAACCATCGACGGCAGCAATTTGCTGAATATAGGCGGATCATCGACACCAACAACACGCAGACGAAGTCGCGGGCAGAGACACACACGCAAATGACATACAAAATACACGAGTGCAAAAGTGGGCAATTCTTATACGGCCACTACACAAGCAAAAAAATAAAATATACCCATGCGAAGCTGGCTCCTCCTGCTAATATTAATATATATATATATATATATATATATATATATATATATATTATACAGTTATAGTATACAGTATGTTCTGTCTTATTGTATTATACATAAGCAAATATGATAAATTACTTGATTCATTTTTAAGTAAAATTATAATTAAATAATATATACATTTTTAATATCTCAACACTGAATATTTTTTTTATTATTATTTAATATAGTGGAATCATGTTGTCATATGGCATCATTTTTACTGTACTGTGTCAATAGATTGTTAGATTCCTTCCTTCTAATTTGTTCTAACTTTATATGGAAGCTGCATGATGGGATTCCTCAGTATTAGATTTATATAATGGAGCTAGCCGAACACCAAGAATGCTTGTTTAAAGGCAATATTCCAGCTCTCTAGTCAACCCAAAAAGTATGGCATGTCCCTCCCTTTTGTCAATTATGTTTGGGTGCTTGTCATTATCACCACAATTATATAAAGACATGATAGAGAGTTTCTCTTGTGTATCACATGACTATCCATATACAGAATATTGTTTGTTTCACATTTTGACAGACTCATTCTACAAGCAGCACCCATCCCCGATATTTGTCCAGCCGCCATATTAGTCCACTATATACCATTTATAGTTTAGTACTAGGACAATCATTAAAGTATTAAAAGATTTGAGTAATGTCATTTTCCCTTGCTTGAGTGGACAATTGTATCCACTAATGTGCTACAATGATTTAACAATGTGTCACTTTGTTCTAATCCTTTAATGACCACCCATATAGTCAGTGACATACCTGTTATATTATCGTCTGTCTGCTGACAGGGTGTAATTTAGAAATGTTGTCGTAGAAGTTTCTCCAATGTCATCTGTTCTAAGGTAATCTCTGTCCGTAGCAGGGAGAATTACACACACACACAAACACACACACACACACACACACACACACACACACACACAAACACACACATATGCACATACACCCATATACCGTATGTACACTCCTTAGCATTTAAATTGCAACACCAAGAAGGAAAAGTTATAGAATTATGGAAATCACGTGATCAACGGACGTGGTAATGACACACAGAGGATCAAAATGGAAACAAAATATTCAAAACATCTCACTATATTCAGTATCATACACTATGCCTCCCCATACCATAATGCTAGAAGTAGGACTGGTGTGACGTTGCCTCTGAAGCCTCTTCATAACGTTGCCCACTTGTTCTCCAGACTGACCTATAGCTATCATTATGTCCATGATAATAGCAGGACTCTTTTCTTAGATAGACCTCCTTTCCAGCCTCCATTGCTGTCTTGTTGTGCAGCCTGACAAGAGCGGTGGCATTTGCATCATAGAGAGCGGTGACATGAGGCCAATGGAACCTCTGTAGATGGACAGCTTGCTTGTAGCTCAATGTTTTGCAAATCCTCTGTGATAAATTATTTTAACCACCTTAGGCTTGGATGTGGGGTGCAATTTCCATTTAAATTGAATTCCATCTATTATGAAAAGGTGACAGGCAGAGTTCTGGAGTCCCGCTATAGGAACCCCAGGTTTCTAACCTATGTGTGGTCCAAGGCAAGTCTGGAGTAGGCTTCAGCCCAGGTGTGGGTCATAGGCTCAATTCTTGTCCCTTAAAAGGCTAAAGAGCCTGATACTCTGAATCTGGTGAGACTGTACTGTGCTTAATTATTTTTTCATAAGCATGTATAGTTAGCTTATTATTATGAGCAGGACTTTGTTTCTTAGGGTCAGTTCACACGTGAACTGCCCGCGCGGGTTTTGACACTGAGAGAGCCGCGGTGAGCCGCGTCTCTCTCTTGTCAAAATCTGCCTGCCGTGACCATCGCGGTCGCAGCTTTCCCGTCCGCTGTCAGCTCAAATGAATGAGCCGACATAGGAGGGAGCTGCCGGGGGCGGAAGCCGCGCGGCTTCCGCCTGAAGAAAGGGCATGTCCTTTCTTTTCTCCGCTAGCGGCAGCCCGCCGCTAGCGGGAAAAAAAAGCCCGGTGGTCTACATAGACCACCATTGTAAAGGGGTGGATTTTGAAGCGAAATCCGCTGTCAAAATCCGCCCCTTTGTTCACGTGTGAACTAGCCCTTATTGTTTTGCCTGAAGTTAACACTGTATTTTATTTTGCTTATTTTTTGTGCTTGCTGTGTTTATTTATTTATTTATAATAAACCAGTTTGCTGTAAGATTTGTGTCCCTGTCTCGTTGGGTCCGCATCACTGCTTCTACCGAGCTACCTTCCCTGCTAAAACTTTTTATTTATTTTCCTATCAATAGTGTGGGAGGAAGCCCATGGATAACATAAACTCCTTGCAGATGTTGTCCTTGGCGGGATTCAAACCCATGACTCCAGTGCTGCAAGGCTGCATTGCTAACCACTGAGCCACCGTGTTAAGCTAAAGCTTTTTATTTATCAGTAAAATTGCTACAGCTTATATGACTTTAAATACTGTACAAACTGAGTTTACATAATATATATATGTGTGTGTGTGTATATATATATATATATATATATATATATATATATATATATATATATACAGTATTTATAGTACTATGCTGCCTCTTAGTGAACAAATTGCATTGTTATCTGTTATGGTATTGTTTTACATATTGCAGGACCTACGGCTCATGTGGCCCTCTTGTACAGGTCCTTATGACAATATGAATGTAGTTCTTTTCTGTTTAAATAGTTTTTGTGAGACTGTAGTGTCTTTTTTATTCTGCAATTGCCATCCCCAACCAACATGGCACAGGGGAGGTCTGACCAAAGCCCTCATGGTCAATGGTGAACTGTAAAGTGATTGGTCTAAACCAGCGTAAGAAAAAGAAAACCAAAAGCCCTTGGATATGGTGGATATGGTTACATACACTATACAAGGAATAGCCCTTACAGCTTTAAAGGGAACCTGTTGGGGTGATTTAGAACACCAAACCACACAGGGCGTCAGCGCACGGCATAGTCGGGCAAGTGCCGGGGCCCACAGAGCCTCTGGGGGCCCCCTGGCACTTGCCCGCCCCAGCACTTGCCTGTCCCGATTTCAGCTCATCGGCGTCCTTATGAACCAAGGGCTTAGTATCCCAAATTGCCCTGTTATGACTCAATCCATGGTCACATTAAAAATAAACAAGCTTTACACTTACCAAGAGATGATTCCCAGGAGTCTCACTAGACTCCTCTCTGGTGCTCCTGGTATCTGCGTTGTACACCCCAGTTTCGCTGAAGCGAGGTGTGAGGTGTAGGCCTCTGGCTTCACTGAAAAACTGTGTTGGGGTTGGCAGTATAGACAATAGTTGAGCAAAAATCTGTTTTTATTTTTATTGTAGGCATGGACAGCGTTTTAACGGTGATTTGGGACACTAAACCCAGGGACCATAAGGATCTGTGGATATATCCATATAATAAATAGTAAATGTCTGATAAATGCACTTCTGGAACCCATATTGATTTCAAGAAGGAGGTTCCACATCAGGTGCATTGATTGGACAGTATACCATGCTTGTGCAGCTCTCCATTCACATTTATGGGACTACGGAGAATAGTAAAGCCCTCTGCTTGGCTGTTCTCAGAGCTCCCATAAAACTGCAACTTTTTATTATAAAAATGTTGCCACATTTTAAAATTGCCACCACTGACCTCACATTTGAAAATGTATTTTTCGGGCACGGTTAGCCTAGGAATCCGATTTATCAAATGAGACTATTTAAAATGTTGCAAAATTGTCTTAATTTCATTCCTGATGGTAGGTGGGGTAGAAAGTGGGTGGCAAAGGAGCTAGCATAAGGAAACATGGGAAGTGTAGAGTAGAAGAGGGAATCGTCACAGTTGGAAGTTACTGCTGTGAACAAACTGTGAGTATTGCAACAAGGTTGGGATGATCGGGGAGACGTCCAGATCTGTTGTTAGGTCTGGTTCACTTCTGTGTTCGGTATTCCATTCAGGAAGTCCGCTTGGAGACCCCTCGAACAGAATACGGAACGCATTAAAAAGTGGTGAACAATGAAACCACACGGACCCCATAGACTATAATGGGGTCCGTGTGTTTTCCACGTGGTGTCTGCACGAATCAAGCAGAACTTTTGTCTATGTGGTCCGTGTGGTTTCATTGCTCACCGTTTTTTAATTTGTTCCGTATTCCATTCCAGGGGAATGGAATACCGAATGCAGACGTCAACCAGGAGACTTATTAGGGATTAAAATTGTAATACATTTGGCGCATCTTTCTCCAGCAGGGTTCTAATCCATATGTAATGGCAGTCTTGATAAATTCCCCTACTATGGCTTTCTAGATTCCAGGTGTCAATATCATTCACATTTAACATATCCTTAAATTATCAAGTAATTAAAAACTTAGGGGAAATATTCCATTAAGAAGTATTGGATTCCAAGCTATAAAAAGTTCTGACCACACACCAGGTAATGGCTGAGGATTTGATGAGAGATCCAGGTAAAAGCACTGGCAGGTAATTGGGTTCGTTGAAATACTAATTGATTTCTTACAATCCTCTTATTACTAATACTATAGGATTTACGTGAGCTATTTTAACTAATTCCTCTTGGGACCAACAATGAAAACAAAAACTCTCATTGCTGATCCCTGAGGATGAGAGCTGCTAAGCAACACAGGCGATGTCAATTCTTGGCAGAAATGATCACAATATTGTTTCACATATTGCAATAATAAAACACACATAAAATAAGTTCTAAAAATAATAAAAAAATATTTGCCGGCAATAAAACAAATTGCACAGATTTAGTCTACAAATATAAGAAAATATTTAACAGGATTCGAGATAATATGGTGTATATGTATTTTACAATAACCATATAGACCGTGTGCTATTTAATATCTTCTGGTTAATAAATAGTTAATAAACCAGATATGATATTATTTCAGGAATTTTTGCAGTTTTTTTTTTTAAAGAAAACATATTTTCATGTGTTTTTCCACCTATAACATAAAAGGATATTGACAGCACATGCAAGTACTTGAGTTGTCTTTGGTTGAGTTGCTTCTGCAAATATTTCTATTCATTCATTTTCAAGCAGAATTGAAAGTTTGGCCTTATAGTGTTTCCGCCCCATTGGGCCCCGGTCTTAAAGGGTTTTCAGGATGAGTTGTGCCATTGGAATAATACTGGCACCTTCATGTCATGTAGTATTTGCCATCACGTTGGTACGGCCTTCTATTAATCAAATAAAATTTTTGAGCAGCGGCCTGTTGGCGGTATGTGTAGTGAAGCCAATGTACTACTATGCTCATCCAAGACATTAAGATATATCGGGAGACATCACATGAGCTGGAACCCCAAAATTCCAAAATATGGAAAGTGTCTGATACCCAGCTGTCATTTCATATAGCTCAATATTACAAGCTTTCTGATTTTTTTAGGGGGAGAATCAGATAAAACCTGAATAGGCTCAAATGTTTCTGCTAAAATGAGTTGTTAGGATATCACATGAAGAACCAAAGTAAGAATTAGTACTAGATTAACCGATTAAAATGGTTAACATGGCGCCGTGTGTCCAACACCTCCCAGGCCGCACCAAGTCCAACCCCACAATGGTGTTCACCAGAGCCCCGGATGGTGGGGATGGACTTGGCTGCACTGCTGGGTAGAGCGGTACAGGTCGAGAAATGCCAAACACACAGCGCACCACAAATCACGGTAAACCAGACACTGACACTCTTACCAGCGGATATTTTGGGTTGCGGTGTAGGTCCAGGGATCCAGAAGGCTGAGGTGGGTGGTTAGCAGGTGACAGCAGAGAGTAAATCATAATCGTACGGTCCGGGTCTTTAGCAGGAGGGTAACGCAGTGTAGTGGGAAATCCAAAGGGAACGTCAAGCAGGCCGAGTCGGTAACAGGAGCGGTAGCGAAGTACAAAGCAGAGTTCAGGGAGCAGAGGTCTAGAGGCAAGCCAAAGTCTTTAATAGGAACAGGCAGAGTACGGAATCAGAAGGCAGAGCCAAGGTCAAAGGTCAAGGCAAAAGGGTCAAAAACACAGTCAATTAGAACAAGGAAAGCTTACTAACAGGACATGGAAATCAACTGAATAGCCAGCGGCGGTCCAGAGCCAGAGCCCTTCTTAAATAGGCTCCGGCCTGTGGCTAGGCCGTAACCAGAATTCTCCTGTCTGGCTCATGAGGAAAGCAGCAACCCCTGAACAGCGCTGCGGAGGTTCCGGCCTGCTTCCTGAGAGCCAAAAGTGGAGACCCAGGAGCGCAGTGCAGAGAAGGCCGTCAGCCTCCACACAGTGCTGTCTTCCTCATAACAGGAGTATTCTCCGTAAAAGTCTCAGATGACAATCCCTGTAACCCCAAATGCATCACTTCTACTCAGTTTCTGTCTCATAGCAGTAAAAAAGAGTTACATAAATTATGTTTCCATATCTCCAAAATTATAGAAACAGTGTATCTCACTGCTGTGCTATACTTGTAACTCCTATTTACCTCTGCACGAGTTACATAAACAGCATAGCGTAGCATATCATGGCCCGGTGGTTGAGATTTATAGCCATGACTGACTGAGATAAGAATATCACTTTAATGTTAAAACTACAAGACAACAGGTATCTGAATGACGCAAGATTGCAATGTTGAATTATTACATTAATTAAAGGCCAACATTTGACCAACCAAAGATTGTTGTGTTGCTATGTGACTCCTTTTGCTAATGTAAGTGAATGGAGTTGCATTGCAACCCTGGGGCTTCTGTGATGTAGATTTGTTTGCAACTGCAACATCCTCCAGATTGTAATGCAAGTCCATTCACTTACATTAGTGAAGGAAGTGCAAGGTAACATGGTGATCTTTGATTGGGCATCAGGAGTTGTGGCTAAAGTTGCCATATAACCCAAGCTGTTAATGAGATTTTATTATTATTATTATTATTATTATTATTATTATTATTATTATTATTATTAATAATGTATATAGCACCATTAATTCCATGGCGTTGTACATTTCTGTTGTAACCACAATTTCTGCTGGATTTCTGCACCTCTACATTTACTATCATTAGTTGCTACTATCTGCGCCACATTGTTCGTTCTTATTGTCATATGATCAAAAGTTACCATGTAGCATAAACCTTACTGATGTCATGTGTCAGTATTTCCAACCTTGTGTATACACTAAATATATGTTATTGTAACCCCTTCAAATTGAAAAATAAAGATATTTTAATACTATTTTGCAGTCATTGCTACAAAAATCCATCCCAATAAAAGATACGATCAGGACTAATATTCACAAACCATCCAGAGTAACTGAACACTAAATGGTTAACATCCCCGCATCCAATCTATCTGCATTAAAAGCGGTAATTGGTAAATAAACGACTGTATTATTATTGAAAATACAGGGTGCCGCCGCCCCACTTTGTTAATCCAGGACCTTAAAAAACAATTACATTGATTTGAACAAGGTTGCCAGCATGGAGTAATGTGCCTTGTGCCAAAAGCCATTGTTCCCTACCAGACCACATTAACCAGTAAATAATCATATGAAATAAATGCTGCATTTTCAGCAGGATTAGTCTAATAGCATTAAGAGCTTTCTTTATTTATTTTATTTCCCTGCAAAAAAAAATCCTGCTAAATAAGATTACGTATTACTTGAGCGGTTTCCGACAATACTGCGCGCTTGAAACGAGTGGTGTCCGTGAAATTGAAAATTTCGGAAAATAAAAAGAATTTTATAGGTTAATGGTTTCAAATAAAAGAGGAGTTAAAAGTCTGCTCATGGGCGAGGGAAAGTAGAGATCTTCTGGCTGGGAAAGATAACACTGTCCCTCTAGGTGACCCCCCCCCCCCAGTGTCCCCATTAGCTGCTAATTACTTGCCAAACAAATAAACAATTAACTCCTCTTGCCTCTTGGTGGGAGAGTCTTCATTGAGATGCTAAGACTTTTTAATGCAAGATTTTAATTAATGAGGTTGTAAATCCGGCCCCCTTGTTAACAAAGCTATAAGGAGGGCCACAAGACTCAACCGCAGCCATCCTGGGGTTGTTGGATCTGCACGAAGACCAAAATCATGACAACTGGATCTTTGTACGAGAGAAGTCCAAGGATGTCGGCGGAGCTCCAGAAAGTATCTTCTTGTCTTACAGAGAACAAAGCCACAACGTGTTCGTTTTCTATCGAAAGCATCCTTGGAATGGACAAGAAAAAGGACTTAAACTCGGCGACCATAAGACACTATAGGCCCTGGATGGATCACTACTGCAGCAGAGGTGGGTTCACCTACAGGCTGTAGGATTAGTGTGTATATTGTATTATATTAGGCTATATTTTTATGGAAATGTTTGATCCTTTTGAGATATCACACCATCTGACTAAAGTTATGTTCATTGCATCTACTTGCTGTCCCATATTATCAGGTGCGACATTAGTTGTGGTGTAAACACTATTGGGGGTGTGCACAAATCCTGTATAAACAATGTCATGTATGTTTGTTTTTAGAGGTTGGTACACACTGCTGGCGACTGCCGATCATCAGTTATGAGCTACCTGTACAAGTTCACCCAGTGAAACATACTATGGAAAAGGAAGGGGGTGTCCAGTATGAAAAGTGCTGCCCAACAAGTGAACGCCTGACGTATAAAAGAGAACTGAGCTGGTATCGAGGACGGAGGCCCAGAACTGCATTCACCAGAAGCCAAGTGAGTATCTATCTATCTATCTATCTATCTATCTATCTATCTATCTATTTATCTATCATCTATCTATCTATCTATCTATATCTGTCATCTATCTATCATCTATATATCTATTATCTATCTCCTATCTATCTATCTATCTATCTATCTATCTATCTATCTATCTATCTATCTATCTATATTATGCGACAAACGGATAGCACCCCAACTGTCCAACTGCTGCTTTGTTTTCTATATGTCTGTCTGTCTATTCTTCTAATTTATCATCTCATCTCCTTTCATTTTTAGATAGAAGTTTTAGAGAATGTTTTCCAAGTCAATTCATACCCAGGGATAGACGTCAGAGAGGAACTTGCTAACAAGTTATCTTTGGATGAAGACAGAATTCAGGTAAGACATTGCAATCTTCTATTGTATCTTCTCCAGAATGTTAATTAATGTTACTAACTCAATTCAATATATACCGTCCCCACTGGAAGGAATTGAATGCTTATAGATAACACACACACACACACACACACACACACACACACACATATATATATATATATATATATATATATATATATATATATATATATATATATTAGAATTTCGCAAAAGCCAAGTCTCTCAACAAAAATTCTAATATGGTTGATTTAAATTGTTCCTTGTTTTATATTACTGTTACATTATATTCCTTAAAACTCTAGTAAATGTAATATATTGACAGGTAATGCCTTATAACTGAACAAAAATTTTGATATTTTCAGGATATTTTTTATAGAATTTAAATTTTTGGGTAGCAGACATACTCTGAGGATGTCAAATGTCCAATCTACTGTTATATTTTATCACATGGCATATGAAAAAAATGGGATAATTAAAAAAAAAAACCAGCACGTTAACCATATTTTAATACTTAACAAAAAACTATTATATTAATAATTGATAAACATATCTCGCACAGAATGGTTAATATTTGTATTTTTGTAGATATTGTCCTGTATGAGTGTAAATTGGCTTGTGAGTCACTTGATCTGGTTGAAATCTGTCTCATTGATATTGAACCAATTTTTAGATTGATGGCCAATTATACTTATAGATATCTTTATTTTCCCCAACATCAGACATGTGGATGCCTCCAGCTATTCTCATGTAAAAAATAAATCCAATGGGAATTGAATCGTATATGTCCATTTATATGATTTTCTGGTCTGATCATAGAAAGAAAACTATTTCAAATCTCAGACTAATAAAATTCCACTTTTTCTTTGATTTCAGATCTGGTTCCAAAATCGCCGCGCTAAACTGAAGCGATGCCACCGGGAATCCCAGTTCCTAATTGTGAAAGAATCACTAACTCCGCAAATTCAAGAATAATGATTTCTCCGTGAAATATTAACATATTATCAAATATATCAGTCTAAAAAAAAAAGGTCTTATGTCTCTGATTAACCCCTGGACACTTGAAGGTTTGGGGATAGATTATATTTTGCACTGATCCAGGGACCCAATATTTTCGGTTTTGTGGTGACATACTGGTGGGTACATAATGGTTGGTGGTGTGGGTTTGATACATGTAAATATTTTGTACTATAATTCTGCAATGTCCATGCACTTTTTTGTAAATATAAATTTTTTAATGAATTTTAATAAATATTTTTTAATCTGATTGTTTTTTTTTTAAATAGTTAAGTTAAATGATATATTACATAGGAATTACTAGTTGAGTGAATTACAAATTTCAGTCTGTCTGGGCTCTTAGGGGGAGTTCACACGGAGTAACGTGCCGCATGATGTGGCACGTATACGCCGTGTGAGATTTTGCGGACCGTATACGCTCCCATTGATTTCAATGGGAGCCGGGATCGTATACGTGGCGCTATTTTGCGGCCGCAAAATAACGCGGCATATATGATCCCGGCTCCCATTGAAATCAATGGGAGCGTATACGGCCCGCAAAATCTCACACGGCGTATACGTGCCACATCACGCGGCAAGTTACTCTGTGTGAACTCCCCCTTACAGACATACTCATTCCTTCTAAAACACCCATACACATGTATACTTGAATCATGTATTGTTCCCAATACAAAGGGGGGGAATAAGCCACTGCCTAACACCTCTGTGACAGCTTATCTCCCCAAGAACAAAATGAATGGGCAGGCCAAAATCCAAATGCCCAATCTGTCTTAGCAGAATGTCGTTGAGAACCAAATGTTCCCCTACAAATTGGTTGGTCAATTCTCCCAAAATCGGTGGGTTCAGCCAACCCTAATGTGTATGTCCAGATACCTTATGTACACACAAACATGTCATGCTTTTCTTGTGTTACTTCATATATGGGTACAGTAAACTGGCTTCTTAAATAAGAATACAAGGTTTATTAATGTACAGAAATCTGGATTCTTAAAATAGAAGTGGTGGTAATGAAGAAATATCGCATGGCAAAAAAGGTTTGTTGTAATTGCATAATATTACATGATGAATATAATAGTCAAAAGTGCATGTGGCCATATGTGTTTCCCATACAAAGTACTTCTTAGTAACCAAGGAATCCAAAGACTATAATCAATCACTTACTCAATTATTTCCAGATTACAGTCCCACTAGTAAATGACGCTGATTTCTCCCTATATTTTTATAACCTTTGGGGGCTTCCTGTGCCTCTCTACTATAAATGACTTAACTACATCCAATTTTTTTTCCCAAATTAAAATATTAATGGCCATCCTCAGGAATAACTCACCAAGCATCAAAAAGAAGTCACACCATGTATCTTTTAATATATAACACGGTACACACACATCAATATAAGTGGCTTTGACTGTCATTGCCTCGTATTCAATAGAACCACCAGGCCCCTTTATTCTGTTGATCGGTGAGAGTGACAAGACACTTTTTTGATGTGATAAACAGGTACAAATATGAGGTTCGCTGTTAGACATGGGCAAACCGCTAAAGTTTTGTTACGTCTTGGGTACAAATGAATTGACCCCCTGAACTTGTTCGGATGGAACTGGAAGTGAAATTATTATTCTCTGCGGTCCTGTGATGGGGTCATTATTGAGGTCTGTGATTGGGCCATAGTGGTTACCCTGGACAAATGACGTCACCCAGAAGGCCAGAATAATTTCACTTCCAGTTAATGGATGAGGAACCCCAAAAGTTTTGTATTTAGACAAAGAAGAAACTTTTGGAAAATTCTGGTTGAATGCAGCAGCTACTGAAAAATTTTAAAAATTAAAATGGCCAGAATTTTTGGGTGCAGTAGATGCTGGGTACTGGGGAAGGGGAGGGGGTGTTTTGGTTGTCTGTCTGCCCCTACCCTGAGCTTGAGGACTGGGTTTTTTTTCCCCCAATTGGAACTCAGCCTGGCTGAATATAGGGTATCTGCAGTGCTCCTATTAACTAGATATATACTGTACATTACTCATACAATGTAAATAACGCTTGGTTGTGTGATATGTGTAAATATTTTGTACTATAATTCTGAAATGTCCATGCACTTTTTTTGTAATTATAATTTTTTAGGGGGCCCAGTGGCAGTTGCTACTGCTGTGGATTTTTTTTTTTAATAGACTGTTACCCGCTGGAGTAACCCCAGCAGCTAACAGGCTCTATTTACTTCATGATGGTTCCTGCTCAAGGCCGCCAGCACTTTCCCTTCTGTGGAGGTGGCTGTGAGCAGGAGCTGGGATCGGTAAGTGATGTCACATGCCTGCGAAACCCACAGACCCTTGAGTATAATGATCGGAAGCCAAGGGGAGGTGAGGGTATCATAAAAAATAGTGTTACATACCTCTCCTGGCTCCGAAAGGCTTCAGGCCTCACGTGGGCCGGCATTGCATCTTTATTTATTGCGACACAAGCCTCGGTTCAAGTGACGACTTTTCCATCATTGAAGATGGCTGACATCAGTGGGGAGTGCGTCGTAGCCTGGGAGACGTAAGTAACAGTGTTTTTTATGTTTGCATCCTCCCCGAGTCTACAATTATTGTACTCTGGGGTATGAAAGTTTGCCACGGGGACCTGCCATTTCTAGTTACGCCACTGGGCTATGTCATTATAAGTTGGTTGCTCATATAATTGTCTCAAAGTATGCAAATCTTCCTCCTGTCTTCTTGCCTTGGGAGAGCTGGTGTACCCTACAGATCTCTAACAGTACATATAGTCTGTATTCTGCTTTATGAGGGCGCCATTTTTCAATATGCAAAAATACAACTATGTGATCTTTGAACTGTTGTCCAAACTGGTAGTACGTGCAATAACTTTACGTTTTGGAACTTTGAACTTTCTGCCCTAAAGATCGTAAAACCCTTTCACATATTGAGAGCACATTGACATGGGACTTGTATGAGGTGTGTCATCATGGCCTCACTCCTCAGCGATCTGCTCCCCTTTGCCTTAACATCATATTTGTTCTCAGAAACGTCAATGACAATTCTGGAACATTGTCCAATTAGTTCTGTAAACATCCTCAGGGCAAGATGCCAACGACTCAGTACGGCAAAGGTCCGCATAACTCAATGCTGGGGAGTAGAGATAAACGTGGTTGTTGTGTTCTTGCTACTTCGTCAATTCCCAAATTTTCCCAAATCCAGTTTTCTTGCTAATAGGTTTTAGCATTGACAGAAGCCGTTATGTCGGTGTCCCCTGTATGATTAGTTTATGCGTTACTTGTGCTGATGACTGGGGCTTTACTATGTGCTGAGTTGATTTGTTCAGGGAATGTTATGGTTTATTCTGGTAGAGAATGTAAATTATTTACACTGATTCCTGAAGAACATGGTCATCTCACCTTACTGCTTTAAAATATACATATCCTTTGACTTTTCCTAAAACTGACTAATGTTGTCTGAACCCACAATGGACCATCTTATGTGTATGGCAGCCCCAAAGAGTCTGATCCTCCACCTTCACCAACTGCAGTTCTTATCATCTATTAATAGGCACTTCTCCACTGATTCTGGATCAGTTGGTAATTTTTCTCTATCCCCCACCTTTCCTGAGAAATCTGTTCATTTAGTTTTGGTGCCTAATATGTCAGTTAGGCATATCTCTGTACTGACAAGTGGGTGGTGTCAGTCAGGAACAGGCAAATGGGTGTGATTCTGAGCTCTCTGACACTGTCCAGTCAGAGGAGGGCATTGTCAGAGACCTCAGAATTACACCCACTCGCCTGTTCCTGCCTGACACCACCTACTTGACAGTAGAGATACTAATAAACATATCAGGTACCAAAGCTAACGGCATTGAATGCTCAGGATTGGTGGGGGCCAGGAAAAAAAATTGTTGAAAAATGACTATTAACCTATTCTTGACATCCATCATAATACTATGTCAGATGTCAGGTATTTCAATACAGCAGCCACTCAGGAGCTGATCAGCTCCCATTGCTGCCGGGTCTCTGCTGTACTATACAGCAGAGACCTGGTGCTAATGCCCACAATCAGTGTCTGCATTGTTTGCAGGCATTAAAGCCCTTAGCACATTGGCTAAAGCACATGATAGCTGCCATTTTAGTAGAATTGTCAGTGCCCGGAACAAATTCTGTAGTGGGCAATCCATTGCCATGACAGCCGAGAGCCTATTGAGATCTCCCAGGTTTGTCTGGCTATGATCTGTATGACAGACTCCTCTATGCATATTTTGCAATGCATTGCATTACTGCTCAGACCCCCTGGGGTTCAAGACCTCCCTGGGGGTCTAATAAATGCAATATTTTTTTTTTTATTTTTTTTTAAAAAGTAAGAAAAAAATATATAAAATAAATAAAAAGAAGTAAAAATTGCTCTAGAATACATATAAAAGTTAAAAAAAAAAATAAATAAAAAAATACTGTGAAACACATTTGTATAACCAATGTTTGGTGAAGTTACTCCCTTGTTTGCTTAGTTTCATGATGGCTGACTCACACTATTGAATGTTCAGATGTGAGAAGGGAAGGGAGGCAATAATAAAAATAATGTATTATAACTGAATATAGTCTTTCACCACTATTAACGTAACAGAAGTTTCTAGGCAGAAATGCAAAAAATAGCTACATTGTGCCCATACTAGTGCTTCCATATATGACAAAAGGGCTTACAGGTCTTCTCATGGCCCAGGTGTGATTGCTACCTCTGCTCTTACCTAAACGATAATATACACATTGGGAGGATAATTGTCAGTTAAAAATGATAGTTCACCTGTCTGCTATTACATGTGGTCAGAGTTAACCAAAAGCTAGTAAGGTGAGCAAAAAACACAGTGAAATAACTTAAGGAATGATCTGCTTCAGACAAACAGGAGCAGTGGAGCACTCCGCCCATTCTATTTAAAGAGGACCTTTTACCACTTGGGGCACATGCGATTTTATATACTGCTAGAAAGCCGACAGTGCATTGAATTCAGCGCACTATTGGCTTTCACATTCTGTGCCCCCGGTGAAGAGCTATCGGTGCTGATACCGTAGCTCTTCACTGTCAGAAGGGTGTTTATGACAGTCAGTCAGGAATGTCCTTCCTCACAGTAGCGCCTATAGCGCTCTACTGTCAGAGCGGTGATGAACGCCCCCTCAGTACTCGTCTATGGATGAGTACTGTGAGGAGAGGGATGAGGTGTTCATCAAATGATTCGGGAGGACCCTATGCTAATCAGATGTTGACTGATCACTACAAAACTACTCCAAGCTTGGACATTTTTTAAATTCTTTCCAAAAAGAAGCGATACTCACCTACCCCTGGTCCTCTGTTCCAGTGTCGGGTCCCCCACTCATTTCCATTCTGCAACTAGCTGAGCCAGATGTGAAGCCACTCCAGTGGCCACTACAGCCACTAACTAAACTCAGCAATTTCCTGAGCCACTTCCCTTCTAAACCAGCCAGTGTAGGCACATAATGGGGCAAAATGGAGGACCCATGGGTTTTCCAGTTTGCCTGGAAAACTCCTTTAACACATTTCCCATCTACTGCAAGTACAAATAATGATGGGAACAAGATAATCTCACTAAAAGTAACAGAAAGTGTCATGTGTGTATGGATTAAGCACTGAACAAACTGCATTCAGGCCTAACTTTTGTGGAATACTGAAGATACAATGAAATTTTGTGTCTACTGTGTGAGGATCCACTGTCCTTATTCACTCATTTTCAGGTAATTCCCTGTCTATTGTTCACCTTAATACTGGGAGTAAAAAACTTTTTCAATAGCGAAGGATCTGACTAATCCAGTTGGAGAAAATCTGCTGGAGTATTTCACTATTAAGTGGCCAGTGCCAAAATCTGGCCAATGTGTCCCTTGTGGAGTTAGAATGACAAAGAACCTGACTCAGGAGAGAAAGACATACAATAGGTTTTCTCTGGTGGTGAGTTGTCAATTAAGGAGGGACACTATCAACATATCAATAATCTCCATTTTAATCAATTGCTTGTTAGTTAGTGTATTTTCTCTAGCATAAGCTGATTCCCAATATTTCAACTCAGATACATTTTAATTGTATTATTTGACGAAATTGCTGAAATGCAAAATTGCGACAAAAACTTTGAAACTGACTATTATAATAAATTTTAGAAGGATATGATGATGTGTGACTTTCGGGATTGGTTTTGGGTTCATTGAGCTACTTTGCTGTCGATGTCCAGTTTTTGAAGACCTAGGCTATCCCAAGTTCTGATGCCACTTGGGCAAGGTGAGATCCCTCGTTGAGATTCGTTGGAGGTCATTTCCCATGTGCACATATAACTGTATGTTTTTATTTTCAACAGCTACGATTGTTTCATTTTGGTAATGTCCCAAGGAGAGGTTGTGTCGCCCAGATCTGACCCACAAAGTGATCATCATGATCTGGTTATGGATTTCTTGTCCTTTAGCCAGGCTGGATTTGTGATGGGTAAGAAGTAGGAAAGACGAGAACAGGAAAATTGGGCAAACAAATCATTCAAGAATAATCATGTCACTAGTTAAAGGGGTATTCCAATCTAATATTGTTATGGTATATTGCCAAATAGTCCTGGGGCGCTCAGTCCTGACCACCTGCTATGCACAAGGTTCCATTTAAGATTACTGAATGCTGTTTACACCCCCTGTATTCTGCACATCTTTACTATAGGACTTCATCCCTGCTATGATAGATTGATAATAGTAAAACCCACAGAAATTGACACACAGAATTTTAAAATCCTCACCACATTTCTGTAAAATCTTATCCACTCACCTGCTGTTGTATTCTGCTGGGGATTCAACCTGCATAAAACACAGGTAAAATCCCAACAATTATATCGGGTATGGATCTACCTTTGGAGTGACTGTAGTTAACATCTGCTGACAGATGTGTGCTGTAAGTAATAGTATGCTACATATTTATTGCATATTATATTGCATAATAAGATATATCAAAGCAAATTTTTGAAGGGATTGTGATGAATATATTCTAGAATTTTAGCTATTATTATATATTTTAGTGAACGGCATTGGTATAATTATATGACATAATTTTTATGTCTTGATTTTTCCAGATTTTCATGGATAAATGAAGGATGAAAATGGCTTATGTCTCAAGCCTGTTAATCACCTTCTATTACCTGGAGTCTTCTGGCTTGAAAAAAAAAATCCTACTTGATCTTGGTGGATTACTGGCGGCAGACTGGGGTAATGTCTGCTAACACTTAGGTAGGTCTATCTGTAGAATAGTGAAGAGTTTTCACTGATTTCTACCTCCATGTGGATATTCCCAGCAGAGGAGCTCAACTTGAGGAAAATCACCTTGTAACGTCCAAAGAAGTATATACATAAAAATCTGTATAAGGGTTTGTATATGTATACGTATCGGGGTGGTCTTCTTCCACCTTAGATTCTGCTCCAAATACTGCTCTTATGGATTCCACGGGATAAAACCAGAGCTTTGGCTTTCTGCTGTGACATCTTTTTAACTAATGGCACATTGGAATAGCCTTTAAAAAGGCTATTCTACTCCTACCTTCCATTCTTTTCTTTTCCCCACCATTTCTGATAAAATCTGTTTCTTCTGTTATGCAAATTACAATCATGGAGCACCGGGGGCGAACCCTCTGTACTCTGAGCACCCCTGCATCATAACCTTCCCCTGCCCCCTAGCTATTTGTATTCATTCTCGTCTTTCTCTTCTCCGGATCTTCTGCCTTTCGCAGGCGTCAGTATGCTCGGTATGCTCAGTTCTTCAGAGTTTTTTTTGGTGCCGATTTTAACGCTGAATCAGCCTCAAAATCAGCCTCCAAAAAAAAAGCCTCCCAATAGAACTCTATTGAGAGGCTTTTTTTGGAGGCTGATTTTGAGGCGCATTCTGCGTCAAAATCAGCACCAAAAAACTCTGTGTGCACTGACCCTAAGGCAGGAATCAGCATGACATGCATGCCAAGAGTGCCACACCAGCCACTTTGCGCTTTGTACTTGATAACTAATGATTGTTGTGAACCTCCAGCACCTGCACACATCGGTTCAGTCCATAAATTGGCAGTGGAGGACCATGTGACTATTCCCATCTCTGAACCTCCTCTATAGAAACACACTGTAAACTAGCGCAGATGCGATGGTGGGGTCAACAATGGATCTGTATAATATTGCTATACGTTGTCAGTACCTACATAAAAGTCATTATAATGGGACTTTCATCTGTAATACAGACAGTAGTGTACACTCTTGGTTTTGCACCCAGATTTATGTTTTCTCTCCAAGACCAAGGGGACTATCCAGGCGTCCTACAGGTTTGGTAACCGTGCCCATGGGGCGAGACATCGTCATTCTGATGTACATACGACTGCTTTAATGGTTACAACTCTTTTTTTTAAGTAGATTGTGAGCCTCATATTTTTCTATCAGTTTGTCTTTGTAGAATGGGAGGAAACCCACGCAAACACAGGGAGAACATACAAACTTCTTGCAGATGTTGTTCCTAGCGGGATTCAAACCCAGGACTCCAGCGCTGCAAGGCTGCAATGCTAACCACTGAGCCACTCTATTACCCTGACTCTTTTAGTATTGATATGGATTTGTACATATTGTATTATATTATATTATATTATATTATATTATATTATATTATATTGCACTTTCACATTTTTTTGTACATAGGGAACCTGCGTGATCTCCTCTTACTTATAAACAGTATATTCTTTAATTGTAGAGTTTGAGGAAAGCCATCAATAGGACGAAACGTCACTGCTTTGACTGCATGATAATCTACCTATTCACTTGTACCACCTTTAATAAAGAAACTTGAAACCAATTTCATCTCCAGTGGGATCTGTATAATATTGGACTTAAGGTTTGGGACCCTATGTTCACATCTGCATGGAATCTCTGTTTGAAGTCTCTAGACTTACTACGGTACATTATAGTCAATCTAATACACCAACCACCTACATGTATATGGGCAACTTTAGATCAGCAGCACGGCCTGCAAAAATATTTGGGCACTCATACAATGCCCTTGTAAACAGTTCCATGAAAAGTCACATCATTAAAGGGTTAAAAATACATTTTTGCTACCCAAGCTTCCATACATAATTGTGTCTCATGAATCTGATTCCTTCATTTATCCTCTACCACGTGCCCCCTAATGACTTAATATGTTTGACTGAAGCCAGACCATTCATTTATCTTATATTGTAGGCCCTGCACTCCACAACTGGGAAGGGAACATCTGCAATTTTCTGTGTTTCTAGTAATAATGTAAAATGTATATATAAAATATTAGCCAATAATGTGTATTATCGTTGCATTGGGCTTAAGAGAAGGGGTAAAGGTGCATGTTTGGTTATGATCTGGTCCTCATGACACTATATAGCAGAGCTGTACACAGGAACGTGGATGCAGCCATACAACTCATCCCATTATACAGACAGCAGTGGATGATGGGGACAAGATTGATTGGTAATCTCTTTCTATACTGTAAATGTAGAGGTTTCTTCTCCCCTATTACCTGGATATTGCTAATTTGTTGAAGTGGTCTCACACCCAGCATAGCCCCCCAGGCCTTACATAGAGCATTGTTCTGCTAAAGAGCTACCCATGGTGTCCTAATTAACCCTTAGGAATAGACAACAAATGGATTTTTCAGCTATTACAACACCCCTCAGGCACGACTTATACCATATACAGACATACTGTAGGTAATGCAGGACCTATATACAATGGGGGGAATTCAGAATTCAGGGGGTGCAAACAGAATTATAGCTGATGTACTGTGGCGTAACTAAACTTTTGTGGGCCCTGGTGCTAGCTTTTGTCCATAGCCCCCAACTTCATCCCTACAGCGAATTCTTGATATTGATGGTTACAGGTGCTAAGGTGTTTAATCCACTTTATTGTGTTTAGGGTAAACTTTGGGTTTCCTTGGTTTATGGGCCAGGTGGAAGCTGCAATCTCAATACTGATGCCAGTGCATATGGGCCCCCTAAAGGCTCCTGGGCCCCCGATGCAACTGCACCCTCTGCACCCCCTCAAGTTACGCCCCTGCTGATGTACAGCTCTGCTGGTAGAGACAAGTAAGAGATCTGTCCATTTTTATCAAAAAATTGCATTCACTGATGGTACCATCTAGGCACTATAGAGAAGACCATGTACAGTATGAAGATAGAGATGAGTCCAACATTCATCCAGGCTACTTGAAAAACAAAAAAAAATTAAAAAATTTACAAAATTAAAAGCAAGCACAAAATACATCCTGGAAAAAAGACCATGGTCACTCTTACATGTTTAGATCTCTAGAGGCGAGGTATAACTATAAAGGCATTAATACGACTAAAAGCTATAATGGGTCTGTTAAAATATTTTTAAGTCGATTTTAGGAAAAATGTCCTTTTAAACTCAGCATTCAGATTAATTCTAAGAGATAAAATCTCACAATGGGTTCCATATGTGGATAGTCAGGATGTAGAAAAATACCAGATGTGGGTACATTATAATCCTGACGGTTAAATAGATGTTTAGTGTTTTATATTGATGAGCAGATTCAGATCTTTTCAGGCCTGTACATCATCACTGACTCTGTGCGTCAGATGAAAAAGAAATATACATCCAAAATGTGGAATAAAAAAAAAGAAAGCAGTGATCCAACTAGGTTATATTGTTGTTTTCAAATGTTTTCCCTAAATCATTGACTCTAGCTACAATAGTGCTGGGGACTGTTGCACTGGTACCATGGAAAAAAGTATCTACAATCATCTGTGGCGAAAAGAGGCAATGGAGGATACATACCACATGGTGCAAAAGTTGTAGGCAGGCTAGGAAACAATGCTGCAAAGTGAGATTGCTTTCAAAAATAGAAGAGGCAATAGTTGCCACATAGGAAGGCACCAGTATTGTATACAGTTATGTCTCTGGATTCCACAGTCAGTAGGTAAGTACATCTCCATGCCTTAATGAAGACTAGCATAGCTACTAGCCATTCTGCAAAAGCATTCATGGTCACATTGATGGGCCACTATCAATATTTCCAGCCTCAAAATTAAAAAAAAAAAAGGTAAAAAATAATATTTGATTTTTTAAAATGGTTCTATCCATTCCAATGGGATGACCCAACCAACACATTGTATATTATCTCAATAGTCCAGAAAGCTCTGACACCACTTATTTATTGGGTGAGGTCCTTGTTACCCTTAATCACATCTCTTGACATCCATACTGAAAAAATATGTGTCTGAGACATTGCCCAATACGTAAAGGTGTCAGGGAGACAGGCAGGCACTAATCCCCTTTTTGCACTGTTAAAATAATTTACAGTAAAACCTCTTTCAGATGGCAACCAACAATAGCAGAGACAAATGATCATCTAGAGTGGTGGTTCTTAACAAAAAATAGCTGGGGGATTGCTGAAAGTATTACGGGCCCCGGGCAATAATGGTCATGGGTCCCATAGTAACTGCCATAGTTATAAGAATATACTTGAGCAGGGGTAACAGTAAGCCTTTGAGTAGCACTTACCTAACTCATCTCTTTGTTTTGTTTTGCTTAGTTAAATGGGATGTCCGGGATTAGACAACATTAGCTTTCTCCAGAAACGGGTGCCACATTTGTCTGCAGGTTGTGTGTGGTATTGCAGCTCAGACCCATTTATTTAAAGGGATTCTCCAGGATTTTGTAAACAGAATAAAAAGTCAGCATACTTGTAGTCATTTTTTCCTAAATACAGTTAGTTAGAGATAAATTCTGGTTTTGCTTTTCATTTCTGTTCAGGCTGACTAGTAGCTTCCAAGCACTGAGCATGGCTGCAGTATCTGCCAAAATAAAACTGTCCCCAATGTCCAAGAACTTTGGTTCCTCTGTAACAAATCAGTTTCTCAATGATGCCACCAACTCCACTCTACTTGGGCTGCAGGGTTGAGCCAAGCTGCTCTGCCGCCTGAGGTGGTCTATAGAAAGGAGCCCACCCAAAAACGATACCCAACCTATCTATCTTTGGTTGCATCTCCCCCTAATTAAAATTATAAGATACACTCCCCCTATTTGCAGATCAAAAAATCTCCATATTTTATGGCCCACCACAGTACATGATCCCCCCTTTTTTATGCCCCCCCCCCTTCAGTATAACTACATTTTTATGCCGCCCACTCCAAATATATGACCCCATTTTTGCTTCCCCCTCCACAGTGATATGTCAATGGAATATACTGGGGGGCAGAATTCTTTTTTTTGTTAGGCTGATAATTTTCACTCACCCATCCACATTCCTGTCCAGGCTGGCTCTGCTGCTCCCTCCAGGGTGCGGTGTAGCGTCCTGGTGTTCTAGTGATGTGACATCAGTACAGCGCCACCTAGAGGTGACAGTGGAGCCGGCCTGCTCAGGAGTGTGGATGGGTGCGTAAAATTATCAGCTACTACCTATTACAAAAAGTAGCAGCCAATTAGAGAAACCAATGCCGCTCCCCAGATTACTCCATAAGGTACCACTTGAGGTCATCGCTCATCAAAGATGCGCCCCTGGTCAGAGAAACCAGAGTTCTTGCCTACCCAGTGATCCCCTAGCAAAGGTAATAAATGGGGCTCCAGAGGACTGGGGTGAATTTTAGTAATAAAGCTTATCCAGTGCAGGGAAAACACTAGTAAGCTTTATTATTCTCTGGATAAAGCCTTTAAGCCCCAACTCTGCCCATACAATTATGCAGCACATAACCCACATAATTTACCTTCTAGGATTAACTCACACAGGACATGGCTGGTGGCCTTTTCAATTTACTGTGGCAATTTCCCATAGACAAAGTGGGCCCTATATCTAACTACTGTAAGTATATTTAGGAAAGTATTACTACAAGCATGCTGACAACTTTTTTTCCTCCAATCCTCCTATTTGAGAAGAACCCCTTTACTACAGCAAAATGTTGCTGCATGATGAAATTGCATCATTTCCACTGCAGTTATTTTTTTTTGCAGTGTGTGGATGGGATTACCCAGTACCCCATCCACTTTGCAGGGACTGTAAAATGCCACAAATTGTGCAATTTATGCTAAGTGGGGCCCCAGCCTTAACGTAAATGTCATTGTGGGTCCTTTCTGGCTGTAGGCACAAATCACCTCCGGTCTTCAGTTAGGTGGTTCTTCTAGGTATAGCTTCAAACTATGCCCCCAGCTAATATCTTCTTAATCCAAGACTACTTTAGGACATTTTTTGTAACTACTGCCACAATATGGATCAAAATTTTATGATCAAAGGTTTGCACAAAACCAGATGGACAACTAATGGGTTGTTATTATTATTAAATAAAATATTTTTTTTTTCCAATATTTAGGACTAGAGATGAGCGAACACTGTTCAGATCAGCCGATCCGAACAGCATGCACCCATAGAAATGAATGGAAGCACCTGTGACGCCAGCCGGCCGCCGGCAAAGTGTACGTGCCAGGTGCTTCCATTCATTTCTATGGGTGCGTGCTGTTTGGATCGGCTGATCCGAACAGTGTTCGGTCATCTCTATGGTCGGCTTCTCATATACATCTCTAGGTATATGGGCGGCTTCAGTGAATTTCACAAAACAACTTGTTTATCTGTTTACAATTACAACCTAACATTAGCGACACACAACAATGGCCGATGTGTCCTGGTGACTAACACTAATGTCTTTTTCAGGCTCATCGGATTTAGGGTATTAATGTCTTAGCCCTCATGTTTGACCTGTTAGGCGCGGTTTTTGTATCACGCTGATAAGTCAGGGAGACAAAGTGGTCGCATTAGAACAATACACATTTCCAACTATCCATTAGTTGGAAATTTGACTTTGTCAACACATTTAGACTTGAGGTATGTTACATGACACAATTTACCTTAACTACCAATTAGCACTCCCCAATTAATTATCCTAAATCATGGGTATAAGATGAACATTTACTCATCCAACCATGTCTGTGTCTGATGCCTATTAATTATAACCAGTAACCACTATAAAAGGATAAGGGTAATTTGCTGAAAGGAAAGTGTCTGATCCCCACAAATCGTGAAAACTGGGGTGTTTGCCTCATTCTATCTCCGGCGGTCCGATTATCTCAATCGGACCGCCGGAGATAGCTGAAACACAGAGGAAAATCTGTTTTGGAGCTGGCTTTGGATATACATTAAGGGGGTGTCCTGCTCCTGCTACAAAATAAACAAAACCTTTGGGTGTCAGTCTATTAGGGTAAGGCCCTATGTAGCAGGCCGCAACAAAAAAGCAGTATGGGAAAAACTGCAGCAGCAACACATTGCGGTTTTTTCTGCAGCACTTTTCATAGAAAGTCCAGAGAGGTTTCCTATATGGAGGATCAGTGAAAAAGGGTGCCAGATGGCAATTTGCACCACCATGTGCATCTAACCTTACTATCCACAGGACAGTGGGATAATAGTCTGGCATAATTCATGTGTATTAACAAATTCCTACATGATAAACCTTTCATTAGTTTCACAGCAATTAGGACCTGATGCTACGCAAGGACTTCCTGCAACAAAAGCAATCCGAATACAAATGAGCGATATGAACTCTATTTACGTCTTTTGGAAGAAACTGAAAGCTACTACATTTTAAAATTATCAAATTTTGATTTGAAAGAGTGATGCTATGTTCACATTTGCACCTGGTTTCCACCCATTCCAAATCTGTCTAAAAAACAAACTCATCAAGAGAACGGCCACAAGAATTCACAAGTGCATCATATCTCATTGGAGTACCAAGCTTTGTGTATATATATCTATATTGGGTGGTACCTTAATTGCTGCACCCAGATGCCAGGGGAGTGATGTGTATCATCTACCAAAATTAGTCTTTATTCTGATCATACGCAGAGAAGAATGAAGAGTGATTACTATCCGTTGGTAATCAGTTTGTGTCCGTCTTCCATAGACCCCAATGTTAAAAAAAATGGAAGTCTACACTAGTTCCAGACTGACATAGATTTCCATCCTGGTGCATGGAAGTGTGTCTGATTTATTAAGAGCCCAGAGCTTCTTAATAATCCAGGCACGCTTTGCACCTTACGAGGGCTTTATTAAGACTGGTGTTTCCTATGTCAGTCTTAATATATCCCCCCCCCCCTCCCGCAGGAGGGAAATTGTATGATATTATGAAGTTGTATTAAAAAAAATTATATTTATTTTAGGTTATTGTTACTTATGCTGTTCAATCTATCTGAGCAGGTCCCTCAGTGTTCAAGTGAGGTGCAGTACCAATAATTTCCTGTAGGTGGCACTGAGTGGTTTAGAAATTTCTCTGAACTATCAGCAGCCATTGATTCAAAACTGTAACTTGATATAGTTGGGTAACATTTACCAACCACTCGCTGTACAATAACTGGTTGCCTCTGTGGTTGGGATGTGGTACAGTCACAGAACAGGTGCATTAGGTTTGGTAGTCACTTATATCTAAGGCTAGGTGCACACTAGTGCTTGAGCCCATCCACTAAAACAGCGGTTACCTGCAGACCACATAGTCACCTACAGAGCCTCCGATGTAGATGATAACCTTGCCTAATCTGCTAGAGTCAGGAGATGTATTTGCACTGAATCTGAGATGTTTGCTTATAGCGAGAGAAGCTGGAACATCTTGTGTGGCCTCCATATAGCTGGTCCAGATGGTATTTTATGTTTATCTTCCTTAATCTGCTATTACATAATTCTCTGTGAAATAACTCCGTTTTCCCTGAACCGATACGGATATTTTCCATAACACATAATACAGTGTAGACTTACTAAATTCGTGACTCGATGGTATTCATGTAATCGGCAATGAAGAGGTTTTCACTTTCTATTTTATAATAATTCATTAATTTGATCTACTGTTCCATTTAGATGGGGGACCCCAATGGATAGGGAATAACCTGAAATTACTGGAATACGTCTTTAAAGGGAAAGCCTCACCAGGAAATAGCCACGATGGGAGATGGAAATTTCCCTTCAATCTTTGTTTATATAAGGAAGACCCCTTCAGCCACCACCAGTTGCTTCGCAATGTCTCATACATCACTCGAATGGAGAATGAAAGATTGTGAATGACAATCTGTTTTCCCTTAGCCCAAACAGCAGCACAACTGGGGTAATCCTGCCCCTATGAGCTGTTAGGACAGGTGGAATATTTAATTACCTAACAGCAATTAACCCCTATAAGAGGTCAGAGGACCAACTCCCCTTTGTGTTAGTAGCAAGTAAAGTTTTAGACATCTATTTAACAGAAGTAATATGACATCCAAACAAATAGTACAATTACAGCATAGGGAGGGAGCCTTGTGCTGCTGTTTGGGCTAAGGGAAAACAGATTGTCATTCACAATCTTTCGTTCCCCCTACGCCCAACAGCAGCACAACTGGGGATTTAGCAAGTATCGCTTTCCCTTAGGGCGGGTGATTCTGGCAAGCTGATGCCAATCCCGAATGTCCAAATGCTGTGGACTCCCTTGTTCGCCACTCAAGTCTATAATGTTTGGCGAAAGTTAGCTGAGAACTCCAAGAAGCCGCTGCACATATCTGTTCCAAGGAAAGAAAACGTCTCTCGGCCCATGATGTCGCCACTGCTCGGGTGGCATGGGCACGGATAAGGTCTGGTACCGGGAGGTCCTGAGCATGTAGGGAGCAGATAATGGCTTCTCTAATCCATCTTGATAGAGTTGGTTTGGATGCTTTGGTCCCTTTGGTGTGGCCAAACACATTGATCAGCAAATTCTCTGACTTCCGAAAGGACGCAGTCCGCTCTAGATAAATCTGCAATGCTCTCACCAAGTCCAACTTGTGCATCCTTTCCTCCCACTCAGAGGTGGGAGAGGGAAAAAACGCTGGTAAGACGATTGCCTGGTTAACATTCTGAGGCGTGGGTACCTTTGGCAAGAATCCTGGGACAAACCTCAGTTGCACTCTGTCTGGAAAGAAGGTTATAAATGGCTCAGAGGCCGCTAGGGCTTGTAGCTCACCGACCCTCTTGGCGGAGGTTATTGCCAACAGGAAAGTTATCTTGTATGCTAGGTACTTCAAATCCACCTCAGATAGGGGCTCAAAGGGGGGCGCACAGAGCCCTTGCAAAACTGCGGCCAGGTCCCAGATCGGGACCGGTGGCTGCACCTGAGG
Organism: Leptodactylus fuscus; assembly: GCF_031893055.1. NCBI lineage: Eukaryota > Metazoa > Chordata > Amphibia > Anura > Leptodactylidae > Leptodactylus > Leptodactylus fuscus. The sequence goes on from NC_134273.1 coordinate 29,074,061, forward strand.
ACGGAGTCTAGTAGCCCCTCTTAAAAATTGCTTAATCAGAGGATCTAGTGCTAGCCGGGTCTCCAGGAGTGCGGACAGAGCTGAGACTTGGACTTTCAAGGTAGCAGGTGCTAGCCCCTTCTCCAGGCCGTCTTGTAGGAACTCCAAGACTGCATTCCTATCAGGGTCACGCTGGTTACTCGAACACCAGTTCTGAAAGATTCGGGCGACCCTCTGGTAGCTCTGGTTAGTTGACTCTGCTCTTGAGTGCGCCAAAGTTCTTAGCACTCCCTGGGATAATCCTCTTCTGCCAGCTAAAGGCTGGCTGACCTCCAGGCAGTGAGGTTGCATCTGTTCAGGCCTTGATAGGGCCGGCTGTTCCGGGTTACCAGAGTTTACACTGGTGGAAGCCTCCAGGTGTTCCTCCGTCTCATGAGAGTGAGGACGGTGAACCATGCCCTTTTTAACCAGAATGGCGATTTCCTTGCCAAGTTCCGGTTCTGCCTGCGTTTTGTCAATAGCTTCCGAATCCTCAGTTGACGAGGGTAGACGCACTTCCGTCTGATCCTCCCTGGTATTGACAGGGCATACAGCGCTGGAGGATTGTCTTCCCGAACTAGGGAGCGACGTTCCTATATTGCAGCGCCGTTTGAGGTGGCCATCAGATCCACCTCGGGGAGACCTCATCCTTTGATAGGATAGTGGAAAGCATCCTGGTCTGGGGATGACCTGGCTAAGGTCCTCCGCATTTTGGTGAGTCAGTCCCACCGACTGTAACCTGGAATTTGAACCGCTGGCCGCTGGGGAATACATAGATCCAAATAGATGAGGATCCTGGCGTCTGGTGACGTGGAGAGGGTTCTCGTCCTCTGTCCGGGATGACCGTAAACGGCTGTGAACAGGCTGTCCGTCCTGGTTCTTTACTCCCGAATTTGTGGAGTCCACGTCAGAAGCTTCACCTGAGCTCTGGTAACTTCTTGCCAGCTGGGTAAGCGCGTTCTCTTCAGGTAACGCCAGGTGCTCTGTACCAGGGTCTCCCCCAGATGAGCTCCCCTGGACCGGGAGGCATCTGTGGTCAACAGGGTCTAGGTAAACCTGACCGAGGACCTGCCATCGTGAAGATGGGTCTGCCGGGCCAATCATGGCCGGGCACTGATGGTTCACTGGATAGGCTCTTTTAGTCCCTAGGGACAGCAATTCCGGACTCGCAGCTTCTTGACATAGAGAAGGTGCCTCCAGGTAGGAGAGTCCCTGGTGAATCCCCGGAACTGGATTCGATTTGATGGAATCGTGAAAAATCTTAACGGGTCTTCTTTGATCCTGGCTCTGAGAGGCCTTCTGTCCCCCTAAAGGGCTCCCCAGCCCTACTAGGGAGCTGGGGGAAGACCCATGGATACTACTCCCCTGGAGATAGGGGGGGCTGAAATTCTGCCATCTGGGAGGGTGGAAACTTGAAGACAAGGTTTTCCATCTGGGTGTTCGTCCCATTGATCTAAGGTCCTGGGCCGAGCTATGAGAGATCCTGCGAGTGTACCTGGCCTGAAGGTTCCCTAAGGAAGCCGCATCCCGAGACGGAAGCGGTCTATGTCGAAGATGAACCTGAGTCCTTCGCCCAAGATTCTGGAAACCACGAAGCCTGGAGGGAGATCCTTCTGGACGGGTACTCAAAGATGAAGTTGTTTGGGGCCCTAAAAAGGGCAAGATGTTCTCTCGGCCGGTGGAGCCTAGATGTAGCCAAGGACCCTGTGACCTTTGCGTCGGGGCCCTAGATGGACGGGCCCGCTTTCTCCCAGGATGGCAGACCACTAATGGGTCAGGGATCCTTCTTACGGTCACGGAAAGTACCGCGTCCTCTACCTCGGCCCTGGGGAGCGGAGCGTCCACGCCCCCTGAAACCTCTGGTGGAGGACCCTCGACCTCGAAAGGCAGTTCTTCTCCTTTCTGGCGGCTGCGGCAGATTTTTAGTTTTAGTGTCCGCCAGATCCTCCATGATTTTGTCCAGGGCTTTGCCAAAGAGCCTACCGGGCTCAAAGGGCAGGGTACAAAGCCCTAGTCTGGAGGAGTTGTCCACCCTCCATGGTTTAACCCACAACGGTCGCCTGGCCACAGTGGTGAGGGCCATAGATTTGGAGGCGAGTCTTAGTTGCGACCTGGAGGATTCAGCCAAGTGGTCCACCAATAAATTAATATCGGACATAGCCGATAGGAGGTCGTCCCGGTGGACCCCCGTGTCTATATCCCTAGCAAGGGAAGATAGTTCGGCCTGTAGGGCAGAGACCACCTCATTAGCCGATATGGCCACGGAGGCCTGCGACGAGGCGACAGAGTATGCCCGCCTCAGGGACCCCTCTACGCGGCGGTCCAACGGGTCCTGCAGACTTGAGCCGTCCTCGGCTGGCAGGACTGTGCGGCGGGATAGTTTGGCAACTGCCACGTCTACTTTTGGCGGTGGTCCCCAGGCCCCCTGCTGGGACTCAGATATAGTAAAAAGTGCCCTGAACCTGGCGGAAGGTGTAAATGCTTTCTCGGGACGCCTCCACTCGCCTTCCATTACCTGGACCAGGTCCGCACTAGCTTTAAAGGACTTTGTCCTCCTGCTTGGCCCTTCCCCTGCCTCCCGATCACATGACCTGAGGACTCTGAAAAGTCTACCCATCTTTTCGAGGGGAAACACCTCCTTCTCCACCACCACCGGGTCTTCCTCTGAAGACTCAACCTCCCCGATGTGAAGGCGTTCTAGGGGCGGGAGGGAGGGCTCAGAAGGCTCCAACCGAGGCCTCTTGGCGAGGTGGGAAATGGTCTCATCCACTTTCCTCATGGACTGGGACACGAAGTCCTTAACCCAGGAGACCATCTCTCTGATTGGGGTAGCTTCGGAGGGAGGCGCTCTACATCCCTGGCAGTACCTGTATTCACAGGCGTCAGGGAGGGGGATATTACATCGGGCACAAGACAGATGTCTCCTCTTCGCAGTGGTTTTCCTCCGAGGGAGGGTCGAAGAGGATGAGGAGGACATACTAGGAGGAAAGAAGCAGCATAAAACAGAAAATCCGGACCTAAGCAACAACAGTAGCCACAACAGCAGCAGCCCCCCCCCCCCCCAGCACCACCACCACCACCACCAACCTTGATAACACGCAGTTGAACTTCCAGCTCTTGAGCTTCTCCTGAGGCAGCAATGCTTCAGAAGTACCTGCAACCGGAGCGACAGGTACCATACTGTGGTGGAGGGGGGGTTTAAATAGGTCGGCTGGGGGAGGGAAAGGGGTGGAGCCACGCCCCCTTCACCTGGGTCCGAGCTCCACCTAATTTCATAACAACTCGCCCCCCCCTTTTCGAGCAAGCGGGGGGGGGGAGGGAAGACACACTAACAGCAGTTGCTTACCTGCTGTTCATTGTTTCCTATAATCCTGCGCAGCCTGCCGCGGCACATACCTTAGTCGCGCGGCCTGCGCATGCGTGGTTTCCCCGGAAGCAGTCCCCGGCTCGGACGGAACCTGGGAGCTGAGAAGTAGTTCCCAGCCCCCGCCGGCAGACAAAAGGTTCCTACCTGCCGGAACCTGCAGCGCCCGGACGTCCGCGATGCCGCCTGCAGAGCGGAGGATTAGATACAATGGTCATCACCCAGGATACTGGAAGCAGAAGATCCCAGGGACCATCAGGTGACACCCACCTGCTCCAGCAGGGAACCCGGACCGGCGCAGGGAGAGAGCCACGCAGCAAGGTACAATCTTTAGGGGGGGAGAGGGGACCCCTATAGGCCTATAGGAGGCCAAAGCACCTCTCCCCCGTCCACCTGTCCTGTCCCACAGGACAGAAAAAAACACAAAGGGGAGTTGGTCCTCTGACCTCTTATAGGGGTTAATTGCTGTTAGGTAATTAAATATTCCACCTGTCCTAACAGCTCATAGGGGCAGGATTACCCCAGTTGTGCTGCTGTTGGGCGTAGGGGGAAAAACCGTAGTTTAGCATGAAAGTAAATGTATGTCATTATACACCAATGAGCCATAATGTTAAACCTACCTAACCTAAGGATGCTTTCACACGGAGTTAACACTCTGCTCCTTCTGACACGTAAACACGTTCAGAGTGAGCAGCGTAAAACAGAATCCCATTGACTTCAATGGGTTCGGTCTTACGTGCACTACCCATTGAAGTCAATGGGATTCTGTTTTACGCTACTCACTCTGAACGTGTTTATGTGTCAGAATGAGTGGAGTGTTAACTCCGCGTGAAAGCAGCCTTATATTGTGCAATGCGTGGCTTTACGGCTCTATATATAGTATAGTGAGTTCTCCACACTCAGTTTACTATGTATTTACTATGTATATAGACCAGACGGCTGATCTTTGATCCCCACATACATCAGTATCCCCAAGACACTCCCAACTCTGTCACTGGTTCACAGGTTAACCTTCCTTTGGCAGATACTAACCACTGCATACCAGAAACACCCCAAAAGACCTACTGTTTAAGAAAAGCTCTGACCCAATCGTCACAATTTGGCCCCTGTCGTAATTTCTAGGATCCTTATGCGTGCTCATTTTCTTGCTTCCATTATATTGTATTCAATAAACTACAGGTATTATTGAAGAACAGGAAATATAGTGTAGACTTGTGACTCAGTAAGGTCACCTACATCCTCTTACATGAGGAGCTGTGGATTGAAACATGACATCAAGCAGTAGACAAATATTTACAGCAAGGGAAGTAACCGGCAAAAAATATGTAGCTGGCTTAGAGGTCAGTGCAATGTAATACTTGATGTCATCGCTGACCCCTGGTTAAATATCCTACAGAACATGTTCCAACTTGTTCTCAGTGAAAGTGAGGAATACAACATATGAGGACAATGTACACCATGAAAACTGCACACAAGGCCTCGTGCACACAACTATAGTTTTTATTTGAAGTTGCGAATAAAGTATAGTTCCATTCAGTTCTATATCTGTGTTGTATACAAGCACATATTATGAACATGTCCAATTCTTCTCTGCATTTGCAGACAAGTGTAGAAGATATTACAATTTTTTTATTATTTATTTGTGGACAGTAAAATCCCCTACCATTATTGTACATGTAGCCCAAAATATATAGGATGGTCCAAAACCGAACATGTCTATCAAGTTCAAGATGTGTTTATTTATATGTTTATCCAAAAAGCAAGTGAAAGCAGTTGTCCAACCTTTTGGTCATTGGTATTAAATTGGTGGGGGTCTGAAACCCAGCACCCCCACTACAGCCAGCAGTGACATAGTCATTGGACCAAGCTGTAAGCACATAGCTCTATCGATTGTGTACTGGGCACACTGGGTTACTCCCATTTACTTGAAAGAGGGTTGCAATTGCACTGTATTAGGGAACTGTATAGGCTCTGTTCACTGCCGTAAAGGCTCCTTGCACATGGCTCTACTGAGTCTTAGGCTATATGCACATGACCGAGTGTGCAGATTGAGGGAGAGCTGATTTTATAGCTTCAATGGGAGGTTCCATTCCGTACCAATGTCACGGAGCAGGATCAAACCTACAATATAATCGCCAGAATAGAGTATTGGAGCCCTGCACACTCACAATATCCTTCTGGACTTCAGAAATTCCTAAATACAAGTCCACAAGTAGTTTAACCCTACCTGTTGGGAGAAGGGCACTCTGCACCTTGTTTGCCAATTTAGGAAGCATAAAGTAGGCACAATCTATACAGATGTACACACAGTTGATGTTGCGCTTATAGCTGAAGGTCCTTCTGTGCTATGGACTGAACAGAATTCTCCTGTTGTAAGTGATTTGGAGCCTGTGGGTTCACTGGATACATTTTTTTTCTAGATCTGCCACCACTACTTTCTCTTGATCAGTGAAGAATAGAAATTCCAGCTCACAGGCTTCCAAGTATTGTCTGTTCAGCCGTCATGGTATGATGACCGGGGTAAAGGTCTGGAAATCTGAGCTCGCTGGCATATTAAAGACTTTGGGGCAGCAACAAAAGTGGTAGGATGATAAAAACACACAGGAAACCAAAGCAGCAAAAGAAGAAAATCTAAAAACGTCATTTTATTCAACCTCTTGTTATAGGGATAACTATGTGGGCTATAGGGAAAGCAACTGCAATAGGACTATGTGGCATAAGGTGTAGTTAGAGATGACTACAGACATTAGAGTTTGTCAGATATTTCTCCCAATTTGTTATGTGCCTCTGCACTATGACATCACTTCATTATCCCTCTGCTGGAGCATCATAATGTCTGCATGTCCCATCATATGTGCTTTATGTTTCTCACCTATGCTGAGATGTCACAGTGTAGATGATGACTTTTCTATGTGCAATATTCAGTTGCAATGATGTCATTACAAGTGTGATAACTATGTTGTAATTTAATATTTTCCTGCTACCATTACATGACTGTGTGCATTTTTTGGCACATTAGGCCTCTTGCATTCAACCATAGTGTGGGTCAGTGCGCTATCTGGGTTTTTTCTGGCTTGCACACTGACCCATTCATTTCTGACGGCACACGACCGTGAATTACACGACCCCGACAGACATTGATGACATCCAAAAATGTAGAAAAAAGATTCCGGCAACTCACCCCCCAAAAAATATAACTTTTAATTTAACATATAAAAAATTGATGACAACCGTGTGCCGCTGTGCCACTGGGCCCTTGGGGGACTGATCCTCAGTGAACTCCTTTGCGGTGCAACTAATTTGGCCGCAGTGTATTTGTGTAAAAGCTGCCACAACAAGAACACCTGAAAGTGGGTGGTTTGTGCTGTGGCACACCTGCTGTAATTGTCATAGGTCTTCTTTACTTTTCAACTTTTGTAACTTGCAGCAATAATTGATATGTTTTAGGTTTAAACCCACTGTTCTTTCCTGCATGAAGATGAAATTTGCAGAAACCAAATCCACAGTGCTACTAATGTAGATGGAGGCAGGATAGCTGATGGTGAGTCTGCAATATATCAGTATAACAGCTCCATTATTCCCCCTCACACAGTATAATAGCTCCCCACATACAGTATAAGGGGCCCCTTATGCCCCCCCACAGTACAATGGCCCATAGCTCCCTGCACAGAATAATGGCTCCATAGGCCCTCACACTGTATATTAGCTCCCAAACAGCATAATGGCACATAGGCCCCCACACAGTGTAATGATCCCATAGGTCCCCATGTTGTATAATGGCACATAGGTCCCATACTGTATAACAGAACATAGGTTCCCACACCGTATAATGGCACATAGAATAAAAATATCTTTTAAATTAAAATTATCACTTTATTTTGACAATAGCCTGAAAGCTGTTAAAGGTAATATGCCGCCATTTTTTATTTTTTTTTAAATTAAAGGGGTTATTCAGGATCTGAGGATATTTGATACTGATGACTTATCCTGATTGGTTGGAGTTCAACACCCAAACCCAAACCAATGAGTTAATGCAGCTGACAGAAACCATATGCCAAGTATACAGTATGGTCGGAAGCGTTGTTGCTCGTATTCCAGTGAATGGGAGCAGGGCTACAGTTCCCCAGTTCTACCACTAGAGTGCATATTGCAAAGTACACCATATGGAGGCACCTGGGACTACAACCCCTCACTCATTGCTTCTGGCTGTATACTTAGTATATGGCTCTCAGCGGCAACGTCAGCTGATTATTTCTGGGTTCAAGTGTTGGATCCCTATCCTGTGGATATATTATCAGTATCAGTATATTTCTCAGAAACGGTGCCGTCCGTAGCTGAGAAATTGATTTGGTTATAACCCCGCATTATGCAGTAAAGACTTCTGGGAAAGTCGGGCATGATGTTCAGGGTGCTTCCCAATAGAGGGCAGCATAACAGAGGCACTGTCTACAGCCTGTTTACATCTTGGGAGACAGATTTGCATATTCTTCCCAATGAACCAAGAACTTTGGTCCTGCAACAGGCGTTGTGGCCAAAGCTGACATTTAGCCCTAGCCTTAAAGGGGTTGTCCCATTAGAAACATTTATTCCCCATCCACAGGATGGGGAATAAATGTCACACTGCTGGGGCCTGGCCACTGAGCAGTTAGGAAAACATGGGACTCAAAGTCATAATGTCTTCTCCATGTGAATAAAATGGAATAGGACCTCCAGCGATGTGACACACTCATAAGATAGGTGGCAAATGCTTTTAATGGGATAACTCCTTTAAAGGGGCTCTATCAGCAAAATCATGCTGATAGAGCCCCACATATGCATGAGTAGCCTTCAGGCACCTATTCAGGCACCATTAAAGTTATATTAAACTACACAACCCCCCCCCCCCCCCCCCCCGTTTTAAAATAAAACCCGAAAACAGAATGTGATAAACTTACCGAACGTGCACGGTGGGCGGGCATTCAGGGTGTGCCTTCTTCTTCATCCACGCCTCCTCTTCCTCCGATGTCCTTGGGTCCCGTCGTCTTCCTCCGGCGCTCGCGAACTGACATTTGCTAAAAAAAAATGGCCTGGGCGCATGCGCAGTAGCATGCTGCTTCTACTACGGCTACTGCGCATGAGCCCAGGCCAGAAGGCGCACCCTGAATGCCCGCCCCCGTGCACGCTCGGTAAGTTTATCACACTCTGTTTTAGGGTTTTATTTTAAAACGGGGGGGGGGGGGGGGGGTTTAATATAACTTTAGCGGTGCCTGAATAGCCTTTTTAAAGGCTATTCACGCATATGTGGGGCTCTATCAGCATGATTTTGCTGATAGAGCCCCTTTAATAATAGCTATGCCAGAAAACTGTTGTAAGCAATATCTGAAGACCACTGCTGGGGTAGATTTCACTTACTAATACATGAACTTCATGAGATACATCACAAGTATTAAGAAGTCTGTGCCCCTTATGGGGAACATTCACACGGAGGAATCAGCCATGAAAAAAGGACTCCCATTGACTTCAATGGGTTCAGTTTTCTGAGCGGAACCCATTGAAATCAATGTTGCATTCAGTAACTTAATAAAGTACTAGTCTTAAAGAGGACCTTTCACCACTTTTGGGCACATGCAGTGTCATATACTGCCAGAAAGCCGACAGTGTGCTGAGTTCACCCCCCTCCCGCTCCTGATAATGCTCGTCTATGGACGAGCGCTGTGAGCAGAGGGAGGGGGCGTTCCTCCCCGCTCACACTCTACAGCGCGATAGGCGCCGCGAGGCAGAAGGACGTCTCTGGCTAATGGTCAGAAACGCCCTTCTGACCATAGAGCACTACGGTACCGGCACCGTAAGCTCTTTACACCGGGCACAGATCGGGAAAGCCGACAGTGCGCTGAACTCAGCACACTGTCGGCTTTCTGGCAGTATATAACACTGCATGTGCCCGGATATGGTGAAAGGTCCTCTTTAATGAATGTGCCCAATTGTGTTCATGCCCAATGTTTGGCATCATCCTTGTCAGTGCAGGATTTATCAGTAATACAAGAAATTCCCAAACCTAAACAAAAACACAAGAGACACATATGCAGATGTGAACAAAGCCATACAGTTCGAGGGGGGACCCAAAAGTTTCTAGAAAAGTTGTTTTTGAAACGTGTATTTATATTTTTGTACAAAATTCCTTCAATCTCCTTAAAGTCCTCTCCTTTAGCGGCAATACACTTGTCAAATCTCGTCTGCCATTGTTCGAAACATTTTTTAAACTCATCTACTTTGATGTGTGCAAGCGTCTCCGTCATTTTCCTCTTCACCTCCTCTACGTCGGCGAAACGCTTCCCCTTGAGGTTCCTCTTCATTCGTGGGAATGAAAAAAAGTCACCGGGAGCCATATCGGGTGAATAGGGTGGGTGGGGCAAGACAGCCATGCCGTTTCTTGCCATGAAAGTGGTCACCGAGATGGCGGTGTGGGCTCTGGCATTGTCGTGGTGGAAAAAACAATCACCAGACTGCCACATTTCGGGCCTTTTTTGCCGCACACTGTTGCACAACCTCTTGAGAACCCCCAAGTAGAAAACCTGGTTGATGGTCTGACCTTTTGGAACGAATTCCGACTGCACAATCCCTTTTGCATCGAATAAACAAATGACCATTGTCTTCACATTGGACTTCACTTGACGAGCGATGGCTGGACAAAACAGCTCTTGCAAGAAAATTCACTGCGGGTAGACAAAACCTTCCGCATCAATGCCGCTTGGCACACTGACTGAGAAGGCGTGGTTGAACAAATAACTAGCTGCAGAATCGCGTACTACGAAAACTGTGCGCGCAGCAGCCTCATTCTGGAAACTTTTGGGTCCCACCTCGTACATGATGTTTCCTCTTTATGAAAATATCTGTTGACTTGCTGGACTGAATTGCTGCTATTTACCAGTCCAGGGATTGTGTGAAGACAGAACTGCCCCAAGGAAGTAGCAACATAATACATGGGGAGAAGGTGCCAGGAGGAAGCAGGCACTCTGACAAGCACTTGAGACTAGAGATCCTATTGTCCTTCACTTCAGCCATGAATGAGGTGAGAAAATCTCACCCTTGGCAGGAAGTGCTTCAGCAAACATCCCAGCAGGGGATTCCTGAGCAGTTCCTCTCAGTGTTTCTCCTTAAACACCATTTATTTACATGCCTATGGCTTCTAGACTGAGACAAAACAGAAGTCAAGAAATCCGAACAATGACAAGTGCGGTTCTCATATATAAGTGTAACACTTCGCAAATGCAAATGGTACCATTTAGTTTTCTCTATAAGGACTGTATATGATAGAGTCATCTACAATCACTTGCATAGTTTATTATGAGCGGTCATTTTACACGGGTCAGTATTGTTCCCATATTAATATTGCAAGTTCTGGTCCGAAAAAAAAAAAAAACAGTTTACAAATTAGCCATTATTTGCCAGACTACAATGTGTCAGAGACCTGGACCAAATTCATAATCCTTCTATACCAGAAAACTGGAAAACTAGATGCATAAGAACTTGTGTAGGTGCATGTTTGGCGCCAAGCCCTTCTTGCACTAGAGTTGTGTCAACCCCCAATCTGCGCCTCACTGTTGTATGAATGGTGTGAGTTACAATGGCTATCTACGCCAGTTCCTAATTGGCCGCAGCCTCTTCATAAGTCTCTCAGTCCCTAGGCCAGTCATGGCTGTTTATTAAGACTGACATAAGATACGCCAGTCTTTATAAATTTTCCCCACTATTTTAGTTATCTATGATGCTGGGAGTCACTGCCTCACCTCAGGACTATTGTCCCTTCATGACTACAGTACAGGACAGTAGTGCCACGATGAGGTGGTGACTGACAACTAGATATAGATTCCTATGACATTCTTGAGTCCAGCCCTCCATATACAGCGCAGTTCAGGCAATATGTCTGATGCTAGGTTCACACCAGTATTTGACTCTCTATCGTACGTGTTCTCACGGGGACCTGAAAGATGGAGAGTCTGTCCACTTAAAAAGGAGTTACCCAAGAACACCTCCAGACCCCATAGACTATAATGGATCTGCCAGGTTTCTGCCATTTTTTAACAATATCAAGAGTAGAAAAGTTATGAATTCTGGAACGGAAGGGAATGTGAAAAAAGTCGCCATGTGTTAATGTACGAAACGCCCTGTGTCCTTAAAGGGTTAAGGGCTTATTCACAAGTCAGTGTTTTGTCAGGTCATGTACCGGCTGGGGTTGATCCATTGGCTAATCTTTGAAAAAAGGATCAACCTTTTCTTTTCTTTTTAAATTTCCTCCATTTTCTTCTGTCTCTGGGTCCATGAAAACCTGTCAGCACATAAATGGCATCTGTCTGCTGTCTGCTAATTCTCAAGGACCCATAGACTATAAGTGGAGCTCCGCGGTCCTCAAAGCAGACCAAGATAGCGCACGCCTCCATTCTTTTTTTTCTTATAGTCTTCGGGTCCGCGGGTTTCTGCGGGTAACCGCTTTTTAAGCAGATTGGGTTTCTGATTTTCGCGTCCCCAAGCAAGGGTGAACCTATCATCATCTGTATATAGAAAATTTTGTCGCATCACCTATAAAAATGACGATTTTGTCATCAACATTAAAATCTTTATTATTGAACGCTACCACTGCCAAGTATTATGAAAGATTCCTGTCAGTCATGAATTGACCCTGCACTGAATGGCGCTAGTTTATTGGTTGCTATGGGCTACAGGTACACTTTGAGGTAGTTTTGAGCCCATATTATACTTTATCACTTTATTGCTGTGACCTGCCCTGTCTGACAAGAGTAACACTAGGTAATAATGATGGAGTAAAGGAAGGCAGAGCTTCTCTCCAGGACAGAGGAGGGGGCTGCTCCACACACAGACCACTGCTGACAGACAGACAGGGGTGAAGCTGCAGTGTGGACTCTACTCCAGCAGAGGGCGGAGCTTGCGGCGGCTCTAGATCGCATGCGCACTGCACACAGCTCAGACAAGTTTCCCCTGGGCTGCACACCATGGCTCGGTGTCTACGTTTTCTCATCTTTGCGGTATCCGTAAATTTATTAATATATCCGGACCCGGGCAGTGCGGCTACCGGCGGCCTGCGGAGGACACCTGCGGACTCGTGTGCACAAAAGGTCAGTCTTACCCGACCGCTGAGACACTTGCAAGGAAACTTTGCAGAAAGTTTTGCCCAGACTTGTAAACTCTTCTGTGTATCTGTATAGGACTGGATGTGACCCCAGTTCAGATGATGTGCATTGTACCATAGGTGCACCTCTATGTATATGTAGCTAGAGCTTGTCAGATTGGTGATAGACCTATATATATATATATATATATATATATATATATATATATATATATGTGTGTGATCTTATCAGTCGGTTGTAGTATATAGTACATGCTAATCCATTATATCATCTACATTTGTGAACCATGTAAAAGTGGGCGACTTTGGCTTGCATGACATAAAGATCGCAGCAAATATGGCTCAGTTGGTTGCGTTGTGGTTCATAAGTACTCTCCAACCATTGCTGACCGTCCAAACCTATCTCACATGTAACTCGCGATTGTAAATTTTTATTTTTTTGCAAATCCAAATTGCACCATAAGGCTGTATTCACACTGAGTAACGCTGGCGGTTTTTGTGCTTATTTTTGCACATAGCGCCGCGTTAACGCCGCGCTATTTTATGGTGGCGTTGCCCTGCGTTAACGCGGCGCTATGTGCAAAAATAAGCACAAAAAACACCAGCGGTACTCCGTGTGAATACAGCCATTGTGTTGTGGCAAATCGTAGACAAAATGCTAATTTTTTATTTTTTTTTTTTGGGGGGGGGGGTCAAAAAGTGGCCGTGTAGTCCTAACTCAAGTTTGTGGATTTCAATATATAATAATATAAAATGATTTGCATGCAACATTGTAACCTTTGGAAGTCACTGTAGTCACATTGTATCTTAGGGTGCGTTCACTTCTGCATTGTTTAATCTGCTCTTCTGGTTCGTCATAGGGACAGAAGAATGGATCAGACAATAACGGATTCCAAGGGTCCTCATTGACTATAATGGGGGCTGTTGGGTATCTGTGGTTGTCAGAGTCTTTGATGGATGAAAAAGGTGTGCTTACAGGACTTTTTAGGTCACAATTTTAGCCTGACTGCACAGAACTCACTGATACAGATGTGAATGTAGCCTTAGCTATGTTATGTTTTAGTTTTGTAACATTTTACGTATAGTCACATTGTTATCCAACAGCTGTATAGTCACAGCCAGATAGGATGATTAATGTAAAGTAACTAGTTATGACTGACATGTATATCATATAATGTACATAGTGATGGACAGGGGCAAAGTCTCCCCTGCATCTGTTTCGTTCCAAGTTTCACTGTTCCATATTTTGACAGGCCTGGGGTGATGGAGAGAAGTGTATAGTATACTGACTGCCGTGATTGTGACTTTTGTTAGTTTGGTCATGTTACTATAATATAAGATCATGTATGGATCTAAATTGTAGAATAACTAGTAAGGTACCGTAAGTAGTTACAGCTCTGTCTATATGGCTGGGGAGAGACCTTTATTAGGGTTTTGCTGAGACAGTTCCTGAGTTTGTTTCCTCCATAGCACTGAATGAAAGGTTGCATGTAAGTTTTAATGCTACTTGCAATGTCCATCTGGGGTACATTTAAGGATGATTTCACATAGGCTGTGAAATCATCCTTAAATATAGGCTGTCTATCATCCAAAGGCTGCCAATGTAAAAAAATAAGGTATACTGCACTGTATACATTTTTTACTTGCCTCCAGATGGAATAATGCAGTCTGCTGCGCCATATCATATAGCAGAAAGAGGGAATATTGGCCTAGTGGAGGCCAAAAGGACACCTTTTTGGCTTCCACCTGGTGAATGGGAGCAATAGATATGTTGTACTTTATCAAGAATTTCACCATTTTTATGAAGGTTATCTTATAGTTTGGTCGCAGTACTGATAGAGTTGTAACAGGCTGTGTTGTAGGTATCCTTCATGTAGCTTCACTGTGATGGATATTATAGGTGATGTCACATTGTTGTGTGTTTAATATGGATCTGTAACGCAGCTGAGTGTATGAGCCTTCAGGCCATACATTTCTATAGTTTGCCTGCGTGCGGCATTTCTCAATGTATTGTGGATTATAACATGGAGCTAGCTCTATTTTTGGGGGTCATACTTTATTAGTACCGTTGAAAGGGTCCTGCTGTGATCACATTTTTAGCAATGAAAGGTATTTGGGGGACACATCTTGTATTGGTGCCTATACGTGTCGCTGGAAACATTGGAGACAATGGCTAAAGATGTCTCCTTCCTTTACCTTGGGCTGGGAATTTTTGGAGTTAACAGAGCCTTTTACAGGAGATAAGCATTTGTATTCTTCCCTTGAGTGTCATAGAGAGGTGGTACGCATATCTTGTAACCAGAGAGTGTGAAGAAGTCATTTCAAGAAGCCTTTTCATCGCCCTCAGACTTTGCTCAAGTAGTAGGACATTCCTGACAAGCAGATAATAGGGTCACCCAGAGTGTGTAGGGCTGAATGCAGAGGGCAGATCACTCGTGTGGATAGGATTCTGCTAGAACAAGGACAAGTGGATTGTCTCGGTTACATATTTTATTAGATCTAAAGCTTCCTTGGTGATCGCTCATCTTCCCAATGATGTTCTGCGTTGTAGGATGAAACAAAAATTTGGGCCCAGTTGGTCCAACATCCATTTAATGTCAGGGCAACTCTATGACCGGCCACACATCTATAAAACAAAAAATCATAAGCTGTACAGGACATACAAGATGGAGTGTCACAGAAGGTTGTGGGATTGTCTGCATTCCACCATGGAAAAATTGTCCAAAATGGAAGTTTTGTATGGTGAAATTCCTTTATTAATTGCTATAGTTATCCTGTTTCATTGCAAGGGGTGTAATCTATAGTGAAAATCCACGGCCTAAGGCCACGCGTACATGATTGTAATTTGTAGTCTTATGTCATCTGCAGTTATAGGTCCGTAATTGCAGAAAATCTATACGGACCTATTCATTTCTATGGCTTCATATACACATCTTTAGCTTTACAGATTTGTGTCGGGGCTGTAGAGGTCCTGTAACTGTTTTTGCAGCTCATGCCATTCATTTAAAATGTATGGGCCAATGAAAACATAGATGGCACATGGATACCAATATGTGTGCCACCCGTTCCAGTTTCACTGACTTGTACCAAGTGAATGAAGCCTTAGGCCCGGTTCACATCTATCCATGGGTTTCTGTTCAAGGGGTCCACTTGGGGACCCCCAAATGGAAACCCAATCTGCATAAAAAGCGATTATCTTAGGAAACCCGTGGACCCCATATACTACAATGGGATCTGTGTGGTTTCCACTTGTTAAAAATGCGGAGAGGGGAATGGAATGGCCCAAATGCCGGTGTGAACTGGGCCTTAATAGGCATGTTTCAGCTTAAAGGCCTGCACCACATATACTTGAGCGCTGTTTTTTTCTTACTTTTTGCAGCATGTTATGACATTTTTGACATCTCTTCCCCATTGCTGCTACTGTACTGTATATGGCATTAGCCTCCTGGAAGTCTGTGGCTGCTAATTTGCCTCAAGTGTGTCTTATAAGAACCCCGCCTTTCAGGTCCAGTGCTGATTTTACACTTGCAAAAGCCTTGCAAAATTTCACCTAACATCATTGTACAGACAATACCAGTTGTGAAGCCCAATTTGCATGTAAATTTGCCAGTCATACTATTGGTGGGCGATTGTCATCCAGCTGTTAAAAGTTGTCATAAAGTTGCAGTCTAATGCATGCAAATTGTATAAATCGGTGCACTGTATGACTTTAACATGGACATTTACTTTTGGTACATATAATTTTTGCATTTTTTTTAAAGTTTTGCTTAGCTGCAGTTTTGACAGTTGTGCCATGTCCATGCTTGCCTATCAAACATACCAAAAGTGCTTTGAAGTTAATAATGTGTCTTGAGTTACTTCCGCACCCCGCATGCACTTTGAATTCCCTTGTACACAATCTGTGCGAAACTAAAGCCCTTTGAAGTGTTATAATTATGGGAATAATACGGCTCTTCTCAGGTTGCTGTTGTGCATAGAAAAGTTTTTGTTTATTTGACATTTAGTGCCCCGTCTCCGATACACCGGTGGATCATCCCAGCATCTTCAGACAGACTTGCATGACTTGTTCCTTATGCTGCCTGTCCAGCTCTGCAATGTAGGGGCCTTCGTGTAAACCTTGAATAAGATTGCCATTAGATGACTGACGGCTGCTGTAACATATTGTTTGCTCTGGGGTAGGGCCGCCTTTGAAGTATTGCCTATAGGAAGCGAAGCCACTGTTTGTTCTATTAAAATTCCTTTTCATTTCCTCCCCTTAAACCACAGGCCACTTCCCCCTGTCATTCAACACACTGCAGGGACACAGACTGATTGAAATGCAACGCGTCTCGGTCCCGTAAGCAGCCGAAAGGAAATCTTCCTGTTGCATTATGTACAGATTCCCGAATAGCACAATAATATTGCATTTACATTTATTTTTATCATGGGAAAAAAAAAATTATAATGGACTATAAGGCATCTGAGGTCAGTGTTCAGATTGCGGGGAACTTTCCAAACCCCATCATAATAAAATCTAAATCTGATCAAAGAATGGAATATAAACCAGGTTCTAATCTGGGTAATTACGTTCCTCCTGTTTGTGTGTATCAGCTGGGCACTGCTGTGCTGGCGGCATATTGTGGGATTAGGCGGAATTTCTCCCTTCGCTGGCAGCTGTGCACATGTGGATTGATCTGGCCTTCAGCGTTGACTTGAACTTGCATGGTTTTTGTCAGCGAGGGGAGAATTTTTTTTTTTTAATACTGTGCCTGGATCTTGACATCTGGAAAGAGAGTTACGCTTTAGGATTTTGCAGATAAAGCAAAAATGAGAAAACAAGACCCCAGGATAAATGTGTAATGGTACAAACAGGATGCAGCTAGGTGCATTTCATATGGCGGAACAGATCCAGTATGACGACCAGTGCAGGATTTCTTACTGGGAACCAAACAGTAGCAAATAGAGATCGATGTGTATTTATATATAGATCCAATCTATGCGGATGGGCTGTATAGAGCCCTATAAGTGTACGTTCACATAGAGATTTTTTCTAGGTGGAGTTTATGATGGAAGTCGCCACAAAAAAAGGTCTCCCGTTCATTTCTATGGGAGTCAGCAGCAGATCTTTTTCATCTATCTGTTTTTTTCAGCTAGAGGACTAAAGAAGTGTCATGTCTCAAATGTATCCCATCGATATGCATGAGCTGTGTACATCCCTGGGGACATATCCAGGATAGTCTATAGAGCAGTGATGGCGAACCTTTTTGAGACCGAATGCCCAAACTGTAACACAAAACCCAATAAATTATCGTGGAGTGCCAACACAGCAGTTTAACCTTAAAACTCTGTGGATCTAAAATTGTGGACCCACAAATTACAATTGTGTGAATGGGGCTTTACAGAGCTTGTACTGACTGGTAAAGGTCTGTACACAGTACAATCTGCCCCCCGGTGGCTCCCCCACACAGTACAATCTGCCCCCACACACAGTACAGTCTGCCCCCCAGTGCCCCCCCCCCACACAGTACAGTCTGCCCCCCAGTGCCCCCCCCCACACAGTACAGTCTGCCCCCCAGTGGCCCCCCCCACACAGTACAGTCTGCCCCCCAGTGGCCCCCCCCACACAGTACAGTCTGCCCCCCAGTGGCCCCCCCCCACACAGTACAGTCTGCCCCCCAGTGGCCCCCCACACACAGTACAGTCTGCCCCCCAGTGGCCCCCACACACAGTACAGTCTGCCCCGCAGTGGCCCCCACGCACAGTACAGTCTGCCCCGCAGTGGCCCCCACGCACAGTACAGTCTGCCCCGCAGTGGCCCCCACGCACAGTACAGTCTGCCCCGCAGTGGCCCCCACGCACAGTACAGTCTGCCCCGCAGTGGCCCCCACGCACAGTACAGTCTGCCCCGCAGTGGCCCCCACGCACAGTACAGTCTGCCCCGCAGTGGCCCCCACGCACAGTACAGTCTGCCCCGCAGTGGCCCCCACGCACAGTACAGTCTGCCCCCCAGTGGTCCCCACACACAGTACAGTCTGCCCTACAGTGGCCAGTCAGCAATCCGGGTGACCGACACGCGTGCCAGCAGAAGGGGCTCTGCGTGCCCTCTCTGGCAAGCGTTCCATAGGTTTTACATCACTGCTATAGAGTATACTGTATTTATAGCAACTTTTTACATTATTGTTGTGCAGGTTCCAGGGATATTCGCGTCTGTTCCAGAGTGAGACCAGATCATGTCTTCTACAATCAGGAAAACTTTTCCCTGATTACACATGACGGAATCCGATCCAGTTCTTGGCGCTGAATTATACGGCATGCATTTTGTATTATACGACCCACATTACCGCCAAAACAGGACGAAGGAAATTGAATTCCCTGGAGGCCCGTGATGTTATTGGATCATTTTTGCTAGTAATTGAAGCAATTCCAGTAATAAGTGTATATGGAATTACTGGTTTTGCATTGGCCCAGTATATAACATATACTTTGTCTTACAAAGAACAGGTGGTGCTTTGAAGGGTTTTAGGTATATAGGAGGTCAACAGATAAAATAAAGGGCAGACTTAAGAACACTTCACACGGCAATTACAAGCAAACTGTATATTTATCAGATCTACCAAAGATCAAAGCGCTCGCATTATCCTAAGAACAACTGCTAGGCCGGCCAATGAATGACTTTACTTGTGTCTTACACTAATGTGACAACTAACATCTTATATCTAGGGTGTTTAGTGTCCATTATTGTCTCCACTTATTAATATGACAGGTTGCTTTTGAATTTTTTTTTTTGTACTAGTATTACTTAAAGGGGCTGTCCATATTTTTTTTATTATTATTATTATTTTTTTACATATTGAGGTCCTATTCTCAGATAGTGCCTGGGTGTCAGACTCCCCTGATCTTTTATTGATATCCGGCCCTGTGGATAGGACCCTGCAGATCAGCTGTTTGGGGACAGTGCGCCTCCCGGTATTGTTTACATGCCAGGAGCCGCACTGTTGACTTGCCGTAGATATTGCAGAGATGCCCCACAGACTTCAGTGGGGCCTTGCTGAGTACCTAAAGACGCTGCTGCAGTTTGTACAGTGAGTGAACATCGTGGCTACTGAACATGCAAATATTACCAGTTATTGCAGTTGTCACGGAACAGATCTACAGAGGTTCCCCGGGTAATGGCTTTGGATAAGACATTAACATTAGAAAGGGGGTAACCCCTTTAATAATAAATAGGGCTTTGACAACAAGGTAAATTTTCAGAGATCTCCTCATCTCTGATGTTCACACATGAGAGCTTTTGGCCTAATACACCCTCTCAAGACCTTTTTCAGTGGGGAGGGGGGATTAAGTTACTTTAGAGGGGCCTTCACTTGCAGCAGGTTGTGTTACAAAATTTTTTGTCCCATTCATCCATGAGCTTGAGGTCAAAATAGCCCATTCAGAAGAATAGAATGGATTTTAAGCTGCAGAAATGTTTGCAACAAACTGGCAGCATTCCGACAAGTGACATGATGTAAGGCCTGGTTCACATGTGCGCTCGGTATTCCGTTTTGGGAGTCCGCTTGGGGACCCCACGAACGGAATACTGAACACGTTAAATAGCGGTTAGTAGAGAAAACACACGGACCCCATAGGGCTAGTTCACACAGGGCAAGAGGGGGCGGATTTTGGCACGAAATCCACCTCAAAATCCGACCCCTCACAATAGAGTTCTATGTAGACTGCTAGCGGAAAAACAAAGTGAGCTGCCCTTTCTTGAGGCGGATGCCGCGGCGCTTCCGCGTCAAGACAATCCTTTTGGACTAGGTCCATTCTTTTGGGCCTACTCCGGAGCGGGAAACCGCGACTGTCGGAAGCCGTGACAGGTGCATTTTGGTCCTGATTCTGACGCCTTTCCCACGTCAAAATCAGGACCAAAATACGTGGTCACGAGCCTGTGTGAACTAGGTCATAGACTATAACGGAGTCTACACGAATCATGCGGAGAGGAAAGTACCTCAAGCAGCACATGCAGACACCGCATGGAAATACACCGACCCCATTATAGTCTATAGGTCTGTGTGGTTTCTTTGCTGACCGGTTTCTAATGCATCTGGTAGTCCATTTGGGGGGTCCCCAAGCAGATGTGCCTCACTGTGACAGTCACAGAAAATCCAAACTTGTTGCAAGTTGCATCATATAATACTCACATACAACAAGTCTTGGCTGTTTTACAACAGTGATTTGACTATAAAGATAGTGGTGCAGCCAGGATGTCTCAGACGTTGCACAACTGTTTGTCATGTGACTTGTGTTGACTTTGTCACTGTGTAGGCCTAGTCTTACACTGGTAAATCCCTCTAAGGAATCTATAAGTTTCTCTCTGTTTTTCGAATACTATCCAACCCCTGGATTTAGAAAGTGTGAACTGGGCCTAGCAGAAACAATTGAACTACCGGATCTTCCCGATTTACTGTGAATCATGCGTGTCATATGTGTCCAATTGTAAATGATGGGACACATACCAAATGAAGTAAAATTTTGTGAATTCCTTTCCATGCGAGACAGAATTTACCTTCACTTTGGCTCCTAGGGCGGCCTAATTGATATTCCATATTGTCTCGCTTTGTAGAAATGAGAATTTATGTTGTACGTTTTAAGGGGTTTCCACTTTTCCATAAACTAATAAATCCTAAATTTCTCCTAAGCATTTAGCTCGCCTCTGTGGGATCCCGAGAAGATTGTTATTGTTGACTGGTAAAGCTATAAAGCTTCGCTACCATCTCTGATTCAAAATCCTCACATTTATTCTCATATACGTATGTAACTTTAGATTTTGCCACATTTCCCAGCTGTATTATTCAGATCATTTCCAAAAAATGATGGTGTCGTAATTAGGGAGATGTTGGGTCTTTTTGTTTCAGCGCATATAATAGGGTGACGTTCAAAAATGTGCACTTAAAAAACAGCGCCACTCCTGTCCATGGGCTGTGTCTGGTATTGCAACTTATCCCTATTCAAGTGATTGGAGCGGAGTTGCTAGACAAGGCACAACACATAGAAAGTCTTATGCTAGGTTCTCATTAGTGTTGGCTTATCCGTTGTTCTGGTCCTTTGGATGACGAGAACAAGGGATAGGCAGACTGATAATATAGCGATTACACACAGAGTCTGATGGACGCCATGGACTAGAATGGTTTCCGTCAGATGGCTGAAATTTTAAAACTGAAGGCGGTGGAGAGAAAAATCCTCCACTCAGGTCATTTTCTTCCACCGATTTCAGGTGAACATTGTGACGGAGACTCTGATGGAGATGTGTGCTAAACCTTAAAGGGGTTTTCTGACAGGTACATGAAGTAGAATTGGCCATCAATATCTGGGGTCCTATTTCAGGGACCCTCATAATCAGTGACTCTGTTTGAAGAGACAACAATTTGGCTCCTTGTTTGAATGCCAAGTGTAGCGCTATATACTGCGTAGTGGTTGTGTTTGGTGTTGCAGCTCAACCCCATTCACTTGAATAGGAATAAGCTGCAAAAGTGATAAAATGAATACTGGCATGTACAGGTGAAAGTAGTGCTCACGCTAGCGTCCCTACTGCTGTGGACAGCTGATTGGCAGGAGGGTTCCAGTTTTCGGGTATCGATGTCTCATGGTGTTGAGGTAGTGACAGAGTCTTCGATGGCCCGTTATTTTTTTCCCCTTATTTCGTAGTATTTTAGCTTCCAATCTGGCCGCCTAGTTGTTGGAAGAATAACATTATTCCTCTGTGTGTTTTCCTGAAGCCAGATTCCCCTCTCCAGTAGTTTGGTCCCAGCACAGATTACAATTAGTAGTTATTCCTAACTCCATGGAAGAGGTTAGAGGCCGACCTGCCCTTTGCCCTTGCACCATTCAGTCGCCTCATGTTAACGCCTTGTGTTTTAGGAGTTCCCCTCATTATTTCTTACATTTACTGTGTTATTCGGAGGGGTGCGCCTCAGGTTTTTTTCTTTGTTTGTTAATGTTAGCGTGATACGGACATGGCTTAATTAAACCTGGAGCATTTAAAGGGGCGCATAATGTGAAACAGCTGCCCCTTCAAGCAGATCAGTTAGAATATCAGGAAGCAGATCTGCACCAGGAACAAGCTCATTTCGACCTAGTTCAAGCATGTGTTTGTCTGTGGGACTGGTAATTTACTAGGCTACAATTAACCTCTTCACCCCACAAAGTAAGGCCTGTGGCACAATGTATGCTCGGCCTCTGATTACAGCATAGGTGAAACCGCTGACTAGGATGAAAGGTTTACACCGCAAACCTTTAGTGGACGTTGGAGGGGATGCAAATTGGTTACATTTGTTGCACGCAAAACTATACACAAATTTACTAAATGACTGCTCCTGTTCTGTGGCCCCTGAGAAGCAGATGTAAACTTTTATTTCAGCTATGTAGCAAGCTGCGCTAATGGGCTTCATTTGCTGCAATTTCTTGTGAACAAGGTAAACAGGTTTTTTTATTTTTTTTTTTGAACAGTGAATTTCAAAAAATTGTTACAGGAAAGGTAGTAATAGTTACATTATGTGTAGACATTAAAGTGTATGGAACTCCATTGTAGTAACCCATATCCAACACTATGAGACAACGAGTGAGCACTATAGCTCCCAGCAGGCCATGGTCAAATGAAAACAGCTGGTCTGCTGGGGTTATGATAGCTGGACCAACAATATATACTCGAGTATAAGCCGAATTTTTCAGCACAGTTTTTGTGCTGAAAAAGCCCCCCTTGGCTTATACTCGAGTCAGCAAAACAAAAAAAAAAATAAAAATTTTAGGGAGGGGAGGGGTCTATGACCAGCTGCAATATCAGTGTATAGAGTCTCCCATAAAATAGTGGTGAAAAAAAAGAAGCTTTCAAAAAATTAAAGTTGTGAATCGCTCCTTTCCCTAGAATACATTCAAAAGTAGAAAAAGACTGTGAAACACATACACATTAGGTATCCCTGTGTCTGACAGTGCCCGGTATACTGAATATAGAGTATCTGCAGTGCTCCTGTTCCGTTGGAAAGGGGTTAATAGGAGCACTGCAGGTACGCTATATTCAGCCAGGCTGAATTACAAGTGGGGGAAAAAAAAACCAGTCCTCAAGCTCAGGGAAGGGGCAGACAGACAACCAAAACACCCCCTCCCCTTCCCCAGCGTCTACTGCACCCAAAAACTCTGACCATTTTAATTTTTGAAATTTTCCAGTAGCTGCTGCATTTCCCCCCCTAGGCTTATACTCGAGTCAATAAGTTTTCCCAGTTTTTTGTGGTAAAATTAGGGGCCTCGGCTTATATTCAGGTTGGCTTATACTCGAGTATATACGGTATTTAAAAAATTTAAGGCCTACCTTTAGGAAATTGGATAATCCTTTAAGATGGCCATATACATTAGATTAATTGTGGTTTCCTGTGGCTTTTATGATCGACTGATGACTTATCTTAGGGACAAGTCAAAGACCAGCAGGGGTCCTGGGTGTCACACTCTCACTGATCTGATGATCTCAGTTTCACTTCGGCTTCACAGGCCATGTGATGTTGGGTTCTTCTATCCCGTGGCCTATGGGTAGTTCAGCCTCATTTCATGTGCTGTGTTTGGTTTCCATTCAAGAGACTGACTGGTAGCTATGCAAAATGTATTTAGACCCTTGGCAAAAATGGCTAGTTTGTCAAAGCCTTTGGGAGCCAGAACAACCAACTGACCAAATGTAGACTGAATGGCCATCCATGTAATACATGTAATGACTGTGTTTGCCAGAGTGATGGCCAAAGCTCCCTCTGTGACGTTCATATGCACTTATAGGTCATATAGAAAGAAGTTTTCATGAGCCTACCCTTTTAAGGTCTCTGAGATTTGTATTAGTCCCTGTCCATGTGTGAACATGTGATAAATAGAATCTCTTATGGTCTTGCTGCAATATATCCCACTAACATTTGTTTAGGTTAATTCAAAAACTGATTTTTGCAGTTATTTTTGTTACGATTTTCCAGTGGGAAACAATTGGTGGCAGTGGACTACCAAAGTGTCAGCCCTCTCATTCTGGGTCCTTGTTGGTCTTTGCTTCCTGGTCCTGTCTCAACACGGAGGAAATGGCCAGAAGATCACGGGTCACAGCAGTGTCCCACTGTAGCCAGTGAGTAATGGAGTGGGCCATTCCTATGTGCTGATACAGCACCAAGAAGTAGGGATCAACTAGATCCCAGTCAACATTGTAACGAGAGTGTCAGGGATTCATGATGTGAGTTTTGGTTTTTTAACCCACGCTGAGGCTTCGGCCACCATTTCCTTCCCCTTTAAACTTGTTCTCAGAGTTGTACAGTATTTTGATGTATTGTGTCTCCCCCACTATTATGTTCCCACTTTGAATGATGGAGACCCAATGTAGTAGGCCCCCTGGCTTGTTCCATATCAGTATCTGCCCGCACAGTATCCCTGATGCAAAATGTATTGTTTTAATAAATAATAGATGAATCTCGTGTACTCGTCCCATGATGCCATTAATCCAGACGATGCTATGGTTAAAACGACTGACATAACTGTGTGTGGAAATGGCGTCATCTTCCTCCCCAGGCCTTTGTGTCTGCAGTGTTTCAGACTGTTTAGATGTCAGCTGCACAGCTGTAGTGAGCTGTTTGTGAAATATGAATACACCCTGGGGCTCCATACTCCCGGCTGCCAGTGCTTGCAAGGTAACGTCCCATCTAGTGCAAATACAGATCGGAGGCTTTGATTCCAGAAACTAGCCTCATCTCTTGTCTTTCATATATTGCTCTCGCGGGACTCCAGTGGGGCAGCCACAGTCTATTTTCTGTATTGTATCTAAGTGTTTGCGGTTAACTTACAATATCATAGTGTCTGAAAATGTGATGTAATATATCTAATATCAAGTTCTCCGGTACAGTACAATAGAAAGAACCTCATCTGAACCATGGGATTAAACTGGGGTTCACGAATTCCTATATGCCAGGTAGTTACTTTCTTATTTTTTGATACTTCCAGAAGTTCTTAGCAATTTTATTCATGCTTGTCAACTTTTGTGAAAGGATGGGACCAAAAAGTGGCACACGAAATATAACCATACCAAATGACCCACAGTCCCCCAAAATTTCACATTTAAAGAGGTCCTTTCACCACCTCCAGCATGTACAGCTCTTTCCATCATTAATAAGTACTGATTCCAATGCAGTTGGAGTTTTTTCTCTAGCTCCCACCATTCCTGAGCAATCAATGATGTCAGTTTTGGTCCCTCGTATACTTTTTAGGCTCTGTACGGTCAGCAAATAAAGGGCGTGATTCTGAACTCTGACACTGGCTGACTGTGATTGGATCCCTGAATCCGACCCCCTGCCTGACACCGCCCTTCAGACATTACAAAGCTTAAATAGTACATCAAGTACCAAAACCAATTGTATGGGAATGGAGGGGGTTAAAGAGAAAATTTCTACTGTGTTGGAATCAGTGCCTATTAACCGATAAGAACTTGAAATGGTGAAGGCGGGGAAAGTTCCTCTTTAAATTTTTCACTAAAGTGAATACAGACTTCATATTGGACCCCCTTAACAACTAAAGACCTCATGCCAGACCCCCTAAAGAAAGATATAGGCTCCCAGCGCGCCAGATCAGATTTCCAGTTTGCTCAGTGTACGCCATATATTACCGCCTGGTTGGATCTACATAAATACATGGTATGATCCTTCTGTTAAACCATATATCATACTATACCATTGTTATGGTCTTTCTCTAGATAGATTCATAACATGAAGCCCCTGTTTCAGATGGTTTAACATCTAGTTTGAGGTCCAGTCCCACCTGCTCAAAGTCATAGACCAAGACTCCACATTCTCACCTCTTGTACCCATCAGGCAACCTTCTGCTGTCCTGCAGCCACTGCTTGGTACTGTGTGATGGGCTGTGTCATCTCTTAGACATAGAGGTTTTCAGGTGATTTCCTGGCTCTTCTGAATGTATAGATAACTCTGATCAGTGTGGCTGAAATGCTGGAGGCCCATTCCCTGGTCTTGCTAGCATTCGTACTGCCACTCAATTCACTCTCTACGGGACTGCGAGAGATAGCTGGGCACTATACTCGGCAATTGCTGACCTTCCCATAGAACATAATGGATTGATAGCACGTTATCGACAACCTGCTCCATTTATACAGTATACAAGGGGCACCTTTTCTTGTGACTGAAGGTGGTCACATCATTTGGGCCCCCACCAATAAATTATACCCTTATTGTAGTGGTGAGACAAGGGTAACTTCTTTCATTTTTTCCTGGGTCTCCTTGTCACATACTGCCATCTAAGGTCTTACTCCTAACCATAAAATTTAAAATCCATCCACAGATATCACTAAAAGCCATAACTATAAGACCATGATGTTACTATAAAAATATCAAAGCTTTATTTTATAAATTCCGGCATACCAGTTTGATCTACAATGACTTTCACCATCTTGAGTTTTGTAACAATCAACTATGAAGTATGGCACTTGATCATGGAGAAATGAAATGATCTTACACAAAGTGTGCTGTGTATATGATAAATAATAATTGCTTTGAGGTTTTTTTTGTTTTTTTGTACCCAGGCTTTGCACTGTGTGTCCTTTTGGCATCCACTTGAAAGTGAACTCTGTGGGTTTTTAAATTGGCAGAAGCTGGGACAGGCGCATGCATAAAACATGTCAACTATCTTCTCTTATTCAGAAGCGCCGCCAAAACCCCAAACGGATTGAATGGTGTCCAAATAGTGAGATTTAATTTTGTAATGTACAACGGAGGAGGGTGGTGACTTTGGTAAGACCTACGTTGGACTTTACATTGGTAGACTGGTATGAAATGGGTCACATCACCCAGTGAAAGGGTCTACATTGCCTATTCTTGAAATTTTTGGTACTTTTTTTGCACTGCGAAAAGTGGTCCGTGTCTTCCATGACCTGTCGCCAGCCGATCACAATACTTTCACAACTTTCCCTGGCATGTTGCCCCAGTGATCGAATTGAAATGCAATCTTGCGGTGACTGGTTCTCCTGACTTTTGTCTTGTGAGAAAATCCCTGGTTGGCTGGCTTTGAATTAAAGCAAATTCTCTCCTACCCTCGGATCCTGCGGCTTAAAAAGAAGCCATTCCTCGTATGAACTTTCTTCATTTAAGGGGGGTTCGCATACTATGGATTTGTGGGATTTCTGTGACTTTCCTAGCAATAGCCTTCACACAATGGGTCTCTCCACACCTCTTGTGTCCGACGTTTCCGAGGTGACCCTGCGTGAAGTCATTACCGTCACCCGGCGCTCTCCATTCTCTTGCTTTTTCAAAGCGAACTTGTTGGAGGCTATGGGAATCTGAGCCGACAATTATCTGTACCTGTGTCCTGACAATGGCGTCACACAGAGACCTGGCCAGCACTTGTCACTCCACAGCTGCCCCCCTTACTTTCCATCTTTAGGAACGATTGTATGTCTTAAAGGGACAATCTCACTGAGTACTCTGAAGCCCTCTCTTCTTTATTCGCTTTACTTATCCTGTTTGTCTGATGAGATTTTGGTTTAGATACACATACAAGACAGATGCCTATTTTTGGTAAAAATCTCAATAAAAGGCAAAGGACTGAGATGGAAAGTGAATAATCTGATTAATATTCGCCTTTTGGGTCCTAAAAGCTAACCACTGTAGAATTGTTTTTGCACATGGTCCAAGACACTCTCCATCTATTTTGCCCCCCACTTTCTGCAGCCTTCATGGAAGGTCCTAAATTAATTCTGTATGTGAAACCACCTTAAGAGAACACTTATAGCCGCATATGCATGTCTTCTCATCTAATAGCAGGATATATTTAGATTGTAACCTTCTGCATAAGCCTATAATACCCAAACGATGATTTTATGCCTTTTCTTCTAAATTATTACAAAACGAAATGGAAAGCTTTCCTTTATTCTGGAGATAAAGCTCTTTGTTGCTTGTAAGGCATGGGTCATACTTTCCCAAATATGTTTTGTGTTATATGAACATTACTTGAAGTTATGTAGAAATGTATTTTTTACGCTCGCACAGTGGTCACATCTGGTGGAAAGAAATAAAACTACAGACATAGAAGTCTCAGGCCGCGCTGTAACTCTTCAGAAATGGCACAAAGTTTAAATAAGAGAGACGTGAAATGAGCGTGCCGCCGCGTCCCTGCGTTTACAGCAGCCCGAAGGGTAATGTGTCTGAGGGGTTTATAAACATTTCTGTGCAGTGTCTTCCTCCGGGAACCTCTTGTCTACCATTTCCATTGACTGACAATAATAAACAGGTGTAACTTCAAGTTCCTTGGCATCAGTGCAAAATCGGTAATGGGGCCCTAGCAAAGTTGTGCCCCTTAGAATAGTGGTATATGTAGCAGATGAATCACCTATAGCTACACCCTGTCTCCCAATCTGACAGGCGCAAAATGTACTAGTGAAGGTGCATGTCCGTATTTGGTGCCCAGACACTACTCCTGCAAGTACTTTATCAGATGTCTATACTGTATTCATATATATATATATGTATATATATATATATATGTATATATATATATATATATATTTTTTTTTTCTCCACTTGTTCTTCCAACACACACAAACATACTGCCCCTGGCCACGTGTTTTCAGAGAGGAGAGGATAGTAAGTTTCGGCCAGACTCTTCAGCTGTTTGATAAAGGATCGGGCATGTTTAAGATCGCACTGTTGAATCCTTCTTTCCGTGAATTGTCACATCCAATATGCACAAAGTCAGCTGGTCCTGTGCAAAATGTCTTGTGCAGCTGACTATGCTCTTGTGTATATGACCACCTTAAGGCTCCGTTCTCACAGAGTAACGCGCCGCTCATTTAGACACGTAGCCTCCCATTGAGGGGCCGTTCACACGGAGTAAACGCAAACTGATTATGGCAAAATACACGTGTAAAAATCAGGCTGCCATTGACTTCAATGCCATTTTTTACACGCGTAAAAATGGCATTGAAGTCTGATTCTTACACGTGTATTTTGCCATAATCGCCTCGCGTTTACTCCGTGTGAATGGCCCCTGATTTCAATGTGTTACGCGCTTAAGCCAGCACCCATTGAAATCAATGGGATCTGTTTTGAAGCGCCGCGCTCTGACACGTGTATACGTGTCTAAATGAGCGGCGCGTTACTCCGTGAGAATGGAGCCCATGGTCTAGCTTCAGTAGCCACTGGCACTTTAATGCATCTTTCTTCACCCCATGTATTTTGTTTGCCGCAGTTGTGGTTTCGTCCGACTGTTATATGTTGGAAATCACAATCTCAGATTTTAGTGCTTGTGCTAAAGAGATTGGTAAAATACCATTTTTGCCATATTTTATAGCATGTATCATATACACTTTGTATTGGTGATGACAACAATTTGAAACGTTCCTTCCATTATAAAGTAACAAAAGAAATCCTAGTGCCCTGTGGCATGTTAACCCATTGGGAAGAATAATACTATTGGGCATACGGTGCCCCAAGGCTGAGTGGTTTTAGACTATATAATTCCTCAGCTCCATTGAACCAGTCATGTGAAAGAAAAGAGGTAACAGTTGCTTTCAGATATCCCGGACTTTCTGGTGTGAATGTGCAACTTTTTCCTATTGATTTGATGTATTCCATTTTTACTGGGGGGGGGAGATGTAGGGGGGCACATATAATTTTATTTTGACTCCAATAAAAGGTCAGCGTGAAACATCAAGTAAAACCGTCCGACTTAACAGGTGAAAAGTTGTTCCCTGGCGTACAGAAAAAGAGATTCTCACAAAGGAGCCATCTTTTATTCATAAGGCCAGAACAATGCGAAGTCGGCGAAGCTTAAATTTCAGCAAATAGCCCCATAATCGCGGCATTCAACTTTTTTTCTGTTCCCTTTTAAGTGAAAACTGTAAAGCGTGAAGTGTCATGCGGAGATGCGGCCGCTTTCAGCCAAGCGGAGAAATAGTGCCGCGTTCCCTTCTGAACAGAACCGGCTTCCAAAATTCTCCCGGGTCTCTTAATTCTTCCTGTAAAATAATTTCTCTTCATCTTTTCATTCTCGCTCCTCCATCTTTCAGTATACATCCTGTACCCTCAGACTCTTAATCCTTAAATGCTCAGTTATTGTAGTGCACATAATAAACCCGTTATCTAAGAAGCATGAATCATAGCAGCAGAATGCGCTTTTATTGTATGTTTTATAATATTATTATTCAGGACCGGGGATTCTTGACATTCCACGGACGTATTATCACGCTTAGCCCCAGGTAGATCTAAGTAGCTTATAATTATAGGTGAAATTAATATACCGTATGTGTGGCATTGCCCAAAGGGAAGTAGAAAGGTGCCAATTCTCTTTAATGATAGTTGAACTGTAAAGGCTTTTTTGCGAAGTGTAATGGCTGATCGGATTGTGCGCTTTTATGTATTGTCACTTGGCGAGAAGCATAGACGTTTAGCCACGGGAGCCAAAAACTGACTACCATTCAGAGTACGGTACTGTTTTTGCAGTTGTCAAACAGCGAATATCAACACCTGCTTGAATATTTTCCTCTTGAACATAGCAGGACCTTAGGCTGAAGCCCCACATTGCGGAAACACAGCTTTTTTTGTTGCGGTTTTTTGAACCAAAGCCAAGAGTGGCTACAAAAGAAATGGAGATTATATAGGAAGCTCTTATACTTCTACCATCTGCTCAATCCACTCCTGGTTTTGGCTCAAAAAACTGCAGCATAATCTGCAACAAAAAAAAACCCAGTTTCCGCAATGTGGAGCTTTAGGCTTAAAGGGATTTTCTAGAGAGTTTATCATCACTTACTTCCTCAGGGTTTT
Organism: Leptodactylus fuscus; assembly: GCF_031893055.1. Classification (NCBI taxonomy): domain Eukaryota; kingdom Metazoa; phylum Chordata; class Amphibia; order Anura; family Leptodactylidae; genus Leptodactylus; species Leptodactylus fuscus. The sequence goes on from NC_134273.1 coordinate 29,105,361, forward strand.
GTATGCAACGAACCCATGAGCTCTGACCCTGAGTCAAGTGATAGAAACCATCACCCGGCCTCCATAATGTTCCACCTCCTCCCTCTTCTCCAGTGTCTGCCGCTTGTTATCTTGTGACTGGCTTTACTGTTATAATGTATACATCACCTCCTATGATACAAAGAAGTAGTGGTGAACATGGGAGAGGAGGTAGAGCAACTTGTGGTCCAGGAGAATTGAGGTCTTAACCATCACTGAACACCCAGATTTGTAACATACATAACATCAGAGGAAGTAAATGTTGATACACTCCCTTTACGCTTACCTGCCATCTTTTTCAAATGTTGAATTCGGGGTGACCTCCTGTTGTCCCAGAAAAGTGGGCAAATTTGCTAGGTTGGACCAATTGTTCTGCATCCACCAGACTATCAATCATATTATATGTGACGTGCAAATTGTATGTACCAGTCAACTCTCAGAAAAAGGACAGGACTGGCACAATTTAACATGTTTATATCATGAAAATGGCACAAGACATGCCCTGTTCATGGTGCACTTCATGCATTGGATCTCTATTAGTAGAATATTTGCAGGTATGACCTGCACCCAACATGTGTGTGTTCTCAGTGGGGTGAGGGGAGTAAGTTTGTGCCAGTCACCATCTTTCTTCAGAACAAAAGAATCTTCAGAATAGTTGGATGTTCCTGCCAAAACACTGGGTTTAGCGGGCTTTGCTTCTTGCTTCCTTTACGTTGCTTTGCTGTATATCTAGGCCTTTAGACACGCCATGTACCACCATATGAATCTTCTGAACTTCTTGTTTTTACAAAGACATTCTGCCATCTAAGTTTACCATAATACGGTCCACAAGCGTATGGAATTTTTTTTAATGTTTTGTTATCTTTGATTCCTAACCGGAGAAAATGTCTGTCTGCTACAACAGTACAGTGGGCCCAATAAACTCACACAGTATTTTTTTCCAGATCATTGCTTTGTACCACTCAGAACTTATACACATCCATCATGTGGCATGTGCTGCAAAAAAAATCCAGTAGAAATAAAAATTAATTTGCCAGCTAAGTAACCCATAGTCTGAGGATTTTAGTTCTGCTTGGCATTGTAATGTTTTTTCCATTTGTTTCCACACCGTTTGTGCCAAGGATGGTAAAGACATTTTCACGTAAATTGGCACATACTTTGGGTATACCTTTTTTTTGGTCTTAATACTACTTTTCATTTTTCCAATATTTCATAAAGTTTAGGTACCGTGATATTTTAGTATGTGTCAAGTATATGCACGTTCTTATTGTGCCATTCTTATACTGTTTTTACAGTATGCCTTCATTTCATTTTTATGGCCTTTCCTTAGGTTAGGCCATAACTGTCAGATTTGCGGGGAGGGGAAAAGGTGGCCCCCACACCGATCAGCTGTATAGAGACTTTTCAATGGGAGCGAAGTTGCATTACCAGCGTCCAGCCACTATACAGGGCACAGAGCCAACTGCACTGTGGCCAATTTTGAGCATCCAATGTGAACAGCTGATCAGTTATTAATGGCCAAATCCTAATCCAAGTCCATCATTTCCAAATTCCAGGACAACCCCGTTCATTTTACATTTATTTAACTTGTTTTACCTGTAATATTAAGAAACTGCAGCAAAAAACGCATCAAAACGGCATGAATTTTTCCAACTGCACCATGGAAATGTACCCTAAGATTAGTGTCCTTCTTCAGATAGCTTAGATACTGATCCACCAGTGTCCTCAAGTGGCTTCCTTTTTTAAAATGCCATGTCTGGTGGAGGGTACGTTGTTTTTTTTTTTTTGTCAACCTGTGATCAAAGACCCCTAGCCTGGACGGTGCATGGACAATCTGTAGATACCATTACATTTTTTTCAGCATGAAACCAAACGCTTCAACCCCCAGAAGGCGTCTCAAATTTATGTCTAATAAAGGAATTTATTGTGCTAGATGACATCTGCTGTATCACTCTGGGAGCCGAAACTGGCAAGCCACGGAGGGGGAATATTTCCAATTCAGATCACTGGAGCAGGGGCAAAAGTGTCCGATTTCAGCAACGTCCCTACAGATAGTAAAATAATTAATAGGGGTTTTTTTGTGCATAGGTTTGACAAGACTGAAATCTCTTCTCTCCTGTTATTAGGTACAAGGGTATGATGACGTTCAGTCATTGAGCTTTATTGTTACCAAGAAATGGCAAATGACAAGCTAAATCTGTGCTCCGCTACTGTAACAGCAAAGGAAGAGTTAATCCAGGATTCAGGTTAATGCCTCCAGACTTAAAGTCTGCAAAAATATACAGCTTTAGCGCAGTCAAAGCTAGTTTGGCAAGACATTACGCCAGTGATCAAAGTATGGATTTAAGAAGGATATTGTAATATGTTTTCCATATTAAGGAACAAATGGCAAATTCTATTAATAGCCAGATTTATGTTAAGCAACCTTGATGAAATGTAGTGATAGAAAACCAAAAAAATAGGCAACAATATTTTCAGTTTCTTAACAGTCTACGGATTAATTTTTTTATTTCTGGAAATTATAATTTACCATAGTCTAAACCAAAGAGAAAACAAAAGTTCCACCAAATGAATTCTCTCTCTTAGCTCATGGACGTCACAGAACGGAACTCCTTCGGATCCCCTTATTTACATTTGAGCAGAGAACCATTGAGAAATTGCTGTGAGCTGAATGGGTATAATCGCTTATACCCCCCCCCCCCATCATTATACTTGACCCTCTTTTCCTGAGACATCTGCTGTCAGAGAAGAGTTGGAGCGCCACCATACACCTTAGATAGTGAGTTTCCGACAAAATTGATAGATTCAGTCATGCTTCTTCTAATGTGTATTCCCTTAAGAGCTGCCCCTACTCACGCCAGGTGGGGGAATAGTCTGTCCAAAAAAAGCTAAATATATGGTGATCATACAAGCCCGCTTGGATTGACCTCATGAGACAACCCCTTACACAAACGAGTAAAATATGGATGGAAATACTGATCCATTGACTTTTATGGAAAAACATGACTGATAAACCTCCAATTTGAATATCTTTAGAATAGTTCTTTAAAGGGGTTATCCAGCTTACAAAAATGTATTCACGGCAGTGCTAATTACTCACTCTTTCATTGTGCACCCTTTGTGTGACTTTATTTTACATGTTGCTCCTTGTCTAACTGTTATTTACATGCAGTGAATCTGTGGATAAACTTCATTTCCCATGATTCATCTGCCTGCTCTCACTTTCGTGTGTCCCTTCCTTCCCCACTGTCCCCTGCAATGAAATCACAGGTCCCATGCCCAAGGTCACATGCTGCTCTGATTTTTTTGTTTGCTGCCTGAACTGCTCACAGGGAGGGGTAGTGAGCTTGCAAACAAAATGTCACTCTCAAGTCGATGATCTGAAAATAAATCAGATAAATGTGCTTAATTTAAACTGGATAACCACTTTAATAGGTATTTCTTTCATACAAATCCTGGTAGTTGCCAAAAATTGGATTTTACCAAACAGGTTTGGCATATGGCATAATCTGTGTTTATAGACATGCTACATGGTAACGCCACTTTCCTGTATACTGTACGTACCTGTGTATATGACAACATGGGAGTATTTCAGTAGTGACTCTAACCATCACATAGTCTAGGACCGGTTTATGGGCTGGTCCATTATTTCTATGAATGATAACTTCATGTAAAAATTTAGAAAATACTGAGGATTACAGGGATTATGACGGTGGAAAAAGACTTTGCATTTGAGACATATTGTCTGCTGCTTTTGTCTATATACTTTAGGAAGCAGAGGTGAGAGAGTCAATATTCCTGCCCAATCTGCCGTATTACCGGCCCATAGAAAATGATGTGTGGGTCATTGTACAAAATATTATTTTCTTTCGGAAAAATATTATGCACAGTAATAAAATCCTGCGTTGAATCGAACTGACGCGTATATCTTCATATGGGTCCTTTAAAAAGAGGGGAAATAGAGTCCTACTTCATCAAATGCCATACTATGTAAAAGGTAACTCCAGAATATGGCGCCACACGGTAGCTCAAGAAGTCCCTTTGAAATCCCTTTGGCCCTATTCTGCAAAGTCAAAGGGAGGTCATAATCTGCTAGACAATCTCGCATGTGGCCCTAACAAGTGAGATAGATATATATATATATATATATATATATATATATATATATATATATATATGTATATAAAATATAAAGACATATATATATATATATATATATATATATATATATATATATATATATATATATATAATTTTTTTTTTTTTTTTTTAATTTTCACATCTTTAATCAGGCTGATCAAATTCTGCCCTCTAGCGTGCAGGGAATCGGGGCCGGAACCTCTGGTCCATGCACTAGCTGGATTTCTGGGACTAAATCCAATGAGGAGGTCAGGACATTCCACGTCAGAGTAGAGTGAGGACAGCCTACTGGGGGGAAAAATTAGGACAACCTAATGTTAGATGGTCTGCTAAAATCAATGGGTTTGTCTTAGGTTGTTACGACCTCCGTTGCTCATCTCTAGCGACAGTCGTGTAACCCATCCATGTTTCGGGACCCTCAGACACATCAGAGCATTCACCTTCAATATGTTACAATATAGTGGAAAAAGTCTATGATAATTGTATTTCATATGGTTTTTTGACTGGATTTCCAGCTGATTTCACTCAAGGCGTGTGAATGTGAACAGGGCTTTAAAGCCGTTTTTATGTGTTGAATATTTTTGCAACAAGTCTTAATAGAAAGCAATATAGACAACTTCTCAGAGCCTAACATGGAAAGAAGAGTTAGAAGAGGTTTACTTTTACCTAGGGACGTATCTGTGTCCATATGTTTCAAGGTAGATTTTTTTTTTTTTCCAAGTTCCCCTCCTAGAAGGATTGCAGGAATACATGTAATTCCTTTTACTGTTTGACTAAGCAGTGCGTGCCAAGAAGACAACCTTGGTTTATGATAACCCGGCACGACCACATCATAACCTTCATTTCTCAGCATGTTCTGACTTCACCCGTGTTTGATGCTGCGTTTAACAGGCCAGTTACACTTCTATTGAGGAACTGTAGTTGCACAAAAACTGTAATTACCCGTTCGCATCTGACGGGGGATGTATCACGCAATCCTTTGTTTTGGCTTGCTTTCAAGCGTACTTATAACAAATCCTCAGGAAAATGGGTATTTTCAACTGGCTGCTTTTTTTTCAAGTATTTTATAATGTGAGAGATCCATAGGGTGTAACTTTGGCGGTGGAAAGTAAATTCAGCCGCAAGTGTGTGTACATCCCAGAAACCGTGCGAGCCCTTGTCTAAGGTAACGGAATAAAAAGTATCAGACAGAAAATGGGCTGATATTCGCTATTGTATTTTGTGGTGCGAGCCATCTTTTAAGAGATTTTTCTCTTTTTATGGTTCGATATTGGGAAGAAATCTGAAAAAGTATTTGTTGTCTTGCGTTGTTTAAGCAGCAGTTACTTATTCATGTGGATGGAAATCTTTCACTTGTTGCAAATCCTGGATTTGTCTCCAAATCTGTGTCCTGCGTTACAGGGTATCAGCCGGAGTCGCTCCACACAGACAGCCCTTTGTTCTCGCAAGAATGAAAACTCTGCTAAACATATTCAGGAAACAAGGGCTCTGGCCTGGTCACTGGAGTATCATTTATACTGCTGTATCATGACAGCTTTTAGGAGAACCAAGTATTGTACACGGAGCCTGGCGATTCGTCCCAAAGCAGATGTTGCCCAAATGAATTCATCTAGTTCATCCGCAACCATTACCCATCTCCGCCGCAGGCCTCCTATCTGTACTAGGCCGGGATTAGGAAGATTTATTAGCTATTGTGACACGGATCATGTAATATTTATGGCGGGTTTTAGTGTGTCAGTCCTGGCTCATGGTATTACATAGTGTTGCAGATTAGATGATTATTAGCGATCGTGTAATATGGCAACTCAACACCACTGCCCCCTTTATATGGGCTCTGCAATGACTGAATGCACATTCGGACAAAGTATTCGCTGTTCCTGTCACAATACCTGTTTTGTTCATTTAACGGAGGGGGAGGAGGAGATTGGTCAAGAATGAATGTAGTTTGACAAGAATATAATTCCCTTCAGAACAGTCGAGTCCTGTTGTCTATTAAAACAGATGCAGGTACCTGAAAAACACTTTGTAGGATGGAGATACAGATCTCTTCTCAGCTGGATTGGATTTCCGAGTAAAATTGGTCCCAGAAAGGCCTGTTTAATATGTTCATAACAGAGATCTGAGGCTTTAGTTGATGTAATTCTGTAAAATGTATACATCATAAAGCAGACCGTAAGAGGCCGTCTATACACAATTAACTTACTTAGCGCGTGCGGTCTGCAATGTGGATGAGCTCATGAGGATTTCATTTGGACTCTGTGTTTTATTCCTTGCCGCCTGATTGGTTGGTTTGTGTTGTTTTTTCTTTTTTTGGCCTTTTTTTTGTATTTTTGGTTTTGGTTCAATGAATTGAAGATAAACTACTTGCTAAACATATGCATGGATGAAAGCCGCGTACATCTGTAACAGGGTATGGACAACATACTGTAGATTTGCCAATTGTAAGCTAGGAGAAGTCTAAATGGATATGAATCTAAAAAGTTGCTATTACTATACTTATTATGGGGGTACTTGGGGAGCTGAAAAACTGAAATTGAACAAAATGACAGCAGCATGTTCCACTGACTACATATGACTGTTCAGTTGCTTACGTATGAGCCGTAGCTTAAAGCCATGCTTAAATTTTTTGAGCACTCTATACCTAAACTATATAAGGTTCTCATTGTGTTTTAGGAACCGAATTACACTATATATAGAATCAACCAGCAGGGAAAACTTTTTTAAAACTGCATCGAAATGGGTTAAGGGGGTTGTCCAGCAATTACTGTTTCTGCAAGGAGGTCCGACGAAGGTGAAAAATAAAATCTCCATACTCGCCTGTCCCTGTTTCTCTGGTGTCTCCTACCACTGTCTCATCTAGCGGTGCCCAGGGAATTGTTCCAGTAGAAGTCTTCACCTCGCGTGATGCTGAGGTGAGTGTCCAAAGGAAAGAAACTGGGACATCACTCACATACGTCATATGTGACATCCCGTGCCCTTTCTTTAGGCCACTGATTGTCTTCTGTGGTCACATGTGGTGAGTATTTCCTCCAGCACAAGCTCATGGAACGCAGGAACTGGGAAACAGCGGGGACACTGGAACGCAGGGGACAGGTGATTAAGCTTTTTCTAATTTTATTTTTCATTTTCAGCCTCCTTGTGGAAACATGTAATTCCTGGGGAAAAAAAACATAAATATCATGATGCTTCTGCACTGATACTGCCTGGACAGTCTCCAGTCTTTACTTCCTGATCCTTCTTGACTCACAGGAAATGACCCCTCAGCCAATCACTGATCATGGCAATGACCCATCTCGGCTAGTGATTGGCTGAGTAGGCGTTTCCTGTTTGTTGACATGGAATGGGAAGTAATCCCCAGCGTCGAAGCCACAAAGCATTGGAATGGATGGAGCAGGAAATCAATTTTGGTACTGTTAGGGCTCCTTCACACGGAGTTTACACTCCGTGTATTCTGTACATTTTACACGTGTAAAAATACACATGTAAAATGTAATTAGCCATTGAGTTCAGTGGCATGTTTATATAACGCACGTCTTTTTATACGAAAAAGCCAATGAACTCAATGGCTAACTACATTTTACACGTGTAAAATGTACAGAATACACGGAGCGTAAACTCCGTGTGAAGGGGCTTTTACTTTTAAGTTTCTAGCTCATTCTGAGCCTTCAGATCTGTCTCAAAAAAGGTTATCCAAAGTTAGAAAAACATTGTGGCTTTTCCACACTGTAGCACATTTTTTGGTTTACGCTTTCACTTCAATGGAACTCCTCTGCAATACCAGACACGGCCTACAGAGAGGTGTGGAGCTATTTATAAGAAAACACAGCCCTGTTTTTTCAATCCTGACAAACCCACGCTAAAGAACACCTACCAGTCATGAGGTTGCTTATCTGCAGTAACCTCTTTTAAGCAATGTAAAGACCACCAAGCCTCTTCCTTCTGTGTATGTGTGTCTGGTTTTTAGCTTTGTCTTGTAATGTGGTTTAAAAATGCAAAATTTTAGTTCTATGGAGTTATTTAATGTAGAGCCATTATAAATAGGGAAGCTGTATCATATTAATTGGAAAGTAAGACCCACTAAGAATCCGTCTCTGCAGGACGCCTCGGGTTTTCTGCATATCTCTCTGTATTAACATGAATGGGCATTGTAATACTGTTTACTTTCTTGAGATAAAATGCTTTGCTTACTAAGTGGGTCTGGAGAAAATCCATGAACTGGTGGCCAGTAACCTTTCTGCCTCTTTCATGGACTATAGAAACAACAATCATCCCTCTCAGTAGTTGTCCCGTGATGGTGCTCGGAGACTGAATTTTAACACGGTGCATAATAGAAATTTAGAGCACGTCCAGGCAGTGGCATACATAAGAAGGGTCCCATGGCAAGGATAAAACTGGACCCACTATTTGTTTAATTCCTTATCCACTTTCAGTGACCTTTGTCTTCTAATAATACCGTTTTTCTGCTACCTATCTGCCTTACCTAATAGCATAGGAAATGGATCCAACCAGGACTAGAGTCATCTCTGCTACCTACCTGCCTTACCTAATAGAATAGAAAATGGATCCAACCAGGACTAGAGTCCTCTCTGCTATCTATGTACCTACTTTCCTTACCTTATAACCTAGCAAATAGATCCAACCAGGACTGTGCCATCTTTTTTTTATGAAGTTGCATATGTTTGCCCTTGAGGCGGTTACTGGCTGTATATACATTGGATACTATATTTTACATCTTATCTTTATGTAAACCTACACCTGTTTATGGATGCAACACCCAGATATCTTGCTAGTTTTAGGAATTGGAAGTTACAGTACCATAGAAGCCTGTGGTTCTCTAACTTCAAATGTGATGGACCCGGATGCCCATCTGAAAGCGGCATGGAGTGGATTTTATTTTTTTTTTTCCAAGTAGAACCTTTACTGTATATTTCCTTTCAATTTACGATCACACCTGGCATTGGCTTCAAAAACTAGAATGGAAATTGCACATGTGAATGTGCCCTCGCTCTAGGTGGACCAGACTACTAAAATCACAGATCAATCAATTTATTGAACTTTCAACTAGAGGAGAAGGAAGTGCAGACAAACATGATGTCTGATGCTTCCTAATGGGTGGAGCGGGGAGATAGAAAACACATGCCCTGTAATGGGTGCCACATGTCGGCAGAATATTCCCTTCTCAGCACTGCTGCGGGGCTTAGCTGCTTCCTATCCTATTATTATGCAACAATTACGGATGCCTGACTTCCCTGCCGCTCCATCCCTGATTAGTTTACATTCTGTATCAAAGTTGCTTCCTGATTTTATGCTCATTGCAAATACCTTTAAACTCCCAGGAAGAGACAATTTCTTATATTATTTGGAATCTATCTGCAAAAAAAGTGATATTGAATCCTGATATTAAGTTCTTTACAAGTGAATGGAAGTAAAGTAAGTAGAAGCAAATTATCTTCTCTAAGGCTGGCCAGACACGGATAGCTATTGGACAAACGCTTGTTTTGCTGACTGCTATTCCTCTTGACCACCCTCTTAAACATGCATGCTTGGCTAGGCATGCATGTATTCTCAATAGGGAGAGGGTAATGTGCAGCTGCCAAATCCCTTCAGAAAAAAAGGATTGGGAATGGCATACAACTGCCCGATACTGATCTCCTCAGACATCTGCTGTTAAGAGTGTAGAGGCCTCCATAGACCTTGGATGGTTGGTGAAATCCATCTATATCAATCAGTTCAATTGATAGGTATCTGATGCGTATGGCCAGCTTAAGACTGGGTTCTCACTAGTGCTCAATTTCCTTTCGTGGATTCCGTCCACCATTCCGCTTGAAAATTGCAGAAACCCGACAGACCCCGTTATAGTCTATAGAGTCTGAGGGTTTCCGCAGGTAACTGCTTTTTATGCGGCTTGGGCTTCCGTTTTTCGGATCCCCAAGCGGACACAAAGAACGGAAACTTAAGCGCAGGTTCGGACCTAGTGTAAGTCTGGTTATGTTTACACCATGTGTGTGCTGTTTGATTTTCTCGCGGCACCTACAAGATTTGGAAATAATCTATTTTATATGTGTTTTCTATCCAGACCGATTAGCTTCATTCATCGCTATATGCTAAATCCATCTTCTCCTGCCTCTGGAAGTAACACACAGGGAGTCTGAGGCTTCCCTGCTACGTTAGAAAGTTAAGGCGTGTGGTCTTGCGTTTCCGACTCGGGTCACTGACTTCTATAAGTCAGGGCTTGTGCTCATGGATCCATGGAATCTGCTGGATGCAGACAGGAAGAGGAATTTGTCATGCCTTTGGTTATTTAGAAATGTATGAGCCTGACCTCTGGGGAGTGTTTTAGGGCCATTTCAGACTGATATGTAGCACGGCCTTAATTAGTTTCTCTTATGTTTATCTAGAAATTCGTCTAATTTTGTTAAATAGGTTTTCTCATACAGAACATTTCTGTCCAACCGCCCGACTAGGGTATATGGACATGTTATAGTGGCCTCCACTACTCTGTGAGCCAGAACTGAGCATCTCCTGTTCTGTTTCTCGGGGCAGAAGATGGAAACCCGCCGGATTGGATAACACGGAGATCGGGCGCAGATGTGAACCCACCCTTAGATGAATATAGCCTTAGACCTCATGCTAAAAAAAAAAAAAAGGTATCTAACCATTGCGTTCAGAACATAATATTGTACCCCACCATACAGGGGCATACAAAGTCTTCATGGTTCCATAGTGCAAGACTGTAGGGACTCTTTGTCATCATACAGGCTCCATGGATAAGGCAAAAGTACTATTTTTATTTCTAGAATTTTAAATTTTTTTTCATGTAGACCTCCACTGTTGCCAGAGCATGAAGGGTTAAACTGGATTGGGGTAATCGAGGATCTTCACGGGCGATTCAGTCTCTGAAGTGCTTTGAGAACTTTAAACTGTCTGACATGGATTAAGCAGGCCTCATGCGGCTGACATAGATTAACGTGGATAGCCTTCGGCTCAGCTCTGATTTTCCTTTCTTAAACGCAGAGACAGCCATGGGAAACTATGGCGCAAGCAGCTGAATGGTTGCCATGCTCTCTGGGGTTTCCTCTTCTTGGAAACACTTCCAAACTTTTTCACACTGAAACTAATTAGAAATCAAAATGTTGGCCCAAAAACGCTGCGCTCAGATGTCATCAGCTGTCTCCTCCGCACAGAAAGAGAGAAACTCTGCTATGGACTTTAAGGCCGAGTTCACACATGACTTATTTGTCAATGATTTGTGAAATCCACACCAAAAATCGCCAACATGGTGCAATACAAGTTATAACCATTCATCTGATATCCTTATAGCAGTTCTTGTTTGTCTCTTAGAGAGTCGCGATATAGACATGAAATTGAAAGGGTTTTCAAGATTTAGTTATGGAAGGAACTATTCTTTGCAAACTGGACAGCTGAGGTGTAGTAACCCAATAGGGCCATTACACAGTGTATGGGGCTATCTGCTTTCAGCTTTGGTGGCCATGGCTCCCCATATTAGTGGGAAAAAGGGGGGTGAATGTCTGGCCCCCATATCAGTGTTTGTGTGTTGAGGGGGAGAACAGACTCCCATATCAATGGATGTGGATAGATGTCTGACTCCCCATATTAGTGGGAGGGGATGTCTGAGTCTCCATAGTAGTAGGGGGAATGTCTGGCTTCCACTGTCCTGAGGATTGGTCATCAATATCTAAAATTTGTTTAAATAGCAATATTGGAGGGAGTTTATCACTCTCCCTCTGTGCCAGTGTTGTGGCATAGAGGGATGGTATTGAAGTCCACATTTGGCACAAAGTCCTTGCTCCAAACATACGCCACAAGCCATAATCCATGCCTCACTTGCCACATATAGGGACAGGGACAGTGATCCATAAGGACCTTGGAAAAAATAAACCACCAACAAGAACCCTTAAATATTAGAAAGGTGGCGGCCAACTACCTTCATTCTGTGTCTATTCAGGGGATTCTTGGTCTGTTTTACAGATTCTCAGTTTCATCCAATATTAAGAAGTTAATTTGCACAAAATGTAAAGTAATCTGCTTATTGTACCTAACATAAAATAGGTATATAGAGAATGTCCATGGGCTCCAGGAAGCTCCCTGCAGTGAATATCAGATATGGGTGCTATATGTGTTATGAGCAAGGAAAGCCCCTGGCAGAAAGGAAGAGATAAAACAATTTTCTGTCTGGACATGGCCCTAAGGTGATGTGTTGTTAGAGGTTTTGTATGACAGAATCCGTCCATCTGGTAACATCAGAGTGTGAGGCTGTGTACAGTATAGCGGCACTTCCCCATGGCTTGTAAACCGCCTTTGAACTTTGCGTAAACTTTCTGAAACACTTGAGGTGTTGTTGCAGGTGTGCACTGGTGTGGAGACCAAAAGCTATTTATTAGGCAATAAAGCCAGAGGGGCTTTGAGACCATTGTTAGGCGAGATAGCAGTCATATCCTTTTGTACATGAAAGGAAACTGGAACAAAAAAAATCTGCTCAGATTGTTGTTGCGGGCTCGGCCCTGCTCACTGTATTATCAGATAGTAAATTTGCAGACCATCTTCAGTGCTAGATGTCTTGACCCATATTGCTACGCTCCTCTTGCTGGTAAATGTCTTAAACTGCAGATGCGACTCCCATGCGGACGATGAGATACCATCCCATAAGGCTAGAAACTCTGGCACGGAGTCTGTTTAAAATTGCATTAAAAAGGTTATACAAGTGTGATTTTTCATCTGGTGAAGTCACAGAGAAAGTAATGGATTACTGACAGATCCCATTATAGTAAAGGGGGTCCCTTGGGATCGTTGACCATCATTAGACAGATCCATTTTTGTTTAATCCGTTTTATTGTTACTACAGAGGAACGGGTGAAACAAATCAGATGTGAACCCACCCGTAGACGGCCGTAGACTTTATATATTTGTCACTGTACTCTTGTGTTGCCGACAGCCGGTTTCTTCTGAGCCCAGTACATCAGTATGTTCCCTGTATACACTTGATATAGAGGTCCTTATCACCCCCAAACGTGTTGTGTTTGTGAATTTAAATAGCCTATCACAATGGATGACCTGGGTAAGTGCGGTTCTTCCTGATGGACCCATCCATTTCTGATGATCAGTTGACACTAGTGTCCCTCACCCTGCAGGAGAGGACCTTTCAGATTTAACCCATTGCTTGATGCTCAAACCAGCTTTTGTGACGATTTGCAACACTAGATGACCCAAGCACTATATATACCCTGTTCTATTTTCATGAAAAATGTCACACTATGGACCACTTGGTGCTGGTTTTGTCTTTTCTATAATCCCAATACTTATATCCGGTACGTTTTGTTCAGCCATGAGTCCATTTGGTCTGAGTAAAGTTGGCCATATACATTATATGTTTATTGGTCAACCCTGCCAATTTCAACATGTACTTGTGGGGCCACCTGGCACTCTCCCTGTGAGATTGTAACTCCACGATCCTTTTATTTCCAGGGAGACTCCTCATCTTTCCTCGCAGCCTCTGAATACTGGAACTACTGATGGATGGGTGGCGTGTGCAGCGCCATTCCTATTCGCATAATAAGAGAGGTGTAGAAGCCCGTCCACTGTATAGTGTTACTTGTGACTCTATTACTTGTATATAAGCAGTGCTTCAACCCACCAGTCCACTAATGGCTTCTGGCACCCAGAGGTTGCTAATACAGACGTGTGGGGGTCCGGGTGTCAGTCCCTAACAGATCCTGAACTGTGGGTAGGTCATCAGTATGAAAATTTGATTTGTGGCTGTTTAACTTCTTTTAAGAGGTTGTGGCATTGTGTGCTGTGCATGAGCCCTTAGACCCGGTGAGCGTACCACAGAACACCTGATCACCATGCATGTATACATTTCTATACATCCTTATAGAGGAAATGAAGACCAGAAGTCTTTCAATAGGAGACAGACGATAACTGACGTAAAGACCCACATGAGGGATGGATTATAAAATCCCACTTGAAGACGATCATTATTCTTCTTCTAGAGGATATAAAAGATTAAAAAGAATCAGGTGTTAGGACTGGAGCGCACCTTGTGTATATACCTAGCAATTTGAGCTACGTGGCAAAATCACGTGTGGTTTTACGGTTAATTCCTGGAGTTTTTATAGGTTAAACAACCCCCCCTCCCCATATAAACTGTACTTAAAGAAAACAAGGAAAAAAATACTCTAGTTTGCATCTACTTCTATGGTGGGTAGAGAGTCTGTCCCCAGAATCTGCAGATTGATAGGTTTGGGTTCCCTGAATGAAACAGCGTTTCTCATTTCGACACCCCTATTGCTAAGATGTTATCTTTTTAGTTGATATATAAATAACCTATTTGTTACAGAGGGCATTTTTGCTGTGCCAAAGAGGTCAGTGGTAATACCCTCATTGTTCCAAGGAGATTGATTGCATATTGACTAATCGGTAATATCCTGGCAAAGGGGATGCCGATTCACAAGGGGGCAAAAGCTGTATAATTCAGGTGACCTTAACTCAAGTATATGTGGTGCGTTTTTCTCCAGCGACGCCTCTGTCTTCTTCTCCGGTCCACCTCTTCATCGGGTCAGTGGCTGCATCTTCAGCCAAAAGCGCCGACTGAGCATGTCTTTCGGGCGTTTTCCTGTGGCTGAGCAGGCACTCGTGTAAGAGGCCACAGGAAAATGGCCGACAGACATGCGCAGTTGGTACTTTTGGTTGAAGATGCAGCTGATGACTCGGCGAAGAGGGGTCCAGAGAGAAGACAGAGGCGTTGCTGGAGAGTTTTCAGACAGCACAGGGGATGCCCCCTGTGATGGAATGGCGGCGCAGATCAGAAAAAGAATGGGAAGAGAAGAATAGCCTTTCTTAAGGCTTTTCCGACATGTACTTAGTTAAAAAAGGGATTCTAATGATAAGATCCCTTTAAAGTAGAGTCTTAGCCTTAAAGTGAAGCAAAAAAAAAGCATGGGTTGGACTCATGGCTATACAGAACGTGTAGTTTGTTAAAATGGGGGTATTACCCTCACAATATACCTGTATGTTGCTATAGTCTCTAAATAAATGGGCAACAAGGCTATTTTTCTTTAATGCAATTTAGATACATAAGGCCTATAGTTATATGTACGCACCTTTATCTATAGATGAACCCGTAGTATACACGAGCCTAATGAATGGGTTTTCTCTGACCTTACTTTTTTTTTTTTTTTTTTAAATGAAGAATATGCTGAATGGCGTTCCTGAAAATTTTTTCACATTACAGTAGAAGAAGAATAAAGACTGACTGTCTCCTCCTGTCAACCAACTTTTTTTTTTTCCTTTCCACTTTTCTTAAGACGATCACTTTAAACAAAATAAGCCTCTTTAAGTGTGACTTAAAGCGAGACAAGTGTTTTCCCCTGCTGGCAAGCACACGAAGATGTCAGCGTTTGTTTTCCCTTTTGAAGTTGCGCCCCGTGCACTGGCCCTTACTACCTGCACCTGTGTACTGTATTGTACTGCGGAGAACCCCTGATAACATCTGTATGTTGTGGCGATAGTTTCCTTTGCACGCACATGGGATGAACGCACGCGTGTTTGTTCAGACATCTCTCATCTTGGGCTGCCTTGGAATTTCTGACTCTTTCCATGCTGGAAGGGAATGTGGAGGCGATCACAGATTCCAGGTTGTAAGGGCCAGTCTAGACCTGAAGTGGTTAAACTAATTTTTTTTTCCACTAAACCTTCTTGTCACGCAGTCAATGCTGACAATGCTACTTGCTCGCACGGCATGACATTAGAATTGCTGTAACGTGTTTCTAATATCTTAGTATAGGGTATGTACTTATAGCAGGGTTGAGTTTGTCATCTAGCACCACTCATTACATCATAGTGAACTATCTGACGTGTTCTACTGTTATACTGGGTTCACACTATCATCAGCCTTTCCGTTGTTCTGGTCTGTTTTGGACCAGAGCAACGGATCAATGCACCTCTACAGCAGTGTTTACTTACAGAGCTTGATGGACCCCATTTCATCCGCCAGACAAAAAAGTCGGACTTGTAAGACTGTTTTGTATGGCAATTTTAGACTTACTTTGGGACGGAGACTCGAACGTAGATGTCATCTTGGCCTTAAACACTCTAAGGGTGTGTTCACATCTCTGTCATTTAATTCATTCTTCTGTCCATTGCAAGAACGGATTCATCAATAAAGATCGTCCATATAATGGTGGACAACAGTGGATCCCATTGGTGCCCATTTATCATAATGGGGTGTTTTAGGTATCCAGTGTTTTCTCACTGACATTGACAGAGGCTGAGTCAAAGGAAGAGCGCCCATTTTTAAAGAAGCAGCTAACTTTTTTTTTTTTGTTCACCTTGCTTGCCAATTGTTTGCCATGAAAAGTTCTAACACCTTAAGTGAACTTAATCTTCAATGGGATTTCTTTTAATCTAAAGCCCTGCTCTGTTTATTTGTGGCATGGTGCCCCTTGTACAGGTGCCAAAGTGATAACATTCCTAGGATTTTTGGTGTCGGAACTGCAAAAACTAAATTACCGTAACTGTTTGTATAAGTCTTGTGGTGAATTGTTCCATCAGTGCAGTAAATTGAAGCACTATTTATGGTGGGCTACTATATATCCCACTACCCTGCTATTTCCTTATACTAATCATATAAGAATCTTGGGAAGAATATGCAAATCTGTCTCCCAAGATGTAAACAGGGAGACAGTGCCTCTGTTATGCTGCCCTCTATTGGGAAGCACCCTGAACATCATGCCAGACTTTCCCAGAAGTCTTTACTGCATAATGCGGGGTTATAACCAAATCAGTTTCTCAGCTACGGACGGCACCGTTTCTGTCTGGTTGGACTTCATCAGCGCAGCCTAGATATTCTTCCCATGTTCCCTTGCAGTGGAGCAACTATGGCTGTATAAGTCTCCACACACCTGAAAAGGTGGTCTCTCCCTTAGGATGGACGTTATCCCCATAATCTGGTCTCTCAGCCTCTCACTTTTACCAAATAAGTCCTCTCTAGGCTGCGCTGATGAAGTCCAACCAGACAGAAACGGTGCCGTCCGTAGCTGAGAAACTGATTTGGTTATAACCCCGCATTATGCAGTGAAGACTTCTGGGAAAGTCGGGCATGATCTTCAGGGTGCTTCCCAATAGAGGGCAGCATAACAGAGGCACTGTCTCCCTGTTTACATCTTGGGAGACAGATTTGCATATTCTTCCCATGTTCCCTTGCAGTGGAGCAACTATGGCTGCATAAGTCTCCACACACCTGAGAAGGTGGTCTCTCCCTAAGGAGTGACATTATCCCCATAATATAAGAATCTTGTTATTCTTCATAGGATCAGGGTTAAAATCCTAAAGAAAATAAATTTTAGTGTAGTTAGTTAGTCCTGGCAAATAGGAGAATGAATGTCATATGATTTTACTATGGGCGTTTAGTGAATTATATGCATTAAAAAGTTTTGCCTGTGCCCCAAGATGTTTTTCCACACCTGTATCCTTTAAGGGTATATTCACATTTCCATTTGTGAATGGAGTTTGTAGAAATTCTTGCACATGCTGCACTAGCAACTCCATGCAGATGTATATTTTTTGCAACATGTGTGAATAGACCCCAAGTGAGGGTGTCCTGGAGTGAGGGGCGCCTCTATAAACAATAGGATTACAAATTGTGTTTCCTAAACCAGAACACCCCTTTATTCGGCAGATCCCGGCATGGCTTCACGGGTGCAGTAGCTCCATAAACCTGAGGATACTCTGAGGCGTCTAGTTTTCGTGTTAATTAGAGCGCACCAGAGGAACTTCCTGTTATATGGTTAAACAGATGGCTCTGCACTAATATTGCCCCGGGCACTTACTCTTAGATCCCCTAAATAAAGGTGCCAGCGAGCTCCTTTGTTGGTTTATGTGTTCAGCCCGCATATAATAGGTGGCCTGTAACATCTCTGTATACATAACACTCACAGAGAACAATTACATCCTGCTGTGGCTTTTTTTTTTTTGTTGGATGGTAGCTTGCCTTGATATTTTACCTGCGAGACAACTCACGAGGACCATTTTCTAGTGAATCAAAAATTTTGCACCAAAAATTGCTAACTTTTCCAGTGCATGGATTTCTACTGTGTCAATGTGTTTCATATACGTTTATGGTGGTATTAAGTGAAGGCCTCACGTTCGTTAAATCCGTTCCAGTCTCTTTTAATTAGGCTGTTTTTAATGGGCCTGGGCCCCCTCTGAAGTTGGCGACTGACAAATGAAGCTGGCATATGTACTAATGAGGCACTAAAACGTTACGGGGGTCATGGACTTATGGTGTCTTTATGGCGCAGGCGCTCTGTATGGGATATCAGTGACAATAGCGATATCTGGGATACATTTTTAGAAGATATGCAACACTTCATAAATTCGAGGTGTTGAAATATAGACTGGGGTAAGGGGTGGAGGGGGAATAATACATTAGGTAACATCATCCTGTACAAGCAGCAGTATCACTTTTTTGTGGTAAACTGGTTAATATGTAATGCCTGGAATGTAAGGCTTGTAAAAGTTTTTAGCGTATGTAAAGGGCCAATGCTTTGTGTACAAGACGTTACGGAGCTACAGACTGCACATGAGTTGGAGTACCCTCTTGGTTACAATATAAAGCTCTGATATATACTATTACTGTATACCATATAGTGCCTGTATCAGTAGGTCTTTGCTGGTACACCCAATGTTCATACACATTGATCATATACATGGAGCAAGAGGTAAACAGCCTAACGTAAATTGGTTGGTCAGGACTGAGGGTATATAATGACCACAAAAAAGACATACTCGCCAATCCCCGGTGCTCCATTGCCCTTTCCCGGCCCCCATTACCTTCCATGCTGGAACATACCATGTCGGAAGTGGAGAGGCTTAAATGACCACTGAGACCAGTCATTGTACAGCCACCGGTGCCATCACTCACATACATTATTGGTTCCTTAACAGAGTGCCTGAACCTAGGTGTATGAGCGCTTCCTGACGCTCTCCAGATGGCAGTTTGGGGGAAATTAGGATTGCGAAGTTGGATGTTGGGTGAATCATTCTGCTCTGAAGGATTTGCCATTGCCAAAGGCATCTGCAGAGAAGAGTGCATGTGTATGGAGGAGTCTGGCAAGATAACTATTACTAAAGTGTATGGCTTGCTCTACTCTGAAAATCTGCAGTTTTACATGGTGACATGATGGTGATCTAGTTTTACATGTTTGCATGCACTAATCTTATTTTTTTTTTCCATAGGGTTCATCTTTGAACAGGAACAATGGACAGCCCAGTGTCACTTTCCGATACGACAGTAAGTTGTGTTGCGTACACATTTGGAATAATGGCGTCCTTGTATAATGGATGTTCTCTAAAACTACCACCTCTCCGTAGTAAAAGCTTCTTCTTAGAATTAGGATATGGCTATCATAAAAACCACATTCTCTTGATGGGTGAGGTTCCCAAAGGTGGGACCTGCACCCAGCAGGTATTTATGGTGTATTCTGTGGATGATGAGATCAAGAATCCCAACATTGCACAAGCCGATTTCCAAAAAGCTGCAAAATCTTAAGTTTTTATGGCTTTCCCCTGTTCTCATAAAATGATAATGAGAGATAAAAACTAGAATGGGATATGTTTTATAGACCATATGTGACCTTAAAGATCTCACCATCTTGAGCAGCTGTGGTAAATATGCAGGGATAAGGCTGTAGACCACACCGCAAACATATGTAATATCATTATAAAATTTTCCATGCTATGCAGATCAGATATCTATCTATCTATCTATCTATCTATCTATCTATCTATCTATCTATCTGATACTGTGCCTTTGTCAGTATATAGAGTCACTAAGCTTTGCATTAGAGGAAATATATATTAAGCGAAGGTGTATCATAAATCTGTTTTCCAACTTTTAGACACTTTGCAATCCGAACCCCCTATTTCAGACCAGAAAAGAATTGCTTAGCTGTATGTATTATATTCTCATTGATCAATTTCTCCCATCAGACTGTACCATCAATTCCGGAGGGAAGCACCTGATAGCCGACATGCAGAATATAACCATCAGCCAATTCGCTTGCAATGACCAGGTGGCCATATCTGTTATGTGGACACCCAGTGCTACAGGTAGGTCCACTCTGTATCGTATAGTATTGTTGTGCCAGCTGTATCCACATATAGGAACCCTCAGCTGCACATTGTAATAGAACTGTTGTACAAAGATAATATAACTTTTTTTTTATTCATTTATATTTCATTATGTGTAAAGTTTCATAGCCTCCAGCTGACGGATAGACATGTTATGTTGGATATAAAACCAGCAGTTCATAATTTCTTATATGCATTCTCCTGCTGGAAATTATAAGCTTGTGGCTACTATGAGGCTGTGCAAAAAGGTTATTCACCGGATATGAAAAGGAAACTTGCTTCATATTGTGTTTCATTAGATTTAATGTCTAAAATATCAGATAAGATTTACATATTAACAAAAAAAAAAAAGTAACCTGTTCAGGACTCCATATTTCAGTTAAATATATTATTAGGTTATATATTATAATATTTTATATTATATATGTATCTGCACATAGACCATAGTAGTCCTTGTTAAAGAGGTATTCCCATTTCATAATAACCCCAGTTACTTAAAGGGATTCTACCATTAAACTACCTTTTTTTCTAATGAACACGTCGGAATAGCCATTTTGGGGTGGCCTCTCTATGCTCCTGTATAGAACTACAAGAGCAAGAGAAGCCAGAAGAGGTGGAGTTGCTGCAGAAGAAGGAGGTGGCGCAGGAAAGAGCTTTGGCCAGCAATGGGGACACGCTCATCGGCGTTTCAGCGCTGGGGCCCGCCCTCATTGCTGCGGAGAGCTCATTTGCATACCGGTTAAAACCGGTATTTCTACGGAACAGCGCGGCGGAGACCACGTCTAAAGGTAGGAGACTAATAGCCTTTCTTAAGCTATTCCGACGTGTTCATTAGAAAAAAAGGTAGTTTAATGGTAGAATCCCTTTAAATAAAGGGTCTGGGGTCCTTTAAGGTCATTCCCTGAACAGCAGGGCACCCAACCACCCACCCTGCTGGGAATTGAAGCATTGTTCTATTGAAATTAATAGTACAGCCTGGTTGTGCGAGGGAGTAGCAGAGCTTATCTATCACGGCCTCATTTGAGGTTCAGTCGAAGTCATGGCCGTTGTACCCCCACCAATTATATCCTAGTCGTTCACCATTACTTACCATCTTGTGTACTTTAAGGGATTGTCTCAAAAAATCATCCACTTCCCATGCCGGTGTTTGCCTTGGTGCCATATAATACTACATTTCCCAGGTGAAATGCGTGGTGGTGGTGGTGGTGGTGGGTGTTAGGAAGATCATCTCCTTTATAGGGTTTTTGTGCATTTCAATCCTGCAGTGATATGTAGCTGCTCAGGCTGGAAAGACATAGACTGTGTCTCCCTTGCCCAAATAAATATCCAATTGCTTTCTTTGGCTACCTGACTGCAGAAGCAGAAGTATGCATACTTTTTTTTTTTTTTTTTTTTTTTGTACTTACAAGCATGTGGTAATGTAGAGACGGGTCTACGGACTCCCTATGGCTGCCATAGGGATATGCATATACTTGCAGCAACTTCTCATGTTTGATGGATAGATATTCTGTTGCCTTAGATGATGCATTTTAGGGCATCTATGGAGTGCATAAGGGCTTGGCTAGGACGCAAGCTCCTCGCTGACAGGTAACAGAGTATCAGGGCCGCTTTGCATCGTCTCCCTAATAAAACAGCAGCTCTTTTTGGCTGTCAGCAGTGAAGAGCCAAGCTGAAATAGTTGAGTGTTGTCCAAGGCACACAGCCCAATCTATACCTTGGGAGCACAGTCCCGAATACGGCGCAGACCTACCCATAACACCGTCTGCTTCTCTGACATTATTCATTGCACAAGGAGGGGCTGTATCTCTCTAATGCAAACTTTCTGAAACGTACAAATGTTTGCCAGGTTCATGGTTTGTCTTTTTTGTAGCATAGGGATATTAAACCGTTGCAGCACTGGCAGACATCTCTGTGTTTGGTCATAAGTAGTGAAATCCTCTCTAACAACAGTATTAGACTTTTTTTTTTCTTAAAAGAAAGAAAAAAATCTTTTGTCTGAAGCAGGGGGAAAAAGTGTGTCGTGTATTTTCCAGGCATCGAGTATCTGAAAGGTTTTCGCATTATTCTGGAGGAGCTGAAGTCCGAGGGGAGAATGTGTCAGCAGATGGTGCTCAAGGACCCGAAGCAGCTGAATTCCAGTTATAGAAAAGTTGTAAGTTTTTCTTTACCTGAAGGTGTAAGATGGAACTGTATGAAGGCCTAGCGAATGGAAAGTTAGGATCCATGCACATGACCGGAGTCCTAGGCGGGTCGATGGTAAATGGATGGCCTCTGTGTGCAGTACATGTTCTCCGCGGCCATCGTTATTTGAATAGACTGGACCGATACGCAAACAGGAATAGTATCTGTTGCATATTTTATGGTTCGGTCCTACAGCCCCCATATGGATCCATAAAATTACACAAGAGTGTGAATGGGACCTTGGAAGTTAATTGGTCCAACTGCTTTCCATTGTTTAACCCCTTTCCGACATCTGTCGTACTCTTATGGCGGATGGTGTTTAATTATGGCGCCAGCCTGGGAGGTGGGCGGCTGCCATAACCACAGGTGTCTACTGTTTTATACAATAGACACCCATCGCTAATGCCTACGATTGGTGCCGGCACCGATTGCAGGCATTAACCCCTCTTTGGTCAAACCTGACCGAGACGCCATTTTCCCTGTGATTGCTGGCTCCTGGAGTAAGATCTCGAGCCGGTGTCTTGTTGCTATGAGAGCTGGGAGCCCTGTGAAGGCTTTTCCCGCCTGTCATTCTATTTGTTCTAGTGCAGGTTACTCTATGTATGTATATATAAATTAAAAATATTAAAAGTTCAAATCACCCCCTTTCCCTAGAACACATATAAAAGTACTTAAATACTGTGAAACACATACATATTGGGTATCTCTGTGTCTGAAAATGCCCGCTCTACAAATCTATAAAAATATTTTTCCCATACGGTAAATGCTGTAGCGGGAGAAAAAGTCAAAAGTGCCAAACCGTCATTTTTCACTGTTTTGCCTCTGATAAAAATTTTTAATAAAAAGTGATCAAAGCAATAGCAATTCCCCAAAATGGTAGAACTAAACAGTACACCTAGCCCTGCAAAAAAAAAAAGACTCCCTATGCATCCTCCTACATGGAAAAATGAAGCCTGTAAGAAAGTTGCACAAATGCACTTTTTCTTCAATTCTACCCCATTCTGAATTTTTTTCCAGCTTCCCAGTACATTGTACAGAATAATTAATGGTGGCATCATGAAGAAAAATGTGTCCCACAAACATTAATACCTCATATGGCTTTGAGAGTGGAAAAATAAAAAAGTTATGGGTTTGGAAGGAGTGGAGTCAAAAACGAAAATTGAAAAATACCCGTGGTGGGAAGGACTTAAGATCCATAATAAAAGATGGCACATGGCCAAAATAAATAAATAAAAATACAGTCATGTGCATGGGGCTTTATTTGAAAACAGTCAATATGTAAGACAGACAACTGTTGATGGATCTGTGTGTGTGTATAGTATATTACTACACAAGTAGTATAAGTTTGTGTTAAAGCTGTGTTCAAAGACATTGACGTATTGATAGACTATCAATGGATAGGCCATCTATATCAGATTGATGGGAGTCTTCTCCCTGCAGCAGATTGAAGGTACCACAGCACTTGTCCCATCATTGTTTACCAGGCACAGCACTTTACATTTTGTAGCGGTTTTGACTAGTACTGCAGACCATTACTGCTCAGTCCCTTTCAAGTCAAAGGGACTAAGCTCCAAGACCAGTCTGTGTAGGCTGTGCATGTCAGACAATGAAGGGGAAGCGGCACTTGGCAGAGCACCACAGCTTCTTAACCAGATGCCAACTATCCATTGACCATATTTGTGTGATAGGTTGGGGTGATGTAAGTCAGACCCCACCAATCCGATTTTGATGACTAATCCAAACTACTGAAAGACAATTTTTTTTTTAATGACATGTAAGAAAGAATTAACTGAACTGCTTGCTGATGGTTTCCTATACTTCATTAGAATTCCTTTTCATTTCTATGCAGGTTATGGAGACTCAGCCATTTATGAACCTGAAGTTTGAAACTGATTATTTTGTGAAAATTGTCCCATTTCCCTCCATCAAAAATGAGAGCAACTACCATCCGTTTTTCTTCAGAACACGCAGTAAGTTTCTTTATTGAGCTCCTTGGATTGACTATTTTTACTGTAATAATTCAAACAAAAACTGTGCGTCATGCAAACCTCTGAAAACGTAGGTTTGATGGCTACAAAGATAGACTTTCCCTTTGTATCCATCATCATTGACTTCAGTGTTAAAAATGCAAGAGTTCAAGGGGGCAGAGCACAGTAGACCGGAAAACATTCTGCTGTTGGTTTCCTTCTTCTTTCTAAAGTGGTCAGGTGTCTGGCTGCAAACACATCCCAGGCCTGGAGCTTGAGGCTGGAAAACAGATTGCCAGAGTTCTTCTTCATGGCGGCTTTCCAAATCTGATGGCTCAATCTTTCCACATAGAGAAGAGAAAGACTTGGCCGCTTTCCCGCTCGGGTCTTCTCATCTGCCTTGTTATAGAATTTCACTACTGGAATAAAGCTGATACAGTCTTATAGGCATATACATCATATATCCTGGCTACAGTTTCTGCTGCTAGACAAATATAGGATAGATCCTTATCATTGCCATTCTTTGACTCGTTCAGTAGAATGCCCCGACTAAAGCTGGTATTCTTACAGTTTGCAATATACATGGATTGAAATTTGCAGATGGGACTTTCTCATTTGTAACGCCAAGGGTTATTTCTATCTCGGAAAATTTCTGCCCAGATGGGAGTAGGGCAGGATTTACGGGAACAGACAAGCAGTGCTGCTCTACATTGTTTCTCTAATTTCCATAGAAAACAGTGGGAGCTAGAGAAACAGCTTAGCCTTATAGCTAAGCTCAGCTGTACTATGCTGTTTCCATAGCTGTCATTCTCCTCTATGGGAATTAGAGGAATGGCATAGAGCAGCACTGGACAGCAGTTCCCGTAAGTCCCGGCTCTAGAAGTTGAGACGGAGAGAGGTTATTCCAATCTTGGCGGTAAAATACTTGAAAGGAAGTGACAGAATCCAAATAAATATTCTGAAGGTAAAATAGTATAAAACAGACATATCTGCAAACACAAGAACTATATATATATATATATATATATATATATATATATATATATATATGAAAAAAAATTACAGCTCTAGTGTCGACTGTGCACAGTACACAAAAGGATAAATCCCAGTATGGAGGTTTCACTATTTGCCATTGGTAAACTTAATGTTGCGTCTGTTTGAGGGATTATGAGAAGTAGACTTGAGGTCTCTAGGAGGATTCTGGTACTTTAGACGGCCTAGCGCCGCTTTTAAAGTAAACACCTTTATTAACCCTTCTATTCCTATTGTTAACCTTTCTAGAAATACGTGGACTGGCCGTGGTGTTTGTGGGTTTGAAACTTTTGCAGCAACAGACCAGATTTAATGGCTTGCAACTACTTTATAAGCTGCAGTTTGAGATAGATAGCATCGGATTTTGACGCGGAATCCGTCTCAAAATCCGCTGCTCCCATTGACTGCCCATCAATGGATCATGGATTCCGCGGCTGAATCAGCAACAGCGCGAGGCTCCGGTCCATTCATTTGGGCCTAATCCATCGCGGTATGCCGTGACGGGATGTGTACACGCAGAGCCCTGTGTGAACTAGCCCTTAGGCTGCAGTTTGTTATATTTTATAAGCTGTGGTTTCTTTTATAGTTATGTAGATAGATATATATAAAATAGGTTCCAGTTTGTTGCATGTATAGGCTACGGCTTGTTATTATTACATTATTGCAAAAAGTAAAGAGTATTTCTTCTTCTTATACTGACTGTTTCTTTCTCTTCTCAGCATGTGAAATGTTGCTGCAACCAGACAACTTAACCTGCAGACCATGTAAGTAATTTACAGATTTTGCTACCATTACCCAGAAAATGTCCCTTCTTGGTCTAGAAGACCTTAGAGGGGTTTTCGAGCCTAAATAATTGATGACCTATCCTAAGATTGGCATGGATCTGAAACCCGTGCCCCTGACCCATCAGCTGTTTGAAGAGGCTACATTGATTAACCCAAGTGCTTACCAAGCACAGCACCATACATTTGTACAGTGTGTGTGCTTGGCATTGAAGCTCAGTCCATTCACTTGAATGGGACTGAGCAGCGATCATGCTTTGTGACCAATGAACTGGCCTGATGATAACTTATGAACATGACCTGTGAAGCAGAAGTGGTGAGCAGAGAGTGCCGCTTCCGCGAGATCCCGAGTGCCAGACCTCCTAAGGGTAGGTCTTTGATTAAAAAGTTCTGGAATACCCTTTTAACTTCTATTATCTTTCTTCATACAGACTGGAAGCCAAAGAGTGTGAATGTCACCCAGCAAGGTGTGAACATGCAGGTCTCTTTTGACCACGCGCCCCATAACTTTGGTTTTAACGCGTATTACGTCAACTATCGGATGAAGCACGACGCGTCATTTAAACAGAAGATCTGCAGACAGGTATATTTCTTGTATATCTGCACATTAGAGCCATTTTATTTTTGGGTTTTCATTATTGTGTCCTCCTTGTTGTCTGACCCTGCTGTGAGACAGTTAACCGGATAGAAAGGAAGTTGGTTGAAGTGTAGTGATGTTCTGGGCTCGCTGCCGAGATTCTTTACTGCCGGAGTTATCATCACTGTCTTGTGTGTGTTGGATCCTGACGCTATTTGCACAGTGAAATGCTCTAAGGCATTGCTAGGCCCTTTTCCAATCTGCGTCAGCAGCGTATGAAGCTCGCAGCCTCTCAGGCAGCCCGCGGGGCAGTCTTGTGAATGAGGAGCATTCCATACTTACTTTGGCAGATTCAGGGTGTTGAAAGTACCAAGCGCCATTCGCTCCAGGTTTATGTCCGTGAGCACAAAGTGTGAAGTATTTTATTGCTTGTATTTTATGTAATATACCCTGAGTATTCTGCTCTTCTTTTACGTCTCTGAGGATCCTTTGTCACTTGCTGCCAATCCAATAGCTGAGAGTATAAAGTGTAACTGATCCTTGGTTGACAGCTTCGGGGAGCGGGGGACTTATTATGTTTGCTGTGCGCATCAGTTGTACAGATGTAGCAGAGGTAACTTTGTTAAACTGCTGCCGTGTGATATCCTAGGGCTGGGTGATTATGACCTAAATCCTATTATCTAATCTAATTACCTAGATTACGATTAATGGCGATTATTTAGAGGGGCTCTTCAGACTCCAGAGTATAATAATCAGAGGCCCAGTAGAGGTGATCAAACCGAACAAACAGTGTTATTTGCCTCTCTTGGGTATGGCGTGCTTTTCCCTGCTGTATTTAGGTCTTCTGACTGACGTCAGAGACCACTTAGGCCTGTGAATGGGTCTCAGTGGTCACGAGTCATGCAGCGTCTATGCGTCACAACACCACGCCACCCACTGAGGCCCAATCACAGGCATCGGTGATCCTTGACGTCAGTCAAAAGACCGTAAGACAGCAGGGAGTTGCATCGGAGCCCAGGAGAGGGACTAACACTGTTTTTTATGTTTGATCACGCTCCCTGAAGAGACCTCACCATATAATAGCAGTCCCGAGCAGTTTGGACGTGTTTGGTTCTATATGAACCAAATATTGTAACAACTGAACCCCATTATAACCGATGTGAGCAAAGCCACATCACTTGTCCTGGTTGATCGGTTTCGGTAATTTTTTTGATTAATTGCCCATCCCTGTGATATCCAATGGCGGAACAACAAAATCCAATCACACTTCATTTTTCCAATTAATTTGGACAAAACTGTGATGTGTATGGGGGCATCCTGATATCTTATGTGGATCTTACTATGCTTGATACATTAGTTCTTGGGGAAATTCACCATCATGTGAGGTGTCTGGCAGCAGCTTTTGCCCCAGACACATTTGATTGAGCCAAGCATGCAGGTGTATGGATTGGGCATATTGTGAAATTAGAGAACACAAGCAATTTATTAGTTAGTGATTGTTAATTGTAACACAATTGTCAATGATTGTTCTAGGTTCTGAATACCGACTATACAAACTGTCTTCTCCAGAACGTGTCTCCTGGGGATTATGTCATTGAGGTAATATTTCCTGTTCTATCTGTTATTCCTTTGATAGTATCAGCAAGTGGTGATAAGATTGACATAGCACGCTTCTGTTTCGGTAAATTAGTTGTATTTCCCATAATATAAAAATTCTGGAGCATCTTTTCTTATAACTCTATATTGCACCGTCCCTCTGTAATTCCTCCTAGAAATCTAAGAATAAAATAACACTATTTTGGAGGTGACCCTGCACAGTCTGACTCTATCCAAACAGCACAGACCATACCGGACTGTGCAGGCACACACCCTTCTGACAACGCAATTGGTAACATCAAATTGTCCGTTTGGTCATACATTTCTAGGAGGAGTAACAGAGGAACACTTTATTGTAGAGTTATTAGACAAGAGACCAGAATTGATATTTCATGGAGAATACAAGCAACTAATAAATCTGACATGTGAGTAGAGGTGACAGGTTCCTCTTCATCAATGTGGTTGTAGCATATAGATCTGTCCATAAGCTATAGTATCACTACATCGGCCCTTGGAAGCCTATTCATGTTGTTATCCGGATCATTTTATTTGCCTTGCTCACACCACTGAGAGTATAGCCCTGATTTATGTAACTGTGTGTCTCAAATTCTGGATTTATGACAAGAATATATTCTTTTGGAATAGATTAAGCCCATTGTAACAAACATTTGGCATATACGTTGGAAGCAATAACTGCCTTGTTTGTAGTGTGTTACTGTAATCGGCCACTAGAGGGCGCCACACTACTGCACTTCATTTCATCTATAGTGAAGACAAATGCACAAAATAAGGGACATCTAGGAACTTTCATCTACAGTATATGGTGCAAGACACTTACATGGATTCAGTATTCATTGTCAATATCCAGATATGTTTACAGAAATTGAATATATTGGACAAAGTGTTAAACTTTCCATTTTTTCCCAACTATTACAGCTCATTGATGACACCAATACAACACGGCGCTCCATGCACTACTCTCTAAAACCCGGTAAGTGTGTATTGGGATTGGGTAATAGAACTAGAAAGAAATAGTTTCTCATTCTGGTATAGTGTTGTGTACATGTTACAAATCTGAGAGATTTTCACGTCGCCCCTTTAAGTCGTCCCTGCTTATTTCATTATTGGAAGCTTGTTCTAAGTTTTGGGGGGTCAACACATGTACATGGTGTTTAAGGCAAGAAATGAATAGTAAATGTTTTTCTTCTTCATGTAGTTCATTCTCCCTGGGCTGGACCGATTCGTGCCATCGCCATCACTGTTCCTTTGGTTATTATATCTGCCTTTGCAACACTCTTTACTGTTATGTGCAGAAAAAAACAGCAAGGTATGTACTGTAAAAAATATAGGATTTGTATTTAATGAAATATCAGATTTGTCCAGTAAGGGCCTGCCCTTGTATGTATTAGGGGGAGTTCACACGGAGTTACGTGCCGCGAGATTTGGCACGTAGACGCCGCGGGACTCTTTGCGTGCCGTACACGCTCCCATTGAGTTCAATGGGAGCGGGGAGCGTATGCGCCGCGCTAGTTTGCGGCCATGCATTTATTCACGGCCGCAAACTAGCGCGGCGCATACGCTCCCCGCTCCCATTGAACTCAATGGGAGCGTGTACGGCACGCAAAGGGTCACGCGGCGTACACGTGCCAAATCTCGCGGGACGTTACGCCGTATGAATGCTCCCTTACAGATGCTTATTCTACATGTCTGTAATACATGACCTTAATATTCTCTAGGTTTCCTAGGTTCTTTGGTAGCTGCTCTATCTCCAATGACTGTTTCTTTACCTTGTAGAGAACATCTACTCGCACCTTGATGAGGAGAGCTCCGAGTCCTCCACTTATGCTGGAAGCCTCCACATAGAAAGACCTCGACCCCGTCCAAAAGTCTTTATATGTTACTCCAGTAAGGACTGTCAGAAGCACATCAATGTCATCCAGTGTTTTGCCTATTTTCTCCAGGATTTTTGCGGATGTGAAGTGAGTAGCTTCGTCTTTTTTTAGAGAAATTTCCTGCCACATTGATATTCCAGTTCTGCATCCTGCTTTAATGGGGGCCCTGAGTCCATACAGCCCTCAGCGATTTCCCATAGACACTGAATAGAGAGGCAGGGTGCTTGGAATCTCCATTCTAGTGGTCTGAGGGTTCCCCGTGCAGGAGGACTCCAGCAATTGCCCAATAGAGGTCACAATATCAGACATTAAACAGAACAATTACATTAAACTTAGTCTTAGGCTAAAGTCCCACGTTGTGGAAGCGCAGCTTCTTTTTGTTGCAGATTTTGCTGCGTTTTTTAAGCCAAAGCCAAAAATGGCTGTAAAAGAAATGGAAAATGTATAAAAAGCTCTTACACTTCTCTCTTCTGCTCAATCCACTCCTGGTTTTGGCTCAAAAAACCACGGCAAAATCTGCAACAAAAAAAAGCTTGGTTTCCGCAATGTGGGGCCTTAGCCTGAGGCTAAGGTCCCACGTTGCGGAAACGCAGCTTTTTTTTGTTGTTGCAGATTGCTGTGGTTTTTGAGCCAAAGCTAGGAGTGGCTTGAGCAAAAGTTGCAAGTATAAGTACTATATATAATATATATATCCCCCATTCCTCTTGTAGCCATTCTTGGCTTTGGCTCAAAAAAACGCAACAAAATCTGCAACAAAAGAAGCTGCGTTTCCGCAACATGGGGCCTTAGCCTTAGGTCAGGGCCCCACGGGCTGGAAACACTGCGGGAAAAATTGCGGCGTTATACAGTACTTGCAAAGTGGATGGGATTCATGCGAATCCCATGCCCACTTTGCGTTAAAAACCGCAGCAAAACTGGCGCGGCTTTGGAAATCGCAGAATGTCAATTATATTTACAGAAACGGCGGTGGCTTTCCCGTAGATATAATGGAAACAAAGTCCGCGGAGGAAAACTCAGTGAACTTTCTATTCAAAATGCTGCGGGAAGAACCACGATGCGTTCCCGCCGCGGTTGTTCCCGCAGCCCTTTAGCACTGCGTCTCTGGCTCGTGGGGCCTTAGCTTTAAAGAGGTTTTCTTGCCCCAGCAATGCTTTTATACTGATGACCTAGCCACAGTATCTTAGTCGTTCCGACACCCAGACTTTTCACTGATGAGCTGATCCATCTGCCTTCAGGTGCTGGGAGCTACCTGCTATGGATGGTTCTGGAAGCAGCTCTGCTTCAAGTCATAGGTGCAGTGCTTCAGCCCCCGTCCACTGTATATATTGTAGCAATGGAGCCGGGGTACTTAATAGCAGCTATGTTCTTATTACTTGAATAGGAGCATAGCTGCTTCCGGTCCTGTCTACAGCAGTATCTTATGGCATCCAGAATGTGTCAGATCTGTTGACTAGGGCAGGGGTTGGGTGTCAGACCCCCACAAATTAGATACTGATAATCCTATCCTTTGGATAGGTCCTCAGTATAAAAAATGCTGTTGGGACTGTAATGGCGTGGACCCTTGTGTAGGATGTAGTCAGCAGGGCACAGTGTGTAGCTGCATGGTGCTCCATGTTTCACCCTATATCATTGCATACCTCTAAAATACAGCATCTAGTGCGCTGTCCTGTCCACTGGAGGTTTGCAGATGTACCTCTAGGGCCACATACTAGGTTTACATAGTTTACAGCTTATCACAGGGTATTCCGGAGGGGAAGCAGAACACCCTCCATGATCAAGTGGCAAGTTAAAGTGTATTTTTTTCATTTAGTTTGTATATTTGAAGTATTATTCTATATGTGCCTTTAGATTTCTTTGGATTTGTGGGAAAACCTGAAAATTTGCAAAGAGGGTCAGCGAGAGTGGCTGAAACAAAAGCTGAAGGATTCCCATTACATCATCATCGTGTGTTCGAAGGGAATGAAGTATTTTGTTGAGAAGAAGAAAAAAAAGAACAAGGGCGCCAACATTGAGGCTGGGAAAGGGGAGATCTTTGTGAGCGCCATGGCTATGATCGCTGAGAAACTAAGCAAGGCCCAGAACAGCTCGGACGACCTCAGCAGATTCATCACCGTTTACTTTGATTACTCCAGCGAGAACGACATTCCTAGCATCCTAGACGTCACCAAGAAGTACAAGCTCATGGACCACCTCCCCCAGCTGTATTACCACCTCTACTCCAAAGAGTTGAGCCTGCAAGACCACGAGCACTATCCCACCAACATCAGCAAACGCAATTACTTCCGAAGCAAAGCTGGGCGGGCGCTGTATGTCGCCATTTGTAACATGCACCAGTATATTGATCAGCAACCGGACTGGTTTGAGAAGGAACATATTCCCTCACACTCTCCTACCCTGCACTACCAGGAGCCTGTGATGGAAAAGTTTGATTCCGGCTTAGTCTTGAATGATGTCACAGGGAAAGCGGGGACAGAACATGACTTCCCAGTGAAAGCAGATGTGGTGGCATCAGCGGAGTGTGACTTACCAACCCTGAGCAATGACATTGGGGATGATACTGAAGGGCATAGCACAATGGTGGAGTGTTGTATTCTCCAACCAGTACTTCATTCTGTAAAGGTGGTCAACCAGACAGACATGCCTCGAGATTCGGGGATATATGACTCTTCTGTTCCATCTTCTGAGCTGTCATTACCTTTAATGGATGGATTATTGCCCGATCAAGTGGAAACCTCATCTATTGCGGAGAGCGTCTCTTCTTCCTCTGGACTGGGTAAGACACAGCTCTTATTGCTAGTATATCATCATACATTCACTTGCGTAGTCAGTAGATATAATGGGTTGACAAATGAGGTGTGTAAATGTAGCGAATTTCCAGAGTAGGAACCCCCTTCTATGACTTTTGTATGCCTTAAAGCGGATTTAAATCCTCTTCATATGCCCTGTAAGGAGTAAGGAGATCTTGAAGGAGGGTCTTGACCATGCCAGGAGTCAGAATGAAGATCCAATATCTTCACGTGACTCCTCTTCAGGTGTATTTAAGTTGTCCTTGTATCCCGCAGAGGACTCGGAAAAGGAAATGCCTGGCTGGCAATGCCTTCTCAAATGGAAATCCGTTATTTGCTCCATGTCTTGTTCCTATCCCCCACTGGCAATCAGCTATTTCCCTATTTTGAAAGGGGCGCTCTCTATTGACTTCCTGGCAGCAGCTCATCTATTGCAAGTACCAAGGATTGTAGTCGAGAAAGAATCGGAAAGCCTGTGTACTTCTATGATAGTTAGACAGTCCTGCTGAAATGGTTGGGTTCATTCTGATGCCAAATGTTAACGGGGAGAGAAAGATTGGGGACATTGTTATTTTACGCTAAAACATTTGTTCTGGCAAGAGGAAAACCACTGCTAGAGCGGTCTGGCAGCATCTTTCTCCTCTCTCCTCATTCACAACACATGCATACTTAGCTGAACCGAGAGTGCATGTGTATGGGGGGGTTGAGAGATACCTGATGACCGAATGAGCAATCTAAGTTTGCAACTGGTGACTAGTAACCACAACCATTAAGTTAAGTCAAACCCAAAGGTAACTTGAAGCTCATGGGCCCCAATGCAGAATCTGTTATGTGGCCCCTACCTACCCTGTCCCATTCAGAATAGTGGTATATTTTCTACAGTAGAGGGATCTTTAGGGCCACCTCAGACTCCAGATCTTGCTACCTCTGCACCCCCTATAGCAAAAACTCTCACCTATATAAATACAGTTTTGCTTTATGTCCAAATATCATTTTATAATTTTATGTTCCCTCGCAGGAGAAGAGGAGCCCAGCATCCCCAAGTCTGTCGTGTACAGCGTCTGTAAAGCAGATCTCCATTGCCACATTCATCCTGAAGAGCTCCAGGCCGTCGCACCTTTGTAGTTTACTGGTTGACCCGTTCTGTGCCAATGGACTGACTCGTCCCCACTGGCAGTGAAGGAGTTAATATGCATTGCCACTTTAACAAACAGGTTTTGTGAATAGTCACCGGATCACTGCAGACCCTGAACCTACTTGAATTAGTTAAAAGACTTGATAGAGTTTCTTCTCATTTCCTCCCCTGAGTCCGGGACCTCTTTGCCAGTGAACTATTGAAAAATGAGGGGCTCAGATGATGAATGTCACCGAAGATCTTGATATGTTTAATGGATTCATTTATGGAATCTACAGCGTATGTCTGTATTGGGGGAAACAATGGTGGATGTTGGAGCTTCCCTTTAACGAAGATTTAAATTGCCTTTCTGGCCGGGACGCTCCTCTGACTCTGCGTTTTGAAGCTGGACGCTTGACATTGACATCTATGATCTATGTGATGGAGAAACATGCACCTTGAGAAAGGCCAGATGTATTACTATGACCACTAATGGATTTATAGACCTCAGAATTGTGGACGTACTCCATGCCTTATGGGACAGTTCCACGTATATGTTTGCATGATAAGTAGAGATAATGCAGGTACATGTGAACTCGCATAAGGTGGGGGAGGGTTGTCACCACTTGGACATTTTTCATTCCAAGATCCACGGCAAGTAACAAGATTCTAAACCTCAATATGGGATCTTGCTGATAAATTACACTAAACCTGAGCCCACTAATATGTTCACAAGTGACCCATGTTGCCCTCTCTGCTTTATATTGCTTTTTGGCCCGTGCTTTGAAAATTCCTTTTATCCAGAAAATGGTACAAATTTAGCAAACCCTTGCACAACTATTCTGGAAACTTTTGGAATTTTGTAAATATAATTTATATACATTATCGTGGAGCACACTAACGCGTCACGCTTCTAACGTTAAATTATTGGACCTTTTGGAAGGCCTGTTTTTAAGGAGGACTTTTCACCACCTCCACCAATTTCAACACGTCACATCCTTCAGTAGGTGTTGTAGTTGGTGAAAAGGCCTCTTTAAAGGCAGTATCTGCAGTGGACAACCCTGGATAAAACATGGCACTCAGGCATTGTTCTTGGTTATTGATTTTATGTCTATATGTTTTAGGATCCTTGTGCAGCTCAGTCCCATTCATGTGAGTAGGTCTGAGCCGCTATACCAGACACTGTCACTTCACAGTGTACTGGACTGAACCCAAACCAGACACTGACACGTTAAAGTGAATGGGCCAATTCACATGTCTGATTTTCTGCACAAACTTTTTGTGCCTAAAAAACCAAGGGACGTTCTACTGTACATGACACTTGTCCGATTCACTGTAAGGTCTCACCCAAGTGTATTGTGCAGTCTGAGTCTTCCTTTGACTGTACTTGAAGTCCCATTTTTAAAGGGATTCTATCATTAAAATCACATTTTTTCTTGATCACATGTACGAATAGCCTTAAGAAAGGCTATTCTTCTCCTGCCTTTAGATGTCTTCTCTGCGCTGCCGTTCAGTAGAAATCCTGGTTTTCATCGGTATGCAAATGACTTC
Organism: Leptodactylus fuscus; assembly: GCF_031893055.1. NCBI lineage: Eukaryota > Metazoa > Chordata > Amphibia > Anura > Leptodactylidae > Leptodactylus > Leptodactylus fuscus. The sequence goes on from NC_134273.1 coordinate 29,141,146, forward strand.
TCTTGCAGCATTGGGGACATCCCCAATGCTGCGAGAGATCTCTCCAGCGCCACCTCCATCTTCTTCAGAAACGGCCTCTCTGCACATCTTCTTCCGGAGCTGGGTTTATACTTCTAGGCCTCGGGCAGAACTGATGCATGCCCTCAGGCCACAAAAAAATGGCCGCTTACACCAGCTTGCTGAGTAAACGGCCACAAGAAAATGGCCGCTTACACAGCTTCCTGTGTAAGCGGCCATTTTTCTTGTGGCCGGGGCATGCGCAGTCTGCTCTGCCTGAGGCCTAGAAGTTTGAACCCAGCTCCGGAAGAAGACGTGCAGAGAGGCTGTTCCTGAAGAAGATTGAGGCGGCGCCGGAGATTTCTCTCGCAGCATTGGGGATGCCCCCACAGTGCTGTCTGAGTGCTGGAAACCGCCCCCAGTGCTGAGAAATAACTGATTTGCATACAGACTAAAACCGGGATTTCTACCGAACGATGGCGCGGAGAAGACATCTAAAGGTAGGAGCCTTTCTTTAGGCTATTCCTACATGTGATCGAGAATAAAATGTGATTTTAATGATAGAATCCCTTTAATCCCTGTTCTGCATTCCGCTTCATTGCCTGTATTAGGTCTTATTCACACATCGGTGTTTTGCGTCAGTGATTATAAACCAACACAGAACAAATACAAATCATTCCTCTATACATTATCACTGTGTAGTCTCCACTGCTGGTTTTGGCTTTATAATCACTGGTGCAAAATAGCAATGTGTGAATCTCCTCCAGAAATGTTCTGTTCACACCTGCCCTCTAGTGGCCATGATAAGGAATGCATGATTTGCATTTATGTGTTTAGGTCCAGTTCCTAGAAATGATTTATAGGCTTGTAAGTCACACATGGCAGTAAGTTTTGGTTCAGCCTATATGTACGGTTTGTTGGCGACAAATCCTCTTTGAACACTGAAGTGAATGTTTTACAAGTTGCAGCTAGCGCCTGTATTTTACAGCCATCTTAAATTAGGCATGCTTTGTTTTAAGCTTAGCTGGTACAAGGTGTATTGTGCACACTCCTAGCTACACACCTATTATCCTTTATTACCATAGTGGTCAGTCGTTCCAGGTTCTTCAGCTTCAAGTCAAGTCCCAGGGGTTAGAAGCTTCATATATTGAAGCCCCTCAGCATGGAGACTGCATTGAGAAACCTTGTCCATACTGCTCCAGCACTTGTAAAGCAAATAGCACCAGCTTCTGTCTAGTGGAGCCATCTTTGATATAGCTGTATTTTTGTGGTACGTTGAATGAATTTTTACATATTATAAGGCAGAAACATGTTTGTATACATCAGACATATCCAAAGGACCCTCGACAGAGACTAAAAGAGTCCTCCGACACTCTGGGATACCTTTATTTTTATTTTTTTTAAATGTATGAATTAATGCGGTCTACTAAGGCCATGTTCACACTAGGACTACGACTTCTGTTCCCATATAGGAGCAAAAAGAAACCCACAAATTTTTATGATTTTATCATGAACATTACAGTTTAGTTTTGCCGGATGATGATATAGTTGCAGCCATTTCATCCGTGAGTTTTTAGAGCCAGTTCTGACGCAGATGTAAAACCCAATACTGTTTTATACTGAGCAATACAATAAAATCAAATACCACACAGTATACATTTCTAAAACATGGGAGCCTATGGGTGACCTATGCCCCCCCAGTATGCCTATACAGTGGCGGAAGTATACATCAAGATATTCCTTTGACGAATTTGTCTGATGTTCACTGCAGTGTGAATGCTCCTTTAGGCCCCATACACATGACTGTAGAGTTGGTGTCTGTGTTATTACAGATTCATAATAACGGATAGCATATGGACCCATTTATTTCTATGGCCCCTATGCACCCTACCATATATATTATGGATGCATGGGAGAAGCCGTGGGGCTGAGCTGGATAATATGGTGCAGGCCACATTTCTGTCCATTTTTGTGACTCGATCCATCCATTCTATTAATGGGTCTGTGGATAACACGGATTGTACATGAAAGCCATCCGTGTGCTGTCTGCTTCATTTTCCAAAGACCTGCACAAGACTACAGTCATGTACATGGGGCTCCTGATGAGGTCTGACTGTTTTTTGGGGGCTATGCTTGCCTTATTAATATTGGCAGCCTTAGACCCATTGAATGTATAGAAAAGACTTCTCAGCTTTAATACCCAAATTCTACAATGTTTGTAGCAAAAAAAACAAAAACAGCAACAATAGCAATAAAACCCCCTAATGGATGACTGTAACTCCTCTATATATGGCGGTAAAGTACCGGTAACTCTCCCCTTTTGGTGTGGTTTTTTTTTTTTTTAAATCTGTAAATATCGTAGCTAAATGGATACGAGCTGTAGCAAGTTGTTAAATGTACATTTATGTTATAAATTAGATCGGATATGTTAATATTGAGGCTGTGTGATGCGTCACGGTACCTTTATATTGTATAATAAAAACTTTTTTTTCATACTTATGTTTAGTAGTAATTTATGCCAAAGCAATGTTTTATTTTTTTTCTTAGGCCTCATGCGCATGACCGAGTGTGCAGGGTGTGGGTGGCGGCGATGGATTATGGCCTTGTGCTATTTAGAAAACAAGTCATAAATTCCTCATAGTGGTCGGGTTATCTTCTTATATAGTGTCCTTGTCTGATAACCTGTCGACAATAGAAGATTCCTGCATGTACGTTTTTATCTATTGGAAACAGATCAAGACAGGTCACTGTCACCCCTAACATAAGGCTTGGTTCACATCTGTGCTTGGGTTTCCATTCAAGGTGTCTGCTTGGGGTCCCCCCCGATCCCAAACGGAAACTTAATCTGCGTAAAAAGGGTTACCTTACAAAACCCGTGACCGTTCCGCTCTGTTTCCGCACGAAAAATGTGGAGAGAAGAGTTCTGCTTGCATAGAGCGGAACAGAATGACCTGAACACAGATGTGAACTGGACATATAAGAAAATATTTAAAACTGCAAAATTTTTAATTTCTTATATTTGCAAAATTCTTTAAATTTTATAGGTCCACATGCTCATGTAAGTAGCAGGAGGCTGAAGTGGTTAATCTGTATGTGGCTTGTAAAGGTCCCAATGTTTTTCACTGGTAACTCGATGAGGCCTCTGGCTCTAAAAACTCTATTTTACTACTCTAATTCCATCCTGTTTGAGGCTTTTAATTTTTCCAAGGAAGAGCTTTGGCTTGTAACCTAATCTAGAAAATTACCTGTTTAATAAAGTCATTGTAAATTTGATATTGTAGCCCAGGGGTAAGTCAACTCGCTGACACCTCCACAAAAATGTGTCCTGCAAAGGATGGATTGGTTGTAGCCTAATGTAATAGAGTAGAATGTGTAGGATATAAGATACGATTTATGGTCTCCTGGTACAGTGGCATAAGGCAAAATCATCCTTATTAGAGAGGAGCGAGTAGTATTTGATCGAGTAGGTATTTGATAGAATACTACGTTATTGGAAATACTCCTACTCTGTCGAATACCACGCGGTAAACGTAAAAGGCGTTTACCACGTGGTATTCGACAGAGTATGAGTATTTCGAATACTGTAGTATTCGATCGAATACTACTCACTCATCTTTAATTCTTATGGTTAAAGGGATCCTATCATTCAGATGACATTTATCCTGCCTACCACGTTGGAATAGCCTTAAGAAAGGCTATTCTTCTTCTACCTTTCGTCGTCTTCTCCGCGCCGCCGTTCGCCTACAATCCCGCTTTCTCTCGGTTTGCAAATTAGCTCTCTCGCAGCACTGGGGGCGGGCCCCAGCGCTCAGACAGCACTGGGGGTGGCCCCAATGCTGCGAGAGAACGCTCTCCAGCGCTGTCTCCATCTTCGTCAGGAACGGCCTCTTAATTCTCTTCTTCCGGCGGTGTCTTCTCACCTCTACGCCTCGGGCAGAGTAGACTATGCAAGCGACCATTTTCTCGTGGCCTATGGGCATATGCAGTCTTCTCTACCCAAGGTCGGAGGCCTTAGAAGTTACAAGCCACCGCCGGAAGAAGAGGCTGAAGATAACGCTGCTGAAGAAGAGGAGGTGGCGCTGGAGTGAGTTCTCTCGCAGCATTGGGGCCGCCCCCAGTGATTTCTGAGCTCTCGGGCCTGCCCCCAGTTCTGCGATAGAGCTAATTTACATACCGACAAGAACCGGGATTGTAGGCGAACGGCGGCACGGAGAAGACAACGAAAGTAGGAGCGGAATAGCCTTTTCCGACGTGGTACTTAGAAAAAATGTCTTCTGAATGATAGGATCCCTTTACGGCAAAGTGGTGTCTCATTAATCTGATATTAATTTCCTACAGCCAGCCATGAAGGGTTAATGCAGCCTATATACATCAATAATATGAGGTAAGCTTCCCACTAATATCTATGTATGGTCTTACTGTTTACATTCCATGGGCTGTGGCTATATACATTGATTATGATTATGATACAACTGGCCACAGTCTTCACTATACTACCCATTAAGTAAATCAGGAATATTCTCCGTGACACTTCTGTTTACGGTGCCTAAATTTAGGTACAATGCCACATCCCCTCTCTTTTTCCTATCCACCATGATTTGTCTCCTCAGTAAGCGAGAAGTTGTTGTTATTATTATTATTTATTATTATGCACCAAAAATTGGAAAGTTTGATATGTGCTCCAAATATTTGTTCTTTACCTTGTGAAAGTTGAGGATTTTTTTTGTCTACTGCTTTAGTGCCAAATAGTTGTCTAGTGGTGAAGCCCGAGACTTTTTAAGTTGGGTCCTCACATTGCAAAAATGCAGCATTTTTCATTACCTACAAAGTTGATGGAATTCTGGCTAATCCTATCCACACAATGCAGAAAAAATCTGCATAGGAAAAGTTGTATATTCCATATAAGTATTATAGGGGCAGAAAGTCCATAGAAAGGAGCTGCAAGTATTTCTGGCTCCGTTTTTTTTTTTTTTTTTTGCAGCCTTTTTTGTTGTTGTTGTGCTTCAACATGTAGGGCCTTAGCCTTACGTTAGGTTCACACTAGCACTTGGGTTTCCGTTTTTTTCAAGTTTGCTTAAAAAGTGGTTACCCGCTACTATAATGGGGGTCTGCCAGGTTTTCCCCTAGTTTAAAATACCATCAGCACTCTAGGCTCACACTAGTGTTAGGGGACTCTGTCCCCCCAGTCCAGGACTTTTCTCTCTGCCTATTGTAAGTGGAATGGAGTATCCCAACGCTAGTGTGAACCTAGCATAACATGGTAGTTTAGTAAGAATTTTGGAACTCCCTATTTATATGAAGGTCCGTACATCAGATTCATAAATATATCTAAAGCTACAAATGAGGTTCATAGTTTAAGAGCAAAGTTTGACAGCGCCCTCATATTCTGTAGTGCTTTACAGACATTGTCAACACTGTCCCAATATAGGGCTCACAATCTATATCAGTATGGCTTTGGCGTGTGGGAGGAAATCTATGCAAACACGGGGAGAACATACATACTCCTTGAACATGTTGTCTTTGGCTGGATTTGAACCCAGGACCCCAGTGCTAACCAGTGAGCCAACGTGCCCATTTAAAACCAGACCCATTCTGGTGCACCATTGTCAAAATGTATTAGTCATATTTTTTCTGTTCTTTCTAGTGCATGCTGTTCAGAAATATGTTGTCCACCATGAATTATGTCATAAATGTATACAGAAAAGTGTCAGACCTCTATTGGTAAAAATGCCGCAACGTGCCATTTTGTTTAAGGCAATGCCCCGCTGCAATGCTCTGAACTATATTTGGCTTGACATTAAGGAGGTACCCATGTAAAACTTAAGATTTAGTCTCAAGAAAGTTAATGGACTAGAACACTCAATTTATATAGAAATTCTGTAGCAGACGTAATTGTAACCATGTGCAGAAATTGTGACAATCTGTAGGAATTACAATTACAGTAGAATCTGCCAAGAGAATATTTATGTAATGTCTGGCCGCCATTTTTTTCATCCCGTTGTGATCCTTTTCACTTTATTGCAGGTGCTTGCTGCTATTACACTGTGGTTATATAGTCATATAAATAGCTCAATTTTCACATTTTTTTTCAATTGTGATAGGTTTCAGAGCATTATCGCACAATTGCATGTGTACATAGGATTCCATACAGCTATATATTCAATGATATATAGGAGTGAAATATGTTAGCTATGCCTGAACGATTTCCCATCGTAGCAATATAAAGCCTCGTATAGATGAGTTCTGAACTGTGTGTCATATGTTTTACATCACATTATATCTGTAGGGTGTGAAACACCCCAAGTCTATGTTTATTTCCCTTCATTCTTACTTTTCTATGTCCATACGTGAACTTGAGGAACGCACCTGATGATCGCAAGTTTCCGTGCCGTACCACAGTCTGGTGCACATTCTCAAGAGCCCATGTGTTAACCAGAGCAGTCTTTGATCCTCGACATGGAGCATTAATTGTATCCTTATGGGTTTCTTGCACTTGATTCTTTCTGTTTAAGTCTCAGTCTCTGTGTACAGAACATATCACGTGCAATTCCCTGCTTAAGACTCTGACCTTGGAATCCTAAATAAACAATTGTAAGCCTTGGTCTACTTGTGTGTATATAGACTTCGAAAGGCCCAATAACAAAAATCAAAATGAGACCGTCCTGCTCGTTCACATTCCCACCTACTACAATTCCTTGTCCAAGCCAAGGTCTGATTCATTTTATTTGGCCCTCACATGTTTCTGATGTCACAATCCTCTGTCCAAAGCCTTTGGCCCTTACCAACTTGCCAATTATTTTAGGAGAGGAAGATAGCATAGCTCCCAAGCCATTTTTTTGCCCTTATTTGTTCCCATTGTAGTATCTACAAATGTAAGAACTCCTCCAATGTCCTCTCTTCCCAATGGATTAATCTAATCTCATCTCCCACCACCGTCTCTCCATTGGTCTCATAGAAGTTTCATGTGATTATAATGTCCTATAAAGAGGATTCATTGTCAGACTCCCTAGAAAGATTTTTCATGAGCATTAAAGAACGTCGTCATATTCTTCTCCATTTTGAGTGTAGGACGTAGATATTTAAAGGGGATTCTGCAGTGTTTTTATATTGACGAGGTTCATGCTCGGGATGTCTTTTATTCACTTCCTCCTTCCTAAGTTCCATTGCTCACGGCCATAGTTGTGGTCTGTGTGCTATCTGTTATTACTAATCCTTAAATGGTGGTTCTCTCCCTATGGAGTGACGATATCCCCTCAACCCTGTCTAAGCCTCTCACCTCTGCCAGGTCAGTCCTCTCTGTGCCAAGCTGATGAGATGCAAGAATATCGAAACGGCTGTCCTTGGCTGAGAGACTACCTGGTAAAATCCCAACATCATTGCAAATAAAGGCTTCTGAGAAGGTCGGCATGATGTTAAAGGGAGCGCCCTCCATTGGTTTGCTTGACTGAGACTCTGTCTTCCTAATTACATCATGGAAGATAGACTTGCACATTCTCAGTGAGCGACCTCTATTGGTGTGCATTCTTGAGGCACTGGTTTCCTAATTACATCATGGAAGTCAGATTTGCATATTCTTCCCATGTTCCTTTGCACAGTGGAGCGCTCATGGCTTAATAAGACTCTACACACCTAAATGTTGGTTCTCTCCCTATGGAGTGACGATATCCCCTCAATACTAATCCTTAGTAACAGACAGAATACGGATCCATTCATTTCTATGGTCCCATACACACATTTCTAGTTTTTGCTACTCAGTGTCCAGGCCAAAGGATCAAGCAACAAAATATTGAGCAGGTCCTATTCCTGTCTGTTTTTGTGGCATAGTCAGTGTATTCTACTGATGGGATCCATGAAAAACGCAAGGATGCTATCTGTTTTTCATGGACCCATTTGAAGCCTTACAGTGCTGTTCATGGATACAAGAGATTGGATCTCTTCACTTGGCTGGAGCCCATGTATTCATGTAGATTTTATGCTGAAAAGTGCAAACACTATAAATAAATTATATTTTTTTTGCAAGGCATGGTTTCCATATATCTATCAATCTGTAGTGTTCTATCTACAGTAGTGAAATACTAGAGGAAAACTGATTCCAGAACTGATTTCATTGTATTCTATGGGATGGTTTCTGGCAGGCGACATGTTAGTTTTGACACTAGATGTCTCACTGCACCAGACAGAGCAAAAGCAACATGAAGCATTTTTCCTGCTATGGATGCCGAAGCATTGTACAAAGTGCACAGTAATGTCATCAGTTGTGTTTAGCTCAGGCATAAAACTGATATACACGGTACTTTGTAAAAATTTTAGGCAGATGTGGATTGAAATGAAGTGAATGGAGGAAGCCGACATCTAAATCCCATCGATATTTGGTGTGAGTGCCCTTTGCATTGGAGCTATACAGTGTACTGATCCGGAAGCAGAAGGGTCCATACACTGTGTATTGGCCATGTCCTGGAGTACTACTGCTCAGCTCAGTGGGGATTTCTGTGCAGGAGACCATTTTTGATACTGATAACCTATGAGAACCACAACACTCTGCCACAGCTGCTAGACAGTGGACATAACCTTCTGCTTCCGGCTCTGCCCCCTGTGTAGGTTCTATGTCAGAGTCTGCTGATCGGTGCAGGTTTTAGGCATTGGACCCCACTGATCTAATTCTAATAACCTATCCTCATATAATAGGATATAAAAAAAAAAATATCCCCCAGCCTGAAACCGCCTGTAAGTGAATATCTCAGAATACTGTAAGTAGCGTACAGCTTATCCTCTATTTATAATTCATTTTATTTCTGCATGGAAATTTTACCTAACATGACAAATAGGATTGAGAAAACTCCATTTGCATGCATGGGAAGCTGACTATTGTAAGATCTGAGATTTTGGCGTGCTTTGCGGTTTCAAAGACCGTTGGAGGTACAAGCCTGGCATGGGCTGCTACCTCTGTACTCCTTATAACTACGCCCCTGTACTGACACATCCTTATGGTATGTCAAAACATAGATTTTGGGTGGGTTTCCCTATTAAAACCTGGCATTATTGGAACACTTGGCAATCGCTGTGTGTGCTCTGCAGTTTCTGTATCCTCTAGTTTCCTGTCCTCCTACTATTCTGTCCTGCAGTGACACTGAATATTCCACAAAGTATCTGAAGTTTATTGTGGTAATGAGGATAGAAATAGCCTGACCCTGCAGGCGATGGACAGGCAGGCAGCTGTCAGCAGGACGTTTCACGACAATGCTCCAGATACTTCTGTGCCCCTCGCACAAGTGCGTAGGAGTGTGAGGATTCGGGATATCTGCCAAAGATATTAGAAGGTTTAATATAAATATGAAAAGATCTATGGTAAAAATGGAAGGTCATCTAGGAACAAGGATGCTTAAAAGACTTGCAGAGGACTGACCTCTCTCCTGACATGTCTGTTAGTAAATACATAGTTACGCTAAGTTGACACCCTAGGAGACCCTATCCCAGATTCCGCTTAAAATCGGTGGAGAGAAAAGCCCTGTGCTGGAACCCATTATAGTCTATGATGTCTGGGGGATTCCACATGTAACCAATTTTTAAGCAAGACAGGGTCTCCATCATTCGGGTCTCCATGTGGACTTGTAGGACGGAAACCCGAATGCAAGTGTGAGCCTAGTGTAACATAGTAGATTAGGTTGGATAAAGACACAGGGCTATGAAGTCCAACCCTACAGTGTTCATCTTAAAGAAGGCAAAAAACCCCCCAAACAGACCATGAGACTGATGCCAATCGCCCCATGTCAAGGGAAAAGTAAATCCAGCAATCAGTATAAACCCTTGATCAATTTGTTTTTACTAAAAATCTTAAACACACAACCTTGAGTTTTCAAATATCCAATATAAACAGAAAAAAATCTTTAAGTTAAACCTCTATTTGGGTAGAAGACTGCTGACTTTGTCCTTGTGTGAACTGTGTCTTAGCCTTTCTTCAGAGTTATACAGACTCTATACAGGCTCTAGTACAGTCCACTGCATAGACATACAAAAGTATACATTGTGCACAAGGGTTTTATTTTTTTTAATAAATTAAATAAAAAGTGCTGCATGGTATTTTTTTTATTATTATTCTTGCAGTGGCTTGTGCTATAGGGAAACAGTCTCCTGCACATTCAGATACAGGTAAAAAACAAAACAAAAAGTACAGTATACTTCCTCCAGCCAAGGGCTCTTCCTTATACATCAGCCTGGTGTAGGGCTCAGATTCAGACTGCATGAAGCTATAAATGGGTGTCTCAGCTAGGCTGTCTCCTGAATCCAGGGGAAAGTCATGGAAATATGATGTTATATGGGGGCCTTTCAGATAAATGGTTGTCCATGATGTACATGGATGGCCAGAACCAGGGGTGAACCTGCCCTTTCCGCCGCCTGAGGCAGATGACAGAAAGCCCCCTCCCCCCCCCCCCCGAGGAGGGGGCAGAGCGGAGGGGGCGTGATGGAGCGAAAGGGGTGGAGTGAAGCGAATGGGGTGGGGCTTAGCGGCGTTCACAGGCAGAGGGCAGGCAGGGAGAGGACCTGCTCTCTGCCTGAGCGTGAGGGGAGGCCGCTGGAGCAGTGCTGCTCCAGCGGCCTCCCCAATCCACCGCTCGGTGCTAAGCCAGTCCAGGACAGCTTGTCCTGGACTGGCTTAGGTAAGCAAAAATGTCGCCCTCCCTGGGGCCCTGGCATAGCGCCGCCTGAAGCGGTCGCTTCAGGTCGCCTCATGGGAGGTGCGGCGCTGGCCAGAACCCAACAAAGCAGGATCCACTACTTGTTACTGTCTCTTCACTCTAATGGGAACCCCTTTCTATGATGATCATCTTTTTCTAAGATGGTCCGTTATCTCATAGTAGACATAAATATTGGCGCCTCTCTGGGTCCTGTGTTTGGTACATGTATTGCAAAGCACATATGGGGACACATTAGCTGGCTCTTGGGATACTATGGGGACACTGGTATCTGGGGATGCTGTTGTGGGGGGCACTTTGGCTGTGAGTTAGCTGAATGGGAAATCTTTGGTTGGACCGTTCTCCAACTGGACATGATGTATCTCCTCACTCCAATTCACTTCAATGGAGGTGCTGATGGTAGTAGAGTGCTGTACTGTGGCTATCTCCAATGCACCCATTGAAGTGAATTGCTGGGGGTCCCAGCTTTCATCTATCTTATATCTCAGGATTACTCAACTATTTTTTTTTTTGTAAAGTCTGTCGACTGGGTTTTGCATTCCCTAATGTGTGAATATTATGTCCCCTGGGTGCTGGTGGGGCAACAACCCACTTTTATGTATCTAGATACAGAGTAAGAGAAGTGAAGTGATTCTTTGCTCTGGGTAATGGAATCTATATCTATCTATCTATCTATCTATCTATCTATCTATCTATCTATCTATCTATCCTATTAATCTAATCTATCTATCCTATTAATCTAATCTATCTATCTACAGTCCTATGAAAAAGTTTGGGCACCCCTATTAATCTTAATCATTTTTAGTTCTAAATATTTTGGTATTTGCAACAGCCATTTCAGTTTGATATATCTAATAACTGATGGACACAGTAATATTTCAGGATTGAAATGAGGTTTATTGTACTAACAGAAAATGCGCAATATGCATTAAACCAAAATTTGATCGGTGCAAAAGTATGGGCACCTCAACAGAAAAGTGACATTAATATTTAGTACATCCTCCTTTTGCAAAGATAACAGCCTCTAGTCACTTCCTGGAGCTTTTAATCAGTTCCTGGATCCTGGATAAAGGTATTTTGGACAAACAATTCAAGTTCAGTTAAGTTAGATGGTCGCCGAGCATGGACAGCCCGCTTCCAATCATCCCACAGATGTTCAATGATATTCAGGTCTGGGGACTGGGATGGCCATTCCAGAACATTGTAATTGTTCCTCTGCATGAATGCCTGAGGATTTGGAGCGGTGTTTTGGATCATTGTCTTGCTGAAATATCCATCCCCGGCGTAACTTCAACTTCGTCACTGATTCTTGAACATTATTCTCAAGAATCTGCTGATACTGAGTGGAATCCATGCGACCCTCAACTTTAACAAGATTCCCGATGCCGGCATTGGCCACACAGCCCCAAAGCATGATGGAACCTCCACCAAATTTTACAGTGGGTAGCATGTGTTTTTCTTGGAATGCTGTTTCTTTTTGGACGCCATGCATAACGTCTTTTTTTATAACCAAACAACTCAATTTTTGTTTCCAAAATGAAGCTGCCTTGTCCAAATGTGCTTTTTCATACCTCAGGCAACTCTATTTGTGGCGTACGTGCAGAAACGGCTTCTTTCTCATCACTCTCCCATACAGCTTCTATTTGTGCAAAGTGCGCTGTATAGTTGACCGATGCACAGTGACACCATCTGCAGCAAGATGATGCTGCAGCTCTTTGGAGGTGGTCTGTGGATTGTCCTTGACTGTTCTCACCATTCTTCTTCTCTGCCTTTCTGATATTTTTCTTGGCCTGCCACTTCTGGGCTTAACAAGAACTGTCCCTGTGGTCTTCCATTTCCTTACTATGTTCCTCACAGTGGAAACTGACAGGTTAAATCTCTGAGACAACTTTTTGTATCCTTCCCCTGAACAACTATGTTGAACAATCTTTGTTTTCAGATCATTTGAGAGTTGTTTTGAGTAGCCCATGATGCCACTCTTCAGAGGAGATTCAAATAGTAGAACAACTTGCAATTGGCCACCTTAAATACCTTTTCTTATGATTGGATACACCTGGCTATGAAGTTCAAAGCTCACTGAGGTTACAAAACCAATTTTGTGCTTCAGTAAGTCAGTAAAAAGTAGTTAGGAGTATTCAAATCAATAAAATGATAAGGGTGCCCATACTTTTGCACCGGTCAAATTTTGGTTTAATGCATATTGCACATTTTCTGTTAGTACAATAAACCTCATTTCAATCCTGAAATATTACTGTGTCCATCAGTTATTAGATATATCAAACTGAAATGGCTGTTGCAAACACCAAAATATTTAGAACTAAAAATGATTAAGATTAATAGGGGTGCCCAAACTTTTTCATAGGACTGTATCTATCTATCTATCTATCTATCTATCTATCTATCTATCTATCTATCTATCCTATTAATCTAATCTAATCTATCTATTAATCTATCTATCTATCCTATTAATCTAATCTATCCTATTAATCTAATCTATCAATCTAAACTAATCTTATTTCTATCTATCTATCTATCTATCTATCTATCTATCTATCTATCTATCTATCTATCTCCTATCCTATCTATCTATCTCTTCTATCTATCTCCTATCTATCTCTTCTATCTATCTCCTATCTATCTCTTCTATCTATCTCCTATCTATCTCCTATCTATCTATCTATCTATCTATCTATCTATCTATCTATCTATCTATCTATCTCCTATCTATCTCTTCTATCTATCTATCTATCTATCTATCTATCTATCTATCATCTATCTCCTATCTATCTATCTATCTATCTATCTATCTATCTATCTATCTATCTATCTCCTATCTATCTCTTCTATCTATCTCCTATCTATCTCTTCTATCTATCTCCTATCTATCTATCTATCTATCTATCTATCTATCTATCTATCTATCTATCTCTTCTATCTATCTATCTATCTATCTATCTATCTATCTATCTATCTATCTATCTATCTATCTATCTATCTCTTCTATCTATCTCATCTATCTATCTATCTATCTATCTATCTATCTATCTCTTCTATCTATCTATCTATCTATCTATCTATCTATCTATCTATCTATCTCCTATCTATCTATCTATCTATCTATCTATCTATCTATCTATCTATCTATCTATCTCTTCTATCTATCTCATCTATCTATCTATCTATCTCTTCTATCTATCTATCTATCTATCTATCTATCTATCTATCTATCTCTTCTATCTATCTATCTATCTATCTATCTATCTATCTATCTATCTATCTATCTATCTATCTATCTATCTATCTATCTATCTATCTAATCTCCTATCTGTCTCTTCTATCTATCTATCTATCTATCTATCTATCTATCTAATCTCCTATCTGTCTCTTCTATCTATCTATCATCTATCTTCTATCTATCTATCTATCTATCTATCTATCTATCTATCTATCTATCTATCTATCTATCTATCTATCTATCTATCTAATCTCCTATCTGTCTCTTCTATCTATCTATCATCTATCTATCTATCTATCTATCTATCTATCTATCTATCTATCTATCTATCTATCTATCTATCTATCTATCTATCTATCTATCTATCTATCTAATCTAATCTAATCTAATCTAATCTAATCTAATCTAATCTAATCTATCCTATCTCCCGTCTACTCTTATACGTTCACTCTGGGCGGGAGCTCCAGTGACAGGACCGGACAGTAGGAGGGAGCAGGCGGGGTTTGCTGTTCAAACTGTGGGCAGAGTTACAGGAGAGCTCGGTCCGTTCCTGGGCGCCGCTCCATCTACCGCCGGCTGTATTCGGAGCTTTCTCTCCCCCTCAGGGCTCCTCTCCATGGGCAGTGACCAGCGGGTACCCCCGTGTCTGGCCCCTCCGAGGCTGCCGCTACCTCAGGAGCCGGGCACCGCGCACATGCATCAAGGTGGAGGGAACCTGACCAGTCCGGCAGAAAGGTGAGGAGATGACATCACTAGACTGCGAGCTGTGGGGAACTACAAGTCCCAGCAGGTCCTCCATAGTGACAGGACATGGTGCTCTATTATATACCTGGAGCCAGCTGTATACTGTGCTGTACATGGCTTATACCCATTTATGAAGGATTTTCGCCATATTCTTTATGGATATTTCACTTATACGTTAGTCATATGTTCTGCCATTTGTTTATCTAGATGAGACGCCATTTTTTTCACCACAGACGGTTTTGCAACATGTCACATATTTTACGTAATATAATGCTTTTGGGCAAATTGCGCCCAAACCAGCGGTGACCCCAGATAAGTTTTCTTTGCTAGAGGTCCTTGACCTGGGACCCCGACCGATCACAGTATGCCAAGGACTACTCTGTAACTTTCACCACGTGCCGCAGCGACAATTACTGATAGAGTGAATTGAGTCCCATGTAAATGAACGCAATGGCGACAGGACAGTCAGTGAAAATCTGTACCTGCTGGATATTCACGTCGCCACATTTACTATCATTAGTTGAGATTGACGTGCAATCGTAGTGTTGCATTGGCCTAAAGGTTGATGTTCACTCACCGTGTCAGTATGGCGCCAATCATCTGCCGTAGGACAGCATTGTGTCTGTTTATTGTAGTGGTCTAAGATGTCCAGGTCACGTCCATACCTATCGAATATTGTGTGCCAATGTGAATGTACCTCAATACAACAATGGTTAGCCTAGTACCACAGTACTCAAAGCGGTTTCACCATAGAGTACCCCTTTAAGTTAAGACCCTGCGTTGTAGTAACACTGCTTTTTTTTATTGTTGTTGCAATTTTGCTGCGTTTTTTTTTTAGTCAATCCTAGTCGTAGTGGCCACAGAAGGAATGGGATATATATAAGATGTTCTTATACTTCTCCCTTCTGCTCAATCCACTCCTCAAAAAAACAGCAGCAAAATCTGCAACAAAAAGAGAAGTGTTTTTGCAAAGTGGGGCCTCAGCCTTATTGTATTGACCACATCGTCTTCTGAAGAGGCTGTATTTTTTTCCCTGTTATTACGAACCTTATGGGGGACACACTGGGATTGATCTTGCTTTGCAAAGGTATTCACCTAGGTGCGAGTCTCTGTCCATTGCATGGATAGGTAACCGGTGGCCCAGCAGCAACATGCCAGAAGTGGCGATGGATGAAAAGTGGCTTCTAGTTTTCTAGATCTTTGCTTGCCGCCATTCATTCTGCTTTACTGCTAGTGGTGGTCCATGGTCATGTGGTGGACACACAGGTGCACGGCTTGTTACAGTCACAGCTCAGTAATCGGGCATCTGCCTGGTAACAAGCCGTGCACCTGTGTGTCCATCACATGACTGTGGATTGTATATCACATGACGTGGACCGTATTTCACATGACTGGATTGTATATCACATGACTGTGGATTATAGATCAAATGACCGTATATCACATGACCATGGACTATATATCACATGAATGTGGATTGTATATCACGTGACTGTGGATTGTATATCACATGACTGTGGATTATATATCACTTGACGTGGACCGTAGATCACATGACTGGACTGTATATCACATGACCGTGGCTGTATATCACATGACCGTGGACTATATATCACATGACCGTGGACTGATTTTCATTCTCTGGAAGTAAGCCATGGATCACAGCGAGCAGAGATCTAGAAAACTGTGAGGAATTGATACAAAAAGGATAACTTTTTTTATATGCATATGATTTATCCTAAACATTTCCAATACAAACCCCGATAAATCAGGGAATACTCAAAATATGTATACAGTAATCAAAAAATCTCCCCCAAGAATACAATAAAATAAGAAATCACCAAACAAAAATTTAGCAAAATAATGATTTATTCTAACAATAATGAAATACAGAACAAGAAGTCATAGAGGGGATGGAGCATTGCAGAGAACAAAAAACCCTTGTGCACCAGACATATCCCAAATAGTGGCATTAATTGTTAGATGGCACTTTTATAGTAAATAAATAAGTAATTGATGAATATTAATACAGCACAGAATGACCCTCACTGCATAAATACCCCAGCAAAAATTCATGAGTCAAACACTGACAATACAATAACAACGATATATAATACAGAATCTCACCACTAATCTTAACATACCATGCATAACACTAGTAATAGGAGATAAATAATAAAGCAGTCATATATGAGCCAAACCCACACACTTACAGAAAATACAGAGATAGGAAGGGTGACCGCAATCTCCAGCCTGCAGCCCAACGCTTGTTTTACCCCACTGCTTCCTCTAGGGGTGAAATGTGGGGCGCATGTTGGGCTCTGTTATTCCAGCAGTCTGATATTCTGGACTACAACAGTGAACACCCCGACACTATTGTGAACCTAGTGTGACGCAATACTCTTTACGTTAGGTTGACACCTCATTGGGGTTTCTGTTCTTCGGGTCTGCTTGGAGACCAAAAAACGGAAACCCAATCTGCTTAAAAAGACTATAATGGGGTCCGCCTGATTTCCGCTTGAAAAATGTGGACAGAAAAGTCCTGATTCTTTGCAGGACTTTTCTCTCCTCATTTTTTCAGGCAAAATGGGTGCAGAATCCCTGAACAGTCTTCGAGCCAGGTGTGAACTTAGCCTTATTCTCAGAAAATTGATATTGTGATGATGTAAGCTGCAATGCAGACATATGCTGATACATGTCATTCCCTATTGTGTATACATCATTATAGGATATATGAGAAGTCTTCCCTTTGGCCATATGAGGGTTTGTCAGCAGCTGTCGTATATGATGGCCAGCATTAGGGTGTCTTCTGACCATGGTTTCTGCAAGTTGCAGTAACCTCATCCAGAAAGCATACCGATTATAAAGAAGACCTCATGTGCGCAACTTTCTCCATTGAAGTCTATGGGATGTGCTCGGTCATCTCTGAGTCCATGTGGAATCCAGAGAACCTGTTCAATAGGTGGCACCTATGAGGCCTCATGCACACAATCAGATATTATTCGCAATTACTGATAATATATCATCCTATAACTTTCTATAGATCAGTACACACAGTGGTAGTTTTTACGACTATGTGTCCAGGCCATAGAACACCACAGTAAAATATGGAGCTGGTCCTATACAGTCCTATGAAAAAGTTTGGGCACCCCTATTAATCTTAATCATTTTTAGTTCTAAATATTTTGGTATTTGCAACAGCCATTTCAGTTTGATATATCTAATAACTGATGGACACAGTAATATTTCAGGATTGAAATGAGGTTTATTGTACTAACAGAAAATGTGCAATATGCATTAAACCAAAATTTGACCGGTGTAAAAGTATGGGCACCTCAACAGAAAAGTGACATTAATATTTAGTACATCCTCCTTTTGCAAAGATAACAGCCTCTAGTCGCTTCCTGTAGCTTTTAATCATTTCCTGGATCCTGGATAAAGGTATTTTGGACAAACAATTCAAGTTCAGTTAAGTTAGATGGTCGCCGAGCATGGACAGCCCGCTTCCAATCATCCCACAGATGTTCAATGATATTCAGGTCTGGGGACTGGGATGGCCATTCCAGAACATTGTAAATGTTCCTCTGCATGAATGCCTGAGTCGATTTGGAGCGGTGTTTTGGATCATTGTCTTGCTGAAATATCCATCCCCGGCGTAACTTCAACTTCGTCACTGATTCTTGAACATTATTCTCAAGAATCTGCTGATACTGAGTGGAATCCATGCGACCCTCAACTTTAACAAGATTCCCGGTGCCGGCATTGGCTACACAGCCCCAAAGCATGATGGAACCTCCACCAAATTTTACAGTGGGTAGCAAGTGTTTTTCTTGGAATGCTGTTTCTTTTTGGACGCCATGCATAACGCCTTTTTTTTATAACCAAACAACTCAATCTTTGTTTCCAAAATGAAGTTGGCTTCTCCAAATGTGCTTTTACATACCTCAGGCAACTCTGTTTGTGGCGTGCTTGCAGAAACGGCTTCTTTCTCATCACTCTCCCTGACAGCTTCTCCTTGTGCAAAGTGCGCTGTATTGTTACCGATGCACAGTGACACCATCTGCAGCAAGATGATGCTGCAGCTCTTTGGAGGTGGTCTGTGGATTGTCCTTGACTGTTCTCACCATTCTTCTTCTCTGCCTTTCTGATATTTTTCTTGGCCTGCCACTTCTGGGCTTAACAAGAACTGTCCCTGTGGTCTTCCATTTCCTTACTATGTTCCTCACAGTGGAAACTGACAGGTTAAATCTCTGAGACAATGTTTTGTATCCTTCCCCTGAACAACTATGTTGAACAATCTTTGTTTTCAGATCATTTGAGAGCGGGCTGTCCATGCTCGGTGACCATCAAACTTAACTGAACTTGAATTGTTTTGTAGAAAGAAATGGTCCAAAATACCTTCATCCAGGATCCAGGAACTGATTAAAAGCTCCAGGAAGCAACTAGAGGCTGTTATCTTTGCAAAAGGAGGATGTACTAAATATTAATGTCACTTTTCTGTTGAGGTGCCCATATTTTTGCACCGGTCAAATTTTGGTTTAATGCATATTGCGCATTTTCTGTTAGTACAATAAACCTCATTTCAATCCTGAAATATTACTGTGTCCATCAGTTATTAGATATAGCAAACTGAAATGGCTGCTGCAAACACCAAAATATTTAGAACTAAAAATGATTAAGATTAATAGGGGTGCCCAAACTTTTTCATAGGTCTGTATATATCCATTTTTGTGACCATTCATTCAACTGTATGGGTCAGTGAATATCATGGATGGCACGGATGCCAATCCATGTGCTATCTGTTCCGTTCCTTTCTCACTGACCCGTTCACTGCACACGATCATGTGCATGGGGCCTCATTCTGTAAAGCAGGTGTCTTCCAGAGAGCAAAGAGCATAACCCCAATTGTTATCTAGTTCTTTAGGCATAGCCGTACATGTGTCATACATTCTGTGCACCGGACAACTGGACTGTAAAGAAGTATGTGCGCTGTACGCAGCCCCGGGCAGCTGCTGCCTCCATACAATCACTTGATACTCCCTATAGAAAAAGAATGTAGTGACCCAGGAAACCCTCCGTCCTCCGACATGGCAGGTCATGCACTTAGATGCCTGTTTTCTAGTAATAAGAATAATGAATACAAATCTAAGTTGTTTCTTAGAAGATTTTAGGTTTTTGTGGAGACAAATTTGTGATAAAATAACAAAGAAAAGCCACCCATTAAATTTGCCGCTGCTCTGGTGCCCGTTTTTTGTACTTAGCGGCAGCAATGGCGCCCACCTCTACCTGCATGACCTCAGCAGCCGATGTTTTGTGCTGTAATCGATTGTCATGGATGCATGGGGACATCATTGGTGCAGCCAAGTAAGTGCGGGGACCATCCTCGTAGTTTGCTATAGATTTGTGATGATCTAGGAAAAATCTTTAGGAGATGCCTACACAAGATGGATATGTCGTGTGTTTCAGACATGAGATTGCAAACAACAAAGGTTTGCTCACATGGGCCAATTTGGAGAGGAATTTCCGCCTCAAAGTCTCGGCTTCCTTCCATTGGTTTGCATGATCATTAGTTTCCTATACTGTGGGGCTGCAGTTTCCATAGTGAAATCGCAGCAAGATCGAGCAGGTCGCCACTTTTTTTTTTCCAGCATGATGAAAAGTGTCCATGACTGCTCACCATGGAACATTGTTAGGCCAGTTTTTGGAGAACACTTTCCGACAGAACGACCACCTCAAATCCACTTTGTGAACCCTGATCGTAGATGCAAAATGGATGAGACCTCACAAAATATCCTCGTGCTAGGGGAAAAATCTGCAGCATAAATGCAGCATGGTGTGAATATTAAATGTGCGGCTTTGTCACTTTGCAATGTATCAGTCCATGTAAAAAACACTAAAACATGCAGATTTGGCAATTTCGTGGCAAGTCAGCCCTGGATATTTTCTAGTGTGGACCTACCGGCATAGGTAAGTCTCATGAACCTGTCCATATATAGGAGATTTTTGGGGCCATGTTGTACCTCTGGTTATATATGGCACAGTCCGTCAGATACCGCATTATGCAGATATTCTTCCCTATAAACATACCAACACTTAGTAAGGATCTAGCTCATATCCCAAATATGATATACCGTATTCTGTCTTGGCAAAATTGTGAAGTTAAATCATTACTAATAATATAGGATTATTTTCTTTCTCAGGAACTGTGTGCGTTCTAGGATAAGTTTGGTATTCCTACTGATAAAATGTATATGAAAAGGGAGCCACAAATTGTCCTAATGTTTAGTATTGTATATCTGTGTCAGTCGTACAGGAGGTGACGGTGTCAGGGGCTGCCGGTGACAGCTGGTGCCAGGCATGGAGAGGCATGTGCCGGGTCTTTCTCGGAGACAGATGATCTTGGCGCTTGGCGTTGTGTCTCTCCGGAGTTTTGCGACTCTTTGTAGCTCTGTAATTACAGTGATCTGATAAAAGTAGTATGTAGTCTAGTGAAAGACATCCTGCTGAAAATAAATAGGAAACCAAACCGTATCTTAAGATGTAACAGGCACCGAGGTTTATGTGACGTATTGTGTAAGACTGAAGCTACATCAGTATTTACTCTACTTATTATACATAGACACAGAAGGCCTAGGGGCAGGGCGGCCATCAGAAATTCTAGGTCTGATGCAGTCATATGGTGTAGTTCCCCCTAGGCCTAATGGATTAGCAGTAACTTCAATGTCAAGGGAATAATCTGTGTTCTGCAATAGACGTTAGACCCCTAGTTTTACGATGAAAGTGGGGTCATACATGGTACAGTACTCATGCACCAATATGGAAACCCGACCATGACTCAGGACTAAACCAAACTGTAACGCCAGGTATCTGAACTGTAGATTCCTTAAAAATCTCTGGAAAAATAGAATGGATATTTGATTCCGACACACGCCAGGAGAGCCAATGAAGTCGTTTGGAGTTCGCCATGTGACGGATCCAGTTCTCCTGTTACTTCTATTTTTATGTTTCTTTAATATAACAAAGAAAAGGATGTGAGCCTAGCCTAATACTGCTGTGTGCATGTGCCGTAATATTAGGGTCGGCTGACTGAACCCCCTTAACCTTTAGTGCCTGCCATACTATCTATAATAATCGGAGCAATTAGTAAAATGAATAAGGGTATATTCACACTGTGCAGCAAGAAGTCACCCCATTAAGTTATTGCAAAATAATGAGATGTGATTTTTGTTCTGGTTTTGGTCTTAGTTGGATTAAACACAGTTATAGGAAAATGTTCCTAGTATCATGATTGATGGGAAGCCATGGCACCACAAAAACGACATCAGGTGGTTATTGCAGTGTGTCCTTAAAGGGGTTTTCCAACCCCAATTCCATCTTTTCATACTGATGACCTATCCACAGGACACCACAGGATAGGTCATTGGTATGTGATCTGTTGGGTTCTGACATCCGGACCCCACACAAATCTTGTGGTGGAGGTCCCATCTTACCTTTGGTAATGTGACTGCTGTTGATATCATTTGAGTATTGTGTGTGATGTCTGTGATTACTTGTTTTCTATATCTGTTGCATTTCTAAGGCCCCGTTCCCACGGACTAACACGCCGCTCATTCTGACACGTAAACACGAGTGAGGCGCTTCAAAACAGATCCCATTAACTTCAATAGGTGCTGTCTTACGCACGCTACACATTGAAATCAATGGGTTAAAAAGCCTCCCATCGATTTCAATGTTTAAGACAGCACCCATTGAAGTCGATGGGATCCGTTTTGAAGCGCCTAATGCTGACTGGGAACAGGGAACGGGTCTGAAATTTTCCCAATGTGGGACTATTAAAGGATTATCTTATCTTATCTTAATGCTGACTGCATACGCAGACCTTTAGCCCTGGTTCACATCTGCGCTCGGTATTGTGTTTGGGGCGTCCACTTGGGGCCCTCCCAATGGAAACTTATACGCATTAAAAAGTGGTTAGTTAAAAACCCACATGGACCCCATAGACTATAATAGGGTCCGTGTATTTTCTGCACGGAGTCCGCACACTTTTCTCTCCGCATGATTGGTGTGGACACTGCGTGGAAAACACAAGGACCCCATTAAAGTCTATAGGGTCTGTGTGCTTTCTTAGCTAACCACTAAGGTTTCCATATAGGTTTAGATTTGGGGGGTCCCCAAACAGATACCCCGAACGGAATATCGAACGCAGATGTGAACCAGGCCTTACTCGTTTGGGCGACTAATGTTTGGCAGTCTCTTATATATTACTTTGTTGTGATTGACTGTGTTATATTATATGTATATGGCATTAGCATGCAACATATATTTATATGTATATATACCATGTCTTTATAGCTATTTGTATTGTGGGTTTTATTTTGATATAGGAGTAATTTGCAGCCTGGCTCTGGATTGGGGGGGACCTCTACCATGATTATTGTTGTTTTTATTGCTATTTTTGCTATTGAGTAAAATATTCATATTTACAGAAATAGTATTTGCTTACTTTGTTCAGTATATCCATATAGGTTATGTGTTTGCTTTTGTGGGATTAATGATCCAGATTCCATATATAGTATGTTTTTGGTGAAAATGATAGGTTAGTACATTGCGATGGGCACAGAAATGAGCGTAGCCTTACTCAGAATTCCTAATAGGGTGTATAATAATGGGATTTTGAAATGTCATCATCTTCTTTAGGCCTTAAATGTACTAAATAAGATTTCATGAAGTCTGTTCCTTCACCCAGTCATTCTTCTGCCTCTTGTTCGGGAAGGTGTTGCAGCCTGTCGTGCACAGTTAGGACATGACCATGTTGGCCCATCGCTTGCTGCGGGGCATGACTTCGCTGTAGAGACCATGGCGGATGTGGGGAAGGGGCTCCCTTTTCAGCGGTCAAAATTACTGGTAGCAACAGGAACAGCCAAGTGCATGACACCCCTGGCTGATCAAAGTTGTATGGCATGCTCCATTGACATAACATTAAAGTGCATTAGCCGGAAATCTCCCTAATATCCTGACACGCATGTATTATACGCTTTTCTTCCTGGGGTCATGTCGCTCCATTCGTGTCACTACGGTTAAGAGATTAACTGTAAGAAAAATAAACATTTCCATTTCCTAGTTACCCGGCAGTGCAGAACTTGTGAGAACTGTGTCCTCTTGATGCGATGAGACATACTAACCATTCAGGGTATTTGCATGACTGGGCATGTGTCCTGCTTCAGTAAGAACCTGGATTATAAACACATGTCTGGCTATACTACCACATGAAGACATTGCTTCCTCCTCGAAAACGGGAGGCTTGGCTTGGCTGTGCCGCATGTGTGAGAAATATGCAACGAAAACTGCTTAAGATGTGTCCTTGGTTGAAAAAATGTTACTTGAGATTCAAGTTAGTTATAGCGCTACTTACATACCGTCGGCCATTTTGTGTTAATGCTTAAAGGATTTGTCCAGGATTAGATAAATGGGTTAATGGATTGTATCAGATACTGCAATTCATTCTGGTTTAATAGGAACCTGTCAGGAGGTTTCAGGACGCCAAACCAACATGTCCTGCAGCGATGGTTTAGAGTCTCCATCGCACCTATATCAAGGCTCTCCCCTCCAGAGATGGTTGGATAAAGTCCAGGAGAAGAGTCAGCGAGTCTCCCGACACACACACAGTTCTCCAATAGTCTCATTTCCGCCATGAATGTTACTGCCATAGTTCTCCGGGGTTGGCTTTTCTCCCTTTAGGACAAAAGAGCATAGTGAAATCCAAAAGCCAATGACACAAGAAATATACTAGAACTTATTTAATATATCATTGTAGGATTACCAAAGGTAAACCTTCTCTTATTCCTGATATAAGGCCATTGGCCCACTAGGTGTCGATGCCTAAATAGTCTATGGGTTCAGTAGTGATTCCTTTGGTTTTGTAGGATCACACAGATTTATTTGAGAACATAGTAATATAGTTTGTAAGGATGAAAAAGATCCAAGTCCATCTGGTTCAGCCCATTAACCTGCAATGTTGGTCCAGAGTAAGGGAAAAAATGAAGTAGAAGCCATTTGTTATTATAGGGAGAAAAAGCAAAACTCCAAATCTGATCAGAGTAAATCCCAGGATCAAAGTCCCATCTATGTAAATCTAGTGAGTATAACCTGAAATATTGTTGCACTCCAGAACAACATCCAAGTCCCTATAAACTCTTTTTAGTGAATTCACTTACACCGTCTTTAGGTTCAGACTTCCAGCCCATACAAAAATGTCCGCCCATGACTGAACGCAGTGGTGTCTGTCCTGTATTCATGAGTGGCAAGCTCCTGGCACTCACCCTCTGCCAGCTGATTGACAGCATCCTCCCTATTACTGCACATAGTGAGAACACTGTCTATCAGTGGTAGGTGAGCAGGGAGACATGACTTTGGATTGCGCATACAGCAATGAGCAGACGTCTAATAAAGTGTGATTTTATGGAACCCATTGTCAAAAATCCAGTAAGTGACACATCACTATAACTAGGGTGTCTGTCACTACTATGTCACCCTCACATAGGGCAGCGTAAACCTGCTGACAGTTTCCCTTTAAGCTTAGCTTTGCAATTCAATGTTAGTAGATGATACTGATCTGGAATGATATAATCTACAGTAATGTACAGTCTGGATCCTCATGACAAGGCGAAATAATGGCTACAGGTTTTGGTGGTGTCGAGTGACGATATAATTTAAGAACACATTGCAGGAAAGCATTGCATGTCTTGATGTGGTTTCTGGGTAAGGCGGTGTAGTTGGGCATGTCTCTGGCAGATGGCTTAGTACAGGGATCAGCTGTAGTGAGAGGGAGGATTTGCTATTTTGCAGCCGGGACTGAACTCCTGATTGTGTGTACAATAGAGGGCACTGGGTCTCACTATATCAGGGTTTTGATGTCCCAAACCACCTAATATCACATATTTGCCAACAGAATGAATTTGTCAAGACTGACCTAAATGTTCTATAAGAAAGCTGTAAATTTAAGTTGGCCTGAAAAGTATAGACAATCCCCAACAATTTGGAGGCAGTTCCAGGGATAAAAGGGGTCTTCTTACTTCTAAAAGATAAGGGCTAAGATACAGTTTGGAGCAGGTCTACGAGAATGAGTATATTTTGCTCCCCATTCTGAATGGATTGGTGGTCAGATATCTCCGACATTGAAATAAATGGAGTGAGGACTTGCCTTTCCTACCAGCACTCTATTTGGAAGCAGAAACCCCCCCCTGATCATTGGAGATCCCATTGGTCAGGCCCACACCAATCGGCCCACTTTTATTAGTAAAAGCAAGAACCAATACAAAGATAAAAGGTGCCCATAACACATAAGAGCAAACTGAGATGTGCCTGATGGATTTTGGCAGGACCGGTCAATTATTTAATGTGCATGGAGTTGTGCCACCTCTTCCCTGATGGAAGATACCTGGGAAAAGAAGGATTGGGCATGTTGTATTTCAATATGCCCAATCGTTTGTTCTCATAGGACACAAGATCTCAGAAGGTCTTTGGCAGCTGCTCAATCCCTGCTCCCCACTAAGAATACCTTCACTTTTGGCCAAATGGAGCTTAAGGCAAATGCACAACTCTTCCTAGCCACGATTTTGTGGTTTGGGGAGTCGCAGACTACATGGGCTCCCCTTAATCTTGTAGTTATAGGTGATAACCAAAATATCCCTCGAATAAAAGTCTCTATAGTTAAAGCTTTGTCCGCTCAGGGCAGAAGAACTCACAAGTGACTACGTATCCTGGCAAGTTGGGCACCCTCCCTGTTTTATACTAAGACCATCTACAATTTGGCTCCATCCTCCTAAAGGAAGAGGCTAAACCCTTCTATAATCTTTCTGATTGAAATCAGATAGTATCCTATTACTGCAGCAGCAGAAGATTCTTCTTCCAGCTCAATTTTATTACTTTAGGAGAAACCACTGACCAACTTTATTAAAGGTTTCTCTTAGAACATGTGGCTCTTTGGTCAGTAGAGAAATGCAGATTCTTTGCTTTGCGGCTCAACGTTAAACAAGGACAGGGTATGTTTATGGCTATCATGTTTTGCTGCTTGGATTATGTAACAAAAACCATGGCAAATTTGGGTTTTGGAGGAGCAGATTATTTTCCTTAGCAGAATCCACAGATACATTGAGTTACGGGGCATTCTGGGCAACTCCTGTGTATATCTCTTCAAGAAGTCCATGTAGATATAGTAGATGTGTGCTGGATGACCAGTCATTAGGTATCTAATGTGTACGGACAGCTCAAGGACTTACAGTATATGTGGCTGTATTACTGTTCTGTTGTGTATGGAGCCATAATAGGTCTGCTATAAAGGTCCATGAACCCTCTTCTGTACCTGTTTAAATGGAATCTTAAAAGAACAATGGTGGCTGGGCCATAGGCTCCAATTGTATGGCGGTAATCTCCTCCAGAAGATCTTGTAGGTCAGTACCTGTAGAGGTGTGACATTTTAACATTAGCAAAAAATATATATATTTAGTAGTGAACTTTATCATGACTTAAAATAACCTTTGGCTTTAGACTTGGCCATCTATGTTAGATTAATGCTGGCCAGAACCTACCAATTTCAGTGGGGCCAACCAATTGTCTAAGGTGCATGGAGGTCTTCCAACTCTCCCCCTGTAGCAACTGTTGGGGAAAAGAAAAAAAAAAGCGATAAGCCACTTAGACAATCTCCCCACTTTCCATAAAGATCACATGCATGCTTGGCCGAGTGTTCATGTGGAATAAGGATAGTCTACAATGCAAGAAAAAACTAATAGAAAAGTGCAGCAAGGCAGAATATGGGGGAGATTTATGAAGGCTGGTATTATCAACCCCAGTTTTATAATCCCATCATCTGTGGAGGGTACATGTCATATATGACATAAATGAGGCGCACCCTACGCCGGGCCGTCTGCCTGGAGGGGAATCTATGCAAGTTTGTAGCTCATAGTAAATTGGTGTAAATGTTGAGAAATCTGAGGGTGTTGCAAAAAGTGAAAAGTCACAAATTGTGTAAACAAAAAAAACCTTGATTTCCCCCCAAAATTTGTGCAATTTGATGCATTGTATGCCAGGAACTGCATTTTGCAGATGTGAATACACTCATTTAGTTATTCATGAGAGTGTGAATAAGGCCTTATGGCTGAATTTCCACACAGTTTTCCTTAGTTTTTTATTGTCCTTTTTAACGGCTTCTATTGTATATCACTGTTGATTTTTGTTATGAGCGATTATCATCAGGGCAGTTTCTGTATGTCTTCCACTTCTGTCCTCTCTCCAGTCTCAGTTTGGGGACAGGGTTTAGGGTTAGACTTGGGTCACACGTGTGCTGGGGAACCGATTTGTAACGGAAGCCATAATAGTCTGCAGGATCCCTCAAGTCATATATCCATATGGCACCTATTGGATCCTGATGTTTAATAATAGGGTCTGTCGGGGTTTCAGTCTCATTGTTTTGCACGTTACAATGTTCTTTCTTGCTGTCAAGTATAATATCACTGCTGACAATGGCTCTAAACTTAGACTAGAAACAACAACAATGTGAACATAGCCTTGGGGTTGGACTTAACAGGTCTTGGCACTTATTTGATGGACTGTCACGCTGCCGGATGTAAACTGTATATGGAATAAGCCATTGGTAATGTTGTTCATCTTCATGTAGTTTACATTTTGTATATTGTATGATACGCGTGTATCACATTGGAAGCAATAGGTAAAAAAGCCTCCCATTGAGTTCAATGTGTAGTGCGCGTAAGACAGAACCCTTTGAAGTCAATGGGATTCTGTTTTACATTGCTCACTCTGACACGTGTTTACGTGTCAGAATGAGTGGAGCGTTACTCCGTGTGAAAGCAGCTTTAGGCTTCTCCATCTGCAGTGGGGACTGGACTGACTGTTCCTTTGCCCCTTTAGTTTTGCCCCCCCTTCCTTAGTGTGTGCCCACTTCAAGATAACCAAAATCTCTGCACAACTTAGGTCTTATTCGCACAGCAATGCCATTTTGGATAGATCTAACAACATCTCTGTATAGTTTCCACTTTGTCCTCAGCAGGTTTCTTCTTTACATGGGAGGTGTGCTGCCATGATTCTTACAGATTCCTAAAACATCAGGTTGATCAAAAAATTAGCAATTATTTGCCCAAACTTCGTCAGTCTGGGTTCATCTGCGTCAGAGATTACCCAAACTTAGAAATGGTGGACACTTGGCAGACCCCATTATAGTTAATGAGGCCTGAATGAAGGAGAGCCAGGCACTAGTGTGCACCTAGCATCAGTCTCCCCCCCTCCCCCCTTACAGTCCCATACATCAATCCATAAGAGCAGGGGTAGGCAACCTTTTTTGTTCGGCGTGCCGATTTAAATAAAAAAATCAAAGATGAGGTCCTCGGAGTGCCGGGCAATAATTGTAAAGCTGATGACACCTACACTAAAGTCATATAGCACAAACCACAACATAGGGGTGCTGTCATACTGTGCTCCCAGCCACATGCGCTTACTACTATTTGCCTGGATACACATGTTCTTTTCCATTAGAAGCAATGTAACATATGTAACCCACAATTAGTGGTAATGTATGTGACTGGGAGCAGAGTAAGGTCATACCTGTAAAGCGCTGACACACAATGTACCTGTATGCTCCATCCAGTCCCTTGGCCCTTCAGTTTTCTGTAAGTGAAACACAGATTAATTTCAGTCACTTTTAGTTCCTGGCGGTGCAGTAACCGCAAAACCCTAGCCAGGAATTAGTGGGTGTCACACTTACACCAAAGTGGCCGCACTGGTGCCCAAGAACTGGCTATAATTGCATCTAGTTACAGTGTCACCACCCAATAGAATCACACCAAGGCTGAGGCCCCACATTACAAAAATGCAGCTTTTTTTGTTGCAGATTTAGCAGCGTTTTTTTTCCGTCAAAGCCAAGAATGGCTAGAAAAGGAACGGGAAATATATAGAAAGCTTCTTATATGTCTCCCTCCTTCTCAATCTACTCCAGGCTTCGGCTCAAAAAACACAGCAAAATTTGCAACAACAAAAAAAAATGTTTCTGCAATGTGGGGCTTTAGCCTAAGGCTGAGGCCCCCACGTTGTGAGAAAACAGCTTTTTTGTTGAATATTTTGCTGCGTTTTTCTGAGCCTAAGGGCTCGTTCACATCTGCGCCCGGTCTCCGTTCTGCAGGTTTCCGTTTCCTGCACAAAACAGAGGCAGGAGACGGAAACCTGCAGGTCGTGAGCGTCGGTGAGCGTTTTATGCTCTCCGCCGCAAAACCGTTTTCTTTAAATCGGACACAGAGTCGGACATGCAGTACTCTGTGTCCGATTTTAAAAACCGGACATTTTGGCCCAGATACACAGCCACAAAAAATTGCTGTATATATGGGTCAATTGAAATGTATAGGTCTGTACTCTTATCCAAAGTTGTGGATAAAAAGTCTGGTCATGTATATTACAGCTTAGTAACTCATATTAATAGCAGTTAACCCCATCATGTCCCTCACATTAACCCCCTGTGTGCTTTACATAAGGGATACTGATATGTGAGACATATGGAGGTAATAAGTGAATATCTTCATTATATAGGTCCTTTATTAGTACCCCTATATGTCTCACACATCAGTAACCCTTATGTGAGCCACACAGGGGTTAATATGAGGGATATGATGGGGTTAACTGTTATTAATGTGAGGCACATGGAGTTACTAACACTAAATTAATAACCCCAAATGCCTGACAGTAATAAGAATAGTCAGTAACACACATGTACCTGGTGTTTTTACTTTCACTTTGCTTCTCTCCTCAGGGCTGCAGACGGCAGGAGCTCCTCCTCACATGTAGCAGCAGGTCCAGGGAGCCCTTATCCTGTGCAGTGAGAGGCTGAGAGGCTCATCTCTGATTGGTGGCAGGGAGGGAAGGGGGCGTGTCCTACACCTCGGCTTTAGCCGAGCTTCTGAAAGGACGCTCTCTCTCTCTCAATCTAGTGCATGAAGGTTGCAGGCTGGCTGCCGTGCCAGCAAAATGTGCCACTCTTGGCACGCGTGCCAGGGGTTGCCGACCCCTGCATAAGAGGATAATATAACAATATAGCATACATGGCATAAATCTAGGGCATGGACTAATGTGATGGGCGATCATGTGCGGTATTCCTGATATTGAAGGGCGCTGGTAAAATGTAGGCATTGACTAATACCCGTCAGGTTAAACGAGTAAAGTGAGTTATGGGTAATTGTTCTAAATCACAAAGTAACAATGATAATTACTTTTACATCACATTAACCTTTTCATTGCTGCGGACACTCACATTTTAGTATCTTCAGCACAGAGTTAAGTTGTACAGCATAGGCCCAGCCTGGGCTTTGTTCACACCCGCATATTTCTGTATGTTAACCTCTTTCTTTCTTTCGCAGATACAATAGACATAAACAAACATTTCTCTTTCTAGTTCTATTGATCTCAGTGATGACCAGTTTTTCCAGTTATCTTCTATTCTACAAGGAAACATTTTGTTCTTGTGGGCAAAATAGGATCACTTTATTTTTTTGTTTTAAATATATATATTTTACCTTTTTAAAGGGGGGTGGGAAGGGGTGTTACCAGAGACCACCATATAAAGATAGGTAGGTTAGGGTCACCTGAATCAGTGGGTGTTCTACCCATTGCAGATGCAGTTTGATAGCAGATTTTCAAAGGATTTAGGCTCAGACTCCATACCGAAATCCATATGAAATCCTACACCTGTGAACATACCCTTACCATCCATTTTTGATCTTAGCTGGAAAAGCTCCTTGGATTGTTCCCCTTTACATATTTGATACATGAGGTAACTCAATGGCTTTGTGATTGTACATTACACTTGCTATATAAGGCCGGCAGCCACACAGAGACAGCAGGACTCGGGATTTATAGGCCGTCTCTGTGTATTGTCAGGCCATGGAAAAAAAATAACAGTGGATCTTACAGGAAAGAGATGATCATTTTCTCCTGGACTGTATTTCATATACGGGGATTTTCTTAATAAATTTATCAGTTTCACATATAGTACACCTGGAAAATAAACATTATATAGGGAAAATTACTGTCATTGCTTATGTATTAATTAATTTTAGCGTTTTCTTTAAAATCTGCTCGTCCTGTTTTGGTCTTTTAGTTTGTTTGCATTTTTTTCCATCTCCATTTGATCCTTTTTCTTTGCTGGCATAGTCTTAGGAGTGCTTGATTTTTGCAGAAGGAGTTGTGTTTTTAGGTGACACCATTTTGGGGTGTATACTGTATAATGCATTGTTAAAGATAACTTTTCACCACCTCCGCCAAGTCCAGCTCTTTACATCAATTAATAGCTGCTGCTCCACCAATTCCAGTACAGCTGGAATTTTTTCTCTAGCCCTCACCGTTCCAGAGTAATCAATGCTGTTAGTTTTGGTACATATGTTATTTAGTCTCTGTCAGGAGGGCGGTGTCGGGCAGGAGCAGACAAGGGGTGTGATTCTGAGCTCAGACACTGGCTGCCTCTGATTGGAGCTCTGAACCACACCCCCTGCCTGACACCGCCCTTCTGATGTTACAGAGCTTAAATAGCACATCAGACACCAAAACTAACTGCGGTTGTTACTCAGGAATGGTGGGGGCTACAGAGAAAGTTCCAACTATGTTAAAATCAGTGGAGTGGTTACTATTATAGGATGAGAACTTGAATTGGTGGAAGTGTTGAATAGTCCTCTTTAAGCAGTTATTCATATTTTTACGGGTTGCATAAAAAACTTTAAAAAATGTTAAACTTTTTTTTAAAAAAATACGGTAGTAAAAAATTAGTAAATCAATAAAAAAAAAAATCTGTAACACAAAGGACTTAAACATGCATTTGCACAGCAGCATTAGACTGTTAAGCCCATTTACATTCATTGTCATCTGACCTCAATAGGAGCCATAAATTGCTGTCTACAACAACATTGACAAGCACATATAAATATAATCTGGGTGGAAGTGCACTTCAAGTCCTACTTATTTCTGTACCACTCTTTCAAGAAAATAGTTCACCTCTGTAGTGAGGACTGAATTAATTTACATTAGTTGAGAACATTCAATTCTGTGTATTAGGCGGTACCCGGTCCCTGCCCTGGCACAAATTCACTCATCACAAGATACCAGTAAAATCTAATCAAAGAAACATCCCTTGCCAGTTTAATATAACATGTTTTGGTGACCTGCTATCCACACCCAACACACCCCGATTTATAAATAAGAAAAAAATGCTGGGTAAAATCAAATAAAGTTAAATTCTAAATTATTTCCAGAAATAAGAGTGTGAGTATTGTGAGTGGTATTTACACAATGACTGGCGTGCACTATTATTTCTTAAAGGGGTCCAGCCGATAAATATGGTTTTACTATGTCAGAATGGCTTAGAAGATAGAAGTAGAAGTGCTCACCTAAGGCTCGTCTTACACGACCGTATTGATTTTACGGTCCGCAAGTTGCTGATCAGCAACATGGACACCGCAAACGCCCATGTCCTACAGCACTCGCCCATAGAGTTCGTGTGGGCGAATCCGTGCAGTGCCGTGAATTCACGGCCATTACGGACCTGCTCTATTCAATGTAGAGGCCTGGCACACCACAGATAAAATATCTGGCAGTGTAAAAGGCCGCACTGAATATAATGTGTCCGCAATTGAAACCCTCAATTGCAGACCATTTGCAGACTTTCATTACGGCGGTGTAAGACCAGCCTTACTGATCCTCTGCCCTTCCTCTCCGGTCTTCCTTCTGCTGATCTCTACTTTCTGGACCTTCTTGCATCATTCAACCAATTGCTGGGGATTAGAGACTGTGCAGGGGCAGAGGAAATGGTAGAAATGCAGCATCGGGGTATTGGTGGGGCAATTGGAATTCCTTTTTATTTTATAAACCCTTTTTAGGCAGTCACTGCAAGGTGGATGGGATTCTAGCAAAACCTATAACACATTGTGAAAAATACACGCAGAAGACACGCTGTGATTTTCAAAACTGTTGCCTACAGAATGTCGATTATACCTACAGAAACACCGGCTGTATCCTTATAGGTATAATTGAAACAGAAAGTCTACAGAGGAAACTTGTGATGCACTGTGGCCATGATTTTTCCCACTGTGCTTTTTTGCTGTGGCCTACTACGTGGGGCCTTTGCCTTAAAAGGTTGTTCAGGATTTGATGGAAAACTCGCGGAGGTTGGAGTTGGTGTAAAACCCCCAAAAAAGACAGACATGTCTAACCCCTGTGCTCCGTTGTGTCCAATCGCTAGGGGCCAGATTGCCGTTGTCCCCAATAATAAGAAGCACAGGGGACCAAAAGTCCCCCTAAGGCCTACTTGTGAAGACAGTACCAGTGTGCTTGTTTGACCACCACTTCATACAGTTCTGTGGGGCTGCCTGGACTGTAATCTCTGGCAGTGCCCGCAGCCCGATATAAGTGATCGGACTCTTATTTGTCAGACCCTGTGGATATAGGATAGGTGTCCATATCGGCACAACCCCTTTAACCGCGTTCTGGCAATTCACAAGTTAATATAGGGTGTGAGGTTTTCAGCTAAATGTCATGACACCAGTGATCACCAGTCCAAAAGGGCGCCACCTATCAAATTGCTGCCCCTTAAAACTTTTCTGCCTCTAGAAGCAATGATGGTAGAGGTGAGGTTGTGAGATTGTACATTGTATTATGTGAGACATTTACTCCTTGAGGAGGTTCCAGATTTTCTACGAGAAGTCAGTGTTGAAATTTCTGGTTCTGGCACATGAGGAATAACTAAAGATTTCATTTCCTTTATTTGCTTCTTTCTCGTTTCACGTCATTTCTGCAGCTGGCACAATACAAACCTCATTTCACAGTTCTAGAAACCGTTTCTTTGCTTTTTTTTTTCCTCAACATGAAAGCATTGGACAGAAAACCTCAATTATTAGTTATTCTGGAATCAGTAGGAATTCAGACAGGACTTCGTAACATACAAGTAATCTTATTTTATTGGAAACATTAAACTGGATTGAGATTGTTTTTTTAACATTCCTGACTGTCGATGTACTGGGCCTTTTTATAAAGCAGCTCTATGGTCTTTAGTAGAAGGAAAGAGGTAGAGAAAGCAGTGCGAGCATAACTACTGAAATGTGAAGTTTAGTATAGTAAGGCTGGATCAGGGTGCAGCCTGAAGGGAGGCCGCCATGACAGGGCCTGACGATGGGGGCTATAGGTTAATAGGGGGATGGAGAAGGTGCTCTGGCGGGACTAATTAAGGGGAGGGGATTTAAAAGACTGACTCGGCTTCGTGTGGTCATTCACCGCTCGGACGTAGCCTAAGAACGGTCCCTTACCTGCCCCGATGGCCGATATTGAGACCCTGGGCAGCTCCATGGACATTGCCTGGCTGAGGCAGCAAGTGCAGGGAATCATTAACACTGTCCCGGTGATCCAACACCCAGCTCCCTGTGGCCCTTGATGTCTTCGGCTGCCTCCTCATCCCCCCTCCTTCCCTGGCTTCGGTGGATGGCTCTGCCTAGATTCTGGCGTCGGCTAAGGAGCCCTTCAATGGACCCTCAAGGCCAGACAGCGCGCGTCTTGCAGCTAAGGGCAGCGGCCCCCGGCCTGGGAGGCATCCAAACCAGCGGCTGGGAACGGCGTAGGCGAGGAGTCAGAGCTAGCAGCCTGGGTGGCCCCTCCCCCTTCCCTCCATGACTCCTCCTCCTTCTTCAACCCTGAATACGGTGGCCTCTCCTGGCGATGCTCTGGTCGGGGGGTCTACTAGTTGTATGACCAGACACCTGACTCCTGGTTCTTCACGCTGGCCTGGTAGGGCCACAGAAGTAAATGTGGATCTCAGGAGGACTGCAACGGAACTAATATTTAGGGTGCATTCACATGGTGCAGTTGGAGTCGGGGCTGTGGAATCAGTAGGCCAAACCACCATCTCTGACTCCATATTTTCCATGGTCAGATTCCTGCTGCGACTCCAAATCCTTCATAAATTACTGACAACCATGGTCCGTCAGAAGCAGGAAATATTCTCTAATTCATTAAAAAGCCAATGATTGGTTCTTATGAAATTAAATACGTAAGAAACTTTATATCTAATACATTATACAAAATCAATAATTCTATAGTATAATTAAAATCAATTAAACAATTTATTTTGTAATTAGAGTCGGCAATTTTTACAGTTAACACTTTATCGGACAGCCACGTTCAGTCGGAAGCAGTAAAGCTGCTCCAATTCATTAAAAAGCTAATGAGTGAATTCCTATGAAAGTAAATATGTAATAAAGTATACATCTAATTAATTATCCAAGATTAATCATTATATAATTATTCAGTTTACTTTGAAGTGGGAGTTGGTAACTTTTTTCTGACTTTGACTCCAACTCTACATACCCACTCCTATACTATAGCATGTTATATGTTATGTCTGGTCCAAAGCAAGGCGGATATACACTCTGTATGTTATAAGAGGGAACCTGCATGACAGCCAATGAAGCCATTATTATGGCTTGGTTTCACTTGGACACAGAAGCCATGACTGTTATTAAGTTGATGACTTGGCGAGAGGTGATTTGTTACATTCTGTCATTACCATATATTAGATAATAACCAATAAGTTGTGCGTCCGGTCCTGCCACATTGCAATTATTAGTGTTACATTCATCACCCCCGTATGGAGAAACAGTCATGGGATTTCTAAATGCCCTTCATTGTTCCCATTCATTGAAGCTGACAATACGTTAATGGACTGTCTGGTCACAGCAAGTTACCCCATATCAACAGGGATTGTGACCCCTACCCATCAGGAGAGCAGGGGTGTTTTGCACCTCAGTTTGGAATGGGGTGGCAGGTCAGATTGTAAGCACTTGGCTATCTCTAACGGCCAACATTGGAGCGCCTCCCTCTGGCTGACCCACCATTCCATTCCAAAATGCCTCAGTTCTTGTGATTTGTGGGGGTCCCCATGGGATAGGGGGCAATTTGGTCTATCTATCTATCTATCTATCTATCTATCTATCTATCTATCTATCTTTCTTTAACATGGGTGTCTATTTTGGGTGGACCACATGTAAATACTGGCATATAAAACGCCTGTCCTCATGAATATAACCCATAGTCTGTAGCAGGTAAAAAAAAAAGAAATAACTGTGATCCTCAATAGATTGCGATGGCCAAGACCTTTCCTCCCTGCAGTTTCCCTCCTCGACTAAAGCCAGATACAGCATATATACAGTGTGAATACATCTGTACAGCTTTTATCCTGTAGGATAGAAGCCGTCAGAGAGATTACCGCAGGTTTTCCTGAAATCTTTTCTCTTGATTGGGAAATGATTTAATTACACCCGAGCCTTTGTTACAGAAAGTGATTTCATGCAAGAACAAGTTGCATGTGAGTCTGCAGAGCTATTCAGCTGAAAAATTCACATTTGGGACAATCCCTTTTCAGATGACTAATTTGTATGATGCTACTTAATGGGTTTGATACTTAGAAATGTACAAAGTGCTGGAAGAGTTTCACGCTGTAGGCAATCTGTTCTTAAAGGGACTCTCTGCTTCACCATAAAGATATTGCAATTCGACCAGGGCTATATGGTGATTTTGGCTGTGATTCCCATTCAACGACCAAATTGTTTGTTGTGCTCCTCTGTGACACCTTTACTAACATAAGTGAATGGAGTTGCAATACAACCCCAAGCATGCTGCATGTTGCATTTTCTAGCCACAAAAAAACACTAGGTTTTTTCTTTTTTTGCAACTAGAAGGTGCAGTTGCAGCATGCTCAGCCTGCTTAATCAACCCATACAATTTAATGCCCCCAGTGTCCCATTACACAGTCAAATACCCATGCAGTGGCCGCATTTAATATAATGTTCCTACAGTGGTCCAACACCCATTAACCTGCCCCAATTTAGTGGTCCATCACACTTTAAGGGTCCGATAACTCCATACACCATTGTATTTGGGATCCACTAGTGGAACAGCGGGATAGCACTTTAAATGCAGGACTGTCCCGCTGTCTAGAGGGGGCTGCCGCTACTAAAAGACCAAGTGCACTGTTTGTCCTATGGCTAAATGTTCCACACAATCCCTTTAAGCAATTGATATTTATTAATTCTGATGCCCCGCCAGTGCAATATCTCAGGATAGTAGATGAATATAGCATGCACCATAGTTCACATACGCACAACTTGTCGAGAAATATTGTGACACCAAGTCAGTCCAGAAAAGTGATGGTTAAAAATCATTCAGCCATTCAGTAAGTAAGCCATTATTTTGCCGGTAAGAGTCCTAATCCCACATAGACGTCTCTAGATATTCCTCTATACCTAGGGAATGGCTTTATTTAGTGACAGTCACACTATAGATATAATTCTGTGTGTAAATATACAGAGCTTTGTTATTTCCCTCGGGCAACTGATGCAACTGTTGCCTGTATTGTTTTACATGCAGTATTTGCTAATACATGCCTCTATACCAAATAGAATGACGCATTTATGGTCTTTGCTTCAGACTAAAGACTTAGCAGAGATTATTATTTTTCATTTCTTTTTTACATTTATTTAAAGGGGCTATTCTGGTTTTTAAAACTGGTTCTAGTAGCCTTTTTTTTCACCCTCCCTGGCCTCCTTGCAAATAACTTTATTTCCAGACAACCCCTTTAAAGACAACCTTTTACCGCCTCAACCAATTCCAGCTCTTTACATCAAGCTGCAGTTCCACTGATTCTTGCACAGTTGGATTTTTTTCTGTAGCCCCCACCAACCCTGAGCAATCAGTGCTGTTATTTTTAATGTCTGATATGCTGTTTAGTCTCTGTACTGTCAGGAGGGCGGTGTCAGGCAGGAGCAGACAAGAGGGTGTGATTCTGAGCTCTGACACTGGCTGCCTCTGATTGGAGACCTAAATGGTGCCCTCTGCCTGACACCGCCCTTCTGACATTGCAGAGCTTAGCTTAAATAGCACATCAGGCACCAAAACTGACTGTACTTGTTACTCAGGAATGGTTGGGACTAGAAAAAAAATCCAATTGCTCTGGAATCAATGGAATGGTGCCTCATAACAGAAGATAAGAACTTAGAAGTGGTGAAGCTTCACATGACTACCAGTCAGAGGTCACTGGAGAGGTCAACAGTTCATCTCAGTGGTCACGTGAGGCTACGGACTTCTAGCAATGTGGAGTGCCAGGGAAAGGTGCATATACTTTTTAAAAATTTTTACACGTTCCCTGGCCATCCTACAAGTTGCTCCAATTCCTGGACAACCCCTTTAATGTGGACACCTGTCTAATAGGAGAGCAGTACGAGATAAACAATCAAATCCTGCTTTATTTATTCACAATTTAATCCTTACCGTGGGCAGTATGGTGGCTCAGTGATTAGCACTACAGCCTTGCAGCGCTGGAGTCCTAGGTTCAAATCCTGCCAAGGATAACATCTGCAAGGAGTTTGTATGTTCTCTCTGTGCTAGCGTGGAATTCCTCCCATTCTACAAAGACATACTGATAGGGAATGTAGATTGTGAGCCCTATATGGGACAGTGACCGACAATGTCTGTAAAGTGCTGCGGAATATGGTGGCGTTATATAAGAAAGCATAATAAATAAATTACCTACGACAAGGTGACAATTTGTTCTGCCACCTGCGGAAACAAACTGGTTGTACTGCAGGTCTGTTTTTATTGCGTATGACTCATTAAAACCCGCCTATCTCTGCATGAACGCTCTCCCAAAACTCCCACTACCCCCATTTCAAACGTGAGTCATTGTTTTCTAGTCAGCTCATTTTCTTTTATGATTTTTCGATGTGGAATACACGTAAGTCCCAGCGGAGTTGTTATTTGTGAGATATTTCCTACGTTGTATTCTGGCAGCACATAGCTCCAGCTGCAAAACATTGAGAAACCTAGAGGATTTCTGTTCAGACTAAAGTCTCAATGTAAAAAACAACTGCTTTAGGCAAACGCTTTGTGCCGCTCTTCTATGAAATGTAATGCATTTAGTTGCGGCTTAAAAAGAAGCATAAATCATCGAGGGGTCGTAAAAAAATTTTTTTGATCGTTTTGTCTGTTAGGCAACTGGCTGCAGCACAAGCCCTCCCCCACTGCTCTGACTGAACTAGGACAAGAACACTAAACTCTGCCCCCTGCCTAAGCCCCGCCCTTTCAGTTGTATTTTTGACAAACATGGCACAGACTTCTGCAAGATTTTTGCAAATGCTTTCTAGAAATATCTGCAGACTGACCATTGTAGCCAAGGTTTCATCTGTTGACTTTTACTATTCATTTCTAAAGATAAGTTCATATCTTTCCCAGATGTCCGTCCAGCGCAGATCTGTCACAAATCGCAACGGACAGTCCTCATTGTGGTCAATGGGATTCCATCATGATCCATTGCTGTTCACAAATGTGAATGTAGCTTACGTTTAATGCTTATTTCAAGTTTATCCAGGGTTTAAGGGTTTTTTTTTCAGTTGAAGATTGGGAAGGGGGTACGCTACCCAGGACCCCCTTAGACTTACTGTTTAAAGCAGCATGTCAATATGCAGTTTCATTTGGCACCATTTTGGGGTATATATGTTTTGATTAGCTTTTATTAACTTTTGGGGAGGTCCATATGAAAAAATCCACAATTTTGTCATAACTTTTTCCATTTTGTTTTTTTTTTTGTTTACTCTGTGTTAAAATTTACATGGCAGCTTTGTTTGGCGGGTCTTTACGATTACAGCGATACCATATTTATATTGGTTTTATCATGTTTTAGCACTTTTACAAATACAATTTTTCTGGGGTCGCCATATTCTGACACCTATAACTTTTTTACTGTTCTGATATAGAGAGATACTGTATATCAGGGCTCTTTATTTGCAGGACAAGTTGTACTTTTTATTGGTACCAATGTTTAGTATGTTTGAATTTTTGATCACTTTTTGATGCTATATTTTGGGAAAGCAAGGTGACCAAAATTTGTTATTTTGCACATTGCTATATATATATATATATATATATATATATATATATTTTAGCATCTGCGTCTGTGGGTTGGTATTGGCGCTGAGACGCTTATATTTAGCCAATTGCTGTTGTGGATTATCAGCCTGCTCACGTGTCTCGGCCCTGCTACATCACTGCATATGCACAGCATACTCAGTTGTATGTACATCTCTGCATATGGAGATCGTACTCAGCTGTGCTACAGCGCTGCCTAAGCTCTGCGATATCTGGCCATTTGGATTATAGGGGTGTTCTTATGTCAGTGTCTGAGCAGCTTCTGTGTTGGAAACGGCTGAACGGTTGTTGGAGAAATTTGCCACAGTTCGATCAGCCTGCTCCCGCGTCTTGACTCTGCTACATCGCTGCATATGTGTAGGATACCCAGCTGTATGTACATGTTTGCATATGCAGAGCCTATAGAGGTGTGCTACAGCACTGCCTAAACTCTGCTACATCGGGCAATTGTGATTACAGGGGTTTGGTTATGTGACTGTCTGAGCAGCTTCTGTGTTACAAAGGGCTGAAAGGATGTTGCTGAAATGTGCCAAAGTTCTCCCCCCTCCCCCATCAGTGGCAGAACAACACATTCCCTGTAGTACTCACTGAAACTCTACACCCGATATACTCCTCTTGCCCACACACAGCCTGCATGTTCTGTAGTCTCCTGATCTTCTATGAGACTCCATTTTCTTCAGCTTTCACACTGTCCAGCTTCATATGATATAGCTCCTCCCACAAAATAGCGTGTAGCCCCCGCCCACTGCCTAGCATGATCGTATCTGAGAATGGGTGAAGGACCTGTGATGACGTTAACACAGGTCCTTTTGTGCTGTGTGAACCTAAATTCCTTCACTTCGGTCATATAGTGATGTCATTTACCGGGATAAAAAGTAGCCTATGTTTTAATCGGGGTTCCTATCTATGTGTGTGGCAAATTTCATGCAAATCCGTTCAGCCGTTTTTGCGTGATTGAGGAACAAACATCAAAAGTCACAAACATCCAAACATTTATAATATTAGTAGAATAGGATTAGTAGGATAGGATATGTATATGTGTATATATATATATATATATATATATATATATATATTTATTTATTTTTAGTGTTCACCGCATGGGATAAACAATGCTGTTTTTTGGTCAGTGGGGGTTTTGGTGTGGGCTTATACACACTTGGTGATACATAACATGTTTTATTTTTTTACATTATGTGTTTTTAAAATGGGACCTCTGATCTTCAGTGCAATGTACTGAAATACATAGTAAAACAGCACATTGAACATAGGTTCCCCTATGTGTAACAGGGAACCGCAGTCAGGAGGGTGTTGTTCTGATTCCTGGCTGCTATGGAAAACCCCTTGAACTCTGCAGTCTTATTGCGGGGAATCCAAGGGGTGTCATTATATACAGTATATATTGATTACTGCATCCAGGTGGTTAATCTGGTACTACAACTTGTCCCGGTCCAAAGTTGTTTAACACAGCTGAGTGCCTGATGTAATGCCGAACTATTACAGCACTGAGCGTTAACTATATGCTCAGAGTGACATAATAGTACAGCGCAGAACGCGGAGGGGTTAAAGATTACATTCTGTAATAGTAGAGTGGATAAAATCACGTGAAAAGGAACCTGTCACATGAAAAATTCCACTCAATCTGTACAGTACACAGCATCAGTACTCTCACTTTAGCTGCTGTTGCTTTAAGATTACCATGCCAACCTGTGAAGCTTATTCAGTTTTTAGAGCTCTCCTATGCTGATCCATTTAGCAGCTGAGGAAGGATATATAAACCCTGTTCCTGCTCATCCAGGTGCCTGCTATTTGGTTGCATTTTAGTGAAGCTCCAATATCCTGATAATTTGTGCTGGACTGCTCTATTATTGACCTCTGACTTGTTACTGGATATCCGCTTGTCTTCTGTTTTTGGTTCTGACATTACTTCTTGGACTGACTTTTGGCTTGGACACGTTCATTTTTCTGATTCATCTTCCTGGTTTTGAGCTGCCTAGTCAGTTTATTTTGGATTCTGGTTAGACTTCAGTTTGTGAAGCGTTTTTTTGTCATAACAGTTTCTGTAGTGATAACTTGGGCCCAGTTTGAGGACAAGTCCATCTGGCTTCGCGGCTGGTGCTAGTGAAGACGTTTCAGTGCTTAGGAACTGTGTCTCTGTAATGTTGTTCTATTGCTCTCTGTTATCAGTTAGTTCCTTCACTTTCTGATGTTTGCTCCAGAGATATTATCATAACAGCAGCATGTTATAGAGCAGGAGGAACTGAACAGATTGATATACAAGTTTATATACAAGGAAAAGATTTCATATTAGTTGTCATTTATCTATTATAATCTCAGCTCGCTCTTTGTGGAGAAGTCAACTAGGCGGTCCTATCAGTGATTGGTGGTTGTCAGTCTCCGATTCCTCAACATAGAAAGAACAGACTTTTCAATGAATAAATGACAAGTTATACTGAATCGATTCCCATAAACGTGTATATCAAACTGCTCTGCTCCAGCTTCTCTATAACATACTGCCTGCTGGTTGGACGGCATTGTACATGTAACAGGTTCCCTTTAAACAAATCTCATCCACACATTGTGCAAGAAATCGCATTGTCAATTGAGTGCTGTGTATCGCTGCAGGTTTTATTGCACATTTCAGCCTTTGCAATACATACGTTCAAAAAACCTGCAGAAATGACACTATGAATTGGTGCAGATTTTCCAATGTCGGGCATATACAGGTACACTCCTATCTGGACTGACCCCATATCTTTCTAATTACACGTTAGGCATTTTCTAGGACAGAGCATTTCTGATCTGCTCCTTCCCCGGCTGAGCCCTCTCACATGCCCGTTCCTGCTTCGATGCCAAGTCTGATCTAATTACAGGTTCCAGCCATTCCCTAAGCTTCATTTCATGTTTGGTGAATATCCAGGCAAGTTAATAGATAATCTCACCCAGATTAAAAGCCTAGCCACCATGGAAACTCGTGTTTTTATTCTGCAGGCAGTCAGAGAAGGGGTAAAAGGATAATGATCCCTTTCCAGTGAACTGGAAAACGCTTTTATTTCAGAATAAATGGAGACATTTAGCGGTTTATCTGATAGCCAGCCCCGAGTAACCTATTTAGGCAGATGAAGGGAAAAGTCACAATAAAACATCAAAGTTTAGATAAAGTTGGCTTGTCACCTCTGTAGTTTCAGGCTGCATTCACACTGGTGCATTTCTGTTGTATTACAGCCATGGGACTTCATGGTTTGCTATCAGACCTAGATTCCTGATAATTTGTCCGATTTTGTTTTATGATTCGTTGACATTATATGGATTTGTATGGTCCCTTAAAGGAATCCTATCTGTCAAACACATTTTTTTCTGAGTAACACGTCGGAATAACCTTAAGAAAGGCTATTCTTCTCCTACCTTTCGTTGTCTTCTCCACACCACCGTTCTGTAGGAATCCCAGTTTTTGTCTGTATGCAAATGAGTTCTCTCGCAGCACTCAGGGTGTCCCCAATGCTGCGAGAGAACTCTCACCAGCGCCGCCTCCATCTTCGTCAGCAACGGCCTCTTCATCCTCTTCTTCCGGCGCAACTGAGGCCAGACACTGATATTCGATTAGAGGTCCTTCTTCATAATTTCTGTTCTAGTTCATCCCAAGGATGTTGGATGGGGCTGAGCTCAGGGTTATGTGCAGCCTGTCAAGTTCCTCCACACTAAACTCACCCCAAAATGTCTTTATGGACCTTATGTACTCAGGTAAAGTCATGGAGGAATAGAAAAGGGACTTCTCCGAACCGTTGCTACAAAGTTGGAGGCAAACAGTTGTCCAAAATGTGTTGATGTTGATGGAATTAAGGGGCCTGGGCTAACCCCAAAAAACAAGCCCATAGCATTTCATGCTGGAATTCAGTGATCTCCAGAGAACCAGCCATTCTGTCACACAGGTTTGTAGGGGTAGGTATTGGAAGTCATATGAGTGTATGAAATCACCCCCCCCCCCCCCCCCTCGGCCTGTATACCCTGTTGTATTTATGTAGTCTTACTGTATTTATCTGACAATGACTGTCAGTCATTTATGAAGGAGTCGGAGTTGAAGCAGGAGTTGGACTGCGGAGAAGTAGAGGAGTCGGAGTCCGAGCTTTGCCCTGCCAGCTCCATAGTTCTGGTTAAAGGGATCCTATCTTTCAAACACATTTTTTTCTGAGTAACACGTCGAAATAGCCTTAAGAAAGGGGAGGACCAACTCCGTAGTAATGCCTATGGACTTGGAATGGGATGTCATAAAATCTCC
Source organism: Leptodactylus fuscus (assembly GCF_031893055.1). Taxonomy (NCBI): domain Eukaryota; kingdom Metazoa; phylum Chordata; class Amphibia; order Anura; family Leptodactylidae; genus Leptodactylus; species Leptodactylus fuscus. The sequence continues at coordinate 29,186,096 of NC_134273.1, forward strand.
TGTAGGGTCCCCATACTTATGTCCATGTAGTATATGTCAAGTTGAATCCCTTTTTGCTACCCCCAGTCCCTTTTTCCATCGCGTAATGTGTTCAGTATGGAGGACATCTGCTTGATTTAATCATTGATACTTGTCTCCTATATGAGTATACGACACGCCAGTGATAGCAGCCATGTATGCTGATCTGATCTATTATATACTGTGCTATTTTAAGAATGGTGTAAATGTGTAAAGGACAGGTGCTAGATAGGAGGATCATCTTATTCTGTATGTCTTAGATTTCACAAGGAATAAAATGTCATTTAGGACTGAGTCACTGATACGTGGATTATATCGGTACAGGCAGTTATGTTGTGGTCTTCTGGTACTGTAATCGGAGTATTTGTCCGAAAGCGAGAGTCAGTGTAATGAAGATTTACATCCTAAGGGATATTGTCATTGATGAGATAGGGCCGCAGGGCTATGCTGAAGCAAAATTTTATACACTCATTGACAAACAGAAAATAATGCACCAACCTGGGGTTGTTGGAATGGAATGAAACCTTCTATGTGTGAATGTAATGAATATATATATATTTATAGCGCAAAAGTTTATTGAGGAAATGGAGGCTCTAGTGCCCTTTTGCGTCACCTATATCCTGGATAGAAGATGAGATATGGCTGGAAATTGAGGTATAAAATAAGATAATCCTTTAATAGACCCACCACAGGAGAATTCAGTGTGTATACCGGTTCCTACGGTATCCTGCAGCACATCTACCCACAGATGATACAGCTGGGCCTCTAGATCCTCCACAATCCTAATTTGCCAAAGTAGGTTGTCCTGCACATATCACTAACCTTATCACTACTATGTGTGACCCTCTGTCATATGTGATGGTTCCCCAGATAATCACACCAGCAGGGGGCAGTGTGCTGATTCACTGCAAAGGCAGAATGGAAGCCCTCACCATGAAAGCTACAGAGTCAAACCTAAACATCATCAGATCCCGAACACACCTGGATTCTTTGCTAAAGATTGCAGTCCAGTTTTGTTTGCGACATTGGGTGGCTGTCAATGGCAGGACACATAATGGGTGCCAAAACACCGTATATCCTTCTGCTAAGCACTTGTAAATGGACCGGGCAGAGCATGGGTGTGTAATGAAGGGGCCTCAGTGCTCTGCTGCTGCCCCTGCAGTGTTTACCTCGCCCATCCACATGCACATCATATTTATTAGCAGTGGTGCAGGCTCTTTCAGCTCCATTCTGCTCATGTGAATAAGGACAAGCTATAAACTATATGGTGTGAGTATGGATAACAAAGAGACCACAGCACTTGTGACCCCTTCAAACACTGGATTAGTAGGAGCCTGAGAGTTGGACCACCACTGATCACCTATCTAAATGCCCTGGCAAGGCAAATTGCTTATTGGCAGTGCTCCTTATATTCTGAGCACACATAATGGTATGTGGAGAGGATATATAGCGACGACAATTAAATAATACATCCTACTTTGGCTGTACTGCTCAATAGTACCACTAGAGGGCAGCAGAGTACAGCCATAGATCCCTGAAATGCTGAAAACTTTGTCCCTCAGTTCTTGTTCTGGCCCATTACCTTGTAATTGTGGAGAGGTTATTAAACTGATGGTTTGTCCCCGGCAGAGGCGTACCTTGAGGCTCCTGGACTCCAATACAAAATTTATATTTGGACCCCTACTTTGTGCCATTAAGGATAATGATATACGTTATATGGCAGAGGGACCATTGGGGACCCCTCAGGATCCAGGACCTGGCAGTGACTGCTACCTCTGCACCCCCTATAGCTGATCCCTGGTCAGTCTCCAAGTAAGTGTTTTGCAATTGTGACAACTGTCTATTCTGTTTCAGTGACTGTGTTGGAACACAAAGTGTTATGGTGCTAGAAACGTTGCCACTTTGTTTAAAGGGGTTGTTTAGGACCTTAAGGTAATTGTTACTGTTGACCCATCTAGAGGATCACTGGACCCTGTCTGGATCACCGGAAGCTATAGACTAGGTATATGGCCAGAAACAGCTCTGCTCCTATTCAAGCGAATGGGATTGGGGCTGCAGTTCCAGGAGCCACCACTACAATGTACAGAAGTCCATACACTGTATATAGCTTCCAGTCTATACAGCGTAGCAGAGATACCTGGAACTACAGCCCTGCAGCCATAGGTATATAGCCGGAAGCAGCTCACTTGATCAGGAGCAGAGCTGCTTCCGGCTATATACCTAGTGTATGACTTCTGAGAGCCGAAACACCTGATCGGACCCCAACCGATCTGATATCCTGTGGATAGGTCACCAGTATCAATTACCCTTAGGTCCAGGACAATCCCTTTAAGTGATCATACCTATCATATATAAATATGTTTATTTATATAGCCTTCATGCCATAAAACTGGCGTAAGTGCATTGATAGATCTGCCCATTATTTGTCTGCTTTGGGTGTGTTTGATCTGTTTTCCATTAGAAATCACTGCAGACAGTAGGTAGTATTGGCATCCACCATGGGAACGTTCGCAATAAGATATTGGGTAATTGACTTTAAAGGTTTTGAACCTGATGCCAGTCGGCGGAGTCTGTGACCGTGGAGTTCCCTCCTAATGGAGTGGAAAATCACCTCATTTTGTTCTCGGTGCCAGCAGGCGGACTGTTAAGTCAGACACTTCAAAGAGTCTCCGCAGCTGCATGTGCTTTATATTATATGAGCACAACAGCAGGATGGAAATATTTCATTGACATATATGTGACGGTGGAATCGACACTGAAGTCATTTAAAGACCTGGAAAATGTATAGGTGCATTGTGCTGCCTGTGCTAGTTCCTGATAGCCACTCACTCCTACACTGTTAGGGTAAGTATAGACAGGTTTTTTTTGGACCGGAACCTGAAGCGGGGTAGCCGCGACTGAAAGCCAACGAACTGCACGGGTATCTAGCTGCACACTCCACTCCGGATTAGGTCCAATGAATAGGTCAAGTCTGGAGGAGGGAGTGTCTTCAGGCCGAATCGCGAGGCGACTCGGCCTGAAGAATGAACACCTCGCTTCTTCTTTCCAGGAGCCGCAAGAAACGTCTCCCGGAAAAAAAACTCCTGAGCGGCTCCCATTGATTTCAATGGGAGCCGTCTTTTTGGACAGAATTTTGAGGCAGATACGGCCTTAAAATCCTGACCAAAAAACTCTGTGTGAACTTATTCTGCTGGTCAGAAAGGGTCCACATAGAGACAGTAAGAAGATCTCCAACTTGGATTGTGCCATAACACAGATCATAGAGGATGGGTTGTTGAGCAGCTAAAATGCACAGTGTCTGGAGCCCCTCAGCATGATGCCGCTTGCAAATGTCATGCCCGGAGGATTAAATACCATTGTTATAACTGTCTTTTTATTAAAGGGGTTATACAGGACTTATATATTGATGACCTTTCCTTGGGTCGACAACCAGGATTGAAGATGCTGCAATGTTCGGTTGAGCGACCTTTACACTGAATACCAAGCACAGTGCTGTATGTATTGCTGAGGCTGTGCTTGGTATTGCATTTTATCCCCATTCATTCACTTGAATGGGACTGAGCTGCTCCTATACCATGTGATCAATGAACATGATGTCATCAGCACAGGAAACTTCAAACTTCTGATTGATGGGGGTCTTGGGCGTTGCACCCCCAGCAACCACATATTATAATCAACAGTCCTAAGGATAGGCCATCGATATGTAATACATTCTGGAAAACCTGTTTAAGGCCAAGACCAGATGTAGCAAGCCGCAATAAAAAAGTGCTGTGGGGAAAACCACCGCGGAGATGCATCACGGTTTTTCGTGCAGTGCGTTTTGCAGAATGCCAGCAGAGTTTTCCTCTGCAAACTTGCCGCTTCAGCTATACTTATACGGAAAATGCCAGCGTTTCTGCAAGTATAATTGACATTCTGCAACGCTATGGTTTTTGAAATCGCAACATGTGGATATTTTTCTGCAGTGTGTGGATGGAATTAGCCTGATTTTTCATGCGGAGAGGGGAAAGGAACCGAGCCTTACTTAGTTCTTGCCTTGTTGTACCCACAAAAAACAAACTAGTAAATTCTTGATATAAATGGTGCCATTAAAAAAAAAAGTCATCCTGTAATAAAATCAAGCCCTCATGCAGCTAGGTTGACTTCCACTTCAGGTTCCTCACACACACTGAGTAGCCATTGAGACTGATCGGCATTAGCCTTGCATCGCCAGTCCTGTGGCTGAATCACTTGCAAATCTGTAGCAAAATTGATCAGAATGTTTCTTTTTCTTTTCAGTGTCCTGAAACATAAGTGCCTGTTGCTGCCTCCCTTTAAAATAATTAAAAATTGGGGGCAGATTTTGGTGCTTTTTTTGTGGCAAAATCCTCCTCACGTTCAGCTCCTAATTCTTCCCTGTAAATGACCCCTTAAATGATACCATTAAAAGTTATAACTTGTCCTGCAAAAAGCAAGCCCTCATTTGGCTACAGTGAAGATAGACTAAAAAGTTTTGACACTTGGAAGGTCGGGAGGAAATAAATGAAGTTGAAGCAATGAAAACTGCAGCACTAGGGACATAAAGAGTTAATTTTTAGCTTAAAATGGAAGCGGAACCATTGAAAATCGGGACTGACCACCGTTGTATTATGTATAGTTAACATCGACAGTGATATTGATTGTGAGTCACAATGAGATGTTTGTGCTCCAGGCGGTGACAGAGCTGATGTAGCGGCCTTGCTGACCTCCAGTATACAGTGTGGGAGATCCCGGGCCGCCAGCTGTCTCATCACATATCCTGGCCCTAGTGGGACAAGCTGAGGTCATGGGGAACAGAAAAGCCAAAAGTAGCTGTGACTCCATAGTAACCGCCGTGTGTTAGTAAATTGTCATGTGGGATGAGGAAGTAGTGGTGGCTCTTCTCCGAACAATAAACCATAGGATGTCACTCTCCAATGGTGTGGGATATAGATGATGATAAAAAAGACCTCTGTTTAGGGGAAGGGGGTCTGTCTCTTATTTAGTGAAAAGAGTTACGAGAAGCCATATGAAAAATTTTATGGTCAGTGTTAACTCTTTAGTTCCTAGAATTTATTATAGACCTTTAAAGGTATTCCAGGATTTTGATCATTATGAGTATGCCATGCAGCACTGGCGTCCTGGGTTCAAATCCGACCAAGGGCAACATCTGCATGGATTTTGTATGTTGTCCAAGGTTTTTGCGGGGAGTTCATCCAGGTACTATGGTTTCCTCCCACTTGGTAGGTAAACCTAGGTTCACGCGAGCGTTCAACTGCTCCTTCCCAGATTCCCCTACAAAGAGGACTTATCTCTCTGCTGCTTTCTGTAAAAAATCAGTGGAAATCCGGCAGATCCCATTATAGTCTATGGGGTCAACTATCTAAGCGGACAAGGTTTCCATATCTTGGGTCCCCACGTGGACCCAAAGGACAGAGACCTGTACGCTAGTGTGAACCTAGCATAAATTGGCTTCCAGTAAACCTTTGTGGGTCTTGTTCCCCTTAAACGTCCCCCATTATCTCCAACTTCTTAGAAAGGTCATTCATTTCTCTTATTCTCTCCCCCCTTTTATTTATATGTGCATCCGGTTAAAATTGCTGTTGTAAGTGAAGTGAAATAAGTTGTGTAATCACAATCTAGTTTATGTGTGTGCATGTAGTGCTATAACCAGAATCCCCAGCAGGTGGTGCTCTTTTCAAAGCATAAACTTTTCTATAAGTCTCTATGAAACCCCATAGTTTCTATGATTTTGTCCTGGGGTGGCTAAATTTGTGGATTCGTTGCAGATTTGGGTGAAAAAAATTCACATGTGGTGGATTTAACCCCTATAACACATGCCAATATATATATCCACTTTAATGTCAGTGTAATCTGCTATGGGGTTTATGCGCACAAATCCACTCAAATCTGCAGAATTTTCAGGCTGAATTTCCTTGAATGTAAAGGGAAACATTATAGAGTTATATGTTATTCCCAATCAGATGTGCACTCATCTTTTGAGGTTACTTTATTTTTTCTGGAGGGTCGGACTTGGCTGTCAGCAGTGTCAGAGTGGCCCACTGGAGTTCTAGACGAACCTTTTAGGGCCCTGAGCCCTGTACCAATAATAGTCCAGCAGAAGACACCCAAATTTAAAGGGCTTTGTGTAGGCTGGACAATAATGATCTAAATCAAAATCGTGATTAATCAGGCATTGTACCTCGATTATGATCACGGCTGGGTTCACACTACCACCGCTGTCCTAAACCCCAGATAAACCGGACAGGGGGAAGGCTTTAAAATCCATTCATTTGAAGGTGACCGCCAGTGTCCGTATGAGGCCTCTCCACTTGGAAACCATTGTTTTTTTTGCATGGACACGAGGTCCTGCATGTACGACTTTGTGTCTGTGCAAAAAACCCGGTTTCCAGGCAAAGAGACCACCAAAGTATAACCACCAAAGTCCCAGGGGATTGTTCCTATAGATTATTTTGGTTGAGTTATTACCATATTTGTGAGGTTCTACTTGCCATGAATGTATAACCACAAAAAACCCTTTCAGTAAGATCCTTGTTTGCTGTCAGCCAGCCTTAAAAGAAACAGATCGGACCAAGTACTGGAGGAGAACCCGAGCACGTACAACTATGAATACACTTTACAGATTTGTTTTAGCCTTATGCGTCTCTTTCTTATAATATAAAGCATTGTATGAGCCTGTGTGGTCTTCAGGTCATTGTCGACACCTTTCAAGGTTATATTTGCCATATCCGCTATTTTCCGTGTCTGGAGGTGCCATCTGCAGTTCTCTGGTAACAGATCATGTGGAGTGAGACGTATCTTCTCCGCTTCACTGAGATCAAATAGCCTGCGGACAGCACGCAGCTCACCGCTCACCTGACTTGCCCTGCAATCTTTCAGGCTTCTAGTACTTCACATTTTCAGCCTATTCTAAACTATTTTATACTGAATATTTTACAGGCCTATAAAAATTTTCAAGTGAATTACAAAAGAAAAAAAAGCCACATTATAGAAACGCTTTAAAGGGAACTTGTCGCCAGTTTTGGGATCCCTAAACTAGCAACATATCCTTATAATGCTGGAGTTTAGGGTTCCAATCCTGGTGACTACAGTTCCGTCCATTGCAGCGTTTGGCAGAAAGTGGGAGTTTTATTCTCCTGGAGATTGGCCATGACGCTTCTCCATATCTGACTAGTAATAGACTCTGGGATCTCCATCATTTCTTGCACAGGAACATTGGAGCTGGCAGGAAGAAGATCTTGTATCTGGGCTGGAGACTCTGTCGCATTGTTTGGCCTGAAAATTGTTGGATGAAAAATTATTGCGCTAAAGACTTTTGTCTGTGCTGATCTCAGTTTTACAAAGACAGACACCATTATAGTCAATAGAGTTGCATGGACTTGGCTGTTTTAATGTTCCCTCTCTGCTGTTATGGTCTTCTGTCGGACCTGAACAATGGAGATGCAACGCTAGTGTGAGCTTAGCGTAAAAGGACACTTCTAAGAATTATTGGGGTGGATTCAGCAAGGCCGGTGTCAGGGCCTGCTCCAGGTTTTGAGGGCCCCTTGGTGACAGAGGCTCAGTGGGCCCCTTTTGGAGCAACCCATGTGTAATTGGGTGGGTTTTTTTTTTCTTTGCTGAGGCGAACCTACTGGAGTGTAATACAGTCCATCCCATACAAATAGATAGAACCTGTTTAGACCTCAGAAAGTAAATAGGAATTTTAGGCAGACATCTGCCTCGGATTCCTCTTTATTTTCTGCCCCCCAGCTCACAGTGGTGGATACAGAGCATCAGCAGGCCCTTGTGGCTTCCCACCGCTGATTAGGCCCAAATAAATGGGTATAATCAGGGATGAGTCTCATGTCGCGGCCTCCGAATCAGCTGCAGAATCCGCAGCAAGATTTCTTTTATGTTTTTTTCAGCGTCCTGCACTAATTGTTTGCAATGGGAGTCAGAATGGGGGGGGAGAATCTGCTGCTGATTTCGGGGGCGCCAGATTCCACCATGTGAACAGGGCCTGAATCTGTTAACAGTGCAATAAACACTTTCATCTATATGAATGGATGTGCTCAATGCAGAGACTGAGTGGGCCCCACAGATGCATATACAAATATATACACAGACAGGGTATAATAAATATATACATGGACAGAACCAGAAAAGACTTCTGACTTGGGTCCCCCCCCCTTAACATAGCTCCCCCTTTCCTGACCAGCACATAGCATAAAGCCCCATTTAAATACACATTATAATGTCCCATAGTGGCCCCTTCAAACATTATAATGTCCCATAGTGGCCCCTGCACACGGCATAAAGTCCCATAGTGGCCCCTGCACACGGCATAAAGTCCCATAGTGGCCCCTGCACACGGCATAAAGTCCCATAGTGGCCTGAACTAACCGCTCACACTCTACCGCGCGATAGGTGCTGCTGTGGAGAAGGACGTTCCTGACTGACTGTCAGAAACGCCCTTCTGACTGTAAAGCGCTATGATACCGGGACCGATAGCTCTTTACCCGGAGCACAGATCGGGAAAGCCGGCTTTCCAGCAGTATATGGAACTGCCTGTGCCCAATCTGATGAAAGGTCCTCTTTAAGTCCCTCGTGGCGTCCTACAGCAAAAAGCACTGCAGTAAAAATCATGGCGGGGGAAGCATCTCATTTCTTCCTGCAGCCCTTTGCACAGAAAGTTCGCAGAGGTTTCCTCTGCATATTTTCTGCTTCAATTATATGTAAACCATTGGCGTTTCTGTAGGTATGCTGCGATTTCCAAAACGGCAACTGTTTTGGAAATCACAGGTGTATTTTATTTTACTGCAAAGTGGGGATGGGACCCTATGTGGCAAAAACACCACAGGAAAACCCGACATTTTACAGTTCCTGCAAATAGCGAATCCCATCCACACATTGTGGAAAATTTTTTTTTTCCTGCAACCCTATTTTGTTGCAGCTCGCTATGTAGGTCCTTAGTCTTAATAAAGCCCAAATGCCACCTTAATTAAATTGCTGCCTCATATTATGCCCCTGTTTCCTCCTGACATAAATACTGCTTCCCAATGACCCCTTATATCAATGACCACCACCTTATGTTCATAATGCTTCCTAATACCAATGATACCCCCTAATATAAAGAACTTTCCCCTTGTATTCATAATGCCCCCTAATAACCCTTATATAAATGATGTTGTACTCTCCTACCTGCAATCCTGATCATTAGAGCCGCTGCCACCGCCTCCTCTGTGTCCACACGCAGGACGTCTGTCTCGGCACAGGCGGTGCAATGCTATTGACGTCATTGCGGCGCCCGTGCTGAAAAGAAGAAGTCTGTCTGTGTTCTCGCTGTCTTGTAAACGGCAGGCCTCATGTGGCTTGCAGTTTGCAAGTTGCTGGAATCATTTTAACTAGATTGGTGTCTGTAGACACTGATCTAGTTAAATGTAAAAGATGTATTAATGGCGGCACCGGGGTGGGCCCCGAGCAGCTGCCCCCTGACTGTTTAAAAAAATAGAAAACGCAGTCAGCACCCGGCAGCCCAATGGGCCCCCTCAGGAGAGCTTGGGACCCTGTCACTTGCCCGGGTTTGCTGGGTGCTGATTCCAGCCCTAACCGGTGTATTAAATGCCAGTCTTTATGATTCCTTTAATGTTGGAGGATTTGCCTGATTCAAGTCAAGCCTCAGGCCTCGTCTTCTGTCAGGCCTCTACTCTGTTGGGCAATTTGCCTTGGCAGATATCTACGCCTGTTCAGAGCTGATGTAGATATTTCAGCATTTACACAACAAAGTGGTGTACATGTTAGTGAATGGTCAACTAATCTTTCACTCCATAGTAGAGATACATCTAATGCTGACAATATATTATTACGAAGAATCTCCAGCTATAATATAAGGCAGCATTTGTATTGACAGGTTTGTATTATTACATGGGAACATTACTCGCCATACTTCTAATTTAGGTGCTGGACGACACTTGTGTGGCATACACATGGTCCCACGGGAGGAGGAAACAATATGTGAACAGATACTTAAAGGGGTTGTCCCATTATCACAGCTTATCATTGGGGGTCCTGCTTATAAGACCGGAGAGTTTAGAGTCTCATATAACTGACCATGTTTTGTCCCTTTGTACCATATTATACTGCACACCTCAGCTGCTGCAGAACAACTTTGACTCTTGTAGCGTACAATGCTATAAACTATTATTTTCCTGTAATTGATGTATATACCGAATAACTGAAATCATGCAATGCAGCAACAAAATTTTTTTTTTTGGACAATTTTATTCAGTGATGGAATTATATCCCGTCTAGGACATAGCGCCACCAGGAATAATTTAGAAGGAAGCCAATTAACCTATCAGTATATTTTTGGCATGTGGGAGGAAACCGGAGTACCCGGAGGAAACCCACGCAAACACGGGGAGAACATACAAACTCCATGCAGACGTTGGCTTTGGTCATATTTTTTTCCATGACTCCAGCGCTGCAAAGCAACAGTGCTAACCACCGAGCCACCGTGCTGCCCAGAATTAAACAGAAGACGTTTTGGTAGAAGATAGTGATGTCACTTTCCACAGGTCTTCTGGGTGACTTCTTCCATGTGCTGCGATCTTGGCTGGTCATTATGATGGAGGATAGTGGTCACTGATGGGTCCTTTTAGATTTGGTTTAGGAGAACCATCTTGCTGTGACACTTGCGACACTTATATGTCTCGGTGTCGAGAGAAGCCGTCCAACGTCCAACTCTAGGGTGAGAGACAAAGCATATATTAAGACAATCCTAAAAAAAATGCTCAAACATATCCCCACATAAAGCTGTATGTTACCTGGATTGGCACCCTGAGCACTGGTAGACCACCTTGTAGTGGATCTCATAGTTGTGGAATTGGGTGATGGGTGGGAGCTCAGGTAGAGCCAGTTCGGCCATGGCACAGTAAAATAGCCATAACGTGCCGTGGACAAGATCTAATACTCCATCGATCAGCCAGCAGGCAGCATGACACATCTCATGTATCAGTGTGTCCCGAAGTCGTTCTGAAGACAAAGGAGGATATACTTACAGTCAGAAGGAAAGACACAAAGACATTGTATGTGCAGGAAATCTATAAGATGTACATGACATGAAACCTACCTGCAGAATCGCAGATTTTATCCGATAATTGGATGAAGGCGTAGCGTTCCCCGTTTTTTTGAGCAAAGCCGGTGCGACCAGCGGTTCTTCTCAGCCTTTTGTTCCAGCTTATCTTTAAGTCTTCAGGAAGCTACAGAAGAAGGAAGGATGAGATGTAAAGAACTATATACTATATATACTAGATACAATAACCCAAACCCTTCATTCACTACGCCCACATATCGCCCTATACCTGGCTGCTTGTTATAAATAAATACCTGGTTCTCAAAGACGGTTTGGTTATAAAACCTGTAGAGACGTCTTATCAGCTCCTGTTTGTTCTTTTGGAAGTGGGTGACATATTTGGATGTGGGGTTAGACAGATCATTGAGGAAACAGTGATTGGTGAGACGCTCCTGTATCCTGGTCACAAAACATAATAGAGGAGCACACATCAATAATAAGAATATTAGAAGAAAATATCCAACATGTGAACACACACCTAACAGCTTAGCTAAGAATATACAAGTAACACTGCCACCTAGTGAGCAGATAACATGAAGCACATAACATGGTTATATAGAAATACACTACCTTGCTGTCTGGACATCCACAAAGCTGAAACAGGGAGAATTTGGCTCTGGAAAATAAAACAAATCATCATTTACTTCTATGTAATTCAGGTTTCTTCTCACTAGAAAGTCTAATCTCTTACTTTACTGGAAGGAGTTTATTATATTTCTAGAAGTTTTCTTAGATACCTGAGTCTATGTAATGCAGGTGGGGACCTGAGTAGCCATCATCATCATCGTCCTCAAGGCTCCTCGGAGACCTTGGAATAAGTGGTTGAGACTGGAATAAAGAAACATAAAGACACAAAGACTTAGAATGAAGGGAAAGAAGCAATATAGCAGTGTAAGACATAATGCAGCGTCCATTGATCCCAGCCAGAGCCCTGGGCCATAGACCTGATTGTAGAGAAGTCAGCGCTCACCTGATTCTCACCACGGCTGCTGTCCTCTGTGTCGGACGCAATCACTTTGCAGCGCTTTTTAGTGACCGGAAACTATGAAGGAAAAGAATAAACATTTCACCATATTCAATAAAATCTCTTCTCATTGTCTTGTGTAATTGTAGAATCTGCCTGCTGTAGTATATGGTATAAGGCAATGTCTGACTGGCCCTGGGGTACACCAGAGGATCCTCTAGGCCAAGTGGAACCTCCCAACCCTATAACCTGTTGGTGCTATGGGCATCATTATGGCGTTACCCCCATTATGGGCATTGCTATATGACTGGTACATTTGTCTGGGCATTATTACCAGTATAGCAGGAATACTAATATATGACTAGCGGAATATGTAATGATTTATGACTAGCACATTTATATTTTATCTGGTCAGCCCAAGTTACCCCATCCTGACACTGGTATTAGGGAGAGAACATCTACTGGTATAACTGGTTTTATACCTGGGTCACTGCCTGTATACTAGACACTTGTTCTGACTATATGGATATAGTAAGGCTTTATAGTACTTGTATGAAATGAATGTGCCATAGACAATGTATTATAGAATTCACCACTCACCAGGTCATCGCTGCTGCTGCTGTTGTCTTTATCAGACTTGATGTAAAAATCGCGTTTACGCTTATTTTCAGACATTTTGCTCAAATAAATCAATGCAAAACTCTCACTCCACAAATTCTATCTCTCTCAGTGGATGTGGCCGGAACCAGAACTTTTATCTGTGCTTCATATTGTGACATCACAACTTGTCATATCGGAACACTGATGCTGTGACATCACGGTCAGGGAATCCGTACCTATACATATATATTTATATATGCATACATATATTTGTATGCATATATAATATTATAGTAATAAATCATGAACCTAATTTATGATGTATTTTTGTACTTTTCCGGGCTCATTTATTCGCCATTACAGCCATGTGTCATGTACATCAGCTTGTAAAACAACAGTAAATTGGGTGTTTTTTGCTTTTCGGGCTTGATTTAGACACATTCTGAATTGTGACACCATACTGTATGTTTTGTAAAACTTTTGCATATTCTCAGTCCAGTAGGCAGGTTGTATATAAAATGTCCACTAATAACTCTCAATATAATATCTGTTACGCTAGCTTCACATATACGTTCGGGTTTCCCTTCTACTTGGGGACCCAACAAATGGAAACCTAATCTGCTTAAAAAGGCAGTTACCCACAGAAACCCGCAGACCCCATAGACTATAATGGGGTCTGCCCAAAAAAGGTGGAAAAATATGGAGAGAAAAGTCATGCATCTCCGCTTTTTTTTAAAGTGGAGTCAAAGACAGAAACCCTGAACGTAGATCGGGCGCAAGTGTTGAACCCAGCCTGAGTGTCGTCATTGTATTATTAGTACTGTATACTTATTCATGCAGCCAGTACTGCATATGTGAGTGTTGGTCAGTATTTGGCCCAGGGGATATAGTGAGTGTATACCCCAGTTTCTAGGTGCTAATGTGATAAAAAACAGTTGCATTCATCCAAATGGGGTTGTTTTGGTGCAATGGAGATCTGCAAGACCTTTTTTTTTTTATATAAATGAGAAGGTTGCAGTAATTTCTGACACAAATCATCTGCACATGAATATGCTTTTAGTACTTCGTCACATGTCCCTGTATTGTGGACGTGTCATCTATATTATATTAACAGACTGAACCCCATCCTGCCACTTTGTGGCTTGTATTCTGTCCATGGTCGATCCAGTTTTTACCTTTATAAGCAGATCACTGTTTTTGTTGCATTTCCTATTCTTTGCATGTCTCTGGGTCCATGACAATAGATTACACATGAGCGTCATCTGTTTTATTACGGACCCATAGACTCATTAGTTTGATGCATCAGCACCAATAACTATAGTCGAACATGGTTTGTTATATTTTTCATGGACCTATGGTACATGGAAATGAAAGCATATGTATTTGTCCGCAACAAAAGCAGACATGTGAATAAGGCTTTATATGTAACTAGCTTCTGCCTGCGACTTTGTCTGCGTGTTGTTGGCGTCAATGATCCGCCTATATTCAGCAAATTGCTGCCGTCAATGGTTTGCCTACTTCGGCGTTTCGGCAGCTCTTAAGCTGTCCTGCTGTTGACCTTGTTCCTCACACTGTGCCTGTGATTGTTCCGGCATCTCAGCAGCTCTCTGGGATGCCATATAATGAATGTGTTGTTGGCATCGATGATCCGCCTACTCCGGTGTTTTGGGAGCTGATAAGCTGGCCTGCCTCTAAACTGAATCCTTGCACTGTGCCCTTGATTGTTTCGGTATCTCAGCAGCTCGCTGGGACGCCATTTAATGAATGAATAATGAGTGTTGTTGGCGCCGATGATCCCCATTAGCTCCGCTTGAGGAGAACTCTGTTGACTTCTAGGTTCCTTCATAGCTGTCGTTGTTTTAGAATTTTGCAACAAATTAGATTTTCTTTTCCCGGGATGTTTAAAAGTAGCAAACTGCCAATTTGGATTAAAGGTGTTTTCCCATCCAGTGTGTTAGCATGCTGCCTGGAACAGATCAGATAATATGCAAATGCTTCAACAGAATGGACTGAGGGTTTGATGAGTATTTACACAGAGAGATAACAGACCTGGCTTTATCAGAACCTGAGATAAGCTGCTGTAAGGGCTCATTCACACTACGTATACGGCAGCTTATTCTGAACGTAAAACACGTTCAGAATAAGGGGCGTATAAAGCAGTTCCATTCATTTCTATGGGAGTTGGCATACGAGCGCTCCCCATAGAAATGAATGGGCTGCTTTTTTCACTACAAGCAGTCCCATTGAAGTGAATGGGAAGCGCTGCGTGTACGGCTCGGCATGAGCAGAGCTAGCCGTACACGCGGGCACTTCCCATTCACTTCAATGGGACTGCTCGTAGTGAAAAAAGCAGCCCATTCATTTCTATGGGGAGCGCTCGTAAGCCGGCTCCCATAGAAATGAATGGAACTGCTTTATACGCGCTGATTCTGAACGTGTTTTACGTTCAGAATAAGCTGCCGTATACGTAGTGTGAATGAGCCCTAAGAGCAGAGTAATATAGTATGTGAACATAAATTCATAACAGTCGTGAAGCCATGTCATTTACTGGGATAAGTAGCCTACGTTTTAAGTGAGGTTACAAACTATCTATGTGCCAAATTTCATCCAAATCCGTTCAGCGGTTTTTGCGTGATTGAGTAACAAACACACATATACTATTAGTAGGATAGGATTTACTCGGAGCAGAGCACACACCATGAGAGGAAACTAAAGATGTGAATATAGGACAATAGGTTGGGAAAACCTTTAGTAAGTACTAGAGCAATGGCATATCTGTATAGTGTTTGCAGCAACCAAAGTTGAAACTGGACCTCATGTCCAGGGGTCCACAGTCCCCAATTCCACATCAGACCTGTCACTGCCTTGCTGTTACTTTTTTGCACGTTATAGATACAGCATTGCACAGCCATTAATGTGTTTCTATACTCCCACCACATGTGGCTGCAGAAGGAGAACCAGATTTCCTGTCCTTCTGAATGTCTGAGAGTGGAGTACCTCTTTAATATGGTGGTGTGGATCTTGCCCTATACTGTCTGATTCTAAGACCCCACGTAATGAGCCACAACCAATAAATGCTGCGGATAAGACCACAGCAGAAACGCATTGCACTTTTATTCTGCAACATTTTTCTGTAGAATTTTCTTTTTTCATGACCTATAGGGAAAACACCAGCATTTCCATAGGTATAATCATTGACATGGGGCCCACGTTACGAAAACACAGTGTTTTAATGTGCCTGCATAGTAGACGGGATTCTGGCTAATCCTATCCACACATTGCAGAAATACAATTTGCAGTTGAAATACTCTGGTTTCAAAAACACAAGCGATTTTGTAAATCACAGCATGTCAGGTATATCTACAAAAACGCCGGTGGTTTCCCTACAGGTATAATGGAAACAGAAAGTCCGCAGAGGAAAACTGTGGACTCTGCGCGCTTTGCTGATGATGCAACCTGATGTCAAACTGCAGAAAAGAAGGTAAGCATCCCGGACAACCCCTTTAATGGGTTAATAGATACCATAGCAGTCTCTAGTATTTGTCGATATCTAAAATTGCAGATATTACGCATCTCTGATATTACATCCATTTTTAGCCGTTTCCCACATGGCTATAATACGAGTTATGAGACAGATGATGTAACTTTTTTTTCTTTCATTATCCCTCGGAGATTCGGACCTGATAACAGAGGGAGAACGTGCCAGCTGCGGATAATATGAGAGCACCAGTCCCTCCATGTACAGATAGTGAAGAGGGCTTTATCCACAGGAAATGTTCTCACAGGAATCCAGCCGGGGAAAGAACCCAACTCCCAAAACATTTTGCACAAACAAGACTGTGATATTAAAATATTATGAAATTGATAATAGATGGTATTGTTAGACTCCTCTGTGTCTACGGCACTGACCCCCGTGGATGTGGAGATATAGAACACTTTGCAAATATTCAGCATAGAAACTTAAGCCCGTTGTTGTAGAAAATACACTTTTTTGGTCCCTATAGTAAAGGTTTGTTTAGGAAAGACAGTCAGTGCTTGATCGGTTGGGGACTGGTGCGTTGGACCCCCGATCATAAGATTGAAGGCACCACAACCTCTTCGGTGTTGGCTGTGTCACATACAGCTGCCCAAATAAATGGTGTTGAGATGCAACAGTACAAACAGTCATATGTATAAATGAGAGGCGCAAAAGTTTCACCAGCACTTATCAAACATTAAGGCTAAGGCCCCTCGGGCCGGAAACGCCATCCTAAAGCACTGCGGGAACAACCGCGGTGGGAACGCATCGCTGTTCTTCCTGTAGCGCTTTGAACAGAAAGTTCACAGAGTTTCTGTTACCATTATATCAACGTGAAAGCTGCTAGCGTTTCTGTAGATATAATTAACATGCTGCGGTTTCCATAATCACGACGGTTTTGGAATTGCAGCGTGTTCGCGCTGCAGATTTTAATGCAAAGTGGGCATGGGATTCACATGAATCCCATCCACTTTGCTCTTATTGTATAATGCCGCGATTTTTCATGCAGCGTTTCCTCCGCGAGCGAATCGCAGCATTTCCGGCCTAAAGAAGTTATCCAGTTTCTCTTATTGTTGGCCTCTCCGTAGTACCTACACTTGCCGCTACAATTTGTACAGTGTGCGATCAGCACGGATCTCCAGCGCTGCATCAGTACTTGTGATCTATGGTGGTCTGACACTGAAAGCATAGGCCATCAATCATAGAAACTGGGCAACTACCCAACACAGGGGTTTAGGGTCCCAAACCTTCAATGAAGGTTGCGCAGTGATGCCGGGGTATACGCACTCGGCTTCACTAAAGATCTATGCAGACGCCAGGAGCACCAGAGAGGAGTCCGATAAGACTCATGGGAATCATCTCTAGGTAACTATAAAGGTTTGTTTTGTTTAAATACAGGCACGAATGGATTTAAAACAGGGCGATTTGGGAAACTAAATCCCCGGTCTATAAGAACCTGTGAGTGTTTTTTTTGCCCCAAATACATATGACAGGTTCCCTTTTAAGGCTAAGGTCATCATATGTTGGTTGCAGAAAAGCGGTATTTTTGGCTTCAGTGGGTACGCTTGCATTTTACATTACCTTAGGATAGGTCATCAATTGATGATTGGTGGGGTCTGACACATAGTCCAACATTGATCACAGAAAACCAAGCACAGCGCCGTACATTTGTATAACTACTGTACTTGGCATCGCTGTTCAGCGCAGTCACTTGAATAGAACTGAGCTGCAAACATGCCATGTGACTGATGACCATGATGTCAGATGTCCTGAGAAGTGGAAGCGGAGCTCAGGCTGCCCCACTGTTGCTTCAAACAGGCGATCCGCTGGGGTTCCCAGGTGTCAAATCCCAGCAGATTGTAAGCATAGGCCATCAAAACACAAAAAATCCCTAGCCCAGTGCTCCATGTGGTGTAAACAGTGCAACAAAATCCTGCAGTTCCTGCAAAGTGGCAAATCCCATCCTCACATTGTGCAAAAATATGTGCAGTGGACTGTCGCGGTTTTGGAAATCACAGCATGCCATCACTTGCCACTACAGTATGTCCGGCAGGGCCTTTTTTGCTGTGTCTTTTGCTGGGACTTTATCCTCAAAGACCTACAGAATTCCATCAATATCAGATCCGTGAGGATGCAGTGACTCAGGTCCCCTCCGCCCATTGAAGGGGCCATGAATCTCAACTGTCTTAGGCCTAATTCACACTGAGCGGGGTGTCGTCATCTATAAAGCTGAGACCCCCTTGTTTCCTTCTGGAAAACATGAATACAGTACAGGACAGTAGTCCATTGGAGTGGCCAGGACTCCTAGCATTATAGTTGGCCATGATGCTGGGAATGCAAGTCCATGATCAGTGATTTATCTGAGAATAAACATCCAACATATGGTCCATATTTCGCAGACTGAATACGCACCATGTGAAGCTGGCCTTATTCCAGTGAATGGGACAAAGATGTGTGCAATACTATACCCAGCCACTACAGAATGACTGGCGCTCTATGTGTGTGGTCATACAGAAGCTTCAAACAGCTGATCAGTGGGCATACAAAAATTGTCAATGGGAGCCAAACAGGGATCAGGGAACCCCATTCTTCCCTGAATACAGCATTTTTGTATACGTGGACGTTTAGAATACCCATTTAAGTATAAAGGTTTGACTCTCACAAGGCTTATCCAGAACCGGTATGCTAATGAGGTCTCGGCAGCAATGGAGGCGTCCTTCTTCATCTGCCTCCTCCCCTTGTCTGTCGTCTTCTTTCTTCATCATGTCTGACGCCTGCGCAGTCGGCTCTGACAGCAGAGACCCTGTTAGAGCCGACTGCGCCTGCTCAGTAAGGTCCGTACAGCTCTCCGACGCCTGGATGAGTTCACTTGCGTGTTCACTTGCTGCCAAGACCTCATTAGCATACCGGTAAGTACCGGTATTTCTAAGGAACGGCGCGACGGAGACCACATCTAAAGGTAGGAGACAAATAGCCTTTCTTAAGGCTATTCCGACGTGGTAATTAGAAAAAAAGTTGTTTTAATGGTAGAATCCCTTTAAGGTTATTCTTATGTGTTAGGGAGAAAAAATGGGATTCCAATGATTGGATCTCTTTAACATTTGGCGGCTGCTGCAAAGAACAAAACAGCACATGTGATAAATACACCTAAAATGAGAAGGAAGAGCGAAGCCAGAGAGATTTTGGCAGAGAGCAACTGAAAAAAAAAAATCTAATACAGTCAACCAATATTTCCCTTATGATCAATCATCCGAAGTTATCCTCCCGTTCCTGCCAAAATCAGATAGTACCAACAATCCTCTGCTATCTAAGGGCAGGTTGCATTGTTTACAGCCTTCACTATTGCGGGTCTGTATACTGTACCTGTGGGATCCGTTGTACACAAGGACAATATACAGACTAAAAGAAGGGCTATGTAAGTAAGGGTAAGAACACACGTGCAGGTTTTTTGATGCCATTTTTCAAGCCAAAACTAGAAATGCATTAAAAGAAAAAAAACAAGTCCCATCTGTCCTTTTATAGGTTCTCACTCTTTATGATCCACATCTGGTTTTGGCTTCAAAACTGAACCTGTCGGGTCTGTTTGGGACACTAAACCACCCACAGGTCCTTATAGACCGGGAGTTAGTTCCCCAAATATCCCTATTTTAACCCTTATGTGACGCAGACATTTTTCATTTTTGAGTTTTCCTTTTTTTTTTACTCCCTGCATTCCAAAAGCCGTAACTTTCTCATTTTTCCATTTAAGTAGTCGTACGGGGGCTTGGTTTTTGCATGACAAGTTGTACTTCACAATGGTGCCATTTATTGTTCGGTACAATGTATTGGAAAGCGTTAGAAAATTTTTTAATAAGTTGGAATTGTAGAAAAAAACTGCAGTACCACCATTTTCTTACGGGTTTTGTTTTTAAGGGTTCAACTTTACGGTTAAAATGCTAGGTTAGCTCTATTCTCTGGGTCGGTGCTATCAATGACAAATTTTTTTTTATTTTTTTTTTCATGTTTAATAACTTTACAAAATTTGGAAGAAAAAAGAATCTAGTCTATGGCAGATTTGCTATGTAACTATTGAAGCCTATAGATGGGTATACAATCTGTAGATTGTATGGTGTATTTAGGGAGTGTACAGTCACACCCTGGCCTTGGTACCTAAGGGGGCCCACATAAGAAGATGCCAGTGATGACTTATACTACAGTAGGTTGAAGATCCTCTTTGCATTGGGGCCAAGCTTCAGGTTACGACCATGTATACATACCTGACAGTTCTACTGAATTCTTTCTACATTCCTAAATTTCAGTGTGGAAAAACTAACCTCATGACTTTCATTTACTTGGCATGTCTTCAGAATATGACTATAAAACCTTGAGAAGAGATAATAGGGCCCTGGCAGAGTATCAGAGCACATTTTACGTCTGAGCACTTGCTGGGAATGTATGTCTAACGCTCCGTATAATCGGCGAGGCGGCCCCAACAATGTCATCCATCGCTTTACTTGTGTTTGTGTTGTAGTGCGGGCAGTAGTCTGTGCACCGAGCAGTCATGACTTTTGTTCTAAACATTCATATAGAGTTTCACTTATCCAGTTTCCGGTATAGTCTATAGCATTACACATCACCCATGGGTCTCAGGACCTTAGTGGTTAGAACAAGTGGCCAAATTCTAGGGAGACTTGTTTTCTTACAGGTCACCCCAAAGTAGGCTTGTGCATCTTGGGGAAGGACACCTGCCAAAGAGGTAATCTGTGTATTTATAGGCAAATTATGAGTATTTATAGATGAAAGAGGTTTGAAGACCTATCATTAGGAGGTCAATATCAGATCACTGAGGACTTGCACTGCCATCGTGTTGGCAGGAGCGCAGGTTACACAGCCAGAAGTACGCAGCTCAGTGTGTTTTTGCTGGTTCCATCAGCTGGTCAGTGGGGGTGCTGGGTGTTGGACCCCCTCTGATCTGATATCGATGACCTATCCTAAGAATGGATCATCATATCAAATGCCTGGGAAATCTTTATTTAGGTACTCATTATGAAATAGGTGTAAAAGATGGAGGACACTCAAGGAAGGATCTGCTAAAGCCTGCAGTGGGTTCTTGATGTTTCGAGCACCACAGTGTTCTGCTTTATTTTGTTACAGCCGTAAAGGGATTAACATGTGGCTTTCTTGATGGCTGAAATGGATGTAAATCATTAAAGTACAGTGTAATTGAATGTTGACCAAATCTGGCAATGATAGAACACTGTGCCATCCATCTTTTGTATATGGGACCTCCCTACCCTCCTTAGCAGGCCCCATTCCATTGCACAGTGGGTTAGTGGATATCCAGGGTGTTACTGTGCAGGTGTGGATTGTGATGAGGATGACTTGGTGGTCCCTTCATTCTCCAGATTGGCGGGGGTCCCATATGTCTGACCTCAATCAATAATAAAATAATGGCATGAGATGAGAATACCCTTGTAATCCAGGTATTGCCGCACCCTTTGTGTTATCTATGTTACACCACAGATCCAGTACTGCTGCGCACCCCCAATATCCAATGAACCATATCAATTTTTTTTTCAAGGATTCCATATAAACCAAACCATTCATGTAAACCGTACATCTGTTTTACAAACCTGCAAAAATGGTATTACAGCAATATGCACGGGCTCCAATGCCTTTTTTTCACAAACGTTTTGCACCTCTTTCATCTGTATCCAGCCTTGGTCTTTCTTTTTGACCCAACCCACTTATCCGGTTTTAATAGACACAACACAAAACCGTTTTACGGCTGCATTCACACAGAGTAACGCCAGCGTGTATCACAGCCGTACACGCCGGCGTTACAGCAGGGCTGCCGTACACTTCCCATTCATTTCTATGGGAGCCGGCATACGAGCGCTTCCCATAGAAATGAATGGGCTGCTTCTTTCACTGCGAGCAGTCCCATTGAAGTGAATGGGAAGTGCCGGCGTGTACGGCAAGCTCTGCTCATGCCGTGCCGTACATGCCGGCACTTCCCATTCACTTCAATGGGACTGCTCGCAGTGAAAGAAGCAGCCCATTCATTTCTATGGGAAGCGCTCGTATGCCGGCTCCCATAGAAATGAATGGGAAGTGTACGGCAGCCCTGCTGTAACGCCGGCGTGTACGGCTGTGATACACGCTGGCGTTACTCCGTGTGAATGCAGCCTACATCTGTTAAAAATGGATCCATTCATTTCTATAGGGTCCATGTCAAAGATAAATCATGTCAGGTTTTTTTTGTCTGCCAATGTGTTCTCAAAACGGCCATGTGACAGTCATGTGAATAAGGCCCAAGTCTGTATATTGCATCTGTGTTTGCAAAGGTCATTGTCCAAATTGCAAAATCAGATGTCATTTTCCAAACGAACAGAAGTCCGGAGGACCACACAGCATTTCATTGTGCACAGGAGACGGTCACTGACGTGTCACTGTAAGGATCTTACCCGCTCACTCCTGAGGTATTCATTACACAGAAGACATTTTACAGGACACATCAATAACTTTTATCGTCTTCAGGTCAAATGAGACACTCGCAAGACATTCTGTGATTTTTAACTGCAGCAATGCCGATGAAAGAATAGAGAGCAGAGAAGGTGCAATTCATGTGGGAAAACCCCGATCAGATTTCCCAGGGCACAGTTCACATGTTACATAATTAGAGACCCCGACACTTCTGCCACAACCAAGGGAACACGGCTTTGAACATCAAAACTTTTTATTCTTCTTTGAAAACTGAGGATATTCCTGTCAGCTGGGCCGTGCACCAGACATATGGTGATAGCTGAGGTATGATTCATGCTGGTTCACTGGTGGCGAGCTGGACTGAAATATGGATGTTAGCAATAATGTACAAATCAGACATAACATGGGCTTCTGACAACATATGACAACAATCAGATAAGAGATTTACCAGCATATCTAATATACCTTATAATCCAGCTTTAGTTCATTTAGCAGGTTGTACAGAGAGGTGAATCTGCTCCTCAGGATACAAAAAACAGTTTTATTCAGATAGGATACTAAATTATACCAAATTTATTAAGAGGTGCGCTCCCATTAAAGGGGTTTCTAGGATTTTTTTTTTTTTTTAATGGCCTGTCCTTAAAATAGGCCATAAATCAGGGCCGCTTTAACCATGGGGTCATCAGTGCACTTCCATGGGGTCTTAGTATCGTTGGCCCCCTTGGGACAGTCCAGCAATTAGAGTGCAGTCCTGCTGTTATGGGCTCCCCACTATATAACAGCTCCAACTCATCTATGTTCCCTGGACACAGATGAGCTGAATACAGTGGTGAAGCAGGGAGCCATCCGCTTCCTGCTTCACCATTCAGCCACTTTCTCTGCTCCTGGTGTCTTGGCTGTGGTAGGCACAATGTTGTGATGTCACTATCATCGCTCCTGTTGCCCCTGGAGCCTTTGTTAGATATATACTGAGGGGGCACCAGACGGGGGAAATGAAATGGCAGGGGCAACCTGGAGGGGCATATCATACTGTGGGGGCAACTAGAGGGAGACATTATACTGTGGTGGAAACCTGGAGCGGGCATTAAACTGTGGGAGCAACTGGAGGGAGATGTTATACAGTGGGGGAAACCTGGGGGGTACATTAATCTGTGGGGGCCATTATAATATAAACAGTCCAGTCATATTAATGTGACCACTGCCTACATTTGACGTCTAACTTAAATAACCAATCGCAGAAGGCACGTGTCATCAGCCATCTGGGTACACTCATCATTGTGGAAGGCACGATGGATCAACACAAGTATGCATCTATCCTTGCGGACCATCTTCACCCCTTCTTCTACCAGCAGGACAATGCGACGTGTCTTAAAGCTCGCAGTGTATGTGCGTGGTTTGGGGAGCACCAGGATGAGTTTACCGTACACCCTTGGCCAGCAAATTCCCCAGACTTGAACCCAATCGAGAATTTGTGGGACCACCTCCATCATGGATGCTCAACCGCGTAACCTAGTACAGCTGGCTATGGCACTGGAATTGGCATGGCTCAACATCCCAATGAACATCATCATAACATCCCCTCTCTTCCTGCACGTCTCGCAGCGGTCCGCTCTGCCAAAGGTGGTTATTCTGGATTTTGACAGGTGGTCACATTAATGCGACTGGACTATGTATATCATCTCTACTGATTTTCGTCAGAATCTGCGATGGAGTCCAACTTCAGTGCAGATGTGAATGAAGCATAAGATGTCCTTTAACCTCAATAATAACAAAAAGCCCCATGAAACCACAACTGCAGGGTGTGTTATGCGGATGGAAATCCTCATACTGATATCACATGTAAATAAAATGACTGTGGCTTTTTTATACACTTTTTAATATTGTTTATGCCATTGAAACGGATGGGAAAATTCAGTACGTTGACAGCAGAGCTGCTCGGCTTTCCAGAAGTGCGCGCAGATAGAGCCTCACCCTCTCATCATACATTATAGTAACAGATGGCAGGGCTCCGTCACGTGTCATCCCCCTTTCCTAAATGTCCAACTAAAAAACACATAAACTACTTTTACAAGTTCACTCTTATTTTTTGAGACACAGAAAGTAATGAATATGAAATAAAAGTATAAACACCCCGACAGCAGGATATAGTCCAAGATATAAACATCTGGATTCGGTCAGTGACTATCCAGGTGGTCTCATTAATCTTGGGGCCGACTGCCTGATCTGATGGAGCCTCATTCTCTGGAAAGTGGCCTATTTCACCGCAGCGTGTCATTGACATCATATAGAGGGCCGGATTCCTCTCTATGTCACTGACCGGGGTCAGGCGGCATCAATCACCTCAATAGCTTTCTTACCTATGTTGTGCCGATGTTTTTGTCATTGTTCCAGCAGATTGAGAAGGATGAGCCGTCTCTTCGCAGTCTAGATCCAGCTGATTCTAGCTACTGTTTATTTATTATTAATTTTTGCTATAATTGTAGTTTGTTTTTTTTACTTGCTAAAACCTGGTAGTTCTGAAAAGAATTGCAAAAAAAAATTACATCAAAAACTGTCTTAAGACCCGATGCACACGACTGAGTATGCTTCTGATGTGGAGTCCAGGTTGAAACAGAATCGGATGACACCTGGAGTGACATCTGAGCGCATTTTGTGATTTATTCACGTCTATCGGAGCTTCTGATCCGTTCCGATAGCAGGGAACAGGAAAGAACCTGCTCTATAATCAACCATGTCATCGGAACGAAGTGGAAGCCGCCATAGATGGGAATACATCACAGCATGGACTTGGATATCACTACGAGTGTCATCCAACTCAATACTGCTGCAACCTCGGCCCCACTCGGTCGTGTGCATGCGGTCTAAGGATAGTTCATACTACCGTTATTTAATGTCCATTGCTCTCATCCGTCACATTAACTAAGTAGTGCGTAGCTTCCCTTTTTATATAGTATATATAATATATGAATATATTTGTTCTGAGGATTCAACTCTTCAGTTTGCGCCTGACGCCAGCAGCATTCTGGTGGTACAGGGTCAGATTACTAATCCCGTGTAATATTTTAATATTTAGACATTGACCAGGAAGCCTAAAGATGCCTAAATTTTATCAAAGTGGCTGGTGATAAGTTTGATACATTTGAGACACTTTTCTCTACTTTGACAGCATCTATTGGTTATACCAATATTTGAGTCCAGTTTTGGTGCAAGTTAAGCCACAACCCTGCACCATGAAGCCACACCCCCTTGTCTATTGAGACACAGCATCTAAAGCAGGATGCAATTTTCAGAAAGCATTGTGCACTGTCCATCTGAGGTTTCAGTGGCATCTTTTACTCATGGGCGCCCATGTTGAATAACGTATAGTATACGTTATACTATACGTATAGTATACGTCGTATACCATATGCTATACATGTCTTACAGGGCTCTTATGCCTGCAATATCAGAGTCCACTGTGTTTTTCCATGTAGTAAAAAAAATGGGATCCCCCATATATACATCCCAGCAGAGATCATTTATAAAGAACTGGTCACCTACCCTGACATCTCTGTTTTAGTAGATACTTGCATTTTACACTAAATAATAATCATGGAGCGTCTTTTTTCAATCTTTACATTGCACCATTCCTCTCTTATTCCTCCTGGAAATGTATGCATACGTTGACAACATTTGAGGGTGTGTTCCTACAAAATTTGACACTATCCATCAGAACTGTCACTGACAGACTGCAGGAACAAGCCTCTTTGAGGAGAGGGATTAGTAACACCCAGTTGTCAGATTAGTCAGAAATTTCTAGGAGGAATAACCAAGGAATGGCTAATGCAGAGTTTTAAGAAAACATAATCCAGAATTGTTATTTCATGGCTATAATTTACTGAAATACACATGCTGGGGGCTACAGACTTAGTGTGAAAAGACCCTTATAAATTATAATATATATAAAAAATTGAGAGTCTTCAGTAGTTGATACCTTTTTTAATGGCTAACTAAATTGATGACAGATTACAAGCTTTCGAGGCTCTAGGCCCCTTCCTCAGGCATAGCTTAAACACAATTTCTGAAGAATACATGTTTATGCAAAAAGAGACACATAGGAATAGAACATTTGGTGGGAGAGTAGAAATTGTGTTTAAACTAAGCCTGAGGAAGGGGCCTAGAGCCTCGAAAGCTTGCAATCTGTCATCATTATGAGTTAGCCATTAAAAAGGTATCAACTACTGAAGACTCTTAATTTTTTATATTTCATATCCACTGGCTTTTTTTTTCCAGTATTTTTCCTTATAAATTAGGCGCACAGCCTATTCACGTTGTCACAAATTGAGCCAGAATTCTTACGTATTAGCTTAGTAAATCTCCCACGCTGGTGTTTTCTTCCATGGCTGACTTATCACAAGGCTCCTGTGAGATATGATGCTCTGAGTAACTAGTAAATGAACCTTGAGGTGTTGACATAGCCTCTTGCTTATCGTCTTACATGAAGTGTCGTCCTCTAGTAGTAGCCATTCATGTTCTCCATTACCTTCACAGCTTGTGTGAGCAGCCAGCGTAGGCCGGGTATAGGGTGTCACTGACCACCATTATCGGCTCATTCACTTTCAGCACATGTTTACAAAATTCTACAACAGCTATAAAGTGTCAGGAAATAAGAGATTATCGTATCCTGGAATTGCCAAATGTGAGGCCGCGCCAGGTGAGTGACTGTGAGTTATGCTCGGCAGGTAAATAGTGACCTGTGTTATCTCTTCCATTGCAGGACAGCATGGCAGCCCACAAATTCCTTCTCCTTGTTCTCTTCCCATAAAGGCTGGAACTTTAAAGGGGTAAGACATTTTTTCCCTTCAAGTTTGACACGTATAAATATTTTCTGTACAATTCCGCATTACAGGTGGCGTGTTTCATGGAGAACCCCTTTAATGAATTGTTTCTGAGTCATAGTCATTAAGGAATATACAGTAACTTTTGGTGCTACGGTTATGTCGCAACCAGATTGCCATTTCGCCATGCAACTCCTACAGTAATGAAAGTTGGGGTAAGTTCACACAGAGTTTTTTGGACTGGAACCTGAGGTGGAGGCCGCCTCAGGTTCCGGTCCAAAATATGGTAGCTGTGACTGGATGCCGGTGCAGTGCATTGGCATCCAGTCACGCACTCCGCTCCAGATTAGGCCCAAATGAATGGGCCTTGTTGGGAGTGTCTTTAGGCAGATGTTGCAAAGTGAATCCGCCTGAATGAATAAGCATGTCACTTCTTTTTCCGGAAGCCAGAACAAACCGGCGGATACAGTCTCAAAATCCTGAACAAAAAACTCTGTGTGAACTTACCCTTAAAGAGGTTATGCCACAAAGCATAATCATTTATCCATAGGAAAGAGGATAAATAGCTGATCATGGGGATCTGAATTTAGGCATACCCATCCTAGAAAGGATGCATACGTGTGTCATTTCACTTCACTATCTCTGGCACTCCCATTGAAGTCAATGGGAGTGTGGATGTGTCCCATCCAGCACAGGCGCACCTACATTCAGCTAATGGCTGTGGTCAGGCTGACTTCACCCTCATTCTCAGGATTGGTGGGGGTCTGAGTGGTCAGACCCCCACCAATCAGCTATTTATCCTCTATCCTATGGAGGAGAAATATTCTTTGTGGCATACACCCTTTAATAGATTTGCATTGTGACCCTGCAGATGCAAAAAAAGGTTGCTGCCCGCTCAGGGTCATGATGCGCTTTCTCATTCAAGGGACTCAAAGCACAGGGAACCTTATGGAGTTAGTGGCTGCAATACAGGCGCTCATCCCCAGCACCCTCAAGGGTCAATTGTTTTAGTGAAGGAGTCACCAATCAATCTTTGATTGTGCGATGGGTTTCTCAATCATAGTCTCCTTGTCCCCCTAGCCTAAAATAACTCTTCAATTGCACATAATACAGATTGCATTGTTAAAGCTCCAGTCATTGGTGTCCACTATGGGGCAGTACAGCGCCGGCGTCAGCCACAGGTCTCACCTGCAGTCTGAGTCAGGTTTGAGAGTCTTTGCCGCAGAATAACGGTGAGGTAATCATAAATATAATAGAAATGTGTCTGAAAAGTATGGAAATAATATAAAGTCTTTGATATTACTTTTAGCAGATTACATCTCATCACGGCATTCACCCGCCATATGGTCATATTGCTAAAATAATATTTTCAGACGCTCCAGGGAAGTTAGACAGATGTAGCCTGCCCAGGGATGAAAACAGCAGTAAGCCACATGATAATTTGTACCGTCACATCGTCCAAGTGCAAACATGAAAACAACGTTTAAAGGGGCTTATATAGTGGTGAAATATGTGTGCGCTATGTTATTACAGCTATATGAGTATTCATATATTAAGACTTTGCGGTAAAAGTAAAGGGAGACCAATGCAGGAGCACGACTTCTCCACAGCGTTACCCATTCATTTTAATTGATGCTCTGCATAAGAAAGGTCATAGAAAGGTTGGATCAGATATCTCAGGTTGCTCAACCATCTGTTCTGGAGATCAAATGGACAAAGTAGTTGCTTAGCAATAGCCTTAAAGAGGACCTTCCACCACCTTTACCAATCTAAGTTTTTAGCATCTGTTAAAAGGTACCGCACTACTGATTCCAGCACAGATGGAAGTTTTCTATAGCCCCCACCATTCCTGAGCAATAAGTGCAGTTAGTTTTGGTGTCTGCTGTGCTAATTAAGCTCTGTAATGTCAGAAGGGCGGTGTCAGGCAGGAGGGTGTGACTCAGAGCTCCAATCAGAGGTGGCCAGTGTCAGAATCACACCCCTTGTCTGCTCCTGCCTGGCACCGCCCTCCTAACCGTACAGAGTTAGTCACACAAAACATTATAATAGCATTGACTGATTTAAGGCCGGGGTAGTGTAAATGCCGCGGTTTGGCAGTATTTTACATTCACAGTCTAGCAAATCCCATCCACACATTGCAGAAAAATACGCGCAGTGCAATTTCCAAAACCGACGCATGTCAGTTATACCTATGGGAACGGTGTAATGGAGGCAGAAAGTCCACAGAGGAAACCTCTGCAGATTTTCTCTAAAAAGTGCTGCAGGAAAAACCACAATATGTTTTCGCCTCGGTTTTTCCCGGAGTGCTTTTTTGTTTCGGCCTTCTAAGTGGGACCATAACCTAAAAGAGGACCTTTCACCTCCTGGGGCACATGTGGTGTAATACACTGCTAGAAAGCCAACAATGCGCTGAATTCAGCTTTCCCATTCTGTGCCCCCAGTGAAGAGCTATCAGTGCCGGTACTGTATCTCTTCACTGTCAGAAGGACGTTTCTGACAGTCAGGAATGCCCTTCCTCATAGTAGCGTCTATTGTGCTGTACTGTGAGGGGGGGAATTCCTTACTGCCCAGCGATGACACTGACCGGTGAGGAACGCCTCCCGTACTCCTAATAGTACTCGAGTAGCTCTTCACCGGGGGCACAGAACGGGAAAGCCGATAGTGAATTCAGCGCACTGTTGGCTTTCCAGTGGTGTATTACACCGCATGTGCCCCAGGAGGTGAGAGGTCCTCTTTAAGGGATTATACATTATTGTTAGCCGTACAGTTATTGATGACCTATCCTTAGAATAGAATATTAGATCTGCAAGTGTCTGACACCCGGGTCCCCTGCAGATCACTGGTACTGAGGCAGCATGGGAAAACCACGCTGCTTACTCGCCATAAAAACTCTAGCAGTGAGTGTAGGTACTGCAGCACTGTCCCATAGACTTCAGTACCGGTGCTTAATTACTACCAGGGGGTCTGCAGGGATCCCGGGTGTTGTACCCTGCATATAGGCTAGATTGATAGGCTATTAATCTTAGAAATCGGATAACCCTTTTAAGGCTGAGGCCCCTTGTTGCAAAAGTGCAGCTTTTTTTGTTGCAGATTTTGCTGCAGTTTTTGAGCCAAAGCCAAGAATGGCTACAAAAGAAATGTAAAATATATAGGAAGTTCTTATACTTCTCCCTTCTGCTCAATCCACTCCTGGCATTGGCTTGAAAAACTCTACCGATATCTGCAACGAAAAAACTGTGTTTCCATAATGTGGGGCCTTATCTTAAAGGAGTTTTCCAACATTTCGATATTGATGACCTATAAATCAGTACCTGATCGATGGAGGTCTGACACACAGAAACCCCACTGACCAGCTGATATGAGATGCTATCCGCACCATCTTCTTCCAGCCCAGTACACTATATAGTAGCGAGAGCTGACAGTACCAGCTGATCTGTTGTTCAGCCCCCATGATCTGTCATAGATGACCTATCCTTTGCATAGGTGGTCATCAATCTATAAAGGACGAAAAACACTTCATAATTATGGCCGACCTTTTGGATGCCCATTTCAGATTTTAGGTTAGTTACGGTAAGTAGATTACAACATATGTCATATCTGTCAACTTACTTCTGTCATCACGAGAACAGATATTTTTCAGCAATTGTTTTCCGTAAAATCAAAAGATGTTATTCTCCAAATATTACATTTTTATTTGGTTAGATCACAATTCAAGAGAACGCTTGCGAAATCCTGTGTTATTACTCAGCTATAGGTCAATGAGAGAGAGAGCGAGAAGGACGCTCGAATATTAGTACATTTATTTATAAGTGAGATCTGCTTAGTTGTGCCCCAAATGACATTTATTGTCCAGCCTAAATGGACTAAGCTAGGGCACAGCTGCCAAAAAATTACTCAGATTAAACATCCTTTATAGAATATCCACCGTGTCCTTGTACGAAAGGGTTGTCATGGCGACTAATTCATTCCTCCGAAATGGCTCATAAATTAAAAAGTTCAAAAACCCATCCGATTCCTCTGACATTGCGTCTTTTATTTCATGTGATTTTCACTTTGTTGTATTTTTACGAGCGAAATGTCCCATTTACCTGTTCAGAATCCTATTCGTGGGAGAAACGTGTACCGCATGTACCCAAGTCTACAGCACCATATATACTATAGGGTCCAAAGTAGGCGTGCACCTATATGAACTGGTTGGAAATCCAACCCTTAAAGCATGGCTATTAATACAGAGTTGAGAAACCTTTTGCTACTCTTCTAGGAAGACTTTCCACAAGATTTTGGAGCATGTCTGGGGAGTTGGTGCCCATTGAACCAACCATCATTTTTGGGGTCAGGCACCAATGTTGTACAAGAAGGTCTGGCTCGCCGTTATAATTCATCCCAAGTATTTGATAGGGTTGAGGTCAGGACTATGCAGGCGACTCCAGTTCCTCTGTACCAATCTATATTTTTATGGAGCTTGCTTTGTTTGCAGGGGCGCAGTCATACTAGAACATGGAAGCCCTTCCTATTACTGATGTTACAAAATTGGAAGCATACAGTTGTCAAGAATGTCTTTGTACAATTTATCATTAAAATTTCCTTGACTGGAAATGAAGTACAAAGCTCAGTCCCTGGACCATTCATCCATCAGTAGGCACTATGCGTTCTGTTACAAAGTGTTCTTTACACCATTCCATATAACATTTGCCTTTGGGGCACACGGTTATTTTAGGCTTGTTTGCTGCAGCTCAACCATGGGAATCTTCGCTTGGTTGTTTTGTCAAGGACTTTATTTGCCACACACTTCAGCACTGCCTGGTCAACCAATTTGGGGGCTGAGCTGTAACTTTTCAGGTCACAATAGTAGCACTTAAAGAGGACCTTTCACCACCTTCACCAAATTCTGTTCCATCCTTTAATAGGTGCCAATAGAGTAACTTAGATGCATTTGATAGTTTTTTTTCTAATTCTCACTGTTCCTAAGCAATCCGTATGGTTATTTTTCGTGCATAATATGATAGTTAGGTTCTCTGATGCCTGGTGGCCGGTCTTGGGCCTATCAGGCAAAGAGGTATGATGGGGGAACGTCAGAGCTTTGCCTGCTCCTGCCTGATACCATGCACTTAATAGTACAGAACCAAACTGGAATATCAGGTACTGAAAGTAGCTGTATTGAATGGAAGAGTGGGGCAGGAAAAAATTACCCCTTCACAGACACCCCGTGAAATAAAAGCAAACACTTTGTTATGGTTAAAGCTGGGATTGGCCACAGCAAATTTATTGTGTTAACAGTAAGATCAGCAAAACCTTTAACAAAAAACCCAAACCATATGGTAGAAGGTGCAGGCTCCGCCCACATACCCGCATTTTATTCTCAAACCACCGCCTCTTGCTCCGCCTTTCTCCACCTACCCCCACACCCACCCTCCCACCCAAAAGGGCGCGCAAAAGCAAGGAGGGGGGGAGGTGAGGTGAATATTTGTATCATAACACCGTTGTCTGATGTTGTTTAACCACCATGACCTTACACATCCAATAGTCTCTGCCCTTTCCCCTACACACTTCAAGGGCTACCAAATTCCAATACTGCCAGAATGAGTGGATCGGCCTACTATAGGGTACATAGAACTGGAGTTGGTGGAGGTGGTGAAAGTTCCTCTTGAACGTTGACTGAGACAGATGTACCAAATCAGAACTTTCATGACCTGACCGGTGGCAAACCTGGCATCTTAAGATAACCCAACATGTAAAGGGGATCAGTCATTATATTATACCCCACAAACTGCTGTAATGGATGGATAGGTGAAAAGATGCTCTGAATGTGTATTTTTTTGTAGGGGAATATCAGTGAGCACTGAGATATACCATATATATTCAGGTTCAGCATCTTTCCCCTTATCCAGCCTGTACAGTGGTTTGTTGAGATGGGGTTTGAGGCTACAGATTTCATTTCAAGGGGTAGTCCTATTGGGGCATTTATGGCTATATCTGCCATAAATGCTGGTAGATGTCAGCCTACTTGTTTGGCTATTTTTGAAAAACCCATACAAGTGAATGGAGAGACCTGAGCATTGGCCATCACTCTGTTCATTGTGGCTAGTCAAGGTTGTTCTCAAGGTAGATACAAGTCACAGACGTATTGGCCATCTACGGCATATTCTGTGGGCAAAGTCATAAATGCCCATATGGGAAGACCTTTTTAAAGGGAGTCTGTTACCAGAAACCAGTATATTAATCCTACCCCGCAGGTAAATAGGTTAGCATCACCCGGATCAAACTGTGGGACTGACAAAGCCAGTCTAATAAAGCTCTCAAATAGTTGGTAAATATTGATGAAATACTAATTTTAAGGGACAGATATCTCTCAACATATTTCAGGGCTTCGCCATAATCTCCTGGGAAGAAGGTAAGTACCTGTACCATATAAAAATATATTTCCATCGTATGGTCGGGGATATACAATGATTTGACACATGAAACTGGATTATTGATATAGTCATTCAGATATGTCTAGAACTATATAGCGACCATTATTCTTTGGCCTACACCAGCAGTCCCCAGGAGACTTTGTCATACAGGAAGCTTCAGGCGCTCAGCAGCTCTAACAATTCTCTTCCTCCACATTGGTGGCGAGGCCGCTGTCACAGCCCATGATTTACTATGGCCGAGCTTCCGTTTTTGTATTCTTTCTGTTTTTTTCTTGTTCTTTGTTGATTCAGTGTCTATTTTTGATCAGTCATTTAACTGGGTTTCATATCCTGTCAGCTGGGAGGAAACACACAACATATATCATCTTCTTCTCCAACTTAAGTTGTAAAAATTGCTGCGCTCTCGATGATGTGGTTTTAGAGACCTAAATAGAAACGTGACAAAGATCAGTCCATTAGTATATACAGTTGTCAGCAAGTGAATATTAATAGGACTGGTTATTATACTTTAGGAATACACTGTACAGGTACTCACATACAACTATCCTGGCATGAATGTCATTCTATTGACCTAAAATCACCACTTCATAGGGATCTGTGATGCTGTAAGCTTGGCTCAGTACACCCACAATTGACTGGCACGCCTGTATGCTCATCTACGAGCATCCTTAACTCCTGTCTCCTGGGGAAAAAAGTATTGGACATGTTAAAATCCAACATGTGTGATCCTTGTCGCCTCCAACAGCAGATATCAAAACTGCCAAGTTGTCTAGTATATATGGTATAGCCTAAAGGGATTTTCTAGGACTATGACATGGATGGCCTACTCTTTAGAGCCAGTGCCTTCATGTGTAAAGTATAGAATTTTTTTTATTGCTGGTCAATGCCTTTGGCCGAGTTTACACATTGCAGAAAATCTGCATTTTATGTTCAAAAGGAATGGGAAATATAAAGGCAGCTCTTAGGGCCCCTTCACACGGCATAAGCGCTCGGCTCATTCTGAGCCGTACACGTGAGCGCTTCTAAACACTTCCTATTCACTTCAATGGGAGCGCTCGTAAAGCCAGCTTTACGCGCGCTCCGATTGAAGTGAATGGGAAGTGTTTAGAAGCGCGCGCATGTACGGCTCAGAATGAGCCGAGCGCTTACACTGTGTGAAGGGGCCCTTATACCTCTCCCTTATCCTAAATCCACTCCCAACTTTGGCTCAGAAAACTGTAGCAAAATCTACAACAAAAAACACAACCACTGGCCTCCGTCTTTAACATTTTTTTTTTTACCATTTGAGTTTTTTCTCAACTATACTGGGTTTATTATAGCAAACATAACCATGGTCGAATGTTTTTTTTTTCCCTGCACCTATCTAGTGGTGTAAAAAATGTATGTGGTTTCAAATCTGCAGACAAATTGTGTCTAGGCTGAGGCCCCACGTTGCGGAAATAGAACTTTTTTTTTGCTGCAGATTTTACTGTGGTTTTTTGAGCCAAAGCCAAGAATGGCTACAAGAGGAATAGGAAATATATAGAAATCTCTCATTCTTTTACATTCTGCTCAATCCACTCTTGGCTTTGGCTCAAAAAATCTGACTGCGGAGACCCTCACGTATTCTGAGAATGGGATTCTGTTTTTGCCCATGTTATGAATTCAACCGGACTGTATCCAGGCTAAATATAAGCGTGCCCTGTAAGATGAGACACTTCAGTGGTCCCATTCACTTCAGCGGGAGTGCCAGAGATAGCTGAGTGCACAAGCACGCTTACATTCAACCAGGCTGCATTCACAATGGGGGAAAAACTCAATTTGTTGTGAGGATCAGTGTGATCTCCATTGTCAGGATCAGTGTGATCTCCGTTGTCAGGATCAGTGTGATCTCCGTTGTCAGGATCAGTGTGATCTCCATTGTCAGGATGAGTCTGATCAGACCCTATGGATGGAGGATAAATATTTTCCATAGTATAACCTTTTTAAATAAAGAAATATACAGATAAAAGTGGTCTTGTAGGAGGGTGATATTCTCAGTGAAGATGGCCAATATACATATTATATATTGGAAATTGAAGTTCCTTTCAAGCATAGACAATTTTCTGGCCAATAACAATAGCGCTGTCCGTCTTATCTTGAACAAATTCCTCCATAATGTGTTTTCTTCTTCATCTTTAATTATCTATCTGGATCATCTCTCTTATATCAATCATAGATTCTATTAAAATGTAGCAAGGAAAATTAACTTCACGTTTTATGATCCAGCGCTCAGTGAGAGGCAGCAATTTTACCATATTCCACATTATCGGTCATTGTTGGTTTTCACAATTTAAAATTTTTTTAGATTTTGTAGAACTCTCCTTGGGTCATGCAATTGAAAAACATTCATTTCTCTCTAAGTCATATATCAAGACCGATGTTCTTCATGCACCAAAATCTGCAACAAAAAAAGCTGTGCTTCTGCTACGTGGGGCTCAGCCTCAAGCAAATCTCTTATGGAGGATGATTTAGTTCTGTATATCTGCGGCAATTCCATGATGATTTTCTGAGTAAAGCCTGGTTCACATTAGCGTATGCATTCCGTCCAGGGAGAGTCTGCATGCACGGCAAGCACACGGACCCCATTATAGTCTATGGGGTCAGTGTGCTTTTACAGCACAGTGCTTGCAATTGCATTTGTATTCCATTCAGGGGTCTCCATGCGGACTCTCCACGGACGGAATACAAATGCTAATGTGAACCAGGGGTAATAGCTGTGAATGTCTATGCAGCTTCTTAGGCTTCAGTCACACACTGTCCTTATATGCAGTATACCAGTTACATCTTCTTATGTATAAGCTGACATGCCGCAGGGCTGTGGAGTTGAAGTTGGAGACAGGACCAGTTATGGGAAGTTACCCCAACTTCAAAATATAAGCCATAATTCTTCTTCATTGTATTATACAGTTATTGATATTGTATAATTCATGAATAGTTAGTGACATATTTACTTTTATTATGAATTACAAGCTTAGTGCCCGTCCACCTCAAAACCTGCGCAAAATTCCACCTGATTCTTCCACCCATTGTTTTCTATGGGAAACAAAAATCAAAGCAGAACGCTGAAAAAATAAGTGGCCTTCTTGTTCCTGCCACGGATTTCATGGCTGATTCAGCCACAAGACACTCAGCTGCTTAACTCCATTCATCTAAACCTAATCGGCAGGAGATAGGGGGTATGAGGGGTGGTATGGAGACAACAAGAGGACATGCTTTATAATCTGTGGTCCTTGACACGCAGACACATAAAATTTGATTTTGTGACTGGGGCCATAGAAATGTATGTGTCCCCGCCAGGAACAACATCTGCAAGGAGTTTGTATATTCTCCACGTGTTTGCGTGGGTTTCCTCCCATTCTACAAAGACATACTGATAGGGACCAATGCACATTGTGAGTCCTATATGGGACTGACAATCTACATTAAATATTAAAAAAAAAGAAATGCCTGTGTCCGCACTTTGTTCCTCAATTGCAGATCAAAAGTGTGGTTCTATGAAGGAAGTCTTAGATGTTGGGATCTTGGAGCTCCATCTATATTGACTATCCAGTTAATCCGGAGATTAGGACGGAAACATGGCGGGCGGACAGTGCGCAAGTGTGAACGCCCCCTAAGACTTTAATACGCTGCATATAACATTGTAGTATGGAACTGCAGGGACTTCATGTGTTGGCTCCTACAGGAAACCTGAAAGACAGAATTGATAGTTTCAGATGGTGGAAGGTGCATAAACATACTCATAACGGTCTGTTTGGAGGATGGGTTGTAGTCATCTTGGAATGAGGTAGAAGAATCTGAGTGTTTACAGCTAAAATGAGCGCATAAGAATATTTTAAAGACATAGGCTGCCCCTTTCATAAATTAGCAGAGCACCTGCAGGATTTAGTCAGCGACTCATAGCTGGCAATGTATGAAAACACTGTACGTGAATCATATAGAGAGGACGACTGCCAGGAATCCACACTATAGAAGGGCTTTGGTCTAGACAGTCTTATAGATTGACCCCCCCCCCCTTCACGACTCACTTATACTGGATTGCAGTTGATTGTCGGCAATGTTACTTTATTTTCTTACTATTAAGGAAATCACTGGATAATAAGACGTGTTACTTACTTTGGCAATTGCAATTTTTCCATTTGGAAGATTGAAGCAAAAGGAAAAAAACTCTCCGATGCGTGCTAAGGTCACGGGTGTGTTCTGCGGAGAAGGGCGGGTTAATCCAGAGGGCACTGGCCATTTTTGGTTTGTTCTGTCTCTTTCTGCTCAGAAGTGCCTTAACCTCATTCTTTGCCTGGGTACATGGCACTGACAAGTCCTGGCTTCCCTTCTGGACAGCACACACCTGGTCGGAGGCTGACACCAGCCAAGAATAGCTGGAAGTGGACAAAAAGCCCTTTCATCTGTAATATTTCTATTCTATCGTCTTAGGAACCGCAGATAAATATGATTGTTTATAGCAGAGAGAAAAAGCGAATTCAGAAACGAAACGAGTTGTCTGCAAAAAGTGATAGGGGCACATACTTTTCTGGTGTCATGGGAATGACACGTTACAGAGCGGATTTGTTAGAAAAACCAATTTCGGCACATTTAGATGGTGTAATGGTACATAATGGGGGGGATATATTAAGACTTGCACATTGTGCGCAACTGAGGTGCAAAAATTAAGAGGCTCCAGCTTTTACAGCAATATTAACCCTTGTATTTCTGAAAACGTTCATATTTTGCAACATCTCCCACCTAAGGCCGGGACCCCATGGGATGTAAACGCCACGATTTGCTCATGGGAAAAGTTGTGGCATTTTAAAGTCAGGGAAAAGTGGATGGGATTCTAAGAAATCCCATGCCGACATTGTCGTAAAAACCGCGTCGCAGACACACAGCAATTTCCAAAACTGGCACGGTTTTGGAAATCGCAGCATGTCAATTATACCTATGGAAATGTCAGCAGTTTCTCCATAGGTATAATTGAAGCAGAAAGTCCATAGAGGAAACCTCTGCAAAGTTTCTGTCTAAAGCGCTGCGTAAAGAACTGTGATGCATTGCCGCCACGGTTTTTCCGGTAGCGCCTTTTTGCTGCCAGACGTCCCTTGGGGCCTTAGCCTAAAACTTTTGTACGGTACTGTATATGTTGGATGGAAGACCGAAAAGTGATTTTTCACTCTGTTTCGGCAGCCGTTCCTGCGGTCTCTGGGACAGGGAGTGTGAGCAAGTAATAGGGGCAGCTATGCAGTACCCCTGGAACCACCCTATAAAGTGGATGGGGTGCAGCACTGCTCCTTTGACATAGGTGCAGCAGCATGTATGCGGCATGGAGGCTGTCAAAGCAGCTGATCTGTGTGGGATCCGGGTGTCAATCCCCAACAGATCACATACTGAGGACCTACTCTGTGGATAGATCATCAGTATTAAAATCATCTTGGGGTGGGACAGCCCCTTTAACATGGGAGTTGATATTCACTGCATTATAAAGGCTCCTTGATGTACAGATAGAATAAACCCAAACCTCTGCAATTGGTTCGAGTGCTGCAGTGAGATATCTTATCACAGAGGACAACAAAAAGTAATGATGGTTTTCCAATAACTTTTCATTAGATTTTGTTATCTTCTGGCTGCAGCAGTTCAACCAAAGGCAGATTTTCAGGTTAACTCTACTACCTCTGTATATTGTCTACTATATATTCCGAAATTCTTCAATACATATTATAATTTTATTCTAATGTGCCAGTATTGTGCAGTGATGTGTTCATATATGATAAACAGTAGATAAATGATATCTAACACTAGGTAAGGCCAGTTCCAAACAAGCGTTAATTTGGGGGCATTTTTGCACTCAAACCTGGACATGAGTGCAATGAGTGGATGTAATAGTATTGTAGGGGTGTATGGTTGGCCAGGGATTTGCGCCCGGCCTTACATAGTGCGCACAGCACAGTGACCCGACCATGTTAGCTTTGCAGAACGTAATATACTTTACCTAACATTAAAAACAGACACATCATGATGTCGGGTGACCTCCACCATCTGCCCTTAATCTGGAGGCTTTCAGTGACTGATGGTCTCCTGTGTCCTACAGGACATAATTATAAACTCTTCCACATCAATGGCCGGGGCCTGTTACTGAAGTTTTACATACTTGTAAGGAACGCTTTGTGAGGGAAACATTATTACAAGCCTTACTGACAAACGGTCGACTGCCATGTATAAGGTGATTCATTGAAGTAGGGATTGTTCATTGATCCTGCTGAGTGTCAGTGCTGGGATCTATAGGGTCATTCATATACCTGGTAATGAGCTCATGGTGTATGGTGAAGAGCCTGCATTCATAACCCGCTAAGGCTGCACCTGACAATCACACATATACACATTAGAAAGGGGCTATTTGAGATTCTCCAGGACTTTTAAGTCTCTCTAAGGCCTCATGCACATGTGTGTATTTGGGATTGTACAGGTTCGTAATAGAGCCTCATTGACTTCTTTGGGAGTCCTAACGTACCACTATAAGAGAGATAACAAATTTAAGGAACTAACATTGCATCATTATAATCTATTAGTTATTAGGCTTAGGAAATTGTACAGATTATTTTGAACAGAATCTGAGCAATGGCACACACTCGAGGCTGATGGGATTGTGGTTGTATCCACCAAAGCACCCGTTTTCATCTCAGGTCACTGCACATCAGGGCTGGGTGGTGACTACAGGTAGAGATGAGCGAGTAGTACTCGATCGAGTAGGTATTCGATCGAATACTACGGTATTCGAAATACTCGATCGAGTACCACTCGCTATTCGAATGTAAAAGTTCGATGCAGAACCAGCATTGATTGGCCGAATGCTATACAGTTGGCCAATCAATGCTGATTCTTCTCCTACCTTTAGAAGTCTTCTCCGTGCAGCGTCCCCGCGGCATCTTCCGGCTCTTCATTCACTCAGCCAGGCATCGGGCCTGGGCAGAGCCGACTGCGCATGTCCGCTTGTAGTGCGGGCATGCGCAGTGGGGCTCTGCCCAGGCCCGATGCCTGGCAGAGTGAACGAAGAGCCGGAAGACGCCGCGTGGACGCTGCACGGAGAAGACTGCACGGAGGATCCAGCGCGACCCTCACTCGTGGACTTGGTAAGTGTAATTTGATCGAATGTTGCCTACCCCTGAAACGAGCATTTTCCCCCCATAGACTATAATAGGGTTCGATATTCGAATCGAGTAGTCGAATATTGAGGGGCTACTCGAAACGAATATCGAACCTCGAACATTTTACTGTTCGCTCATCTCTAACTACAGGCAAAAACTGGTGCAGTCATACCACGGATGGAGAGGACAAGGGTCCATCAATATGTAGGAATTTGCTACTGATTTTGAGACAGATTCAACTGGAGGAAGAGATCGAAGTAAGACGGCTAAAATATAGGTGATCAGCTTAATTTTATTGTAGATTCTGCAGCTGATCAGTGGCAAAGCCTGCCGGGTGGCTCAGTAGACCCATCCGGAGCTAGTCAGCAAGTGGAAATCACAACAGAAAGTCAAAGCTCTGCTTCAGTTTTCTGCTGTGAAGTGCAAGAGCAAGAAACGCAAAGATATCTAAAGTCTGATTGGCCCTAAAGGTATACTCGCTATGTCACTAAGTGCCCATATAACTGCATATAAATGGTTTAGAAGCTACAGTCCTATGAAAAAGTTTGGGCACCCCTATTAATCTTAATCATTTTTAGTTCTAAATATTTTGGTGTTTGCAGCAGCCATTTCAGTTTGATATATCTAATAACTGACAGACAGTAATATTTCAGGATTGAAATGAAGTTTATTGTACTAACAGAAAATGTGCAATATGCATTAAACTAAAATTTGACCGGTGCAAAAGTATGGGCACCTCAACAGAAAAGTGACATTAATATTTAGTAGATCCTCCTTTTGCAAAGATAACAGCCTCTAGTCGCTTCCTGTAGCTTTTAATCAGTTCCTGGATCCTGGATGAAGGTATTTTGGACCATTCCTCTTTACAAAACAATTCAAGTTCAGTTAGGTTTGATGGTCGCCGAGCATGGACAGCCCGCTCTCAAATGATCTGAAAACAAAGATTGTTCAACATAGTTGTTCAGGGGAAGGATACAAAAAGCTGTCTCAGAGATTTAACCTGTCAGTTTCCACTGTGAGGAACATAGTAAGGAAATGGAAGACCACAGGGACAGTTCTTGTTAAGCCCAGAAGTGGCAGGCCAAGAAAAATATCAGAAAGGCAGAGAAGAAGAATGGTGAGAACAGTCAAGGACAATCCACAGACCACCTCCAAAGAGCTGCAGCATCATCTTGCTCCAGATGGTGTCACTGTGCATCAGTCAACTATACAGCGCACTTTGCACAAGGAGAAGCTGTATAGGAGAGTAATGATAAAGAAGCCGTTTCTGCAAGCACGCCACAAACAGAGTCGCCTGAGGTATGCAAAAGCACATTTGGACAAGCCAGCTTAATTTTGGAAGAAGCTCCTGTGGACTGATGAAACACAGATTGAGTTGTTTGGTCATACAAAAAGACGTTATGCATGGCGTCCAAAAAAAACAGCATTCCAAGAAAAACACTTACTACCCCCTGTAAAATTTGGTGGAGGTTCCATCAGGCTTTGGGGCTGTGTGGCCAATGCCGGCATCGGGAATCTTGTTAAAGTTGAGGGTCGCATGGATTCCACTCAGTATCAGCAGATTCTTGAGAATAATGTTCAAGAATCAGTGACGAAGTTGAAGTTACGCCGGGGATGGATATTTCAGCAAGACAATGATCCAAAACACCGCTCCAAATCGACTCAGGCATTCATGCAGAGGAACAATTACAATGTTCTGGAATGGCCATCTCAGTCCCCAGACCTGAATATCATTGAATATCTGTGGGATGATTTGAAGCGGGCTGTCCATGCTCGGCGACCATCTAACTTAACTGAACTTGAATTGTTTTGTAAAGAGGAATGGTCCAAAATACCTTCATCCAGGATCCAGGAACTGATTAAAAGCTACAGGAAGTGACTAGAGGCTGTTATCTTTGCAAAAGGAGGATCTACTAAATATTAATGTCACTTTTCTGTTGAGGTGCCCATACTTTTGCACCGGTCAAATTTTGGTTTAATGCATATTGCACATTTTGTGTTAGTACAATAAACCTCATTTCAATCCTGAAATATTACTGTGTCCATCAGTTATTAGATAGATCAGGCTGAAATGGCTGCTGCAAACACCAAAATATTTAGAACTAAAAATGATTAAGATTAATAGGGGTGCCCAAACTTTTTCATAGGACTGTATTCCTTATAAGCTAAGGCCCCGCGTAGTGGTTCGCAGCAAAATAGTGCAGTGGAAGAACCGTGGCAGCAACGCTTCGTGGGTTTCCTGCAGCACTTTACACAGAAATTCTGGAGAGTTTTCTCCTTCGGACTTTCTGCTTCAGTTATACTTATAGGGAAACCACAGGTGTTTCCGTAGGTATAGTTGACATGCTGCGATTTCCAAAACCGCGACTGTTTTAGAAATTGCAACGTGTCCAATGTGTGTATTTTTCTGCAAAATGATTCATTCCATTTTGCAGGGACTATAAAACTGCGGCGTTTACGGCATGTGGGTCCCTGGCCTTAAAGTGTATTTTCACGAGAATTAGGTACCTCTTTGTCCATCTAAAGCCGGCTTCACATGGGGGGGAAGGGTTTGGACTGAATTTTGATGCGGAGGCTGCCTCAGAATCCAGTTCCAAGGACGGCTAGCCGCGAATGGATGCCAGTGCAGTGCATACAGTACATCGGCATCCAGTCGTGGCATTCTGCTCCGGATTAGACGCAAATGAGTGGGCCTAGTCTGGAGGGAGTGTTCGCGCCACAGACTCCGCGGCAAATTCTGCCTGAAGAAAGGGCATGTCACTACTTTTTCCCTCTTGCAGAAAAAAGAACTCATTGAATTCAATGGGAGGCAGTTTTTTTAGCCGGATTTTGTCGCGGATTCCGCATCAAAATCCTGACCAAAAAACCCAGTGTGAACTCGGCTTTAGACACCTTTTAAAAATACTGCAGCACAACAGTCAGGTATTGATTGTTGGCAGATTTTAGACAAAAATGTTCTGTCAGGTCCCCTTTAAAGAGATTGT
Source organism: Leptodactylus fuscus (assembly GCF_031893055.1). Classification (NCBI taxonomy): domain Eukaryota; kingdom Metazoa; phylum Chordata; class Amphibia; order Anura; family Leptodactylidae; genus Leptodactylus; species Leptodactylus fuscus. The sequence goes on from NC_134273.1 coordinate 29,230,153, forward strand.
CCGAAACTGGGCTAAATTAGGACAAAATGGACCAGAGTGTAAACAACCTGCTGAATCCCACTCCAGTCATCCCTGTCGGTGATTGTTTATTTGGCTGTACAACAATGTCATGGCGACAAAATGATGTTGCTTTGAAGAATCCAGTGACTAAGTAACGCTTTGTTATCTTACACCCTTGCCTGATTTGTCCCGATTTTATCTGAATTTGGGTGGTCACTTTTACTTTATGGCCAGAAAATCTGTGCACGGCTGAGGTCGGCAACTTACAGCACCACAGCTGGTGTGAAAACACAACTTCCAGCTCACGTACTTCATCGAGGGTTCTTGGTACTCCCATGGAAGTGAAAGGAGGATGCTGGGAGTTGTAGTTTCACAGCAGCTGGAGAGGCAAACAATGTCTTACCTGTGGTGTCCAGGTTCATTTATGTTATACATTGGCTTAGTTTTGGTCTACATGGCCACAAGCATGTACTTTGTCAGCTAGCCTGTGTTTTTATGTCTATCACACGGTCCCATTATTTCCTTTGGCCCCATACACACAACCTGGTATTATCACAGATCTGTGTAGGGGCAAAACTCAGAACAGGTCCTATTCCTTTTTGTGGCCTGAGCTCACTAAATGAAATGAATATCAAATTAGATCATCTGTATACTGTCATTTCCCCACACATTCGTTTGTATGTAGCCTCACACATTGCCTGTTACATATACACACTTTCACGCTGAATATGTTCTGTCTCGCGTCCTTCCCTTCTGCTTTCGATTGGTATAGAGCTGAATACAAAGTGCATGATATAAAGACATTATACAGTATAGCCTTCTATGATGGGCTTTTTTTTTACCCCTTCTCCATGTCCTGCAGGCTCTGGCTTATACAGCTCTTCTTCCTCCTGTGTATAACATTAGGAGCGATATAAATAGTCAGGGTTCACTATTAAAAGATTCTATGATAATAGATAGAAGTTGTTTTTCTCGGTCAAAGTGGAAACTATGCTGGTTTACTATTTAAACCCATATCTTGTACACAGTTCTCATGAGAAATATGCATCTAGTTGGCAACCTGTCTATATACTATTTTCAGTGTAACTTCAGTTTGTTACTAAGTGCAAAATAACTATACTTGTACCAAGGAATCCTCAGTCTCTTCTTTTTTTTTTCTAAATGTAGATTGTGAGCCCCACATACGGCTCACAATGTACATTTTTTCCCCTATCAGTATGTCTTTTTTGGAATCCATGCAAACACGGGGAGAACATACAAACTCCTTGCAGATGGTTTTTTGCCCTTAGCGGGATTTGAACACCAGGACCCAGCGCTGCAAGGCTGCAGTGCTAACCACTGAGCCACCGTGTGTCCCCTCCCGAATCCTGAGTCTCTTCTGTATCAGAGAGGATTTTGTGGACCCCTTAGTGTCATCTAGGTCTCTGTTAATAAGATCGGTGTATACCGTGACAGGCTTTGTCTTCAGAATCCAGGATATACGTATGTGTACGGAAATCTTAAAGCGTTTCCAGGAAAAGGGATGGCAGGACACTTTCCTCTCTTTTAACTCCAATTCTGTGAACACAACAATTGCATCTCCTCCTGTCTAGGTGATTATTATAACACATTGGGGTGAAGTGTTTTTTTTTGTGCCATATTCATGTGAGACATCGCTAAGTTACAGAGAAACTGCACAGGATTGTGCTAAGGTTTAATACAAAATTGAATGCAAAATTATGAAGTCAATAGTTAGGCTACAAGATAAGATAATCCTTTAATAGTCCCAGCATGGGGAGACAGCAGCATAGATAAAACATACCGTACATACATGTCTGTGCTGTCCTAGCCATTCTTTGGTGTGTTGCAGGACTAGAAGAAGGGAAAAAAAGGACAGCAACAGATCCCGAAAATGATGGACATGAACTAATCCCAATGAACCCCATTGTGTATAATGGACACTGTGGGGTGTCCATTTTTAACTAAAAGTCAGGCTTGCACTTCTTCATCCATTGATATCTGAGGAAGACTCCGAACTTAACAGAGCCTTGATATATTTCCGCTTCAAGACCCGTATCTATAGATCAGAGAGTGACTATAAAGAGTGTTGATAGCTCTGAAGGACACAAGACGTCTATACGATACAGGCGCTCCATCTTGTAATACTTCTTTATCCCTGTGGTGGCACTGTAGGGGAATTGAATACTTGCTGAGCGGTTCTTCTTCCAGCTGACCTGGTGGCCCCAGTAGCAGGACACCCAGTGATCAGTTTCATGGTTAGGAATTCTCCCTACAAAAAGGGATTCTCTACAGCAAATATCTTCTATGAAGGGGTTTCAGGGGAGTAAGATATTGATGACCTATCCTAAGCCATCAATGTCTTATCAGTGGAGGTCTGACATCTGGCACCTCCATCAATGAAACTGTGACGTATGGACAAGTGCAGCGACCTCCTCAGTCCTTATTGCAATAAAGTCCTATGACCAATGAACTGGACTGTGAAACTGAATCAATGCTCATCAGAGGGATTTCGGGTGTAGGAGTATTTGTCTTTGCAAACCCTGTTAACTAGATTCTGGCATTTCAGGCCATGTGGTCCTTTACGTGGCCATTCAGCTTAGGTGTAGTAGATATTGACCAAACTCGTGTTCATCTGAAAGATATATCTTCTTATCCCCCATGCACATGTATACTTGGCCTGGTTAGAGGTGCATGTCATCCAAGTAGGAAGAGTGGAATTAACCACTGCCTGATACATTTCTGTTCCTTCTTTCTCCATCAATCTCATGTCTGGGAATGTCATATGTAGATCTACCTACTAGATAGTCTTCCAGTCCTCCGGATATTGGCGAATATTCACTGCTCCCCTAATGTCACAAAAGGCCACCTATGGTCACAGCAGTGCAAGAAAGACTAGTTACAAGCATTACCCACTATGATCATGGTGATGTATATTCATCAGACTTCTTGTCCTTACACGTCTAAATCTTGCCACTCAGTCCATGCGACAAGCTCCGGTACCGAAGTGGTCATCACACATTTGGCCATATTGGGTCATATTCATTCAGAGGCCGGGTAGACGTGGACTTCATTACAGACTGTTTCTACAATGGAAATACGAGACCAAATAAGGTGCTAATGGAAGGTAAAATTAACACAGACTTCACTTTATTAAAATTGAGGCTTCTATTTTTTTTCCACGTAACTATATTGAAATTTCAGCCAAAAGCTATTAGATTACCTTAAATTACTCCACAATTTCTAGCAGAAACAGCAATGTTTAACCTTGTATAAAAGTGTTCTGTCTCAACCAAAACTTGTTAGGATGGCAGATGCAGATCAGAGCCAAACCGAGAACCAGTACTAAATGCACCAGATTAAAATGGTCAACATGGCGCTGTGTGTCCAACACCCCCTGGGCTGTACCAACTTCAACCTCACAATGGTGTTCACCAGAGCCCCAGAAGATGGGGATGGACTTGGCTGCAGTGCTGGGTGAAGCGGTATGGGTCAGGAAATATAAAACACACAGCGCACCACAAATCACGGTAAACCAGACACTGAGATCTACTTACCAGTAGATGTTTTGGGTTGCGGTGTAGGTCCAGGGATCCAGAAGGCTGTGACCGGTGGTCAGCAGGTTGCAGCAGTGAGTAAATCATAGTCATACGGTCTGGGTTGTCAACAAGAAAGAAACACAGTACAGTGGGCAATCCAAAGAGAATGCCAGGCAGGCCGAGTCAGTAACAGGAGCAGTAGCGTAGTACAAAATGGTGTTCAGGAAGCAGAGGTCTAGATACAACCCGGCGTCATAAACAGGAGCAGGCACAGTACGAAATCAGGAGGCAAAGGCAAGGTCAGGCAAGGGGTCAGAATACAGGCAATGAGATCCGCTTACTACCAGGACGAGAAGTACAACTGAATAGGCAACGGCGGTCAGGAGCCAGAGCCCTATTTAAATAGGCTCTAGCCCGCTGCTAGGCCGAAAACGGAGGTCCCCCGTCCGGCTCAGGAGGAGACCAGCAACCCCCACAAATCGCAGCAGAGGTTCTGGCCTGCCTCCCAAGACCTGGAAGCGAGGACTTGGCGCAGTGAGCAGAGGGACAGCAGCCTCCACACAGCGCTGCAGAGGCTCCAGTCCTCCCTGTAACAAAACTACTCAAAGGTCATCTTAAGGGCCCTGTCCAATAAAGGGGTTGTCCTTAGGATAGGCCATAAATATTTGATCAGTAGGTGGCTGCCAGCTGGCCCACTGGATCACTTGTTCGGGGGTATGCCCTGTCTCTGTAATAGGCATTGCATGAAGCTGAAAGCTGTTGTCTTCATGCCCTGTATAGTAGCATCACAACAGTTCAACGTCCATTGGCTTCCATAGGAGCTGAGCTGCAGTACAGGTGCCGGGTCACTATACATGGCACATCACCAACAGTCCCCAACTACATAGTATGGGGGCCAGATGTACCTCCAAACAACTGATCTGTGCAGCCCCCCACCAATCAGTTATGTATGGCCTGGACAACTCCTTTAAAACAAGCTCAGAATGAGAAAAAAAAATATATAAAAGGAGCAATACCCATGTCATCCATCCCCTGCCACTCCAGGAAATACTCACTCAATGGCTGGTACTGGTCATCTCCAATGCCGGACTGACAGAGGTCAGAGTTGGAATAGGAGCGATGGGCGATTAGTAAGATAAGTCATTGATTCTTGTTATTCATGTTATTAACCCATTCTGAGCCTGTTTTTTAAAAAATTTTCCCCACTGGCAAACCCATTAAAAGATAGCTGTATATGACCCCCCTATTTTGCTTGTAACATGAGATCAAAAAGAGGTTCCTAAATTGTTGCCACGTTCAGGAGTCTGTACACACGATGGGTGGGCTGCGCAATTTGTACCTTTGATTACACATAATCCAACACATCAGGATTGTGTTACTTTGTGTGATCTTCTCCTCACTTTCATCACAGAGTCATTGGACAGCAGGAGCGGGTATGGTCTCTCGCCCCCCTCCGCTGACACGATGCAGACTTTGAAGATCTAGACAGTGATAAACAATATCTATCATTTTTATGTACAAGCACTCGCCAATTTATGGCTTGTTAATATTCTATAATTCGCTGAGTAAACAGCTTGGCCAGGTCTGTGATTCGGAGCCAGGTGGCTGCTTTTGTCCTGCTGCAAAACTCGATTTCCTGAATGGACAACCCGTTCCAGGGCAGTATACCCTCCATCAACATTTTCATTGTTTTCATATATTTTTCTGTCAGAGGAAACCGTCTTTTAGGCCATTTGCAGCTGGCTATAGATCTGGCAATTGGCCAAGCTTTGTGATGTTCACGTTTCCTAAACATGTACAGCTCCCGTGTTCCTGAAATTGTGTCTTTCATGTCCATACAAATGTCTCATCACAATAGTTAAGACTGCAGTATCTAGACCAGGAATGGCTTGAAGGTCAAGGGGTTCTTCACAGGAATGTCAATTTACCTCTTGGCCGTCAATATTTTGTGTTACCATAATAAATGAGGCCTTAAAAAGCTTTATCATAATTCTTTGCCTTTAATGCCAAATTTAGTGCATTTCCTCTATCCTCTGCTCGGTGAGCTTTGACTTCAGCTAAGGCTCCTTGTAGCGTCCCACAGGAAAAAAGCGCTGCAGGAAAACCCGCAGCAGCAACGCATCGCGTTTATTCCCACAGCACTTTTCACAGAAAGTTTCCTTTGCAGACTTTCTGCTACAATTACAGCAAAATGACTTGTTTGTTTGGGGTGCCAGTATCAAGATCCGGGACACTAGCGGACCATCTCTGGGGCTACATTGTGAAAAGGGGTCGTCTCTGATGGGACAGTCCATTTACAGGGGTTGTCCAGGAATATACTACTGATGGCCTATCATTAGGATAAAATTGCCAGGGATCAACTGCATTGGGCAGAGTGTACTAGAACTAACACAGTGCCATATATTGTTTAGTGGCCGAGAAAGCTACTGCAAGGTCAGTCCCATTGATCTGAATGTGACTGAATTTACTGCAACTTTGCATTGCAGCCGCTACGCTGTTTACAGCACTCTGCTAGTTTCAGTACAATGTGGCTGCAGTAAATAGCTGAGAGGTGGGGAGGTCGGGATTCAGACCCCTCCAATCTGTGATCCTAAGGATAGGTCATTGGTAATAAAATCATGGACAACAGTAAATTCAATAAAACCAAATATAATGTCAATGATTCTTTTGAGATAACAGTATCTGGGATTTTGCAGATTTACAAGAATACAGTCACCTACCATCTTCTTTTTGTGGCCTGCTGGGGAGTAGTATACCAGTCAGGGACAGAAATAGACCTGACAGGCTGGATAGAAGGGCCAGCTCTGACCTGGGGAGCACCTTGGGCCCAGTACAGGTGGTGGGTGACAGAAGGATACTGTCCGTGGTGAGCTCCATGCTGGAGAACAACTCCCATCCCATGTATGAGACCTTGATAGCACTGGGCAGTACTGTCAGTGACCGACTGCTTCACCCCAAGTGTGAGAAGAAGCTATCAGAGATCCTTCCTCCCAACCGCGGTCAGGCTGTATAATCAACATCAGGCTAAGCGAAGATCACTCCGCACAGACAACTAAATGATCCTGAAGTCTGTCTTTTTTTATCATTTGCTATGACTCCTAGTATCTTTTCTAGCCACTATTCTGCGCTTGTATGTGTTCTTTCTTGTAATATGTTACTGTATTATCCATGCTGCTGTAACTCACTGAATTTCCCCGTGATGGGAATATTAAAGGTTTATCTTATCTTATTTTACACCCTTATATCCTGCCAGCTAACAGCAAGGAAATAAAATATTATATAATGTTATATACTAAATATAATATGTAATATAATACATGCCATACAGCAGATCACATGAAATTAACCCTGTACGTTTTGGCCATCATAATCATCGTTTTGGTAGAAAAGAGGAAGCCGCACTCCCTGTCAATAATAAAATAACTTCCCTTCTCTGTAGAGATTTGCAGGGTTTGTGTGATATGGGAAGTGATAGGAAGTGTGAGGAAGTTTCCTCAGCTGTAAACACATAGGAGCTAATGTAGAAAACTGCTGCAGGCTGGAAGTGGTGCAGGTCACGTATTTTATTTTCCAGGCTGAGCGGGTGCTCATTTAGTAATCCTGGTATTTGGCGACACGTGGGTTGGCTGGTCGTAACCCTTGTGATAATCTTTACACTTCTCATTGTAACTGAATTCGTCCTCGGGCACAGACCTGCTACAGGGTCAGCAACACCAGTTTTTGCTTTGTCTGGAAATCTTGACCAAAATTCACTGGCTACTTAGAAAGCCAAAAATGAATCATGACGATAACTCGGGACGCTAGATCAAACATATTTTTCACATTTAATATGAGTTTTAAAATGATGATAATTACAAGAAAAATAAGTGAACCAAGTCAGCTCCGTCATCTCCGTCCGTTTGCGTTTTTTCTGTAGCAGATATATGTGAAGTCTTTGATAGATGAAGACCCTACTGCTGAGACCGTCTAGATTAAAAGAATAGGCGTCCTGAGTCGCCATGTGCAGCGCTGCTCCATTCAAGGGCTATTAAACGTCTATGGAAAGAGGTGGTTATCATGAACAGGTGTTAAAGGGTACCTGAATGAAATTCACATTCATATGAATAAGTCTGAGCTGCAAACAGATTGTGTGACCAGCGGGAGATGAGGTCAGTAACTTTTTTTTCCACTGTAACGCTCGGTCACACTAGCGCTCAGGTCTCCGTATTTCGGGTCCACTTGGTGACCCAGAGAAACTGAAAACTTATCTGCTTAAAAGCGGTTACATGCAGAATCCCCCTATAGACTATAATGGGGTGCACCAGGTTTCCACTGAAAAGTCCACCTCGCAGGATTTTTTTCTTGCCTCTTGTAAACGGAGTGGTGGATGTCGTATCGTATTGAGACTCAAACCCTAGTATGAACCTAGCTACTCTACCCAAAACTGGCCCCAATTCCAACTCCACAGCCCTAGAAGCAACTCCCAACTTCATAGGTCCATTCTATTCATAGGCACAGACCAATAGTCCAGTTTTTGGATGACTGGAGCCCCTGACCTGTTCACCTGTCTGCGGCAGTGTGACAATAAGCACATCCTCATGGCTTGTCACATTAAATACAAGGTTGCATTTCTTTGTACATTTCCTGGGGGTGGTTTTGTGTTTACAGCCCGCTTTGACCTAGTATGAAGCCGCTATAGACGTTAGTTGATTGTGGTATACTCGCTTTTCCCCTTATCTGTCTGAAAGCATATTGCAAGTATATCGGAGCCCACCAGCCTGGAGCATCAAAGGGCATCAGTCAGCCCAGAAGTAGCATACCCCGATGACTGATCCTCTTATCTCAGACACAAACCACAGCCCTGGAGACTGAGACAGGCCAGCTCTCAACATCAAGTATCAGCACCAGTCCTTGTCCATGAGGTGTAATACAGCTTCCCCAATAAGTGCTCTTCACAAACCACACATAGGGGCGAAACATTTGACTGATACTTTTTCTGATAGTAACAGATAGTCGCTTCCTGCCTTGCACTTTAGGCTATTCACTGGGAGGGGTTACCAAGGCAGCTGGAAGGAAATCATGAAGCAGTATTGCAAAGTGTGCAGCCTCCTGATCCCCGTCCTGTACATTCACACACTGAGCTGATTGAAGATCTGGTTGGAATTCCATCTCATGCAGCCTCATGGTGTGGTGCTGCTGTTTTGTGCATCATCAGGTGAGTCAAGTCCTGTCTATCATTGTCCGTATCCATTTATATTGTAAGCCACCTCAATTCCGTACATCACGTATCTCTATTTCTGTATCAGTTCACCCAAGCCCTCTGAATGATCTGCTACATGCATGTTGAGCTCAGAAGATCCTCTTTATTCTTTTCCATTATATGTGTCCAAAAATCTATTTAACTTTATGATTTTTTTTTTTATACATGTATTTGTCTCATCAGCCATGGGTTTGGATAATATTAGCATACTTTTCCACCCAAAGCATTGCTTGTAAATAAGTCTTCATACATCGCCGACTCTCTTCAACGTGAGCCAATACCAGCCTGAGCCTTGTGCCTATAATAATATTATTGTCAGCTTTTATCATAACATGTAGCTTCAGCATTGCTATGTAAATTGTATATATGGACTGTACCTATATATAGAATGAGTTTAGGAAGCTGTTATTGCAGCATGGCAGAATGGGCATTAAAGGCGTGCCCTATGACAAGCTGTCACTTTTGTGTATCGCGGGGTAAACCAAGCTGTTCACGCATGTAGTTTGGAATTTTTGCAATATTTGACTATGGGCTGATTCTGTTTTTGATGTTTGGGTTCCATCAGTATTTGGACTTCATTACAAAAAAAGTTACACTTGGGCCTAAATCTTTTCATTTTAAGTGACAAAGGCTACAAAATCTGGAGGGATATTGAAAGGGTTTTCCACAGTCATGGTATTGATGGACTATTGCTAGGATAGACCATCAACATCAGATTGGGAGTGGTCCGACTCTCAACATTGAACAAGTGAATGATATCCGACATCATCACTACTAAGCAGACAGCTCGTAGATAGATGGACCAATGTAAACAATGAAGATGTCGCAGCAATTGGTCTGTGGATACCAAGAATGGGACCCCATCAATCTGATATAGATGGCCATCAATATTGTAATCCCAGAAAAATCCCTTTAAAATTTAACATGAGGCGCCCACTCTATATTTTAACCTCTCCTTGTATTTCCGCGCTCCATCTGAAGTAACTTTATATAATGAGCGTCCATTGAAACCAGTGGGTGTCCTCTGTATTCGCTGATTATTGTGGCAGTCCATTCACTGAGTAACCTGTGCTCCTCCACATTTTTACAACGTATTGTTTCTTATTCAACTGACAATATTCTGATGGTTTTTTCTTCAGTTATAATGGACATAATATATTTTGAATAAGTCAGACTCAGGCTGGGTTCACACCTGTGCTCGTGGACTGTTTGGGGATTTTGTCTCCCATCCACTTATAAAATGCAGATTTCCACAAGTAACTGCTTCTTAAGCAGATTGGTTTTCCATTTTTTGGGTCCCCAAGTAGACCCGAAAAACGGAAACCCAAATGCTAGTGTGAACCTACCGTCAATTCACATTTGTGCTGGGGTCTGTTAGATACTCATCCCAGAAACCACCTGCATGGAGGACTATTCTCTCCGCTGCTTATACTATGAAAGTGGCGAACCCCATTATATCCCCGCCGGAGATTTCGGTGAAGATGTGAACCTAGCTTTATACAAGCATATTCAGTGTTGGACTGAGGTTCTTTGGGCCACCAGATAAAATGATTTTTGGAAGCCCACCTTCCAACAACCCCCAGGAAATAGACCATAGTAACTATCAGATTTGGATGCCATCTGCTGTACCATTATTGTGTTAGAGCCTGGGTGTATTGGAGGATCCTCTGGTTGGCCAGTCTGACTTAAGGTATATTCACATACATTAAAGGGGTTGTTCAGGGTAAAATACAAATCTTCCCCTAAACTAAACCCCCTCCCCCCGCCTAACTATTAATTTACTTGTGTAAAAAAAAATGTAAAATTACCCAGAATTACGTTCTGATAAGCCAACGACATTCTATTTCACCGCTCCCGAAACGGAACACCACCAGTATTTACTCTTCCCCCGCAACTCCATCAATACTTATGTGCCTTCCAGTCTGGAGGTGACTGCAAGTCATGCGCAGTAGAGATGACATTGTATCTGTACTGTGCAGACCGCACTGGAACATCCAGTCTGTGCGCAGCGACTCCAGCCTGTGCACAGTGAAGTAGACAGAAGGATCTGTCTCGCAGATGCAATGGGATGGGGGTATGCTTGGTTACTTGGGAAGGGCTAGTAGTGGGCGGGATAGCTTCGGTAGGGAGATAGGGAGGGTGGTGTAATGGAGTGAGAGAGGAGGTAGGGGGCAGTGACAGGGAGGCAGTGTGGAAGGTACACAGGAAGTTACATAGCAGGATGCTAACAAATGCAGAAGATGCCAGGAGCTCCCACAGACACCCAGAAATCACTCAAAGCACTGCTAAAAATATATGGGTGCACATTTAACACATTAATAGCACTAACAGACTTTTTTTTTTTAAAATAAAAATAAAGATTTTTTTGCCTAGAAAACTCCTTTAAATTAGTTGCAGAAGTTTCTGTAACTCTGAAAACCAAGTAAATTCACCTGAGTAAAATTGTATTGCCATAAAACACATGAATTGCTGTAAGCCCTGTTTAGCTGAATTAAATAGTGAATGTGAATTCATTCTAATGCTGCTAATATCCCATATTCTAGATATGTCCTTTAGACTTTAGTTGCCATGGCTTGATATAGTAAAAGAAAAATTATTGGACTAATTGAAAATTGGACTTTGCTTTAAAATTACTCAATTCACCGATCCCCCGTTGCTGCCGATCCAATGCCTCCAGGATTCCCTGCTGCTGTCTACATCTCAGTTTGTCTCAACACACAGGAAATAATACCAGTACCCTCGGAGGCCCCAAGGCATAATGACAGCAATCCTGGTTTGGGTGTATCCAGTCTAAAAGAAAATGGTGGCTGAATCATGCAAAAATTTGCAAGACTCTCTAGGTTCAACCAACAAATCCTCCCCCTCACTCCTGTTCCTCCAGGAGACTCCCCTACCACAATAATCAACTTTATCAGCGGATGCCAATACAGTTGGTTATGAGGTTGAATTATAATGGGGACAATCTCTTGCCTATGGATCTCCTTGCGGCCTTGGGCCCAGGGCTACTACCCATTTTGCACTTGTTATCTTCTGCACCTGTTGCATACTTCTTAAACCAGCTATTTAAAGGAAACTCATTGTGACTGAATTGATATTTAGTTTCCTGGTGACAGATCCCTTTAAGGGAGAGCTGTTGACTAGGTCATTATAATGGATTACAATGGACCACTTCAAAAAGAAGAGGTTTAAAGGAGTTATCCAAAGCCAAAAGTTAATCCACAGCTTTCCCTGAGAAGATCAAGAGTGAGACCTAAGGTGATCAGTGGATACATGTCGGATAATGTCTCCATATTTACCTTGTATCGATGTTACGTTGATGTTATTAAAAAGTATCTGATTAAAAAAAAAAAAGTTGGGAGTAGATTATCACTTACCGTGACATATCTTCCATACTTCTGTAATACTCGTAATGAGCAGGTTTTACTTTTACACAATATTAACCCCCTCAGCAGTGCTGAAGACTGGAGCCATCTTCTTTGCATGTGTGGGAGTGCTGTTGGTAGCCTTTGTACAGAATTGAAGATATCCATGTGTGGTCACCTCTGGCTGCTGTTTGGCCACCTCCAGAATAAGCTAGCACACAAGCTATGTTCCTATTAAAGGAGTTTTCCAGGCTTTGGACAATGATGACTTTGATAACTATTATGATTGACCACAATTTATAAAGTTACGCCTTCTACCTTAACCATCTTTATGTTCCATCCAGAAAGGCAACTACTTCGAGGTATAACTCCCATTGTATTCTATTTTATGCTATTGTGTCGGGAACATTTTGGTAATATACTTTATTAACCTATTAAATGTCCTTTGAAAAGACACAGCAATGCCAGGAAGCCTCTGTCTGTACTCAGTGCAGTATGTAGAGGTGAAGCTTATACCAAATTGGAAATTGCCCCTTCAAATGGCCATATCTCTGGTTTTATACCACCTTGAAAAATGGTCCTGGGAATGTATAGTCCCTGGCCTGCCTAACTCCTGGAGGATTCAGTGAGGAAAACTGTGCACACGCACACCCAAATACCAAAACAGCCTCCACCTGGTGAGCTCTCTGGTGGCCATCTTGGCCTTGAGATTTACTTATAATTTCAATAACTTGAATTCAGCTTTTCTTTTCAAAGTAAACCTTTCAGCAGTAAGTCATTACTCCGTCCTACTCCTTCTCCAAGTGGTGCTTGGTATTTAGAGGCTTGCCTTGACCTTGCTGCAGACAATTAGACAAGGCAAGGCTGCAGGCTGCTCATTAAATGGAACCTGCAGCAACGCTACCTTCATCTTCCTGTGTGAACATGACTTTGTGTAATTGGACATGCCGTTCCCTGCCTGCTGATCCATTGACTGTTACTGTCATGGACTGGGGGGTCTGACCACAGTTATGAGATATGATGCAATGTGGGAACAAAGCAGCGGTCTGCGGCCAACACATGCCAGCTCCTAAGACAAGTGTTCTTTGGTGTTGACAGGACATCGGAGGGAGACATCTGAGCCTCCCTGTCCTCTAAGCAGAACACCACAGTCCATGGACTTACCCTAAATAAAGACTTTGATCTGTGGTTTACCATAAACCTTACCAACGGTATACTCCCTCAATTTCACACTTGCAATGTGTTTCTTTGAAATTGTTCTCTTTTCACTGCTGAAATATTATCAGATTGGGCGCTGAGTAGTCAGCTGTGGTTTTGCGTCTTAAATGTGTCAGCTATAGTAGTCATTTATAGGTCTTATCTCTGTCCTTGGATATGTCACCACATCAACCTTTCATATTCTGCATGCAACCTCATTACTGAAGAACACTGAATGATTAGATCTCGGTCCTTGGTTATTTAAAGGGACGATGGACCGTTTATCGTTTTACCTAATTTGTGCAAAATGTAGTTGTCTGCACCATATTTCCTGTCAACATTGGGTGGTCCTAGTCCGACCGACAGCCTTTCCCTATGAGAGTTTAGTACAGCAATAACTGGCAATCATGTCCACTGGACTCCTACGTAGAGATATATAAACAGAATATAGGGCTATGGCATCCATGCCATACCAATCCTTAGCAAGCCCTTAAATCTACTGGGGCAGATTTATAAAGATTGGCATTACTAACTCCAGTCTTCATAGCCCCAGAGCCGTCGGAGTGTTATATACGACAAGGCGCACGCCTCCTCATAAATGAGAGGCACTCTACGCTGTGCCAGCTTTATGCTGGTGTACATTTTCCTATATTTCTGGCATAAATGATTATAAATTTGTTGGGGCCATACACACCCATGCTACTTTCCCAAAAAGGGGTGCACATTAAAAAAAGAAGAAAAAAAAAGTTGCATGGTTTTGAGCAAAAAATTGTGGCTGTTAATGTTATGTACACCAAAAAAACAATATCATAGAAGGCATAATACATGTGCCCCAATGTGATTGGAAAGAATGCAGCCCATACACATTAGATGTAGGCTGACCAAACCCACCAATTTCTGTGGCTTTGGTCTACCATCTAATGTGTTTGGGGTACCCACACTATCCACAGTTTTTCACGATGGGATAAGTTGGCAATGGCTTTCTTCCCTGTCATACTTGTTACACATACATTGCTGCTCGGGGTTGGACAAGGTAGCGGGTGTTTGGCCGACCATTACGTCATGTCTATGGCCACAGACCCCTAGCAATGACACAAGCTTGATCTTTATAGGAAAGAGAGCTGATAACCCTGCCTTCTGCTATCTCTTATTGCTATCCTAGGCTCAGGATGATTAAAATGTGATCGATCCTCCATTGAGACCCCTAGGATGATGAAAGAAGGATCAGACATGTTGGATTTCAACATGCTTAATTCTTTCTTCCCATAGGAGACAAACTGGCACCCTTGAGAAGAGACAACTTTCTACTCATTGAAAACACATTCACCAGGCCCAGTATATATGTGTTTGGGGGAGTTAGGGTGAATATCTGCCAGCAGTTATACATTGTGTGTCTATGCCTTATGCTGATCAAGAAGAATTTTTGAGAACAAGCTCAATTCATCATCATTTGGTTTTGGGAATTTTTAATATCTCGGCTTGTTCTCTGTGAATAGAAGAATTCTTATGTACATTCAGAGGCTCCAAGCCTGTATAAGACATGGAAGAGCTGTTATGACAGATTTTGGTGGGTTTTTTGAGATATAGTTAAAGGGGCTCTATCAGCAAAATCATGCTGATAGAGCCCCACATATGCGTGAATAGCCTTTAAAAAGGCTATTCAGGCACCGTAAATGTTATATTAACCTCCCCCCCATTTTAAAATAATAACCTAAAAAAGAATGTGATCTACTTACGCATCGTGCACGCTGGGCGGTTATTCAGGGTGTGTCTTCATCTTCATCCACGCCTCTTCTTCCTCCGATGTCCTCTGGTCCCGTCCTCCTCCGGCGCTCGCAAACGGACGTTGATAAAAAAAAAAAATAGCCTGGGCGCATGCGCAGTAGCCGTAGTAGAAGCCGCATGCTACTGCGCATGCGCCCAGGCTATTTTTTTATATCAGTGTCCGTTTGCAAGCACCGGAGGAGGACAGGACCAGAGGACATCGGTGGAAGAAGAGGCGTGGATGAAGATGAAGACACACCCTGAATGCCCGCCCAGGGTGCACGATGCGTAAGTAGAGCACATTCTTTTTTAGGTTATTATTTTAAAACGGGGGGGTAGTTTAATATAACTTTTACGATGCCTGAATAGCCTTTTTAAAGGCTATTCACGCATATGTGGGGCTCTATCAGCATGATTTTGCTGATACAGCCCCTTTAAGGCTGAATGTAACAGAAAGGAGAAGTAGAAGAACTTCCTATATACCGTATCTCCCATTCCTTTTGTAGCCACTTTGGTTCAAAAAGCTGCAGTAAAATCTGCAAGAAAAAAAGCAGCTTTTCCACAGTATGTGGTCTCAGTCTGATCGTGTGTTACTGACAATCGCAGACGGTGCACTCCAAGAGCTCTGGACATGATTTGGACAGGTCTCCAGCTTCTGGATGCAAACCAGAGTGTTTCTATTCACTGAAAGCAAGCTGAGTTTGATGTGAAAAACCAAGCTTTACCTTTTTCTGTAAAGTAGCTGTGGGTATTTGCTCTCCTGTGTTTTCCAACCAGTGCATAGATAGATAGATAGATAGATAGATAGATAGATAGATAGATAGATAGGAGATGGATAGATAGATAGATAGATAGATAGATAGATAGATAGATAGATATGTCTAATGTTTGTGTATGTGTGTATATGATCCCAGATGAGCCCCTTGTTTTTATTTCTCCGCCATTACGGGGCTTCCTGCCAGAGAAAACAATAAATCTAAACTTTTTATTGTAAAATGCAATTACTTCTATTAATATATCCAACTTGTATTTTCCAGTGTGTAACGTTCCAGGCCCACTACCCAATAAAATCTCAGACATGACTTGTAGAGTTATAGCCAGTAATGACTTTACTCCGCTATTGGTGGGAGGGGGATTTCTCTGGCAGAGCTAAAACTTTCCACCACTTAATCTTTTGATCATAAAAACATAGAAGAGTCCTACAAATTCTAGACTGAGGGGAGCGAGGGGGTGATGGTCTGTCCAGTCACAACTACTGTACGTCTGTAATATAAGAATGGCATGTATGAGAAGAAATGTATAAAATACTCGGCACGTCAAAATAGCTTTTTCTTATTGATGACATTTGCTGAGTAGGATTTTTCTTTCCAGTATATTATCATAAGAGTTTGCATCGGAGCCAAAATGTTTATTCTGGGAAGGGGGAAGTCTGACAGGGACATTCCGGCAATTGATAATGGTTGGACCGAGAGGTGCATGTGCTCCCAATTCATTCCCCCATCGTGTCCTCCCATAGTTGAAATGCCTGCTGCCTTCTTTTTAAACTTTTCTGACACGTCTTCTATTTTTTTTTTGTGAAAAAAAATCTCACCCATTTCTCTATGAATACTGTTCTTTTATAGTCTAAAACACTCCCCCCTGCTCTGGGCTGGACCACCCATAAGGGGGAGTGTCTCAGACTACCCAGGCACAGTGTGTAGTCTGAGAAGCCGATGACTGCGACTGGGAATCGGACAAACCAGCATAGATAGAGTAGATATCTGGGATCCCAGTATCTTAACTATACATTTTGGGGCAGATTTATTAGAACTGTCTGAAAGCAGAACTCTCTGCCTGGTTCACATCTGCATTCGGGCCATTCCGTTCCCCTCTCCGCGTGTAAAATGCAAGCAGCACTTTTCTTTCCGCATTTTTCGTGCAAAATCAGAGTGGAAAACACACGGACCCCGTTATAGTCTATGGGGTCCTCAGGTTTCCTAACATAAACGCTTTTTTTTTTGCAGTTTAGGTTTCCATTCGGGGGTTCCCCAAGCGGACTCCCCAAACCGAAACCCATGCACAGATGTGAACCGGGACTAAGCGGCCCATGGCACAGATTTTATTTTTCAGGAGCAAAATACCAAGTTAACTCTGCACAGTGAAATTTTTATTATGAGAGCGACAACTGCATTAAAGGGGTTTTTGGGAATAAAATATGGATGGTCATCAATATGTGATTGGTGGGGGTCCACCATAGATAAAATGATTGAAGTGGCAGTGTTGCCAGTGACATCACATTCATTTGTCATGTGACCTGTTTTTAGCTCAGTCTCATTCAAATGAATGGGGCTGAACTGCAATACCAGGTACAGCTGCTATATAACGTATGGCGTTGTGCTTGATGAGTTGTAAAGTGGCTGTATCACTCACCCCAGTGCTGGGGTCTCTTCACACACCTTCTTGTAGGGGTGCCCAATGTCAGACTCCCACCATTCGTCTGATATTGACGACCACTGCTAAGGACAGGTCTTTAGGATTGCTGGTGCGTTGGCTCGTCGGATCCTGATAATACAAGTGGTGGTGCTAAAAATGGCCTTGTGGAGTCAGAGACCTTTTTCCTTCTCTGATCTTTGCAAGTCTTGTTAAGAAATATCCCCCGTCAGCAGTATTGTGAGCAGTGACAGATCTGGAGGAGACATCTGTTCTCTGTGCTGGCACAGAGGGGTCACTGGTGAGATATGTCAGCACTGACACTACAATCCGGGAGACCTCACTGAGCAGCTCTTGCTGGTGGGGTGTCTGGAGGCGCCTTGAACTCAGGATAGCACATTACAACATGTCTGTACACAGCCTCGCTCACTCACATGTACCCTGCCAGAACTCAGTATTTACTGCCTACTTACTATCAGGTTTACTCTGTAGTTTGTCATTTTATTATATCAATATTTTCTTGAGATTTTGTTGTATCTGTTTTATTATAGTAATGTAACTTTTACTGCAAGACTGTAACAATGTAACCAACTGTAACAATTCATCACTCAAGCATCAAGGTCCGGCCGATCTGACGACTATATCTGAAGATTTACTAGTAAAAAACAATCTATTTATTCACATTTTACATATTCTCGGACTGCTTTTTTTTCCTCATTGAATTTTATAGAGAAAAACTTATTATTAACCCCTTCTCACCCGGTGAATTTTTTGATTCCCTGCCTTCCAATCCCCATAATTTTTTCAATTTTCCACTCACAGAGCCATATGAGGGCTTACTGTTTGTGGGACAAATTGTTCTCCGTGTTTTTATCTTTTATTATTCTGCACAATCTTCTAGGAAGCTGGAATAATACGCAGAATGGGGTAGAAATGGAGAAAAAGTGCATTTGTGTGACATTCTTATGGGCTTCATTTTTACAGTGTACATGGTTTTAACTTCTGCAAAGTTTCCGTTTGCTGATCATTTTACCCTGGCATTTTACAACAGTGTCGGAAAGTGAGCTGTTACTTTCTCACACTGTATTTCTCTGGAAAATGATGACAAGTTTTAATGTAGTGGCATGGGTGGTGGTGGGGGTGTAAATAACTGATATTATTTCCTGTTATTAATATAGTGACACATTGTAACCAATTAGATCGCGTGGGAGAAATGGTAGTAGTATCAGGTCTTGATGTAGAATGTTTTTACCGAGTTTCTCCTAGATTTTCTGAATATTACTCATATAAATCCTGTTGGGCATGAATTTTTCTGGTTGCTAAAACAAACACTACAGCATCATGGTCTTATCAGTATTGCGGGGAGCATCTATAGGTCTTACTACACAGTTCTGCTCTTGAGTCAGTGGATGGGGGAGTCTGTTTAGTAGTATCTTATACAAACTGTTAAAGGGAACTTGTCAGGTGTTTTTTTTTTCCAAATACAGACATTTCCTATGGTGCCGCACGCTAAGCATTCTGTTGTTGAAAAGTCACATTATAAAATACATATATCATATATACATATACAAATTTACCTTTACCAGTCACGGGGAGCAGCTTCATCTAGTCGTGCGGTATGGTGGAGGGGACCATATCAGGGGGAACATTCCTCCCCCGCGGTATAATGCCCCCTTAGTGCCCCAATGATAGTATAATTCTCTGCTTAATTACAGTTTAGTGTCTTCAGGTCCCATACTGTATAATGTCCCCAAGGTATGCACAGTATTATGCCCCCCACTGCCTAAAACCACACACTACAAAGCATGGGATGTGAGTAGGGTACCCAGGGTATGATTCTTAGCCCTCACTAGTCTTAAGATAGTAGCTACAACAACCACCAGAAGGAATGAGGAGTCCTAGCAGCTATGAGCACTGAGAATTGTACACCCCAGGCCCCACTAGTATCAGGCCAGGGGTCAGTAAGGGACATTTTTAACCGTGAAGCTGTGTGAATCCCTGTGTATGTACATAGAGCTGCCTATAAGGTTCTACATCTCCTTAAAGGGGCTCTATCAGCAGATTTACAGGTTATGAGCTAAAGATATTCCTGAATAAACTTTAGAAAGGGTTTTCAGGTGCTGCTATTAGGGAGCCTTCACACAGAGTTATGGTGGCTGATTCTGATCGTAAAAACACGTTCAGAATGAGCGCGTAAAAAGAAGCTCCCATTGACTTGAATGGGAGTCGGCATACGTGCACTCCCCATTGAAATCAATGGGAGGCTTTTTTCCCTATTGTTTCAATGTATTAAGACCCCCTCGTTTTTTTTTGTTTTTTTTTTAATTACCTTGGTAATTGATATGTAAATTAGCTGGATCATGCTCGGTGGGCGTGTTATGCACCCCTTAGCGTCATAGCTTCTGCACGCCCACTACTGCCATCAAGCCCCCCTCCTCCTGCTTATTCACATCGGTCTCTATTAAAAGCTATTGAAAGCCCGCGCGTGAGCAATAGCGCTACTGCGCACGCTCCAGCGCCATTTTCCCATAGAGACTATTGCGAGCTGGAGCATGCGCAGTAGCGGGCTTTCAATAGCTTTTAATAGAAACCGACGTGAATAAGCAGGAGGAGGGGGGCTTGGAGGCAGCCGTGAGCGTCCAGAAGCTATAACCCTAAGGGGTGCAGGACACGCCCACTGTGCACGATCCAGCTAATTTACATATCAGGGTTTTTTTTTTAATGTAGATTGTGAGCCCCATATAGGGATCACAATGTACATTATTATTTTTCCTATCAGTATGGCTGTAGTATGGGAGGAAATCCACGCAAACATGGGGAGAACATACAAACTCCTTGCAGATCTTGTTCCTAGCGGGATTCGAACCCAGGACTCCAGTGCTGCAGTGCTAACCACTGAGCCACCGTGTTGCCCCTACCAGGGGGGGTCTTTTCGCACACTAATAGCAGTACCTGAATAGCCTTTTTAAAGACTATTCAGGAATATCTTTAGCTCACAACCTGTAAATCTGCTGATAGAGCCCCTTTAATGATACTGCCTTTGCAGGCTACCTTTCAGTATGCAGAGTCTTACAGGACATGCTCGACTAAGAATTATGTGGAAAAAATATCCAAATAATATTCTCCTTGAAGAAAATAGGAAAACTCACCATAGCGCCACCTTTTGGAAGGCAGCCGTTACTCCCCAGTTAGAACCAAACAAAGGAAGGACGACAATAATTACTCAGACGCTAGTAAAATAATGTATTGACTAGGAAGACCCGCTGGATATTTATAGGACTATTACAACCATTCATAACTTTTGCACGCGGCAATTTTCCAAAGAAATGTATACGTCTCTATCAGATCATGTGACAGGTTACTGGCCCAGTGCGGGTCTTTGTTGTCCTGCGCAATTTCAGGAAGCTTCAGCTGAGCAAGACATATGCTGTCCTTCTTAATACATATTTCATATGCCTTCTTTTATTTTAATGTGTATGATTTCCTATGAAGCAACTGGATACACGAACCTGTCATAAAGATTTATAGTGATACGTTTTCCAAATGGAAAACTGCAATTCCTCAGCCCTGTCCAGAGGTACCTGGCTCTTCCGCAGAGCCCAATATGACAGCTGCAACAACACAGATCACCTAACCAGTCCCATCTAACTCCCCACAAGTCCCCAGGATGGCAATTATATGGACTGTTCTAAATTGATTTTCTTATAGTCGGGACGGATAAAAGCGTTCACATAGGGGCCAAAGGGACATGTCATGGTAAAGCACAGCATGCTCCAGCACAGAAACATCACGTGAATTGCCATGTCCGCATTCCCATTCAGCAACAGATCTGAAGACGTCCCACACTGGGATACATACGTATACAGGCTCTCTTCCTTCCTGATTTCCTGCAGCTACAAATGGTGACGTATTTGTTGTATGGGTGCAGGATGTTCCTATTAAACAAGAATGGTTAACAAGCAAAACTATCTGGCCCCAGGTATTAGTGTCTGACTCTCCTCTTTCATCTGTCTTCCTCATTTGCTCTTTATACTGTATAGTCCAAGATTATATTAGTTTTAAAATGAGTCTATACAACTTCAGCACTGCATATTACAGTGATATACAACATTACTTTGTTATATATGTCACGTTTTTTGTTTAAAGAAAAACAACTTTGAAGTCTTATGCAAATAAAGCAGTCGGTGCACTGGGGGCGGTCCTTCATCCTTTCGCTGCTCAGGTAGGATGGGTGATGTCATAGCAGTGAAAGGATTCACTTGAATGAGATCTGAACTGCAATGCCACAGCATGGCCACTATACAGTGTATGGTGCTGTCTGCTTCCTGGCCCATATCCTGTGCAAAAAAAACCCCTGATCGGTGGGGATGCCACGTATCAGACCCCCACCAATCCGGTATCGATAGGCCATCAATATCTAAACAACCCCTTTAAAGATCAATATAATACTTTGTTTCAGGGGCTTATAAAAGATGCCAAACAGTGAGGACAAGGATATTACAGTACAAGATTACAGTACTTGATGTACTGCCTGTTACAGACTAGGCAATTTTTAAAAATCTGGAAATTCATCAGGTTCTCTAACCCTATCCGGACACTCCCCATGTACAAGTACATCAGCAATGTAGTATATTACATGCCTGCAGTGTATTCCATTTTAGTAACAACGTTACTCAATGTTCCTAAGTCATTTACCCGTACAAGTACCCTAGCGACATGGCGTGTACACCTCAGAGCTAGCACTTAAATAAGTAAAATATTTGTTAACATCCGTATAAAGCGAATGTCTGTGTGCTTAAAGGGAACCTGTCATGTTGACAATGCCATTGAATCTGCAGGCAACATGTTATAGAACAAGAGGAGCTGAGCAGATTGATATACTGGTTTATGGGACCACAATATGTATAACAACATAATTTATTGATTTAAAGCTCATTCTACTTAGGAGTCCAGTGGGCGGTCCTAATTAGTGACTGAATTATGGAAGCCACTAAGGACCGCCCATTGAACTCCAAAGTCCAGACTGAGCAGAGACTTATCTTAGTAAATGATAGGTTATACTGAGGTGTTTCCCACACACCTATATATCAATCTGCTCAGCTCTTCCTGCTCCATAACATCCTGCCACCAATTCTAAGTATATGTTCATTGTGATGGGTTCCCTCCCTCCTATATTGCACAAACAATCTCATAAAACATACTGCTCTGCTACACATCATACCCAACATGGATTCTGTCATCTGTGTTTCTACAGTGATCATGTTACTGGCAGCCATTAATCCTTTGTCCATTTTACTGAAATATTTTTAGATCTAGTGGTTAAAAAGTAAAAAAAAAAAAAAAACACAAAATAATGTGGACAAACAGTACTTATTGGTATCTGGAGCCTGGTTTTAATAAACCTAAAAGCATAGCTACTACAGTCTGTTGTAAATAATCTGATGTGTGACCGAAGGAACTTGGATGTTAATTTCTGTGTTTGCTTTATAGAGGAAAAGGAAGCAGAGTTCCCAGGACCAGGATGACGCCATCAGCGTGTGCAGCCTCGGCAGAAATGATGTGAGTCCTTGTTTTGTTTCAATTGATTTCTGTATCCAAGAAACCTGATTGTCGCCGCTTTCCATTGAAAGTTGTCAGGGCTTACAGTACACTTGGTGTGTAACCCATTGTGGAAAAAGTCACACAATCTGCCTGTGCCCAAAATGGGATAGGGATGGGAATCTATATATAATATAGGTGTCATATTTGAATATTTTGGTGTTATTAATGCCTGGTTGTAATGGTTTTATTAAAGGGATTCTTTGAGATGATAAAATTACAGCTGCTCTTGAAGCAGCTCCACTCTTGTCCAGTGGCTGGGTGTGGTATTGCAACTCATCGGAATCCTAAGAACAGTCCGTAGACAAGGCTGCTGAGCTGAAAGCTTTTCCTTCCAATTCCTCTTTACATATACACACTTTGGCTGAGCATGCATGTAGTTTCAATGGTGAGAGGAGAGTAAAGTCAGCCATACACATGAGAATGCTGTCTCCCCTTTAAAAATATATGCTTCCGTACGCAGTCCAAATGCCTGGTCCTTGTCACCCCAACTTCTGCTGTCGGGAAGGCCCCCATATACAATAAGTGTAGGGCAAACTTGTTGAAATTGGTGAGTTTTGATGACCTAGATCCAACATCTGTTGACTGCTTTGGTCTTTGCCGTACATCTCTGGAGTTGACCTATCTCCGGGGGTAGCTTCTTTAAAGTCATGTGACGGATGGTCCTAAATAAAGCACTAAAAAGGTAACATTGTAATCTGACTCAATGAAACATGCTGCATTGGATCACAGTGGAAAATATAAAAACTGGACAGACAATACTATATAAGACCCTAGAGTAGAATATACTAGGGAAAGGTTTAGAAAACAGGTGAAACATGGAGGTTAGAGGAAGTGACTGGAGGGCAGGTTCATGCAGAGGAAGTATCAGTGTCCTTCTTATGGAAGGGGAAGGAAAGGAGCAAATTACAGGAACTTTGAGAACAAGAAGATTACTAACAGATGTGGAAGAATATGGGGATCAAACATTCAGGAGTCAGGTTGTGATAGAAGAGATCTGGACAATTGCTGGGAGATGATCAGAGCTGTAGTTGCTCCATTTGGCCCACAGATGACGGCTCTTATATTGGACTTTGTTAATGGGATTGTTCCCTTTTCTGGCCATACAAGCTGTACAATTATACTGGTTAATCAGGGACAGGAAGCAATAATGAAGGTGCACAGAGCCTGTATACAGAACAAGCAAAAAGGAACTAAATGGGGTTGTCCATCTTCTGTACAGATGGGCAACATCAAGGGATTGTCTAGTACACATATCTTATATAAGGGCCGAGAGACTTCAAGTCCAGTTAGAATTTGTATTAGCAAAAAAAGTGAAAGGGAAATACAGTTATATAAGTCACTTTTGTAGATGTAGAAACAAACAGCTCTGAAGTCATATGCAGGTGAGATAGTTGTTGTTCTTGTGATGGACCTTCAGCCCTGGTGACGCTGCCTTTGCAGGACCCACACACTTTCTCTATGATGGAGCAGGGGGATGCAGGACTTACAGGTGGGGAAATCGGGCACCATAGGACTCCTGACATACGTACTTAAAAAATACTACACATGGGTGTATCTGATGTCAAGCATCCTTAGTGATAGAGCTTGAAAAGCAAATACCCTGAGGCCGGTGTCTTGTGAGTGCTTTGGATGACTTCCATACTGACATACTTAACCAGTTCATACTGACTAGGAAAGCTCCTGTAGACTTCTCAGATTGTCTCTAGCGCTTAGTCTTTGCAAATTGGTTATTTCTGACCCCTCTAATGATATGTGACCTGTTGACAATTTAATAAAAGTATATTATAGCATGTTTTGTGCATGCCAGACCACTAGAGGCACTGTTCTCGTAAACTGTCCTCTGTTGCTTTTAGCCAGGATTCTTGTTACTAAGGCTATATATACTCTGATGTGAGCACATCCTGCACTTTACACAAAGTTTTTGGTACCAAGAGCCAAAGTCTGTTCTTTTTAGACACTTCTTAATCAAAGCATTTTATTCTGTTTTACATGTCATGATCATTACAGTATTTATGAGAACAAGCATTGCTAAAATAAAAAATAACCATTTTTTTTATCCGAAATAATATCTTAGGCTTGATTCACATCTGCGCATGGGTTTCCGTTCAGGGGTCCTCACATTGCGGAAACACAGTGTTTATTTGCAGGAGATTTTGCTTAGTTTTTTTTTAATGGAGTCAATGGATAACACAAGTTACACAACACTTTAGCCGTGCAATTGTCGAGCATGTCATAGTGGCACAATTTGCACACAACAGTATTGCCCTTAGAAAAGCAGTGAGGTGAGTTTTGGATTCAGTAGGGTTCTGAATGGGAAGAAGCTTATTGCCACAAGAAAGCTGAAGTCAAACGGCCTGATCTTTATCTCCCTGCTATCTGCCACCTGGAAAAAGTAGAGAGGATCCCATAGACATTAGATGGTGGCGCCACAATCTGGTTGATCCAATAGCGGCTTAAAATAGTGACAGAGATGGTGATACTGTAATGTCTTTTTTTTAGTTTCTCTAAACTCACTGTTTATTGGGTGCAAACAAGCCAAACACTGGAGTCCTGTCAATAATGTACATGCACTGTGGAATCCTCGATTATTATCAGATCCTGACTCCGCCCATTGCTGTTTGACAGCTTTGTCCCTATGTACTTATGAATGCAAGGGCTCCCATGCTCAGCTGATACTACAGATGACGGACAGTGATTTAACCCCTTAGAGACACAGCCCAAAAGTGACTTAAGGACCAGGCCTCTTTTTTCAAATCTGACATGTGTCACTTTAAATGGCGATAACTTTGAGACGCTTTAACTTACACAAGTGATTCTGAGATTGTTTTTTCGTAACACATTGTACTTCATGTCAGTAGTAAATTTTCGTTGATATGTTTTGTCTTTAATTATGAAAAAATAGGAAATTTGGTGAAAATTTTGAAAAAAATGCAGTTTTCAAACTTTGAAATTGCAAGCCTTTGAAATAGAAAGTCATACTACCCGAATTTTTTCATAAATATAATTAACCATGTCTCTGATTTATGTAGCAATCAAATTTTAAGCACCCTTTCATTTTTTTCAGATATTATAAGGCTTACAAGTCAAGCAGTAATTTTCCAAATTTTCAAGAAAATTTCCAAAACACATTTTTCAAGGGACCAGTTCAGTTCTGAAGGGAACTTGAAAGGCCTCTCTAATAAAACCCCCCAAAAGTCACCCCATTCTAAAAACTGCACTCCTGAAAGAATCTAAAACAGCAGTTAGAAAGTTTCTTAACCCTTTCAGCATTTCACAACAATTAAAACAATATGGAGGTCAAATTTACATTTTTCAATTTCTGTCACTAATATATTCATTTAGCCCTAGAATTTACACATTTACTAAGGTTTAAAGGAGAAACTGCACCCCACATTTTGTTACACAATTTCTCCCGAACACGACAATACCCCATATGTGCTGGTACCCTAATGTACGGGCACACGGTCGCTCTCAGAACGGATGGAGCACTAATTAGATTTTGTAGGCCAGATTTTGCTAGAATATTTTTCAGGAGCCTAGCCCCGATTGCAAAGCCCCCAAGGTGCCAAAACAGTGGAAAACCCCAAAATGTCACCCCATTTTGGAAACTAGACCCCTCAAGGAATTTATCAAGGGGTATAGTGAGCACTTGGACCCTACAGGTGTTTCACAGATTTTTTTACCATTGAGATGTGAAAATGAAAAATTACTTTTTTTATAATAAAATGTCACTGTAGCCCCAAATTTTTCATCTTCACAAAGGGTTAAAGGAGAAACTGCACCCCACATTTTGTTACACAATTTCTCCCGAACACGACAATACCCCATATGTGCTGGTACCCTAATGTACGGGCACACGGTCGCTCTCAGAACGGATAGAGCGCTAATTGGATTTTGTAGGCCAGATTTTACTAGAATACTTTTCAGGCACCATGTCCCTTTTGCAGAGCCCCCAATGTGTCAAAACAGTGGAAACCCCCAAAATGTCACCCCATTTTGGAAACTATACCCCTCAAGGAATTTACCAAGGGGTTTAGTGAGCCCTTTGACCCTACAGGAGTGTAACAGAATTGGCCCAACAAAAGGAAAAGTGACATTTTTTGCTATAAAATGTAGCTTTAACCCCAAATTATGCATTTCCACAACGGGTTAAAAAAGAAAATGCACCCCACAAATTGTCAAGCACTTTGCCCCAACTACAGAAATGCCCCACATGTGGATGTAAAGTGATGTATGGGCACACTGTAAAGTCCAGAGCTGAAGGATCGCTATTGGGATTTTGGAGGGCAAATTTAGCTGAAATCTGTTTCAGGCACCATGTTGCATTTGGAGAGCCCCTGAAGTGCTAGAACAGTGGAAACCCCCCCCCCCCAAAAAAAAAAAAAAAACGACCCCATTTTGAAAACTAGACCCCTCAAGGAATTTATCAAGGGGTTTAGTGAGCACTTGGACCCTACAGGTGTTTCACAGATTTTTTTACCATTGAGATGTGAAAATGAAAAATTACTTTTTTTCCAATAAATCGTCCATTTAGCGCCATATTTTTAATTTTTGCAAGTACTTAGAGAATTAAGAGCCCCCCACAGTTTGTTACACAATTTCCCCTGAACACGGCAATACCCCATATGGGATCATAATCTGCTGTATGGGTACATGTTGGGGCTCAGAATGGAAAGAGCGCTATTTGGATTTTGGAGGGCATATATTGCTGGAATAGTTTTGAGGTGCCATGTCGGATTTGCTGAGCCCCTAAAGTATCAATACAATAGAAACCCCTCAAAAGTGACCCCATTTTAGAAACTACACCCATCAAGGAATGTATCAAGTGGTATTATGATTTTGAGACTAAAAATGCTTCCCAAAATTTGAAATTTTTAAAGAAATATGCCATTTTGGTATCCAATGCATTGCACCCACTTTGTATTGTCAGAGACCTGCACTCCTAAAACTATTAAGTGGGCGATCCCGAGGGGCAAAAAAATTATATATGTGGGTATAAACTGCTGCTTGGGTGCACAGCAGGGCTCAGAAGGGAAGGAGCACTGCGCTTTATAGCTTTTGGGGTACAGATTTAGAGGGACTTTCTGGGTGCCATGTTGTTTTTGCAGAGCCCTGGAGGTGCCAGTAAACTGGAATTCCCCAAGAAGTGACCCCATTTTGTAGGGGAAATTTTAGAGTCTCTGCAAAAGTGCCATGGCATCCAAAAACCAAACCGTCTAAGTCTGTGCTCCAAAAACCAAATAACCTTCTTCCCTTCTGTGTCTGGCTGGGCCCTAATATCAGTTTATACCCACATATGACATTACGTACGTTATCCGGGGTACACCAGTGTCATACATGTGCCCTAATATCAGTTTATACTCACATATGACATTACCCCGGTTACACCAGTGTCATACATGTGGCATAAACTGCAGTTTGGGCACACAGCAGGGGGCAGAAGGGAAGGAGCGCGATGCGGCTTTTGGAGTACAGATTCAGATGTTTGGTATCTGGACGCCATGTCATGTTTGTAGAGCCTGTAAGGTACCAGAAAAGTGGATTCCCCAAAGGAGTGACCGCAGTTTGAAAACTGCACCCCTAAAAGAATTTATCAGGGGGTGTAGTGTAGTATTAGTATCCCGGACGTGACTGCACAGCGGATGGCAAAGAGGGAATATATAAGCTGTGCGGAGGACATTGCAGACACTAAATTCCCTACTGTACCCCCAGTAGCTCCTATGATTGGGGGAGTCACACTGGGGTCACTTTGGGGGTCACTTCTGGTGTCCGTTCCCTCATAAGCTGTAAATCTGTGGTGTCCCCTGATATTCGCTTGCACAGCTTATACATTCCCTGCCTGCCGCACCCAGTTGTGTTCTAATGATTTGGCGTTTTTAGTGATTTTGTCTTCACATTGGTAGAGGCTATATTTTCTTTATTTTTCTGCTGACGTGGCCATATAAGGGCTTGTTGTTTGCGGGATACGATGTATTTTGTAATGACACCATCTTGGGGTGCCTAAAACTTACTGATTACATTTTATTAACTCTTTTTTTGCTGGATTTAAAAGAGAAAAAATCAATTCTGGTATTGAGTTTTACCTTTTACATTTTTCGCCATGCAGCGTACAGTATAAGTAACATGTGACCTTTATTCTGCGGGTTGGTACGGTTACGGCGATACCTCATTTATGTTATTTTTTTATGCGATACTAAGTCTGCAGAACAAAAACACATTTGGGGACATAAATCAGTGATTTTTGCATCGCCATCTTCTGAGAGGCATAACATTTTTACTTTTCGCTTGACAGTGTTGGTTGAGGGCTTATTTTTTGCGGGACAACCTGTGCATTTTATTGGTACTATTTTGGGGTGCATATGACTTTTGATCACTTTTTATAGCACATTTTGTAAGGTGAGATGGCGAAAAATCACTACTTCCGGCGGGTTTTTTCCGTTATTTTTTACCGCCGTTCACTGTGTACATTAAATATTGTTTCAGTTTTGTTGTACAGGTTGTTACGGACGCGACAATACCAAATATGTATTGTTTTTATTATTTTTTTGTGTTTTTTTTACATAATTCATTTTTTATAGAAAAAAGGGATTTTTGGGACTTTATAACTTTATTAATTGTTTTC
This sequence comes from Leptodactylus fuscus, assembly GCF_031893055.1. Lineage (NCBI taxonomy): Eukaryota > Metazoa > Chordata > Amphibia > Anura > Leptodactylidae > Leptodactylus > Leptodactylus fuscus. The sequence goes on from NC_134273.1 coordinate 29,259,883, forward strand.
AAATACTTTTTTTTTTTTTACACTTTTTTTTTTACTTGTTCTTGTGTCTATGGGACACATGGATCAGTGAAGATTGCATCACTGATTCTCTACTCTAGACTGAGACACAGGCTACAGTGACAGCCTGCACGTGTCTCACTCTAGACACAGGAAGTGAGCTGTGCGGACGGGACAGCTCACTTCCAGAAGACGCCGGGAGCACCAGGTAAGTAAGTGAGTGCTCAGGGCTGTCTGGGGTCACTAACCAGACCCCAGACTACGTACTACAGATACCGGCACCCCCCGATCTCGGTCCGGGGGGTGCCGGCGGGGGGGGGAGAGATCGCGGCACCCTTTGTTTGCGGTGGTCATGTTTGACCATCGCAATCAAAGGGTTAAAACCTCCGATTGGTAAAAGTACCGACCGGAGGTTATGGAAAAGGGTGATAGCTGTCAGTAACAGCTATCACTCAGTTCCGATTCCGCCCGCTCAGCTAGTGAGCGGGTGGAATCACCATGACGTAATATTACTTCATGGTGCGCGAAGTACCTCGCGTCCATGACGTAATAGTACGTCAAAGGTCGCTAAGGGGTTAATGAAAACTTCTGCAGGAAAAAAGGTGGCACAACCTGGAACCAAAACTCGGATCGGGCAGTACATACCTGATGACAGACTACCTATAAGCAATCATTTGCTTGCACTTATGTATTACTGTGTAAACAGGGCAGTATGCAGTAACACTTGCTATTCTCTATAATCTAGAGCAGTGGCAGAAATACCGCCATAGCAGCTGCCCTTTTATTCTTTTCTTTTTTTAAAATCAAATAAGCTACTGGATTACTCCACCAGGTAATGGCCGCTATTTACTTACTGATCACTGATCCTATCCACAGCTATCTCCGCTTTCCTTTAGCCCTCCAGGGGACCCAGTGCATCCCACATTACATACTATTCATTGTGGCACACAGGGCTTCCTGGAGGCTGAAGGGGAAGTGGAGATAGCAATGAGGAGCAGTGGGGATTGGTAAGTAGGGCCACGGCACTGAGGTTATTTGTTGGGTGAATCTCGCGAGGTTCACTAAAATCAAACCAATCTAAAACAAAACTGCTAAAGTTTGCTATGCGGCCCAGTCTTTGCTAGTTATGCCCCTGGTCTAGAGACATATCAGGGACACAGCTGCTGACAACTGGAGACAATTCCAGCCACTTAGCTAACCATAGACATAATTATGGTCAGCAACATCTCATTGTTTCCTTATGGTTATTCCAGCACACCTGTTTATGGAGAATCTTTTATCTGTCCACCAACAGGTATGTAAACTGTATGTACAAAATCACTGTCTATCGTGCCTTCATCCAAAAAATGGATTGTATCTGCCTAGCTGCTGGCAAAATGTACTTAATTTCCTCACAAGGTGTGTCTATACGATGACAATCATAACATCCAGGGTTTATTGGCCAGAGGTCAGTATGGTAATCCTTCATTCTTCACATTCTTGTCAGCTGCTGATACATAAACCTACAAAAATTCTCAGATAATAGATCTAAATCTAGATTGTTGTGACTCTTCCTTTCTGCCTCCATTTCACGACTTTGTAGGTTTTTTTTTTTTTTTTTACCATTTCGTGTGTATAGATATGTGTGTATGTATAAAGAGCACTACCCCACTTCCATTTTTAGCACATAGAATGTACCAAGTCATACAATTCACAGAAAGTGATCCAGTTACAATACACTTCCACTAAATGTTACAATGAAAGTTGTCATATACTTAGTCTTGGATGTTGTGACGCATTATCCAGTATGAGCAGAAATCACTTTGCAAAAGATGACAAAAGAAAGTGATTTCTGACAAATAGTTGGACTACATACTTGTTGTTTGAGTCACTTGCTACACAATAGAAACATTATACCCTGGAGATGTGTACAACAATGAGAACCATGCATTCACACCTATAAAGTGTCATTGTTGTGCCAGGATAAAGGTTTCTGTAACCGTTCAGAAACATTAGTGAAACCCCTGGGAGATTTGTAGTTGAATTTCAGTAGTTTAGTAGTTAAAGGGATTCTATCATTAAAATCCCGTTTTTAACTAAACCCATGTCAGAATAGCCTTAAGAAAGGCTATTCTTCCCCCACCTTTATAATTCTTCTCCCCACCGCCGTTCAATAGATATCCTGATTTTCTTTGTTATGCTAATGAGTCTCCAGACATCACAAGGGGCGGTCCCCTGTGCTCAAACAGAATTGGGGGCGTCCCCTGTACTGCCTGAAAACTCTCCAGCGCCGCCTCCATCTTCTTCTCCGCCTCTGCTTCTTCTCCTGGTTCACCGTCGCGTCTCCATCGAAGACAGGAAAATGTCCACCGGACACGTGTAGTTGGCGCTTTTGGTGGCGCTGGAGAGTTTTCAGCAGCACATAGGTCGCCCCCAGTGTTGTTTGAGCATGTTACAATGACAGTTGTCATATACTTAGTCTTGGATGTTGTGACGCATTATCCAGTATGAACATAAATCATCCTTGTATTGTTTTGGAGACTCATTAGCATAACGATGAAAACTGGGATATCAACCTAACGGTGGGGAGAAGAATTCTAAAGGTAAGAGATGAATAGCCTTTCTTAAGGCTATCCCGACGTGGGCTTGGTTAAAAACAGGATTCTAGTGATCCCTTTAAGGCAATGTCCACCATCATGATCAGTTTCTTTGTAATAGTCCAAATGCAACAATTTTTAAAAACAAAGTAAAGTGTCTTGTAAATATCCTATCACTTTGTGTCTACAGCTTCTCTGCACGTCCACAGGTCTCCATGGTAACAGACTACAGCAAATCCTGTGTCGTCTGATCCTGTTGTCACGTTCCCTTTCATCTTTCTCCCACTACTTGTTGATATACAGTTTATCTGGTAGAATATGGAGAAGTATGGGACTGCTAAAACGAGAGTAGGACTCCAGGATTATACAACATAGTATTTGTTTGTAGTCTGTTACCATAGAGGTCTCAGTGCTAACCAATGAGAAGTGTCATATACACCATTAGACCATCAGATACTGAATAAGCAGTGCATTGAAGAAATAAGCTATGATAATGATAGTAATAATCTACCACTTCATCTTACTGAGCACAGGTACTTAGCCGTTGACACTATTAGGCCGGGGTTTTTTGGGCCGGATTTTGATGTGGAATCTGCCTCAAAAAAACGCTTCCCATTGAAATCAATGTTAACAGGCGGATTCCGCAGCTGATTCAGCCGTGGCCTCGCAACACCTCCCTCCCGACTAGGCCCATTCATTTGGGCCTAATCCAAAGCGGAATACCGTGACTGGATGCCGTACAATAAAATTATCCTATTAATCCCTTTGGTGAACCTTGTTTAATTTTTTTTTTTTTATTGTAACATAAAATTTCCACACAAAGAATCCCAAAACCTTACACATTTCTATGGGTAGAAAGGTATTAAATGTTCTGATTCTTTTAAAGCAGTAATACTAAAACTAATGATTTCTGAAAATAATTTTTTTTTATTGTGCCAAACAGAAAAAAAAAACAACATAAAATTTTGGTAATCTTCACATTTATTCAAGAAATGCAAAGAACAGTGGTAGGATTGTTTTTTTTTTTTTTTTCCAAGCCACCCCCTTAGAAATAGTGATAAAAGTTAGACAATCCATTTTATGTACCCCAAAATGGTACCATATAAAAATACAACTCATCCCACAAATAATAAGCCCCCTCATACCTATTTCAATGGGAAAAAAAAGATTTTTGATATATGAGATAAAGTACTCCTGTATACTGAAGTCAAAAATAGGCTGTGTCCTAAAGGGGTTAAATTGGTCATGGATCTGGAGTAACTACATTTGCAACACAGAACAGCAAACTTTAACATGAATCTACAGGTCCAAAATTCCTCCCAAGCCAACAATAGGGCCTTGTAGGATTGTCTAATAGGAGTAGAAACAGTGGCGTAACTACCACTGTAGCAGCAAAGGCAGCTGCCACAGGGCCCAGGAAATTAGGGGGCCGGGCGACAACCGCTACCGCTGCGTTTTTATTTTTTTTAATAGTCCGTTACCAGCTGGAGTTACTCCAGCCGGTAATGGGCCCTATTTACTTACCGATCCTGGCAGGGCCGGGATCGGTAAGTGACGCTGCAGGCCCCACAAACACTTTTCAGACCCCGGAGTATAATGATCGGAGGCCAGGGATAGGTAAAAGACATTAAAAAAAACTGTTACTTACCTCTCCACGATCCGGGCAGGCTTCAGGCCTAGTCGTCTGACGTCACATGACCCCGGCCTGCATCCCGGGTCATGTAACGTCTGACGTCATAGAAGATGGACTACAGCGGAGGCCGACAGCGGAGGACTGCAACGGAGCCGGGAGATAGGTAACCGTGTTTTTTTATTTTACATCCCCCCCCGGTCTCCGATTGTTATACTCTGGGGTCTGAGAAGACCCCAGAGTATAATAATTGTTATGGGTGTCCACAGTGGGGCATAATACTGTGTGCAGGAGCCACTAAGGGACATAATACTGTGTGTAGGGGCCACTAAGGGAGATAATATTGTGTGCAGGGGCCACTATGGGGGATAACACTGTGTGCAGGGGCCACTATGGGGTATAATACTGTGTGCAGGGACCACTATGGGGGATAATACTGTGTGCAGGGGCCACTATTGGGGATAATACTGTGTGCAGGGGCCACTATTGGGGATAATACTGTGTGCAGGGGACACTGAGAGACATAATATTGTGTGTAGGGGCCACTATGGGTATAATACTGTGTGCAGGGTCTACTATGGGGCATAATAGAGCCATTCCTAGTTACGCCACTGAGTGGAAACATTGTGGCAGCAAACCGATGAAGCGATACAAGGATCATCTATTATGTATATGCAAATCAGCCTGCAAGTGCATCAGAGGCGGGGCCTGATCTGCCAGATTTCCCAACAGACAGCTGCATGTGCACCGGTTCTCCTATGGAATTATACTCTATGCCGCCCATTTTGTTGTGAATGAAACTTTCAGTCTCTGTCTGTGTAGACAAATCTGGCAACACCAGCCCCGCCCTCAGTGCACTTGCAGGGTGGCTTGCACATTGATAAAAAGACAGTTATCTCTGCATTGCCTCATCGGTTTGTAGCCACAGAGGTGTCTGTCTGCTCCTTGTAAAGGCCTCTGCATGGCTCTATTATTGGGAGGCATTTTGGACCCAATTGACTCCCTCTAATCTCTTGGCCCTCATCTATCAGAACAGAGATTGTATCAATTTATATTCAGCTTTTGTGTTTACAGAACCCAGCGCATATTCAGTAAAAACTTGGCAGGTGAGAATAGAACAATATAATGAGAATACACAGGGGAGCGCAGAGCTGACTGGTGCTGAAAGGAGCAGATCTTGTGATTTGGCTCCGAGCTTTGGAAATGAAACAGAACAAAACCAGGAAAGGTATTTATAGTGACTCCGCATTCTTGGTTATATTTCATTGTATGCATTTTTTCCCTAATTCCTCCCCAATAAATAGACTTAACAGAAAAGACTAAAATAAATGACAGCGCACATTCCTTCTCTACCATCTGTGTTTCTTCATCAGTTTTATTTCAGTAATATCGGAAATGGGGATCTGTCAGTTTGTGCGACCGCAAAGCTCTTTTTATATCCGTGTACCAAATATTTGTATGTAGCGGTCTGAACTGTGCCTTTTTGTTTGAAGAATTTGATGATCCATGGAAATTTGTCTGTTTGCAGGATCTGTAAAGATGTTTGATCTCTGGAATTACTGGAAAGGTGAATGGGCATGGATTAAAGGCCAGCGAGAGTCCAAAATAGGAAGGTTCATGCAGAAAGCATGAATTACATTGAGAAAGCCCAGGGTAGGGGGTAGGCAAAATTGGTGGGAGTCTAGGACACCATTATGAACTTATATAAACCTAACCTCTTGGCCTTACTGAATTTTACAGCCATTTGGATGATGCAAATGTGTGGCTGAGAATGCAGGTACAAGTATCAGAGCTCAATGATCATTTAAAGGGGATTTCCAGGAAAACTTGAAAAATCAAGGGAGCAGGAGGGCTAAAAAAACCCAAAAAAAACCCCAGAAACAATACTCACCTATCTGCAGTCCTCTGTTCCAGCACTGGGTACCCTAGCCTCAGCAGTCATATGTTATGTAGTGGTGACGTCACTGCTAATACATCGCCGGTACCCAACATATGGCCGCTGAGACCTTTTTGTATTTTTTTTTTTTTCTCTCAGGCGAACAAAGGATTGGGCATAACATTCAACATGCCTGATCACCCTTACTGCCATCAAACATTAGGAGAGACTCAGGAGACCACAGTACACATAAGATAGTTGTCTCATCTTACCAAAATTTGTGGGGTTTGGGGTAACTTTTATGTATATGGTTCCAAGTGTGCATCCAATGTGGGGCCAAGTTTGCAACGTTATGTACTATGAGTGAGATATGAGTGCGTTCTGTGGTGCAATTACCTCTATGGGGGCGTCCGGTGTGTTCTCTTCTGATGACACGGAGCAGGATAACACCTATTCTATTTTTATAGGAACAGAATGGATCATCAGACGCCCCCTTGGAGGTGAATCGAATGGCACACTCAGTTGTGTTCATTGGGGCTTTTGACTTTCTCCTTTCAACTTATAGTGTCCGCTCAAAATCTGGCACGGACATTAGGAGCGGACACTAGCTGTGTCCGTGACACCTGTCATTCATTTCAGTGGGCATCGGGTGCGTTCTTTTGCACTCCGTGCCCGTCCTTCCCTGTCTGCAAGTGAAGATGTCCAACTTCTCAAGCGGACAGAAGAACCCTGCATGCACACAGCTAGTGTCCGCTCCTAATGTCCGTGACAGATTTTGAGCGGACACTACCTGTCGGACACCGACGGTAGTGTGAACGCCGTGGTTTGGGCAATTTCATCAATGCCCATATATCCTAAAGAGGAAATTCTCAAACAATATGGATGAGTGAAGACTAGTAGTCTAATGACACCCAAATGAATTGGCTCCTCTGAAATGTCCAATATGTCAATCGTTGCTTTTAGATATTTCCTTATTCCCGACTTTCACCAACGTACAATGTCCTCTATCCGTCATCCTGGGGATCACATTTTCTGTACACGTTCACCACTCTCTTACGTGTTTGCAAGCTGAGTGGAATATTCCTGTTTGGCTGAAATTCAAGGTCTAAAACCTTGATAGAAATCACTTTCTTTTACAAAGCTATTGATGTTTCTCCTTACAAGGACGTATATTCTGACAAGTGAATTTCACACTGATCTGAAAAACTGTGTTTTAAAGGGACCTTTGGCTAAAATACTTAGTATTGGTCTAGAATTATTGTTATAAAAAAGTGTATTTTGGAACCATGTGATCCAGGGGTGCAAGATCTGGTTGACCAAGGACACGTGTGCAGATTTTAATTAGTTGGATAATATTGAAGGGATTGTCTACAACACCATCTCTAAAAACAGTTACCCAAACCATCAGATGATCAACATGGTTCTGACTTCAGGTTCCTCTGGTTTCCCTGCCATTGTATGTCCCCTTCATCGGTTGACTCTAGTTACATTTGCCCTTTATGGGCTGATGCAGGTGAAATGAGGTATTATGTGTTGGCCATTGGTGGCTCAATCCACCAAGATGGCAGAAACTTATAGGGTGGGGTCTCCTCCTCAAGACCCTCCTCTACGGCTTCAGTTCTTCATGTGACAACCCCATTAAGACATATTGTGATTTTTTTTTACACAATACCAACACCTTAAACTGACACACCTTAACTAAGCCTACGCCTACCTCTCAAAGGATAGGGATTGTATAGACCCAGAGGTGTAACTTAAAGCTTCTGGGCCTCAATGCAAAATCTGTAACTGGACCCCCAATTACAATGTGCTGTCTATAATACTGGTGCCTTTTGGTCCCCCCAAAGCTCCAGGGCCCAGTAGCACTTCCTACCTCTGCGCCCCCTATAGTTACAACCCTTGTATTTACCCCTTTCCCATTTTTGTGATTCTAATGAAAAGAAAGTGATTTTTTTTATTTTTTTTAGACATTTTCTCTTTCATTTGAGAATTGGTCACAAGATTGACTTTTACAGGATGAATGAATAGCAGGTTCTACCCCATGGTTAGGCATTGAGAACTGCACACATCGAAATTTATGAAAGAATTATCATCTGGGTGTGTCCTAAACATTCTGCCACTGTGCAATCTGATTGGATAAACCCCTTTGAGCGGATTAATAACACCCATTTACCCAAACATTTCTAGAAGGAATAAAGGAATATTTCAGATGATATTTCTTGGGGCATTTCCTAAACAGACATATGTGGAGAGCTGACTGGTTCTTTGTCATACACAAAATGAATTACTACAAGTACAAAAAGATGTTTTTCCGTTCTAAATTATACAATCAATGTCTTGTATTACTAGTTATGCATATGTACGGTTTATGTCTATATATATATATATATATATATATATATATATATATATAATTATATAGTTATGTGTATAATGGTGATCTAAGACATGCTAACACCTAGACAACATACTTCCCTTGAGAATCAATTAGGAGCCATCTGTTCTGTCAGACGGAATTTCTCCCACTTCATGTGTTAGCGTGATACAACATGTCTGTCTGTCGAAGTGCTTGTGTTGTGCACACAGATGTCAGGGTGTTTCTGTGTGTTTACATTCATAGAACTAGCCAAGGTAACAACGAATACAAAGCAAATATCATTTCACTGTTCATGTAGTGCTGATGGCATACAGTGCCAGAAATAAAAACAGGAGATGGGCCGTTGTCCAAGATTAGATATTGATGGCCTATCCTTACAGTTGGTTATCAATATCAGTTTGGTGGGGGTCCAACACCAAGACCCCCACAGATCAGTGACTGTGGCTGCAGGATCTGTACAATGTGAGGAACGCGCCCCCCCCCCCTACTCCTTATAGTACTCATCCATAGACTAGTCCTGGGGGGACGTTCCTCACCTCTCACACTGTACAGCGCAATAGACGCTACTGTGAGGAGGGGCGTGCTTGACAGACTGTCAGAAACTCCCTTCTGACACTGAAGAGCTACGGTACTGTCACCGATAGTTCACCTGGTGCACAGAATGGGAAAGCCGATAGTGGGCTGAATTCAGCGCACTGTCAGCTTCCTAGTGGTGTATAACACCACATGTGCCCTGAGGACATGAAAGGTCCTCTTTAATTCCTCTTCTATTGTAATAATGAGATAATTCTAGAAATTTATCCTTGCCAGCAGTCAGGATTTACATTCAGAATGACATTCCTAGCTAATTTTGGAGTGTCCCCATATAGAACAGTATAAGGCTAGGGCCCCACATAGCGTAAACATCGCATTTTTTTTTCCTTTAATGTAGATTGTGAGCCCCATATAGGGATCACAATGTACATTTTTTTTTCCCTATCAGTATGTCTTTGTAGAATGGGAGGAAATCCATGCAAATACGGGGAGAACATACAAACTCCTTGCAGATGTTGTTCCTGGGGGGAGTCAGCCCCAGGACTCCAGCGCTGCAAGGCTATAGTGCTAACCACTGAGCCACCATGTTGCCCCCTGTAAACATCACAATTTTGCCAAAACAAAATCTGCAGTGTTTTATAGTACCTACTAAATGAATAGGACGCTAGCTAATCCCATCCACACATTGCAGAAAAATATCCGCAGCGGACATCCTGCGATTTCAAAAACCGTTGCGTTTTTGTAAATTGCAGTATGTAAATTATACCTACGGAAACGCTGGCGAGTCTGAAGAGGACAACTCTGCGGACATCCTGTGAAAAACGCTACAGGAAAAACCACAATTCGTTTCCGTTGTTGGTTCACTGGTAAGCTTTTTTCCTCCATAACCCATTTAAAATAACCTAGAGTTTGGAAATCAGTAATAATATGTAAATTTAGTCTGTAGTGTCCTGGTAGCATCATTAAAACTGCTCCTTAGAGTGAACTTTCAGGTCTGAACACAGGTAAAGCTGCCCAGACCTCACTTCTATTAGCAAAATTGACAGTATGAATGTGGGAGGGATGACCTTATGATATGGAGCAGCTGGAGAACAAGGTGACCTTATTCATGGAGGACAAAGATGGTTCACTGGGAGAGAAGGCAACAGACAAAGCAGAATGTGGATGTATCTGACCTGATACAAGTAGTTTATCTAATGTATATATGCCTAAACTGTCACATAACACAGAACAGATAGTATACAGTCTGTACAATGGACTGATCTGCAGTGAAATGTACATTAACATCTGAAGATAAGATAATTCACCACTCCATGACCAGACACATTTTCAGGCATTTTGGTACGTGCAGTTTTGAGTGTGAGCCCTGAGACAGATTTTGCAGCAGGGTCCGGCCCATCACCCAGCAGTTGTGTGACCACTGAAGCCATATCCTGGCAGCTTTTATCCCTATATACAGTATGTGGCATTCACTAAGCACTGGGTATGGAGTGATTGAGAAGGCCAAGGGCTATAATAAATGGTCCATGCCTTCTGTTTGGGGAGTTTATGTATCTGTAAACTTTGCAACGATTTACTGGTATTTCATTGCTGAGTTATGTGCCAACCTGTATACCATATAGCAGTGGTTTCTAAACTTTTTCATATTTATGACCTGTTCTTAAAGGGGTTGTACCAAGTTTAGGAGTTATCACCAATCAATAAGATAGGGGACACCTTCATAATCAGTTGGAGTCCAACCATTGTCATGATGGAACAGCCTACTGTTCCATTCTTTCTCCATAGGAGTTCCGGAAATAGCCAAATACAACGTTCAGCTATGTCTGCCACTACTATAAAGAATTAACAGAGCAGCAGGGCCTGTCACTCCATCAAGACCCCCATTCTCAAGATCGGAGGGGACCCCAGCAGTCGGATCCCCAGCAATCATGAAGTTATCCTTTATACTACTGGTATGGAATAACTTCCAAACTTGGTACAACCCCATTAAGATAGGTTATCAATATCTGATCAGTTGGAGTCTGACACCCACTGATCAGCTGTTTGCCACAGCAGTAGCTCCAGCAAAAACCACAAACATGTAGCTAGAAGTATACAGCTCTGTACACTGTGTAGTTGCTGAGCTGGGCTACTGTAAAGTATCTCACATTCACTTAAAAGGGACACAACAAATAACACACAGAGATTTGGTGTGTATACTTTTGTTATGTACACAGTTTTTGCCTGAGCTGCCAAAGCTGATCAGTGGGGAAGCCGGGAATCTCATATCCTGAGAAGAAGTCATCAATGTCAAAAACTTAAAACCACCTAAATTTCTAATGTGTGTGTGTGTATGTATGTATGATATTTTAGGCTGGAAATACAATGAAGCAGTCCATAAATGTCTCGTACTTTATCCTAGGGATAATAATAAGAGTACATGGCTCTCTGAATGTGCTCTAAACAAGGGGCTCACGTATATTTTGTACAGGGGCTCTATATACTGTTTATATCCACCCCTGATGTGACTAATGGTGCTTGTATATCTGTATGTCTCCAGTATGCAAATCAGACCGCCGGCGACATAGGACCCCAGTCACACTTCATTATCTAGGTGCTAAATGCTGTTATGTTTCATTTCTATCTTCGGGGTTACACCCAAACTGAGGTCACAGTGTTAATAAGCATACTTCCTCTTTCTTTGTTATAAAGCCCTTATAGGTCACAAGTTAAGAGGTGTCACAGACAATCCCCATCCTCTTTAAAAATCAGCTTTTTGCAAAGTGCTTTAGAATAACTGGAAGTAAGTGGTGCAGGGTCCTGTAGAAGTGCGAGGCAGACATAAAGCCTGGAACAGACCTATTTACAGCTTCATTCCAATGTATCTAGTATATAGCAGAAACCAATGTACAGTTCTTCTTATATAAAACAGGTGCCCCTCGGGTACAAGACGGCCATGAAAAATGGATGTTTTTCACAGGTGCTTTGCACTTCAATGATGTGACTGTAACTTAGAATAAGTTAAAGTGAACGTCCACCTTGAATGTCATCTTATTTTAAAGGGATCCTATCATTAAAACTTAATTTTTTCTCACTACCATGTAGGAATAGCCTCAAGAAACGCTATTCGTCTCCTACCTTTAGATGTCTTCACCGCACCGCCGTTTGGTATATAATCCGGTTTTTGTCGGTATGTAAATGAGTTCTCTCGCAGCAGTGGGGGCAGTCCCCAGCGCTCAGACAGCACTGGTGGCGTCCTCAATACTGCCAGAGAACTCTTCAGCGACGCCTCCATCTTCTTCAGGAACGGGCCTTCATCGCGTCGTCTTCCAGCAGTGGCTTCAAATTTCTAGGCCTCGGGCAGTTGACTGTGCATGCCTTTCAGCCACAAGAAAATGGCCGCTTACAATACTGTGTAAGCGGCCATTTTCTTGTGGCCGGTGGGCACGCGCACTCAGCTTTGCCATAGGCCTAGAGGTTTGAAGCCAACCCTCGGAAGAGGATGCGTGAAGACCCTGTTCCTGAAGAAGATGGAGGTGGCGCTGCAGAGTTCTCTGGCAGCATTGGAGATGCCCCCAGTGCTGTTTGAGCGTTGGGGCCTGCCCCCAGTGCTATGAGAGAATTCATTTACATACCGACGAAAATTATGCGGATTATATACCGATCGGCGGCCCGGAGAAGACATCTAAAGGCAGGAGACGAGTAGCCTTTCTTAAGGCTATCCCTACGTGGTAGTGAGAAAAAATTAAGTTTTAATGATAGGATCCCTTTACGTTTCAAAACCTTTGTCCTTCTGATACTGAGCTCCAAATCCCTCCATATACTTAGAGCTAAATGGTTATATAGGTAGTAACACTTTCTTACAAATGGATGTGATGAAGTTGCCTTAAGTGCCATTTAGGTGATTCATAGCACAGAATAGACACCTGCGTGGGGTGGTTTAGTCCTGGGTTAGGTTTACTGCCATAAATCATATTCATGGTCTGCACCACTAACAGCTTAAAATGTACAAACACTATATTTACAGATTTAGGTTTAACACCTTCAGAATCACACTAGTTTTTGTTCAGATGACTGCACAGATTTGCCAATATATTCATGAAGTATGAAGTATGTGTGTACTGTATGTAGTGACCTCAAAGTTGGGCCAGTAGATCTTGATTCTGGACTACTAGGGTTTATTGTTACGATGGCTATCATGTTTGCCAAAAATTGAGCAACCCCACTAATTTCGGTAGGACTGGCTGACCATCTAATGTATGGACGTGTACCAACGCATTTCTGATAGCAGATATTGGAGGGAACGGTTGCACCTCCTGAGTGCTGACATGCCCAATCTTTGTGTTCTCAACAACATACTTTAGATTGTAATCCCTATATATGACACTGTCTGTCAAGCGATGCAGAATATGTTGGGGCTATACGAGGAAGACAAATACAGTAGATAAGCTTCTGGCTATTCCCATCTCCCTATTGGGAACATATGCATGTCTATAGAGTCCAGTATGTATGTGTATGTAAATGTGAGGGTCAGAAAGGATAGCTGTTGGACTGTATGGCTCGCTTTAAGAAATGGTAAAATTCCTCTTCATACGTTTGTATTTTGAATAATGAAGGCAAAGTAAACCATCCAGCATTGCCTACATAGTCAGCAGTGTAGCCCCAATATCTAGAATCTCTCTATTCCAGTTGCATTTCTAGATTTCCGGCCTTCGTAGCCTCATTGCTTTTCCAGTGTACCGTGCTACATCTTTTTTGTGTTTCCCATTCCACGTGCCTTTTATTGTGCACCCCATACAGGTTAGAGGCGACTGCTGGAATCTGTGTGTTGTTTGCAGCTGTACATGGACGTCTTAAACCAAACCCTATTATGACATGTATATACAGTGTAACAAATGACTTTATAGCATTCAGGCCCCCAATTACTGGCAGTAAAGGACAATTCTACGAGAATTAGACAAATTAGCACCTTGTTCTGAAATGAAGACCTGGGTCTTAGATGTCTTTGGGGCGGCACGCTGCAGCATGCTCCACATCAGCTTTCATGTGGTCTTTTTACTGCCGTCTCTCACTTCAGACATTTCGGAGAACATCTGTCTCCGCAGGCTGACTCAGACACTCTGTTATATAACTTATTACAGTCTCTAAGGAACTAGTTCCAATTAAAATATCCAATGTCTGGTCTTGAAGATGTGCAATTACATTACACTCTAGTGTTTGTTTGCTTTCTTAATATGTAATATGTAGGCCAGTGTCTGCGCTCCGCTGAGGCTACAGCTAGGCAAATATGTAGATCTCCGCCTAGAGGTCGTCTGCATGTAAGCAGAGCACCAAGACTCTTTCCCCTGTAAAGTCGATCTCTCAGATACTTGTGTCTTCCTATTAAATCACATACACAGACCACTGCTATATAATGTTATTTAATGTAGTGGAGGCCTCAAGTCAGTTCTGAAATGCAGTCAATGGCTACTTGAGGCTTCAAGCATGTTTCTGTCATGACACTATTATTGGCCCCCCATGTTTGTTAGAGGGTAAGTCGATCGCAGAGAGTCCTGTTCTCTGATCACTTGGAATCCATGGAGAAAAATGTCAGCCAGTGTTCAATGTCCCTGCAGTGCCACTACTGGGGAAGTGAAACATTAATCCTTGTCTATTGAAATCAGTGGATTGTCTTGCTGAGTGCTTTGATGCTTTGGTGTTGGTCCTTAATGGAGGATCCATTTTGATTAAATGGGTATTTGGGAGCCTAAGCTGCTGGCAGTGTATTCAATGAAGCAAAAGGTGAATCTCAAGCCCCTTCAGTGTCCTATCAGTTTTTGGGGTCCTAATCCTGTCCGTTTTTGTGGCTGTGCTTCAGTGACCCTCATTCATTGAATGTAAAGGGCCACAAAAGTACGGTCGGTGCATAGGCAGCATACGGATGCTATCCATGTACTGTCCATACAATGGTCCTGCCATGCAATCACGGCTAGTGGCCCGCACACGGTAGTGTACAAGTTGCTTTACTAATATAAACCCTTTTACCCATCTTGGAGCTAGGAGCTTTCAATAGTAGTGGCTGGTGACTGAAAATCTTCTAGTTTGGCTTCCCAATGACTCTGGATCACATGGCCAACCCCGCTGAACTCCTCCTGCTTGTCTTTGGAGTAGAGCGGGGTCTGTCATGTGATCCACAAAGCAAGGTCTACTGTCCTCAACTTCAACAGTACACTAAATGGAGCTTACCAGGTTTGGGGCCCTTAGTCTCCAGCAGCATAAGGACATTCTGCTCCTTTAGGTTCCCCAAACCTGGTGACAGATTCCTTTAAGATAGCCAGATGCATAAAACGCAACCATCTATGAGAACCTCCATACTCTCCACCAGTGCCAGATGTGGAGTTCACCTGTTTGTTTGTTTAGTTCTTGGAAACATAAGCTAGCACCAGAGATATCACTGACAACACATACAGTCCTATGAAAAAGTTTGGGCACCCCTATTAATCTTAATCATTTTTTGTTCTAAATATTTTGGTGTTTGCAACAGCCATTTCAGTTTGATATATCTAATAACTGATGGACACAGTAATATTTCAGGATTGAAATGAGGTTTATTGTACTAACAGAAAATGTGCAATATGCATTAAACCAAAATTTGACCGGTGCAAAAGTATGGGCACCCTTATCATTTTATTGATTTGAATTCCCCTAACTACTTTTTACTGACTTACTGAAGCACAAAATTGGTTTTGTAACCTCAGTGAGCTTTGAACTTCATAGCCAGATGTATCCAATCATAAGAAAAGGTATTTAAGGTGGCCAATTGCAAGTTGTTCTCCTATTTGAATCTCCTCTGAAGAGTGGCATCATGGGCTACTCAAAACAACTCTCAAATGATCTGAAAACAAAGATTGTTCAACATAGTTGTTCAGGGGAAGGATACAAAAAGTTGTCTCAGAGATTTAACCTGTCAGTTTCCACTGTGAGGAACATAGTAAGGAAATGGAAGACCACAGGGACAGTTCTTGTTAAGCCCAGAAGTGGCAGGCCAAGAAAAATATCAGAAAGGCAGAGAAGAAGAATGGTGAGAACAGTCAAGGACAATCCACAGACCACCTCCAAAGAGCTGCAGCATCATCTTGCTGCAGATGGTGTCACTGTGCATCGGTCAACTATACAGCGCACTTTGCACAAATAGAAGCTGTATGGGAGAGTGATGAGAAAGAAGCCGTTTCTGCACGTACGCCACAAATAGAGTTGCCTGAGGTATGAAAAAGCACATTTGGACAAGGCAGCTTCATTTTGGAAACAAAAATTGAGTTGTTTGGTTATAAAAAAAGGCGTTATGCATGGCGTCCAAAAAGAAACAGCATTCCAAGAAAAACACATGCTACCCACTGTAAAATTTGGTGGAGGTTCCATCATGCTTTGGGGCTGTGTGGCCAATGCCGGCATCGGGAATCTTGTTAAAGTTGAGAGTCGCATGGATTCCACTCAGTATCAGCAGATTCTTGAGAATAATGTTCAAGAATCAGTGACGAAGTTGAAGTTACGCCGGGGATGGATATTTCAGCAAGACAATGATCCAAAACACCGCTCCAAATCCTCAGGCATTCATGCAGAGGAACAATTACAATGTTCTGGAATGGCCATCCCAGTCCCCAGACCTGAATATCATTGAACATCTGTGGGATGATTTGAAGCGGGCTGTCCATGCTCGGCGACCATCTAACTTAACTGAACTTGTATTGTTTGTCCAAAATACCTTCATCCAGGATCCAGGAACTGATTAAAAGCTACAGGAAGCGACTAGAGGCTGTTATCTTTGCAAAAGGAGGATCTACTAAATATCAATGTCACTTTTCTGTTGAGGTGCCCATACTTTTGCACCGGTCAAATTTTGGTTTAATGCATATTGCACATTTTCTGTTAGTACAATAAACCTCATTTCAATCCTGAAATATTACTGTGTCCATCAGTTATTAGATATATCAAACTGAAATGGCTGTTGCAAATACCAAAATATTTAGAACTAAAAATGATTAAGATTAATAGGGGTGCCCAAACTTTTTCATAGGACTGTATAAGCTTGGCCTTGCATGTGTATGGCAGGTATACAAGTATATGCTTTTAGCTGACAGCTACCTAATATATATGGCCGGCCTTAAGAACATTTTCCCCTCCACCTTGTGCCGTATCGCCATCTGGGACTCTCATAAAGAACTATAACATGTATAGTGACAAACGCTATAGTTACCAAAATACAAAGAAAGTTGATTTAATAAAATGTCTGGATTTAGCAGCCATTCCAGTGGTTTATTTATGGACTATGTACTTTTTCGGTGGGGCTCAGTTTATGCCATGTATACGTCTTCCTGTATGGCAGAGCAGGATGTATTGATATAATGTCTCCTTTATGGAGGGGTGTAAAACAATAGAGAACAGAGGGAAGCAGAACAACTTGGCATGATTCACTATTTCATTTTGTCTATTTCCGGAGACTCAAGTCAACTTGAAAAGTAAAGCCCAGGAAGTTTGCTCATAGAGGATTACTCTACCAATAAGGTTAACTAAACATGCTGGGTATTAAATATACACGTCTCTGGCTATTATTTTATGACCGTATACATCTCCGCTGTACTGTGTGCTCACTACGAGATTTCCCAGTGTCCGATGGGGGTTAGATGGGATTGTGTTGTAATCTATGCCATAGAGGGATGTAAAAAAAATTAGTTATGAATCATTTATTATTAACCATTTATCATCTGTCACATAATTGGGACTCTTTGGATACGGATATGTAGTATAGGATAGCAGCTCATGGTTTGGAGGTAGTTAGTGTATTCTGCTACTCCCTTTCCTGGCCCTTATAAAGTCTTTAGTTTCAGGGGAAATTGCTGTAAAGTACCATGGATATAAGTATGGGCATAACTAACAGGGTAATCGGCATAGTGGCATATGTTGTATTTACTATCTGCAGTTATTATGGACTATGGATATAGAAAATGACATGCCTCCATATTCTGTGTTTGTCTGTGGTGCCCCATAGCTGCCACTGTTGTCTGCATTATTCCTATTCCCATCACTGCATGTTCGTGTACTGGAGCATCGTGTGTATATACGTAATACCTAAGTTGTATCATTATTTGTTTTTTTTATCTATTTGGTGATGCCACGGTACACATGTTGACTTTTTGTGTGTGGTATTCCTGTGCTATGATGTCATGCTGTACGTTATCTCTCTACTGTGACATCACTGTTTTACATAGTTCTTGAACTGTGACATCACCGTGCACATTATCCCTGGGTTCTCACTTTACTGTCCTTGTTATTTTACTTTTATAACATTACTATGTGTATTATCCCTATGTTTTATCAGCAGTGTGACCATTATTCTTGTGCTGTGTACATTGTCCTTACTCTGTGACATCACTGTGTGTATTATTTTTGTACTGTGACATCACTGTGTGCATTATTCTTGTACTGTGACATCACTGTGTGCATTATTCCTGTACTGTAACATCACTTTGTGCATTGATTCTATATTGTGACATCACTGTGTGCATTATCACTGTGCACATTGTCTCTGTATTCTCACCTTACTATGTGCATTATCCCTATACTGTGACATCACTGTGTGCAATATTTCTGTATTCTGACATCACTGTGTGCAATATTTCTGTATTCTGACATCACTATGTGCATTATCCCTATACTATGACATTGCTGTGTGCATTATCCCTGTATTCAGACATCACTGTATGCATTCATTCTTTACTGTGACATCACTGTGCTCATCATCCCTGTACAATGACATTACTATATGCAATAACTCTACTGTGACACTGCCATTTGCTTAGGCCCAGTTCACATCTGCGTTCGGTATTCCTTTCAGGGAGCCCGCTAAGAGACCCCCCAAACAGAATACTGAATGCATTAAAAAGCAGTGAGCAATGAAAACACACAGACTCCATAGACTGTAATGGGGTCCGTGTGTTTTTCGTGCGGTGTCTGAATGAGTCACGTGGAGACAAAAGTACTGCTCAAAGGCGTTTGTTTTCATTGCTCACCACTTATTAATGCGTTCGTTATTCCATTTGAGGGGGCCCCAAGCGAACTCCGAACGGAATACCGAACAAAGATGTGAAACAGGCCTCAGTTCTGAAGACTATTTCATATTTTGGAGCTCTTGTTGCATAGACATGTAGATTGTGCAATGTTATAAGTCAGAGGGGCGCGGTGCTCTCTGCTTCATTGTAGCTACCCCTAGTGTCCCAGCTCATGTTGTATTCTGACATGTCTCAATAAAGTGAAGTCTTAAGTATAAATATCATAATTAATATCCCTAACCTTCGCATGTATAATTTCTGTAGCAATGTCAGGTGTACTTTAATGTATTTTTTTTATTCTACTGGCAAAGTACTTATCTTCCAAAGGACAAAGGGGGCCAACATGCTGAGAAATGGATTATCCTCCTCTCTTCACTACACTGGTCTTTTGACCTGCACAAATGGAAAAAGCAGAATGAAATGAGATGAATTGTTAGGGCGACAGGTTCGGTTATAATATACCTCATCCATCATAACAAAGCCAATGTAATAGGAGAGAAAGCTTCTACATATTACTGCAGCACTTGGTGTCCCCTCTGAGGGACAGTCACGCTCTTCTACAGGTATTTATGACTCTCTGTCTGTACTTTTTGCAGACTATTAATGAGGTCATAGAAAAAGATGCAGCAGAGGGAGAGAAAGTAGTTGTTATAGGGTAACATGGTGGCTCAGTGGTTAGCACTGCAGTCTTGCAGCTCTGGAGTCCTGGGTTCGAATCCCACCAGAAATAACATCTGCAAGGAGTTTGTATGTTCTCCCCGTGTTTGCATGGATTTCCTTCCTTACTACAAATATCCCTATATGGGGCTCACAATCTACATTTTAAGAAAAGAAACTCATTGGAATAATTTCTGGCAAGTACATTTAAGAGCATATTCAGACGAATGTGTGCCATGTACTTGGACTGTTTTTACTGCTAAGTGTACACTTGTGGGTAACCCATTTTCACGGATCCTTCATAGGCTTGAGTCTAGTGAAGGATCTGTCAAATTGGCCCCGGGAAATGGCATATTCTTTTTTTTTTTCATGGATAGGTCACACAGGCCATTAAACAGTGATGCGTGAATTGATCCATTGATATCTACAGTATATACCTGCGTGCTGGCCATTAATACAACACTTGTCATGTCATGTGAATGGACACCAAAGATGATATTTTGCTTTAATTCCCCCTGACTTATTCGTGAAATAGAGTCCTCCGTTGGCCCTTCATTCGCAAAAGGCTCGAGACCTCAGCAAAGCTGGCCATACACATTACATTAGGTTCACATGAGCATTCCAGTCTCCATACGAGACTCCGTTCCACATTCCACTTAAAATCGGCAGAGAGAAAAGTTCTGCAACGAGGACTCTTCTTTTAGCTGATTTCAGTATAAAATCAGCAGAAACTGGAAGGCACCATTATAGTCTTGCGGGGGGGAGGGGGGGGGGGTGTCCTGTGGATTTCCATATGTAACCGCTTTATAAGTGGATAGGGTTTCTGTCTTTTGGGTCCCCATCTGGACCCAAAAGGTAGAAACCTGAATTTAGTGTGAACCTAGTGTTAGATACCTGTTAATCCATCCCAACTGTGTGCAGGTGTTGTACATGGGAAGGAGGGAGATCACTGCCACCAGACACCTTTAAAGAAATTTGCGACATAAGTCCAGTTTCACATGGATGGATTTGATCCAAGAGATACGGACCAGATGTCAGTGTATTTGCTGGACCGAACCCTTAGCCTGGACCCAGACTCCCCGCATCTATGATGTCTGGAGTTCCTGCTTCCCCGTGGCTCTACTGTCCCCTATTGAAAACATGATTACAGTAGGAGACAGTCCAGCATGGGGTAGAGTATAAAAGTGAAGTAAAATCTCAGTATAGAAGAGTTAGACTTAAAGGGATTCAATCATTAAAATGCAATTTTTTTGTCCCTAACACGTAGGAATAGCCTTAAGAAAGGCTAATCTTTTCCTACCTTTAGATGTTTTCTCTGCGCCGCCGTTCGGTAGAAATCCTGGTTTTCTTCTGTATGCAAATGAGTTCTCTTGCAGCACTGGGGGCATCCCCAATGATGTGAGAGAAATCTCCAGCAACGCCTCTATTTTGGCCTGGAACCACCTCTCTCTGCATCTTCCAGCGCTAGCTTCAAACTGCTAGGTCTGGCCTTGGGCAGAGCCGACTGCGCATTCCCGCGGCCATTTTCTTGTGGCCGCCTATGCCAGCTTACTGTGTAAGCAGCCACAAGAAAATGGCCGCTTACACCAGTTTACTGTGTAAGCGACCACAGGAAAATTTCTGCGGACATGTGCAGTCGGCTCTGCCAGAGTCGGGAGTGCCTCGTGAATCCGCCTGAAGAATGAGCATGTCTCTTCTTTTTTCCGGGATCCGTCTTTTTGAAGAACTGACTGGCTCCCATTGTTTTTGGTCAGGATTTTGAGGCGAAGTCGGCCTCAAAATCCTGACCAAAAATCTATGTGTCAACTCAGCTTTACACCACATGCAGCAAACTGCAGCTAAAAAAACACAGAATCCGAAAGTAGAGGCGGAAGACTACTTCAAATTCCTCTCCACTTTTCGACATGTGAATGAGCTCTTAAAGGGAAAAACCCACAGGTCCTTATGGGCTGGAGGTTTAATGTCTCAAATAGCCCTGCTGTAGCGCCTTCTGTGACTGCATTAAATATAAAAAACCTTTACCTACCGAGAGGCTGTACTCCGGATGCCTGCGCAGATCTTCATAGTGTACACTTTGCCTTTCGTGCGTATGCGCTGGACCTTGGCAGATGTGCAGTGAAGCCAGGGAGTACGTCGCAGGCTTCACTGAACAATTGCCCAGGTACCGGGAGCACCAGAGATGAGTCCGCTGAGACTTCCCAGACTCCTCTCTAGGCAAGTATAAAGGTTTGGGGTTTTTTAATGCAATTATGGACAGTATTACATCAAGGGCTGCTTAGGACACTAAGCCACTGGTCCATATCAACCCAACAGGTTCCCTCTAATGTCAATTACCTTTTCGCGGCCTGGTTTGTAGGACAGTGCTGAAAAAAAATCATCAGACTGTTAACAAGTTTGAGCCTGCATTATGATGGATGTTCCCCTAGGACCTATGAGTAAAATGTAGATCATTTTCAAGGTAGCCGTGGAAATATGCTGGTATTTTTAGCTACTATAAATTATTAAAGAATGTGTCACACAAAGCAAAAAAAAAGAACTAGAGTCGTAACCTTATAAGTGAATTTATAGCTGAGTGTATGAAGCAGAGTAATCCAGTATATACAAACAGTTGCTCTCTATACATGACGTCTTACGGTCTTCACAAGGGTCAGAGTAGAGTACAAGCCTCCGGATGGCATGTGGCCTCGTACACCGCGCATTATTCACAGATTAAAGGCTAAAACAGATTTAAATTCCGCATTATTTAGTCACCGGGTTGATGAAAACACTGGCGGCTCAGGCAGACCGATGATGTCACTACTAGTGTTTAGACTATCACACTGTCACTGGACGTCCTGCATGTGACTTGGTGACACAACAGTAGGCATAGGAAGACTGGACAAGAAACTGATGACATCATCGGGAGTACCTAGACCTGACTGGATGCTTCTGCATATCGTGTATATATTTCACACCTATTAAAGCATTTTATTAAAAAGGTTGTTGGTTGTCAACATGCTATATGGCTGCTGTGTTATCGTATCTCGTACATGGAATGTTATAGATAACCACATTGCACATGTCCGTGTTTATAGACCTTACTAAGGCCCATAAAATCTTTTAGCAGACAGGTACTCTTACAGGTTATAGCTAGAGATGGGCAAACCCATTAATTCTGAGCCGGATAAACTAAAATGGCCGCCGCAACATGCATTGCAGTAAATGTGTGGCCATGTGACCACAAAGCCTGTGATTGTGAACCTGTGCACGACATCACCAAATAGATAGAGAGAAAGAGAACGCCACGTGCCTTTTTTTTTTTTTTTTTAATGGACACTATCAGTGTCCACTGGACATCCAATGATAGTGTGAGCGCCCCCATAGGGCTCGTTCACACGGGGCAAGAGGGGGTGGACTCTGCCGCCGAATCCACCCCCTCACAATAGAGGTCTATGTAGACTGCTAGCTTCCTTTTTTCCGTGAGCTCACATAAAAAAGAAGCGAGTTTCCCTTTCTTCCGGCGGATTCTGCAGCTGAATCAGCCCCGTCGTCCGCTTCGTGACAGCATCCTCCGGACTAGGCCCATCCATTTGGGCCTACTCCGGAGTGGGAAGCCGCGACTATCGGAAGCCGTGACCGTCGCGGCATTTTGGTCCTATTCTGACGCAGCTTCCCGCATCAGAATCAGGACCAAAATATGGTGTCCCATGCCCCGTGTGAACTAGCCCTTACTCATCTAGTTTTGTGTTTCTTATATTACACATGTAAACCTCTTTATAAATGGAATTAATAGTGCTATGTAAATCATAATCATAACAATCTCAGTTTGCAGAGAAGGCAAATGCTTGTTGTTTTCCTCATTCTCGGCTCTATATATCTGGCTGCAATATTCTTCTGTGTTCCTTTAAAGATGAGAGATGTACAGACATCTTTATTCTGGGTTAACTCCCTTGGTAAAAATAGCACAGCCTCACCTAAAGCCAAAAGAAAGCGAACTGGGTGGGTGATGAGCAGAGCGGCAGCGGGCCAGCGGCGGGAGAGGTTCCACAACAAGCTGAGATGAATGGCTCTTCCTATGAATTTCCCCTCTTGCTGAGACCTTTCCTGGCACGTGCTGCTCAGCAGTAATATTTCCACAATAGGTGCTAACAGTTATCAATTGGAGGCTATTTATTTTTCCGACCTCTAAATTGTTGGATGCGGCCAAATCGCAACAGAATTCTCCTATCATTTTCCAAGTAATGTGCAATGAAAAATCCTCCTTACTGGAAACATATTGTATGTATCTTCATAGGTGACCTAACATGTATCCCAGCCAAAGTGAATGGCCAACTCCTTCCTGTATACCAGTTCTGTGCTAATAAATTTCTATCTGACTTGTGGCTACAAGCACGTAACATGTCACAGGAGGGAGTATACAGCAGGGTCAGGAGCTGAGGCTGCGCCATACATAGTGGGTGTCAGTGGTATGTTACGGCTGACAACCTGAAGCCACAACCATTCAGGACTGGTGGAGACTGGAGGTAGTGGCTTAGTGGTGGCTACAAATGATTGAAATGTGTTAAGTACTGAATATCGCCCATTCTATGTATTATAGTGGAGCCCAACGTTAACTCCTGATGTGCGCACTAACACACTACTATCTCTGTACTGTGACATCACTGTGCGTATTATCCCTCTACTGTGACATCACTGTGTGTATTATCTCTGTACTGTGACATCACTGTGTGTATTATCCCTGTACTGTGACATCACTGTGTGTATTATCTCTGTACTGTGACACCACTGTGTGTATTATCTTTGTACTGTGACATCACTGTGTGTATTATCTCTGTACTGTGACACCACTGTGTGTATTATCTTTGTACTGTGACATCACTGTGTGTATTATCTCTGTACTGTGACATCACTGTGTATTATCCCTGTACTGTGACATCACCGTGTGTATTATCCCTGTACTGTGACATCACCGTGTGTATTATCCCTGTACTGTGACATCACTGTGTGTATTATCCCTGTACTGTGACATCCCTGTGTGTATTATCCCTGTACTGTAACATCACTGTGTGTATTATCCCTGTACTGTGACATCACTGTGTATATTATCACTGTGTGTATTATCCCTGTACTGTGACATCACTGTGTGTATTATCACTGTGTGTATTATCCCTGCACTGTAACATCACTATGTGTATTATCCCTGTACTGTGACATCACTGTGTGTATTATCCCTGTACTGTGACATCACTGTGTGTATTATCCCTGTACTGTGACATCACTGTGTGTATTATCCTGTACTGTGACATCACTGTGTGTATTATCCCTGTACTGTGACATCACTGTGTGTATTATCCCTGTACTGTGACATCACTGTGTGTATTATCCCTGTACTGTGACATCACTGTGTATATTATCACTGTGTGTATTATCCCTGTACTGTGACATCACTGTGTATATTATCACTGTGTGTATTATCCCTGTACTGTGACATCACTGTGTGTATTATCACTGTGTGTATTATCCCTGTACTGTGACATCACTGTGTATAATATTCCTGTACTGAGGCAGGAAATAGTGTATATTGTTTTTCTATTCTTACCCCACATTGTGCATTATTCCTGACTGGTCATAAACTTTTCATTTTTCTGATTTCTCTGCTCCAGGCTCACATGGTAGGAAAGGCCCCATTGCACGTTTTGCTGTTAGGCCCCATGGTTACTTATTACTGTCCTGGGAATGATACTGTAGCATGTGCATGAGGCTATATAATATATGCTTTTGCATTTTCTTTCTTGAAGGTTTTGTAAAGAAAAATGATAGTGGGCGTGAGGGTGATTAATTGTGTAAACTGGGTCCACGGCTATCCCAAAAATGATCTAACTCTCAAACTGGCCTAGAGGACTAAATTAACACATCTATCTCCCTATATTATAAAAATGAATTTCTGTCTGTCTGTCTGTCTGTCTGTGCTCTAATGCGAACCAAACGACTGGACCGATCTTCACCAAATTTGGTACAGAGATACTTCAGATATCCGGGAAGGTTTAAGACGAGACTCCAACTCGCTAGGACGTAGCGTTGCTGAGATACAGCATTCCAAACACAGTGCCCCCCCCTTAGCCAATACAAACCTACAAGACTTTCACTCATATTTCAACTGCAATACACACGGTCACTCCACATGCACAATACAACACTGATATCCAAACTGAGATACACGCATCAGAGGATTAGATACACAGATCAGCACACAGTATCACACGCCACAGGATTAGATACACGAGTCTGCACACAGTCCCACAAACCAGAGGATTAAATACGCACTTCTGCACACAGTTACACACACTGAAGGATTTGATACAGGCGTCTACACACAGGCCCACACTCTAGAGGATTAGATACGCGCGTTTACACACAGTTCCACACTCTAGAGGATTAGATACGTGCGTCTGCACACATTTGTACACGCCATAGGATTAGATACACGCGTCTGCACAGAGTACCACATGCCGTAGGATTAGATACACGCGTCTACACACAGTTCCACACTCCAGAGGATTAGATACGCACGTCTGCACACAGTACCACACGGGGGAGGATTAGATACGCGCGTCTACACACAGTACCACATGCCATAGGATTAGATACGCGCGTCTGCACACAGTAACACATGCCAGGGGATTGGATACGCGCGTCTACACACAGTTCCACACGCCGTAGGATTAGATACACGCCTCTTCACACAATACCACACAGGGGAGGATTAGATACACGTGTCTTCACATAGTTGTACACGCCATAGCATTAGATACACGCGTCTGCACACAGTACCACATGCCGTAGAATTAGATACACGAGTCTGCACACAGTCCCACACACCAGAGGATTAAATATGCACTTCTGCACACAGTTCCACACACTGAAGGATTTGATACGTGCGTCTGCACACGGTTCCACATGCCTTAGGATTAGATACACGCGTCTACACACAGTTCCACACTCCAGAGGATTAGATACGCGTGTCTGCACACAGTTGTACACGCCATAGGATTAGATACACGTGTCTGCACACAGTACCACATGCAGTAGGATTAGATACGCGCGTCTACACATAGTTCCACACGCCGAAGGATTAGATACGTGCCTCTTCACACAATACCACACAGGGGAGGATTAGATACACGTGTCTTCACACAGTTGTACACGCCATTGGATTAGATACACACGTCTGCACACAGTACCACATGCTGTAGGATTAGATACGCGCGTCTACACACAGTACCACATTCCATAGGATTAGATACGCGTGTCTGCACACAGTACCACATGCCGTAGAATTAGATACGTGCATCTACACACAGTTCCACACGCCGTAGGATTAGGTACGCGCCTCTTCACACAATACCACACAGGGGAGGATTAAATACGTGCGTCTGCACACAGTACCACACGCCAGAGTATTAGATAAGCGCGTCTGCACACAGTACCAAATTCCATAGGATTACATACGCGCGTCTGCACACAGTACCACATGTCGTAGGATTAGATATCCACGTCTACACACAGTTCCACATGCCGTAGGATAAGATACTCGCCTCTTCACACAATACCACACAGGGGAGGATTAGATACGTGCATCTGCACACAGTACCACATGACCGAGTGTTAGATGTGCGTGTCTGCACACAGTTACACACGCTGAAGGATTAGATACGTTTGTCTGCTCTGAGTATCACACGGGGGAGGATTAGATACGCACATCTGCACACAGTTCAAAATGCTGGAGGATTAGATACGCATGTCTTCACATAGTACCACCGCCAGAGGATTAGATACACGTTTCTACACACAGTATCACACGGGGAAGGATTAGATGTGCGCATCTGCACACGGTACCACATGCCAGAGGATTGGATATGCACATCTGCACACAGTTCCATACGCCGGAGGATTAGAAACGCACGTCTGCACACTGTACCACATGCCATACTATTAGATATGTGCATCTGCACACAGTTTCACACGCTGGAGGATTAGATACGCGCGTCTGCACACAGTACCATACGCCGGGGGATTGGATAAGCAGGTCTGCACACAATACCACATGCCAGAGGATTGGATAAGCAGGTCTGCACACACTACCACATGCTGTAGGATTAGATACCTGCATCTGCTTACAGATCCACACGCCAGAGGAATAAATACACGCATCTTCACACAGTTGAACATGCCATAGGATTAGATACACACGTCTGCATACAGTACCACATGCTGTAGGATTAGATACGCGCGTCTACACACAGTTCCACATGCCGTAGGATTAGATACGTGCCTCTTAACACAATACCACACAGGGGAGGATTAGATACGTGCATCTGAACACAGTACCACACTTTGGAGGATTAGATACAGGCCTCTGCACACATTACCACATGCCAGAGAAGTAGATACGTGTCTCAGAACACAGTTCCACATGGGAGGATTAGATACACACAGTACCACATGCTGGGGGATTGGATACATGCGTCTACACACAGTTCCACACACTGTAGGATTAGATACACGCATCTGCACACAATACCACATGCCAGAGTATTAGATACACGCATCTGCACACAGTACCACACGCCAGAGTCATTAGATACATGCATCTGAACACAGTTTCACTTACTGGAGGATTAGATATGCGCCTCTTCACACAATACCACACGGGGAGGATTAGATACACGCATCTGCACACAGTACCACACGCCGGAGGATTAGATATGTGTATCTGCACAAAGTACCACACTAACAAGGATTGGATACTTGCATCTAAACACAGTATTACACGGGGAAGGATTAGATACAGCTTTACTCCAGATATCCATAACAACTAATGACAGGTTTTTCACTGATGTCCAAAATGAGATACACATAATCACATGACGCTTATGGACATACACACAAACCACATACAAAATACATCAGTGCAAAACAGGACAATTCTTATGGGGCCACTACACAAACATAAAATGTAATATACCCGTGCGAAGCCGGGTCCTCCCTCTAGTTATATAATATTTTCTATGTGCATATACTGACAAATGCGCTATGCACACAATAGTACACTTTTCATGGCTTGAGTGAATATTAATAGGTCTGCTATAACATGATGAGATATAGATGACTTCTGTCTATAAGTATATGTAGTATTGATGCTTATGTAGCTCCGCGGCGCATGTTTATAGGACCAGCCATGTCCTCCAGGCATTATTTCATTTCCCATTTGTCCAAGCGGAATGACGATTTGTGAATGCGAGTCCACCCTAATATAACACAATCTTTCCTACAGCTCCCTATAATCACATAGGATTTCCATATTGGATGGGATAACTATATGACATCCATCATACACAGTGTAAGACCCTGAAGTAGTTAATTGTCCTCTGCATTCACTTGGTCACATCATATCAGGGACTTTCTATGAGCAGATATTAGATTACAGTAATACGTGAGATATCATAGTTACCCATTGGTCCAAAAACAAGGCTCTGACACTGGAATCCAGACCAAAAAAGGTTAAGCAGCCCAGATGTCCATGAACTTACACATGACATGTAGCCTTCAGTGACCAGACTGAGTAATACATCCTGACAGCTCGCTCTGTTTACTGCAATAAAGCAATTATAGCCAGGCGACTCCTCCCCCGCTCACTACTGCTGGTGAGATTGCCTTGCCAGAGCTGTCACATTGCATCCAGCATGGGATCCTGACATCCAATTTTTTTTTTTTGGTCAGGCTGTTAATTAGAACAAGAGTGAACACGTATAGATTCCAGATGTAGAGGCGAATATAGAAAAAACATGGCTTCTTAGCCTGACATGTTAATGGCGTTACTGTCAGTTTTTATTATGCCGGTCAGTCACAAGTGCCGACCTCTGTATTACGTTATAGTACTGGCATGAATCTTACATAGGGTGAGCAGTAAAAATCATAGAAGATTCATGTCAAGTGATGTTTGTACACGGGTCTACATAATACATGCCACTTAGGCTGAGGCCCCAGGTTGCCAAAAAGCTGTGTTTTTTTGGGTTTTTTTTTAACAGAAGGAGTCTGACTGTCAGGATCCTTAAAGATCTTAAAGGGGCTCTATCAGCAAATGATGCTGTATGAGCCCCACATATGCGTGAATAGCCTTTAAAAAGGCTATTCAGGCACCGCTAATCTTATTTTAACCCCCCCCCCCATTTTAAAATAAACATATATGCAAATTATACTTATTGTGCACAGTGGGTGGTTATGCACGGTCCGACGTCATTTTCTGGCACGCCTTCCTCTTCTTTCTTCTTTTGGCGACGCACTCCAGTCCTGGCTCTTCCCCGGCTTTATGGTCCTCTTCTTTCGGCGGGATTGGTTCAGATCCGGCGCATGCGCAGTATCGCTTGCCTCATGGACGCGAGCGTACTGCCATTGAGAAAGTGCAGTGCTCCGGCATCCAGGTGCGCACTCCGCTCCGGATTAGGCCCAAATGAATGAGCATGTAGCCTTAGGCGTTTTTTTTCCGCCGCAAACCTGTATTTGAACCTTTTAGGCTAAGGCCCCACACTAAGGAAATACAGCTTTTTTCGCATTTTTTTGAGCCAAGACCAAGAATGGCTACAAAAGAAATGGGGAATATATAGGAAACTCTTACACTTCTCCCTTTTGCTCAATCCACTCCTGGCATTGGCTCAAAAAAACGCAGCAAAAAAAGCTGCGTTTCCGCAGCCTTAAACCGATTTTGAGTGGGTATTTTTTTCACAGAGGTTTGCAGGAGAACACACATTCCCTCTGGAAATTCTGCAGCCAGCATGTTCATACAGTGAGGCCTCAGCCTAAGGCTACATTCAGATGACCCAAGTGCAAAATGGCTATGAAAAATGTCAATTTTTCACGTCCGTCTTGCGCCCCAGGGGCACCTGTTTTCACAGATCCTCCATACATTTGAGTGTAGGACATGACCTATATTTTGAGAGTCCATTACAACAGTCATGTGAATAGCCTCGATTTATACTGCATTCAATGCTGTTGTGTGACAAAACGGACATCACACGATCAGTTTTCACTTTCATGTGAATGTCGCCTTACTGTGGTTGTCTGGTTTATAAGCCTTATTTTCATTGACCTAATAGGGAACTCCTTTTTTAGGACCTTCATCTGTTCGCTAGAGTGAAAAGCAGTGACAAAGGGTGTCTTAAGTATTTTTTGTCAGTCACACATAGGAATAGCCTTAAGAAAGGCTATTCTTCTCCTACCTTTAGACGTCTTCTCCGTGCCGCCGTTCCGTAGAAATCCCGTTTTTTGTCGGTATGCAAATAAGTTCTCTCACAGCACTGGGGGTGGGCCCCAGTGCTCAAACAGCACTGGGGGCGTCCCCAATGCTGCGAGAGAACTCTCCAGAGATGCCTCCATCTTCTTCAGGAACAGGCTCAAGAAAAATGGCTGCTTACACAGTAAGTAAGCAGCTATTTTCTTGTGGCCTGTGGGCATGTGCAGTTGGCTCTGCCTGAGGTCTAGAAGTTTGATCCCAGCACCGGAAGAAGACGCGTGAAGAGGCCATTCCTGAAGAAGATGGAGGCGTCACTGGAGAGTTCTCTCGCAGCATTGGGGATGCCCCCAGTGCTGCGAGAGAACTCATTTGCATACCGACGAAAACCCAGATTTCTACTGAACAGCAGAGCGGAGAAGACCTCTAAAGGTAGGAGAAGAATAGCCTTTCTTAAGGCTATTCCTACATGTGATTGACAAAAAAATTGATTTTAATGGTAGAATCCCTTTAATAATCATTATGCAATTCTATATTTTGCCTATAGTGGCGCTGGCAGGTTCTGACACAGATTACAGATGATTGTCAGGGGTCTCAGAATGATAGCAGACAGGGATTGTTCAAGCATAAAGGGATTATAAAATTGGAGGAACCCTTTAAGTACAATGATTAGTTATTTGTACATAGTGATGTCATTTCTTTTGTAATAACATCGGTTAACGTACCCATGTCTAATGTTCTGGGGTCTGTGACTGGAAGGAACAGCCAAGACAAAATCAATTTATACACAGAGACATAGAAATATATATTTCCAGTAAGAGCAGCGGCCTCTTTTAGGTTAGTCACTGGCATGTCAAAGATAGTTCTCAACTACATGACTGTATCTCCATATCAGGTCACGTGTCTTGTGTCACTTTATGGCCAATTACGGTGGCGGGCATTGAAGAATCTAGTGAGCACTTATAGGGGCGAGACGACAGATGGAATAAAATCCTTTAATTTCCATTTACAAGAAATAGATTTTCACACCACGAGCCGTCAGTGGGTGAAGTCATTTTCCTGACACTTCTGCCTGGAAGTTCTTGTGGTTTTCTATCTGGGGTCATGATGTGACTGGCTGTCAGCTGGATCAGCTCAGTGCACCGTACAAAGTCAACATTTAATCTGACTTGTGAGCGTCAGCCTTCTAACATGTCCCAGTGGCTGAGCGTGTCTGCTAAGTGATCAGAGGGATGATTTCCAATCCCACATGTGTTTCCCTGCAATCCTTCATCCTGTCCTTATCCCTTCGGGTCAGCATCATGGGTGGTTAGTACAGCAAATGCTAGTGAGGACTGCGTACTGTAATACAGTAGCAAACACAGATGTATTGTGTAATATACAGCAGAGTACCAGAATTATTACTATGCAGTATTTACAGGACATGGCTGTATTCAGATATGCAGACACCTATACATTCACAGCGACTGCAGCACCACACCACGAGCCATCAGTGGGGGGGGGGGGGGGGCGAATCCCCTTTCTGGATATAGGTGTAGGTCTCAGAAGTGGATCTGGCATCTATCCTATATAAATGCTATGTCTAAGATGAGAATAACCCTTTCAATTATTTAAAGGGATTGTCCAGAGAGTTTATGCTTTATGTATTACTTACTCTGATGGTTTTACATGTTGAACTTAGGGTGGTTCCAACACCATCATCCGTCCCCAGGTCCCTATGCCGCCTTCGTCCTTGGTACAATGGGTAAAAACCTCCGGAGAAAGTCTCTGGACAACCCCTTTAACACAAATAACATCTTCAAGTTAGTCATTACAAGTCCACTTCCCAAGACCCCCACTAAACATCCAACTTTGTCATGAGGGTGGCCACTGCTGGAGAAATGCAGTATTACATGGTATCTATTCAGATGAACAATTATCCATATAATACAAGCAGAGGCATAACTTGAAGCGACAAGGCCCCCAACTGCTATGTGCCATTACTAATACCCCAAGTGCCAACATTTAGATGTTACCTCCTGGGAGAACTGGTATGTGAAACACACAGTAAAAACTTCCACATGTCCATGCCCCTTTTGCTAAAGTCCCACTCCCTTTTGTGGCCTGTTTTGCCCCCTTTTTGTGATGTGGGAACACATTGGCTGGTCAGACTTGGGGGGGGGGGTCAACCCTTTTTGTGGGAACTTCACAGACGTTTCAGTAGAGTTGGCAAGTATGAATAATATTGGTGTCTTCTTATGTGGCAGAGAGGCCTCTTGGGCACAAGGACCTGTATACAAGTGTTGTCTGTGCCCCCTATAGCGATGCTGCTAAGTACATATGGATGGCTCAAGACCAGAGTGACAGTATCTTTCTATTACTGGCTGTCCTCCCTGGGACCTAGGGCATGAGCCAAACCTATGGTATTCATATGACCTTACAGAGCATGTAGATGGGGAGGGGATACCTAGGCACTGAACCATATATATATAGTGAGAAGCCGCTTACCTACTTACAGGTATACACATAGACATACACCCAGCTAGTATAAATACAGCAAGTTCACACTCGCATCACAGCTTCCAGAATTTTTTATATAAATCAATATTTTAGATTAGAAACATATCTAAAATCCATAAAATTCACAGTTCATTAAGAGTGGAAATAAAAAGTGAAGACTCTAATATTTACGTTGAAGCTGAATATGATATATTGTATTTCCCTTGACCCTACATTTCTCATTTTTGCATTTTGGGGATTTGTTTTGTGTTTTCTTTTACTTGAGTAATAAAGTATCCATAGACCCTTGTACATCATCTGACGGTGTCTTTATAGAAAATGTGCAAATACTTAAGTCTGAGCATGACTTGTAGCCCAGAGCTGCATCCAGTTTTCTACTGGTTGTTACTGGTATCAGCAGACATTCTATCAATACTTTAACCAGGTAGCTGAGTTCCTAAAATGCTGAAGGGTGAATCATCGCTCTCATCATAAAACCAGCAATACAGATGTGGTACGTCGGACCTGAATGTAATGCTCTTTCCCCCATGAAAATTCATTTCTCAACTGCTGAGATATTCATCTATTTTACAATATGCAAAAGGAAGTCTGCAGCACCGAGGGCGGCTCCGTTGCTCCAGACCACTAAATTTTCCACTCTTAGGCTGCATTCACACTGAGTAACGCTGGCGTTTTTTGTGCTTTTTTTTGCACATAGCGCCGCGTTAACGCCGCGTAGCGCCGCGTATACGCCGCGTTATTTTGCAGTGGCATTGACCGGCGTTAACGCGGCGGCTAAGGCCCCTTGGGCCGGAAATGCCGTGCTAAAGCGCTGCGGGAACAACCGCGGCGTGAACGCATCATGGTTCTTCCCACAGCGCTTTGAACAGAAAGTTCCCAGAGTTTTCCTCCGCTGACTTTCTGTTACAATTATATCTATGGGAAAGCCGCCGGCGTTTCCGTAGATATAATCGACAGGCTGCGATTTCTGTGATTTTTTCCGCAAAGTGGGCATGGGATTCACATGAATCCCATCCACTTTGCAAATACTGTAAAACGCCGCGATTTTTCCTACGGTGTTTCCGCCCACAGCCTTATAATATTCACCATTTCCTTCTTTGACTGACTGGACCCAGGGGCTAGGCTGAAATTTCGCCTGGTCCTGTGTCTTGTGTTCACGCTGGCGTATTAGAGCTTTGTGGGGCAACAGAACCGCCCTCGTTGCTCCAAATGGCTCATTTGTATATTGAGAGATAAATAAATATTTTCCTCTTGCTCAATAGTCTTCCCAGCAACACTGATGTAGTCGGTGCCTGTGGATAGTTCATCAAGATCCATTATTAATGCGTCTTTATCTTTTCAATGAAAATGTATGTATAAAAAAAAATATTCTAGTAAAATCTGAATAAAGTCGCCCTCTCTTTAGATAAGGGTTATAAGTAGAGATGAGCGAACACTAAAATGTTCGAGGTTCGAAATTCGATTCGAACAGCCGCTCAATGTTCGTGTGTTCGAACGGGTTTCGAACCCCATTATAGTCTATGGGGAACAGATACTCGTTAAGGGGGAAACCCAAATCCGTGTCTGGAGGGTCACCAAGTCCACTATGACACCCCAGGAAATGATGCCAACACCTCTGGAATGACACTGGGACAGCAGGGGAAGCATGTCTGGGGGCATCTAACACACCAAAGACCCTCTATTACCCCAACATCACAGCCTAACAACTACACACTTTACACACTCAATACCACCTCTCTGACAGTAGGAAAACACCTTGAAACATGTGTATTTGGCACTTGCAGTGAGGAGAGCTTGTCACCAGCAGTGAATTTGGCCCTTGTAGTAAGTTGAGGTTGGCACCAACATTTGTTTTGAAAATCAGGGTGGATTGAGCCTCTAACCAGCAGAGTTTGGGCAAATTCATGGTGGAGGGAGCCTCTAAACACCCCAGTTTGGGCAAATTCATGGTGGAGGGAGCCTCTAAAAACCCCAGTTTGGACCAATTCATGGTGGAGGGAGCCTCTAACCAGCCCAGTTTGGGCAAATTCATGGTGGAGGGAGCCTCTAAAAAACCCAGTTTGGACCAATTCATGGTGGAGGGAGCCTCTAACCAGCCCAGTTTGGGCAAATTCATGGTGGAGGGAGCCTCTAACCAGCCCAGTTTGGACCAATTAATGGTGGAGGGAGCCTCTAACCAGCCCAGTTTGGACCAATTAATGGTGGAGGGAGCCTCTAACCAGCCCAGTTTGAACCAATTCATGGTGGAGGGAGCCTCTAAACAGCCCAGTTTGGGCAAATTCATGGTGGAGGGAGCCTCTAAAAAACCCAGTTTGGACCAATTCATGGTGGAGGGAGCCTCTAACCAGCCCAGTTTGGACCAATTAATGGTGGAGGGAGCCTCTAACCAGCCCAGTTTGGACCAATTCATGGTGGAGGGAGCCTCTAAACAGCCAAGTTTTGGGAAATTCATGGTGGAGGGAGCCTCTAACCAGCCCAGTTTGGACCAATTCATGGTGGAGGGAGCCTCTAAACAGCCAAGTTTTGGGAAATTCATGGTGGAGGGAGCCTCTAACCAGCCCAGTTTGGACCAATTCATGGTGGAGGGAGCCTCTAAAAAACCCAGTTTGGACCAATTCATGGTGGAGGGAGCCTCTAAACAGCCCAGTTTGGGCAAATTCATGGTGGAGGGAGCCTCTAACCAGCCCAGTTTGGACCAATTAATGGTGGAGGGAGCCTCTAAACAGCCCAGTTTGGGCAAATTCATGGTGGAGGGAGCCTCTAACCAGCCCAGTTTGGACCAATTCATGGTGGAGGGAGCCTCTAACCAGCCCAGTTTGGGCAAATTCATGGTGGAGGGAGCCTCTAAAAAACCCAGTTTGGACCAATTCATGGTGGAGGGAGCCTCTAACCAGCCCAGTTTGGGCAAATTCATGGTGGAGGGAGCCTCTAACCAGCCCAGTTTGGACCAATTAATGGTGGAGGGAGCCTCTAACCAGCCCAGTTTGGACCAATTCATGGTGGAGGGAGCCTCTAACCAGCCCAGTTTGGACCAATTAATGGTGGAGGGAGCCTCTAAACAGCCAAGTTTTGGGAAATTCATGGTGGAGGGAGCCTCTAACCAGCCCAGTTTGGACCAATTCATGGTGGAGGGAGCCTCTAAACAGCCCAGTTTGGGCAAATTCATGGTGGAGGGAGCCTCTAAAAAACCCAGTTTGGACCAATTCATGGTGGAGGGAGCCTCTAATTAGCCCAGTTTGGACCAATTAATTGTGGAGGGAGCCTCTAACCAGCCCAGTTTGGACCAATTAATGGTGGAGGGAGCCTCTAAACAGCCCAGTTTGGGCAAATTCATGGTGGAGGGAGCCTCTAACCAGCCCAGTTTGGACCAATTAATGGTGGAGGGAGCCTCTAACCAGCCCAGTTTGGACCAATTAATGGTGGAGGGAGCCTCTAACCACCCCAGTTTGGACCAATTCATGGTGGAGGGAGCCTCTAACCAGCCCAGTTTGGACCAATTCATGGTGGAGGGAGCCTATAAAAAACCCAGTTTGGACCAATTCATGGTGGAGGGAGCCTCTAAACAGCCCAGTTTGGGCAAATTCATGGTGGAGGGAGCCTCTAAAAAACCCAGTTTGGACCAATTCATGGTGGAGGGAGCCTCTAACCAGCCCAGTTTGGACCAATTAATGGTGGAGGGAGCCTCTAAACAGCCAAGTTTGGACCAATTCATGGTGGAGGGAGCCTCTAAAAACCCCAGTTTGGACCAATTCATGGTGGAGGGAGCCTCTAACCAGCCCAGTTTGGACCAATTAATGGTGGAGGGAGCCTCTAACCACCCCAGTTTGGACCAATTCATGGTGGAGGGAGCCTCTAAACAGCCAAGTTTGGACCAATTCATGGTGAAGGGAGCCTCTAAAAACCCGTTTGGACCAATTCATGGTGGAGGGAGCCTCTAACCAGCCCAGTTTGGGCAAATTCATGGTGGAGGGAGCCTCTAAACAGCCCAGTTTGGGCAAATTCATGGTGGAGGGAGCCTCTAACCAGCCCAGTTTGGACCAATTAATGGTGGAGGGAGCCTCTAACCAGCCCAGTTTGGACCAATTAATGGTGGAGGGAGCCTCTAACCACCCCAGTTTGGACCAATTCATGGTGGAGGGAGCCTCTAAACAGCCAAGTTTGGACCAATTCATGGTGGAGGGAGCCTCTAAAAACCCCAGTTTGGACCAATTCATGGTGGAGGGAGCCTCTAACCAGCCCAGTTTGGACCAATTAATGGTGGAGGGAGCCTCTAAACAGCCAAGTTTTGGGAAATTCATGGTGGAGGGAGCCTCTAACCAGCCCAGTTTGGACCAATTCATGGTGGAGGGAGCCTCTAAACAGCCCAGTTTGGGCAAATTCATGGTGGAGGGAGCCTCTAAAAAACCCAGTTTGGACCAATTCATGGTGGAGGGAGCCTCTAATTAGCCCAGTTTGGACCAATTAATTGTGGAGGGAGCCTCTAACCAGCCCAGTTTGGACCAATTAATGGTGGAGGGAGCCTCTAAACAGCCCAGTTTGGGCAAATTCATGGTGGAGGGAGCCTCTAACCAGCCCAGTTTGGACCAATTAATGGTGGAGGGAGCCTCTAACCAGCCCAGTTTGGACCAATTAATGGTGGAGGGAGCCTCTAACCACCCCAGTTTGGACCAATTCATGGTGGAGGGAGCCTCTAACCAGCCCAGTTTGGACCAATTCATGGTGGAGGGAGCCTCTAACCAGCCCAGTTTGGACCAATTAATGGTGGAGGGAGCCTCTAACCACCCCAGTTTGGACCAATTCATGGTGGAGGGAGCCTCTAACCAGCCCAGTTTGGACCAATTCATGGTGGAGGGAGCCTCTAAACAGCCCAGTTTGGGCAAATTCATGGTGGAAGGAGCCTCTAACCAGCAGAGTTGTGGGAAAGCAGGGTGGAGGGAGCCTCTAACCAGCAGAGTTGGTGGAAATCAGGGTGGAGGGAGCCTCTAACCAGCAGAGTTGGGGGAAATCATGTTGGAGGGAGCCTAGTATTAGCAGAATTGTGCAACGCTTATGGTGGATGAGTATGAGGATGCGGAGGAATTGGAGAGGTTGAGTACAGACATGGAGTTTCATGTTGGGGTGCTTTACACAGGTGGGCACAAAAATGAAGGCTCTATCCAGTGGTGGTTCATTTTTATCAAAGTGAGCCGGTCGGCACTCTCAGCTGACAGACGGGTGCGCTTGTCAGTGATGATGCCACCGGCTGCACTGAACACCCTCTCAGATAGGACGCTGGCGGCAGGACAGGACAGCACCTCCAAGGCATATAGGGCAAGTTCAAGCCACAGGTCCAACTTCGACACCCAATACGTGTAGGGCGCAGAGGGGTCGGAGAGGACAGGGCTGTGGTCGGAAAGGTATTCCCGCAACATGCGCCTATACTTCTCACGCCTGGTGACACTAGGACCCTCCGTGGCGGCACTTTGGCGAGGGGGTGCCATCAAGGTGTCCCAGACCTTAGACAGTGTGCCCCTCGTTTGTGTGGACCGGTGAGAACTTGGTTGCCTACTGGAGGAACTGCCCTCCCTGCCGCCACTGTCACATGCTGGAAACATCTCCATCATATTCTGCACCAATTGCCTGTGGCAAGCATTGATGCGATTGGCCCTCCCCTCTACCGGAATAAAAGACGAGATGTTGTTTTTATACCGGGGGTCAAGGATAGCAAAGATCCAGTACTGGTTGTCCTCCATGATTTTGACAATACGCTTGTCGGTTGTAAAGCACCCCAACATGAACTCAGCCATGTCTGCCACAGTGTTAGTTGGCATGACTCCTCTGGCCCCACCGGAAAGTTCAATCTCCATTTCCTCCTCATCCTCCATGTCTACCCATCCGCGCTGCAACAATGGGACGATTCGAAGTTGCCCGGAAGCCTCCTGTATCACCATCACATCATCGGACAACTCTTCTTCCTCCTCCTCCTCCTCCTCCTCCTCCATTAAACGCAGTGAAGCGGACAGATGTGTGGACCTACTCTCCAGCTGTGACGGATCGGATGCTATCCCTAACTCCTCTGTGTGATCTGAGTTATCCCTGATGTCAATCAGGGATTCTCTCAGAACACACAAGAGCGGGATTGTAAGGCTCACCATCGCATCCTCAGAGCTCACCCTCCTTGTGGACTCCTCAAAGACCCGTAGGATGTCACAAAGGTCTCTCATCCATGGCCACTCATGGATGTGAAACTGAGGCAGCTGACTTTGTGGCACCCTAGGGTTTTGTAGCTGGTATTCCATCAAAGGTCTCTGCTGCTCAACCACTCTATTCAACATCTGAAACGTTGAGTTCCAGCGTGTGGGGACGTCGCACAAAAGCCGGTGTTGTGGCACATGCAGGCGTTGCTGGAGAGATTTTAAGCTAGCAGCGGCTACTGTCGACTTGCGAAAGTGGGCGCACATGCGCCGCACTTTCACCAGTAGCTCTGGAACATTGGGGTAGCTCTTTAGGAAACGTTGCACCACTAGGTTGAAGACGTGGGCCAGGCATGGAACATGTTGGAGTCCGGCAAGCTCCAGAGCTGCTACCAGGTTCCGGCCGTTATCACAAACGACCATGCCTGGGCCCAGGTGCAGCGGCTCAAACCATATTGCCGTCTCATCGAGGAGGGCATCCCTCACCTCGGAGGCAGTGTGCTGTCTGTCCCCCAAGCTGATCAGCTTCAGCACAGCCTGCTGACGTCTACCAACGCCAGTGCTGCAACGTTTCCAACTCGTAGCTGGGGTCAATCTAACAGCGGAGGAGGAGGCGGTGGCGGAGGAGGAGGCGGTGGCGGAGGAGGAGGCGGTAGAGGAGGAGGAGGAGGGGGGTGTTCTTCTCGTGTCCCTGCCAGGAATGTTAGGCGGGGAGACGAGGTACACCGGGCCAGTTTGGGAAGCAGTCCCAGCCTCAACTACATTCACCCAGTGTGCCGTCAGTGAAATGTAGCGTCCCTGTCCGCATGCACTTGTCCACGCGTCGGTGGTCAAGTGGACCTTTGTGCAAAGCGCGGAACTAAGGGCCCGCCTGATGTTGAGTGACACGTGCTGGTGCAAGGCGGGGACGGCACACCGGGAGAAGTAGTGACGGCTAGGGACGGCATAGCGAGGTGCCGCAGTTGCCATCAGGTCCAGGAAGGCGGGAGTTTCAACAAGCCGGAACGCCAACATCTCCTGGGCCAGCAGTTTAGCGATGTTGGCGTTCAAGGCTTGCGCGTGTGGGTGGTTAGCAGTGTATTTCTGCCGCCGCTCCAATGTCTGAGAGATGGTGGGTTGTTGTAAAGAAACGCCTGATGGTGCCTTTGATGGTGCAGGAGAAGGAGATAAGACAGGACCAGGGGAGGATGAGGTAGAAGTCAACAAAGTGGCGGAGGCAGATGAAGTGGTGTCCTGGCTCGTCCTCTGGAGTGCATCGCCAGCACAGTCAGCAGTGGCAGTGGCAGAGGCAGAGGCAGTGGCAGTGGCGTGAACGGCAGGCGGCCTTTGTCCTGCCGTTGCTGCCTGCCACTGATTCCAGTGCTTGGATTCCAAATGACGGCGCATTGAAGTGGTGGACAGGTTGCTCTTCTCAGAGCCCCTAATCAATTTCGAGAGGCAAATTGTGCAGACAACACTATATCTGTCCTCGGCGCATTCCTTGAAAAAACTCCACACCTTCGAGAAACGTGCCCTCGAGGTGGGAGTTTTTCGGGGCTGGGTACGAACTGGAACATCTTGGGAGATTCCGGGTGTGGCCTGGCTTCGCCTAAGCTGCTGACCTCTGCCTCTGCCTCTAGCTACCCTTTTTGGTGCTGCACCTGCCTCAACATCCACACTACTTTCCCCGCTTGACATCCCCCCTGTCCAGGTCGGGTCAGTGTCCTCATCATCCACCACTTCCTCTTCCAACTCCTGTCTCATCTCCTCCTCCCGCACAATGCGCCAGTCAACTGGATGCCCTGACGGCAACTGCGTCACATCATCGTCGATGAGGGTGGGTTGCTGGTCATCCACCACCAAATCGAACGGAGATGGAGGAGACTCTAGTGTTTGAGCATCTGGACACAGATGCTCCTCTGTTAGGTTCGTGGAATCGTGACGTGGAGAGGCAGGTTGAGGGACAATGAAAGGAGCGGAGAACAGCTCTGGGGAGCAGGGACAGTTTGGGTTATTGTTCTGTAAAGCTTCGGAATTTTGGGAGGAAGGAAGACAAGACTGTTGGGTAATAGGAGGAGAGGAGGCAGAGTCTGACTGGCTGCTGGACAATGTGCTGTAAGCGTTCTCTGACAGCCATTGCAAGACCTGTTCCTGGTTCTCGGGCCTACTAAGGTTTGTACCCTGCAGTTTAGTTAATGTGGCAAGCAACCCTGGCACTGTGGAGTGGCGCAATGCTTGCTGCCCCACAGGAGTAGGCACGGGACGCCCTGTGGCTTCACTGCTACCTTGCTCCCCAGAACCATTCCCCCGACCTCGCCCACGGCCTCGTCCACGTCCCTTTCCGGGAGCCTTGCGCATTTTGAATTCCTAGTTAGAAATTGGCACTGTATACCAGTAGTAAAAATTGTGGGTGCACGTAACCCCAATATATTCTTTGAATTCCCAGTCAGACACTGGCACTATATGGCAGTAGCAAGAAATGAGGGTATTTGTATTCCCAATATACTCTTTGAATTCCCAGTCAGACAATGGCACTGTATACCAGTAGTAAAAATTGTGGGTGCACGTAACCCCAATATATTCTTTGAATTCCCAGTCAGACACTGGCACTATATGGCAGTAGCAAGAAATGAGGGTATTTGTATTCCCAATATACTCTTTGAATTCCCAGTCAGACAATGGCACTGTATACCAGTAGTAAAAATTGTGGGTGCACGTAACCCCAATATATTCTTTGAATTACCAGTCAGAAACTGGCACTATATGGCAGTAGCAAGAAATGAGGGTATTTATAACCCCAATATATTCTTTGAATTCCCAGTCAGACAATGGCACTGTATACCAGTAGTAAAAATTGTGGGTGCACGTAACCCCAATATATTCTTTGAATTACCAGTCAGAAACTGGCACTATATGGCAGTAGCAAGAAATGAGGGTATTTGTATTCCCAATATACTCTTTGAATTCCCAGTCAGACAATGGCACTGTATACCAGTAGTAAAAATTGTGGGTGCACGTAACCCCAATATATTCTTTGAATTACCAGTCAGAAACTGGCACTATATGGCAGTAGCAAGAAATGAGGGTATTTATAACCCCAATATATTCTTTGAATTCCCAGTCAGACAATGGCACTGTATACCAGTAGTAAAAATTGTGGGTGCACGTAACCCCAATATATTCTTTGAATTCCCAGTCAGACACTGGCACTATATGGCAGTAGCAAGAAATGAGGGTATTTGTATTCCCAATATACTCTTTGAATTCCCAGTCAGACAATGGCACTGTATACCAGTAGTAAAAATTGTGGGTGCACGTAACCCCAATATATTCTTTGAATTACCAGTCAGAAACTGGCACTATATGGCAGTAGCAAGAAATGAGGGTATTTATAACCCCAATATATTCTTTGAATTCCCAGTCAGACAATGGCACTGTATACCAGTAGTAAAAATTGTGGGTGCACGTAACCCCAATATATTCTTTGAATTACCAGTCAGAAACTGGCACTATATGGCAGTAGCAAGAAATGAGGGTATTTGTATTCCCAATATACTCTTTGAATTCCCAGTCAGACAATGGCACTGTATACCAGTAGTAAAAATTGTGGGTGCACGTAACCCCAATATATTCTTTGAATTACCAGTCAGAAACTGGCACTATATGGCAGTAGCAAGAAATGAGGGTATTTATAACCCCAATATATTCTTTGAATTCCCAGTCAGACAATGGCACTGTATACCAGTAGTAAAAATTGTGGGTGCACGTAACCCCAATATATTCTTTGAATTCCCAGTCAGAAACTGGCACTATATGGCAGTAGCAAGAAATGAGGGTATTTGTATTCCCAATATACTCTTTGAATTCCCAGTCAGACAATGGCACTGTATACCAGTAGTAAAAATTGTGGGTGCACGTAACCCCAATATATTCTTTGAATTACCAGTCAGAAACTGGCACTATATGGCAGTAGCAAGAAATGAGGGTATTTGTATT
Organism: Leptodactylus fuscus; assembly: GCF_031893055.1. NCBI lineage: Eukaryota > Metazoa > Chordata > Amphibia > Anura > Leptodactylidae > Leptodactylus > Leptodactylus fuscus. The sequence goes on from NC_134273.1 coordinate 29,303,507, forward strand.
CCCAATATACTCTTTGAATTCCCAGTCAGACAATGGCACTGTATACCAGTAGTAAAAATTGTGGGTGCACGTAACCCCAATATATTCTTTGAATTACCAGTCAGAAACTGGCACTATATGGCAGTAGCAAGAAATGAGGGTATTTATAACCCCAATATATTCTTTGAATTCCCAGTCAGACAATGGCACTGTATACCAGTAGTAAAAATTGTGGGTGCACGTAACCCCAATATATTCTTTGAATTCCCAGTCAGACACTGGCACTATATGGCAGTAGCAAGAAATGAGGGTATTTGTATTCCCAATATACTCTTTGAATTCCCAGTCAGACAATGGCACTGTATACCAGTAGTAAAAATTGTGGGTGCACGTAACCCCAATATATTCTTTGAATTACCAGTCAGAAACTGGCACTATATGGCAGTAGCAAGAAATGAGGGTATTTATAACCCCAATATATTCTTTGAATTCCCAGTCAGACAATGGCACTGTATACCAGTAGTAAAAATTGTGGGTGCACGTAACCCCAATATATTCTTTGAATTCCCAGTCAGAAACTGGCACTATATGGCAGTAGCAAGAAATGAGGGTATTTGTATTCCCAATATACTCTTTGAATTCCCAGTCAGACAATGGCACTGTATACCAGTAGTAAAAATTGTGGGTGCACGTAACCCCAATATATTCTTTGAATTACCAGTCAGAAACTGGCACTATATGGCAGTAGCAAGAAATGAGGGTATTTATAACCCCAATATATTCTTTGAATTCCCAGTCAGACAATGGCACTGTATACCAGTAGTAAAAATTGTGGGTGCACGTAACCCCAATATATTCTTTGAATTCCCAGTCAGAAACTGGCACTATATGGCAGTAGCAAGAAATGAGGGTATTTGTATTCCCAATATATTCTTTGAATTCCCAGTCAGACAATGGCACTGTATACCAGTAGTAAAAATTGTGGGTGCACGTAACCCCAATATATTCTTTGAATTACCAGTCAGAAACTGGCACTATATGGCAGTAGCAAGAAATGAGGGTATTTATAACCCCAATATATTCTTTGAATTCCCAGTCAGACAATGGCACTGTATACCAGTAGTAAAAATTGTGGGTGCACGTAACCCCAATATATTCTTTGAATTCCCAGTCAGACACTGGCACTATATGGCAGTAGCAAGAAATGAGGGTATTTGTATTCCCAATATACTCTTTGAATTCCCAGTCAGACAATGGCACTGTATACCAGTAGTAAAAATTGTGGGTGCACGTAACCCCAATATATTCTTTGAATTACCAGTCAGAAACTGGCACTATATGGCAGTAGCAAGAAATGAGGGTATTTATAACCCCAATATATTCTTTGAATTCCCAGTCAGACAATGGCACTGTATACCAGTAGTAAAAATTGTGGGTGCACGTAACCCCAATATATTCTTTGAATTACCAGTCAGAAACTGGCACTATATGGCAGTAGCAAGAAATGAGGGTATTTGTATTCCCAATATATTCTTTGAATTCCCAGTCAGACAATGGCACTGTATACCAGTAGTAAAAATTGTGGGTGCACGTAACCCCAATATATTCTTTGAATTACCAGTCAGAAACTGGCACTATATGGCAGTAGCAAGAAATGAGGGTATTTATAACCCCAATATATTCTTTGAATTCCCAGTCAGACAATGGCACTGTATACCAGTAGTAAAAATTGTGGGTGCACGTAACCCCAATATATTCTTTGAATTACCAGTCAGAAACTGGCACTATATGGCAGTAGCAAGAAATGAGGGTATTTATAACCCCAATATATTCTTTGAATTCCCAGTCAGACAATGGCACTGTATACCAGTAGTAAAAATTGTGGGTGCACGTAACCCCAATATATTCTTTGAATTACCAGTCAGAAACTGGCACTATATGGCAGTAGCAAGAAATGAGGGTATTTGTATTCCCAATATATTCTTTGAATTCCCAGTCAGACAATGGCACTGTATACCAGTAGTAAAAATTGTGGGTGTATATAGCCCCAATTCTATTGCTAGGGGACTTGCAGGGTATTTCTGGGGTGAAGGTGGGGGGGCACACCGTTGGAACGGGTATCGGGGTATATATCGGGTATACGGGAATACACTGACAGTGTATTCCATTCAGGATCCTGGGAAAGCTGGGTTGCGGCGATTGAGCCCGTCAGTGCCACGTTACACTGACAAGCTTCTCCCTGGAATTTAGCTCTTACAAGAGCTGTTGGTTGTCTTCTCCTTCCTATCCTAGCCTGTCCCTGCCTACCCAGAATCTAAGCCCTAGCTAGCTGGACGGAAACCTCCGTCCTCGGTGAATTGCAAGCTCAGAATGACGCGAAGCTGGGCGGCGCTGTTCTTTTAAATTAGAGGTCACATGTTTTCGGCAGCCAATGGGTTTTGCCTACTTTTTTCAACGTCACCGGTGTCGTAGTTCCTGTCCCACCTACCCTGCGCTGTTATTGGAGCAAAAAAGGCGCCAGGGAAGGTGGGAGGGGAATCGAGTAATGGCGCACTTTACCACGCGGTGTTCGATTCGATTCGAACATGCCGAACAGCCTAATATCCGATCGAACATGAGTTCGATAGAACACTGTTCGCTCATCTCTAGTTATAAGGTTAACTTGGTGTTTCCAGGAAGCCATACATAGGTTAGGAGCTCACGACTACCATTTAACGTCATGTCTGCTTTTTGTGAACTCAGAAGGGGACATAAATTGATATTTGATATATAGATTCTATATGTGACGCTTAGTAAATCTTGGCAGTCATAATGATTCATAAAGAGAAAATGCTTAGTAACTGGTCTGCAGAGAATCCGCTGTAAGAGACGGCCATATCCACAAGGTTATACCCCATCTTGCTCACTTCTTGAAGTCATTTGTTTTCCTTGTCAGGTCGGATGAGTGGCCCAGGGTTGCGTGAGAGTTGCAGACCCGCTACACACACATTTTTCTTAAGCAGATGCTGGAGGCAAGTGATACAGCCCAAATCTGACTGATACGAAGGCTTAGGATGTTTAGCTTTAGAAGCAAGGACAGAACAACTGTATTCATCCTGTATTATTCAGCCTGAGATAAGGAGCAGATCATTTTTGTAGGCTGAAGGACGATTTACTGCTCTTGTGTGGCCCACAGTTATAACATTATATATATTTATCTCCTATCAGATTTTGAGGATATATAAGTCTTTTGGGTTTTTTTCTTGGTTATTTTTATTATTCGTCTGGATTTATTCCAAATGTGTTTAATGTTATAGGATAGTATGATAACTTATAATACTGCTAGATTTTTCTACTATCATTCTTTGTAACATTACACTGAAATGATTGAAATAAACAAAACAGAAATGTAAATCCCATCAATGTTTGGTGTGACCTTTGCCCTTTGGAGGAGGAGTCCTGGAAGTGATGGCCCCCACAGATATAGCTCTGATCTCAACGTTATCCAGTCTGTCTGGGATGACATGAAGAGACAGAAGGATTGGAGCAAGCCTACATCCACAGAAGATCTGGGCTTAGTTCTCCAAGATGGTGGGAACAACCTCCCTGCCGAATTCTGCCAAAAACTGTGCAAGTACCAAGACGAATTGGAAACCTAATCTGCATTAAAAAAAAAAAAGGTTACCTTAGGAAATCCGCGGGCCCCATAGACCATAACTACATTTTTCATACGAAGAGGGGAAAGAAATCCCCCGTATGAAGACTGGGCGCAGATGTGAACCGAGCCTTACTTTGCAGCATTTTCCCCACTCTTGTCTAAAGCTTTTGAATTTTCCCAGATACCATCTCAGGGATAGTAGTGTAAAATAATGCAAATTAAATCATGTCTCGTGTTGCATACAAATGCTGTATATTACTGTATCCTTAGGATAGATCTGCGAGGGTCCAACACCTGGCACCCCTACAGATCAATGGTACTGTGACAGTGCGGTTCTCAGTATTGTTTAGATACCGCAAGCCGTTCTGCTCACTAGCTGTACAAATAGTAGAGGTGAGTGTGGGTATAGCACTGCTGTCCAGATAGATTTTAATAGGCCAGCACTACAATGCCTACACTTACCGCTGCAGTTTGTACTGCTCTTCTGTGCTGCCTTGGTACCAGTGATCTGCGAGGGGCCCTGGTGTCAGGTAGTCCATCAATGTTAGAAACCATATACAGTAACCCCTTTTAAAATGTATATACGGTACATCTTTGCTCTGTAGCAGTATACGGCTTGCTCTTAGACACTTGGCAAAAGATTCGACGTGATTAAACTTGTAATGGTGGTGAGACATGTCACATCTCGGGCCTACTGCAGACACATCGTCTTGGTTCATGGTCGATTCGAGGGCACAGAACCTTGTCTAATGCAAATTAGTTTTTCACGTTCTGTTCAGAACAGAAGCCAGGATAACGCTGGCAAGCTTAGACGTCATGGGACGGCTTGATGTATTTTTTTACAAATAGCTATCATTATCTTGTAGCTGCAAGATCCAAAAACATGTTCTATTTTGTAGTTAAATTTTAGAAGGAATTTGTTTCTGTCCGGCGGGATACATTATAAATTTTACTGAATTTGTGCCCGATACCACTGGCTGTACTATGAGATACCTCTAGAGACAATGAGGCTTGAAGGGGTTATCCAATAAATTATTTTCCTACTAAAAATGCTCTTAATAGCTGTTTTAATGTCATGTTCAATGTTTTCATCATAAAAAAATTGCAACTTTCATCATGTTAGGTTATCTGAGCCTCCCTTGATGCTGCTGCAGATCTGTTCTACTGAGGGATGAACTCTGGACAGAATCAGTCTCCTTCACCTCCGGGCAGATGACAATATATTTCTTCTTACTTTTCTTATAAAATTAGTCTTCTCAGCTATAGTATCAAGTAATGCAGGGACCCTGCCGCTCCTTGACACCTGGTTCCCACTAGCATTCAGCTGTCTGTGGTTTGGGTCCACATGGGAACCCAAAAGACACAGAGCCAGGCCACTAGAAAAGCAGACACCCACAGACTCCCTTGGACTCCATTGACTATAATGGGCTTGGTCAGGTTTCTGCCAGTTTTATTCTGAAACCAGTGGAGATATAAGTCCTCCTTGCAGGATTTTTTTCCCTGACTATTTTAGATTAAATCTGCAGTGGAGTTTCCTACGGAGGTGTGAACCTGGCCTAACATGCAGGGCAGAAAATCATCATTATGTAGGCATCTGGTGCACCATACTATACTCTTTGAACACCAGTTGGCGCTCTAATATGTAATTAAATGCCTTAACTCTTTCTTAGATAATACTTTAGCACCAAAATGGCGAACATTAAAGGGGTTGTCCAGGAATTAAAGATTTCTGGCAAGAGGCTGGGGAAGGTGGAAAAAAAGCAACCCATACTTGACTGTCCCTAGTGTTCTAGTGTCCCCTCCAATGTCCAGTCTTGCCATGCGTAAGGGCTTGTTCTTGTGGAAGTCCTCGCCACATGTGACCCTCAGTGAGTATGTTGTTTTTTGCTTAGTTTTTTTTTTTTTTAATTTTTCACCTTCCCCGGCCTCCTGACAGACATCTGTTATTTCTGGACAACCCCTTTAATTTCTATTACCTTGGCAATGAATATATTTAATAGTAATTTGATCACTGATGTGTTGACTCCACACCATACTGATAGCATTGGCATTCAGTAAAATGATAATACCACTTTAGGCTAACCCCTCGTTCACATCTGCGTTTGGTAACCTGTTCAGGGAGTCTGCATGGGGACCCCTCTAATCGGAATACCAAATGCATTTGCATGCGGTGTGCAGTGAAAGCACACGGACCCCATAGACTATAATGTGGTCTGTGTGCTTGCCGCCAGATCTCCGCAGGGAACATGCAGACAGGAAAGTACTTCATAATAATCTACTTTCCTTTCCACATGACTCGTGTGGAGATCTCGCGGCAAGCACACAGACCCTTCATAGTCTATGGGGATTCTTGTGCTTTTTCTGCACACTGCTTGCAAATGTGTTCGGTAGTCCGTTCTGAGGGTCCCCATGCGGACTCCCCGAACGGGTTACCAAACGCAGATGTGAACGAGGGGTAAGGCTCCACATTGCGGAAACACAGATTTGGGGGCAAATTCAGTACAAAATCTGCGTATTTGCAGCAGGCTGCATTCATTACATTCAGCATGTCCTCATATTCACAATACTTTTTTTCCCCACTACATGTGAATAGGGTTTAATCTGTGACAAATCTGCCATGTCTGAACATGGCCTAAGGGCCAGATTTATCTGATTATGGCTGTAAACAAAATAAAAATGTGCCGTAACATACATTGGAGAAAGTTATTGCATTGTGGATCAGACAAAATCTCAGTTTGTATCTCCATTTTATTATATCTTTGAAAACCCTGGCTCTACATGGATATTGAAGCTGAAATCTGTGTGTTTTCTTACCGAAATGCTATTTAGGTGTTATAGCAGGTTTTCTTTATACAAGCTCTTGCAACTAAATCTCCCTTAGTCATACATGACTAGCAGCAAGAATAGCGATCTGATGATCCTATACCTTTAGCTCACCGCGGGACCTCCTTGGAGTATTCATCAAAAAGGTGTTTTCATTCCCCGCCGTCAGCCTTCCCTGCTCTTTGTCTGACTTCCTGAATGCTCTGGGTTTTGTTAAAAATATTATAAATTCCCACACTCGGAGATTAAGTTATCTTTGTGGGCTCTGGGACTGATTAATACCACACACGCTGTTACAGACATTGAGGATAATGGACAGAGGACGGGCTTAGAACAATGGTTTTAGCCCAAAAAGATTGCGGCCCCTGTTGCTATTTGTCATACTAAACTTAATGAAGTGTTTTGTACTTAAAACAGCGAATCTTCCCGAATTCCAGCTGGAGTTTAGGTCAGGATGAGCTGCCGCCTCCCTCTCTAGACAAAATATATCACACCAAATAACTTCTAAAACCACCAGTCCTTCCAAAGGCGTAAGGAGCAATTCCACCCCAAAAATATTTAGACATGGAAAGAGTCAGCAAGAATGTGGAAATATAGTACGACTAATATCCTATAGAAACAATATATAAAATAAATTAACCCAAAATATTGGCTTTCATATTGTTTATACTCTTGGATCACGTCCTGACTCATCTGCGTTGAAGTTGCTGTTGGAGACTCACAGTGTCTGCCGAAACACGGGGGAGGAAAACGTCCCACACGGAGGATTTTTATCTCCATCGGTTTCAGTTTGAAAACCATGGGCACCCATATAGTCAGTGGGTCCAGTGGGAAAAAAATCACTTAGGCTCTGTTCACATCTGCATCTTATCTAGGCAATAATAGTGCAGCCTGTACTGTAATTCTTGAGGACAGATCTGACATTTGGGGTAGTTCTGACAATTGATATTCCCATTGGACGAACTAGATAGTGGATGGAGCAGGAAGCAGACAGCTCCACTAACTGTATAGTGGCTGTGCCAGAGTACTGCAGCTCAGCTCTCAGTTCCAGTTCTCAGCTCTGACCACTGTAAATGTATGGATATAATCTACTGTAACATATATAATGGATGACACTAGTAATAAGCAGATTGCTCCATGTCTATAATGATCTGAGCTAAATTGGAATACAGCCAAATAACCACTCTATTAGTGTATTAGAGGAAAGTCTCTGCATACCTAGACTGGGAGACAACCGGCCATATGTCCGCATATCCATGATGGGAAGACTTAATCATTGCCTTATATTCCTAGATGTGACGTAATCCCTCAGTCGGATTCTTGGGTTTGCGCCTGGTATGTATTGAGAACGTACATTGGGTTGTATAGCCATACGAGTGACTTCTGAAGCTGTCTCACCACTACCTACTGCTGACATATTACTCATCCACTAATCACAGCAATTCTCTATACACAGAGCATTGTATAACTCACAACTAACCGAAAAGAGAATTTGATTTCAGCGGCAATCCAATCCCCGCTGCCCAGGAGACAGCTGGTTTCCACTGGATCCACAGTCGATATTACTTCATCCCTTATAATTCTGAACTCTTAACCTTGTCCTGTAATTGGGAGAGATACTTTACCACATGCTCTATCCTTGAGGTCACTTTTAGACATCACAGGCCTCTTCCGATGTCTTATTACACAAAGCACTGAATACACCAATTCATCTCATTGGAGTCATCCATCTCCTACACAAGACGTACTGTATACATTACACTGATATCGTATGAAAACCACAGTTTATAAATTGTCATCATAGATTTCCAGCATGGATGTGCATCAACGTGATACAATGTGAATGCTGGCCATACAGTTTAGATAGCTTTTGGATGAGCGCTCCTCTTGACTCCTCCATGTACATGCAGTAAGCTTAGCCCTAGGAGAGAGTGGGTAAGTCATTGCCAAACACCTTTGTTGTGGGCTTTATCTCCCCTGACATCCAAAGGATCATGGATGTTGAAATTGGGCAGCCCAATACTTATTTACACCCTAATATTTGACAACTGGGAAAAGTTGGTGGACCTCCATATACATTAGATGGTCAGTCAGTATTACTGAAATTTTTGCGTTAAACTGTTGTGTTTTGACATATGGACATACACAGTCCAGTCACATTAATGTGACCACCTGTCAAAATCCAGAGCGGACCGCTGCAAGACATGCAGGAACAGAGGGGATGTTGTGATGATGTTCACTGGGATGTTGAGCCATACCGGCTCCAGTGCCGTGGCCAGCTGCGCTAGGTTACACGGTTGAGCATCCATGGCGCGAACAACTCGATCGAGGTGGTCCCACAGATTCTCTATTGGGTTCAAGTCCGGGGAATTTGCTGGCCAAGGGTGTACAGTAAACTCATCCTGGTGCTCCTTGAACCACGCACATACACTGCGAGCTTTATGACACGTCATATTGTCCTGCTGATAGATGCCATCATCCTGAGGAAAAACATTTTGCATGTAGGGGTGAACATGGTCCGCAAGGATAGATGCATACTTGTGTTTTTTGCCGTGGTGTTTACGACATGTGGGGCCCCGGCCTAGAAATAAGTTATTTTGTCCTCCATCAGACTGATTTCCAATGGTAAAACTTTTGTTTGGTTTATAGAAAGTGTAACTTACTGCTGTTTCCTAGGCCGTGGGCCACTTAAAAAACAGAGTACCCTAGGCTATAGTCACATGACCATGGATAAAAATGACCATGAAAGATGGATGGAAAAAGTCAATTTTCTCATGGCCCTTTGGCATCTGTCAAAGACCTATTGTCATTGATCGCTCATTTAAGACAAAGATAGGACAGACCCTCAAAAAAACAGACATGTGAATATCCATTTTGTAACCGCTGGCCCAGATTTACTAAGTTAGACAGTGCAAACTTAGGCGGTCTGAAAATGCATCAATCTGACATATCTTCTAGTCTAGTCTACATTTATACCACCTTTTAGTTGGCGTACTTTGAGCCAGAATTTTACAACACAATTTTGGCTCAGCATGGCATATTTAAACCACACACCCGTTTCTGAGAATTCACGTCCACATGTCTAGCGAATCGAAACTAGATGAACCACATTGCGACCGAGATGCATCACGTTTACTTTACCATAATAGTAAACCATGGCCAACATTTCTTTAAAATCGCCCAGCACACGGCTGCTTTGTCCCATTTGTGTGAATAAGGCCTTACTCCGATGGGACAACCTTGGTTGGGCTCCTCTGTCAAGTTAACAAAACTTTAGCCATCGCATAGTGACTGTAGCAAAGTTGACTTGGTCATGTAACTTACTTTTCGGCAACTCCCAGATCACACCTCATGATCTTAATTAGAAGAACCTACAGACTGACCTTGGCTGCAATAGAAGATTGTCATGATGTATTTGTAGAGTACCTGAAGTGTGCGGTTCCTTCCTGAGCTCTTCAGCAGCTTCCACTTCCTTCCTGACTATCTAGCTCATGGTTTACAGAACTCCAGACACAGCAAGAGACTCATTTTCATGCTGATTTTCAGTAACACTTCACACCTCAACATCCTTGAAGGCCTACCCTATGTATAAAAGAGTATACAAACACTATTAATACGCTTCGTAACTTCTACAGAACTAGAAACATACTTACATTTGTAGACAAGTAAAATTTAAACATTTTTGCAATTAAAAATACCAGTAGATTAAAACTTTTGCAGAATTTTCTAGATTTCCTCTAACCATCTTAGGGTAAGTTCACAAGAGATTTTTGGTCAGGATTTTGAGGCCGTATCCACCTGACCAAAAAGATGGCTCCCATTGAAATCAATGAGATGCTCATTCTTCAGACTGAGTCGCCTCGGGATTCGGCCTGAAGACACTCCCTCCTCCGGACTAGGCTCATTGATTGGGCCTAATCCGGAGCGGAGTGCGCGGCTGGATGCTGCTGCTGTGCACCGGCTTTCAGTCATGGCTACCCGCTTTTTTGATCGGTAACTGAGGCGTCCTCTGCCTCAGGTTCCGATCCAAAAAACCGCGTCTTAACTTACCCTAAGTGGTGATAGTCTTTTATCTTGATCGGTTGCCAATGGATATGATCATGAGCAAAGGAACTTTCTATGGTCTGGGACGTGTCAGATACCCAGCTATGATGTCATTATTGTGGTCAGGTTATCAGGCAGGGACACTACATGAGCAGATAAACCGACCACGATAAGGAAATTATAGCTGGGTTTCTGACACGTTCCAGACCATGTAACGTTCCTTCATTCTTGTTTGTATCCTTTGACAATTGATCAAGACAAAAGATTATCACCACTAAGGCTAGGTGTACACTAGTGTTGGAACTATGTTTGAGGTTTCCGTCCCCGAAATTGCCTGAAAAATTGCAGGACTTTTCTCTTGTGTTTTTCGGATAGAAACACGGCGCCCCCCCATTATATTGTTTGGAGTCCGTGTTTCTGCGGGTCACCGCTTTTTAAGCATACTATGTTTCCTTTCTTTGGGTCCCAACCCGAAGAACAGAAAGCCAAACACTAGTGTAAAACTAGCATTAGATGGTTGGAGAAAATCTTTAAAATTCAGCAACATTTTTAATGGCTTAAATTTGAAAAAACGTTTTTAAGTTTCAATGCTCTACAGATTTTTATATGTAAATGTATGTTTAAGGGAAAACCCGTATACTTCAGCATTGAGTATATTCGAACATTTCAGCAAATCAAGTGCACTTTTGGAAATGTATAAAAGTCATTTACACCTATAAGATTATGATCTTCTGAAACAAATGAAACACAAAAGTTGCTGTTTTCTTGATTTATAAGAAGCTATAAGATAGAGGGATTTCAAGATGAGTCATCATAAGGTTTCCATATGTGTCAGTAGGATATCTGATGTGATCTGGTTTCATAGGAACAGATAGATTTGCACAGGGATTAGCATTGCAGCTGCTGCAGTTGCTCATCCCTAATGGTAATGTAATGGACTATGTCATATAGGTTAAAGGGGCTATGGACTCAGGGAAGCCGCCACCAAATCAAAGTGATTGATGTCCCTCTTAGGTAAACCTGACAAGTACAGACGTGTAAATTTACCAAAGATTGATGTCTGAACTTGATCTTCCTGCTGAGGCCAATACCCGTGACATAGCGTTAAGCCGGCAGTGAAAGGGAATATTGTTAGTACTACTGTGTAAACTTATGTGTAATGTGATAGGACATCATTTTCTGATGACCCCTACGACCTCGGGAATGTTGCTCTGCACATGGGCGCCCCCACAGCCACTCAGGTATAAATGGAACTACAGCACTTGAATGGGATTGTGCTGCAGTTCTTGCACAGTGAAGAGGTTGTATCCTTCAACATTGTCGCAGCCCCTTTATTCTCAGGATCAGTGGGGGTCCTGGAAGGAGAACTCACTTTCTGTAATTGGAATACTCTATAATCCTAATTTTATAAAATCTTAAATCACAAAATCATTCCTTTTGTCCGTTGTGCACACTAAGAAACTAAGCTATGCAATGCAGAAACCATGTCGGAAATCTGAGGCTGGTCCTGGGATTTCTACCCTGGATTTGCAGGATGACATGCCATGGATTTGCCCACCGAGTCAGCCATTTCAATGGGGCTAATGGGAATTTTCAATTTGCAGCATCTGCAGTTTCCGCATGTAATATATGGCATGTCACTTACATACTTGCATGATTTCAAATTTTCAGCGGCAATATTCTTAGTTGTATAAATGGCAATATAAATTCCCACTGAAAACCAGGGAATGCGGATTTCACATGAAATTTGGCATAGAATATGGTTAAAATCTACATGAAAATTTCAATATCTGAAAAGGTGTATCCACATCTTCATTGTTTAATTTGCTCTTTTGGTCTGTCGTAGAACCAGAAGAATGAAATAAACTGTAAAGACTGATCAATGTAATGATAACTATAGATCCGGGAAACTCCTTTGTCTATAATGGGGTCTGTAGGGTATACATTGTTCTTGGCACATTACCAACCAGAAAAGCCATGTTTGCATGACTGTATTGGACGGATTCCGATGCAGATGAGAACATGGTATGTGTATGTTTTTTTGGAGTATGAAAAGACAATGAAAAAACGATGAATACAAACTCAGCATGGTGGCTCAATGGTTAGCCTTGCAGCTCTGGAGCCTTGGGTTCGAATCCCACCTAGGGCAACATCTGCAAGGAGTTTGTATGTTCTCCTTGTGTTTGTGTGGGTTTCCTCCAAAGACATACTGATGGGGGGAGGACTTACAAACTCCATGCGATATGTTGCCCTTTATCAGATTGGAACCCTGGACCCCACCTTTGAATTACATGTAGGGAATATGATGTAACATACTTGCATACATCAAGTTCTACGTACTGAAGCGACCGCTTATTGCACATAGAGGTAACAATTCCTTGCTTACCCCCGGGTGACTTTGTTCTCTATTCTGACTCTTCCTTTATTGCTTTTGTGAACATTTTATTCACTTGCTAATTAATACAGAAGATTTCCTGGATGTGGAAATCTTTCCTCTCTCTAGTAGAAGACCTTGCCTCTAACCATGGGCTGAAATGACCTCAGCAAGGCTGCAACTTGTCGCTCTGGATGTCTTAGGTATTGCTCTAAGCTGTGGATAAGATGATACTTTCTCCCCATTAGTGCAGGAGATGGATGGGGACGGCTGGTCAGCTATCATCATAGCTCCAAAGACATGCCAGGCCATCCGGGGGATTCATCGTAAGGCTAGCCAGTTATTAGACTATAGGATAGGGCTATATTCACACAAAGGTCAAAAATGGCCATGCAACAACCTCTTTTGCTACGGCCATTGTAAGGCTGTTTTTAGAACACATTGACTTCAAAGTGTCTATTCACATCTGTATTACTATGCTGCTGTAACATGCTGAAATTTCCCGACTGTGGGACTATTAAAGGACTATCTTATCTTATATTTCTATTTTTTGAACTTCTCCTATCTTTGTCCAATTTTGGGGATGCTTCAATAGACCGAAGTCTATGACGGATCTGTTAAAACCGGTCTCAGATGGAATCCAAATGGCCATGAAAAATTGACCATTTTGTTATTTTTCATGGTCAATTTGTACATTGTTGATTTTTCTCTGTGGTCACCCTTGTTGATCTCATATTCCTTTACAGGTATTTATACAGTAGTATGTTTGTCTCTCTAGTGCTTGTGTTAGAGTATACACACTTTCATCTTTTGTATCTTTCCTCTCTCATTCCTCCTGGAAATGTATTAACTGCTTTTCGTTTAGTTGGAGAAAAAAATTGTGAAAGTGGAGGAGGATATGATAAATAATAAAAGATAAAACCTTCCCTGTTTATTCCGCTGCCGCTCCTATGCTGCCACTTTGGTCCACCTTGCCTGTCTTTTTTAGGGGTGACCTCGCTGTATGGCCATGTGACTATTGCAGCCAATCACTGGACTCTGCAGTCTTGTGTCATATAGTGCTAAGGCCAATGACTGACTGCTGCAGGGTTTGGGTACGTGGATACATCATCACTGCAGCCGTGTATAGAATGGCTGGAGGGGATGACCAGAGCGGCTTCACTGGATTAAATGCAAAACTGTTAGAAGATAATTGGTCCTTTTCATAGGGAAAACATATATTTACTAAAACAGACATGTTAGGAGAGTCGGTGGGATCTCCTTAAATTATATCCTTAATTTATTCCAAACGTGGACTGCTAGGTGGCCAAAAAAATAAGAATAATCCTCATATATCTGAGCACTGTATGTGGTTTTGAGAAGGATTATACTGCACTTTGTTCTCACTTAATTCCAGATTCATAGTTAATATGTAATATGTTCCCCATGTCTGCAACACTTGTATAAACTCCACGAGGACTGTGAGAATATCCAGTAGACGTAAGGAAGGGCTTACAGTATTTTCTCCTATGTAAGGTGGTCTCCTGGCGTTTCGTGCTCCTTTTCAGACTCCTGTACAATCTGGGAGGAAGATACAATAATGTGAAAAATGCCGTCTCGGAATGCAGTAGCTGATTTTCTGGGATCAAGTCCAGTTCCAAAATTAAACCACAAGATATTAGAAAGTACCTGAGTCAGTTCTACACGAAAATAGACAAAAGGCTTGGTGGGAGAGTCCGTAGCGCGCTTTGATGATAGATGCTTTGTTTCTTTCTCCTCTCAGACACATATTTTTAAATGCGGGGGCTGGAGGGGTGGTAGACATGGAAGCTTGGAATTTGCCATCGGAGGGATTTGTTATTTCTTCGAAAATACATTAACCCCTTCATCTGGCTACATATTTATGGATGTTACATGTGCACCAAGGATATAAGACTTTTTTCTTCCCGTCACATACAACAATCTATAGAAATACTAACTCATTCTGTTTGGTCGCCAACACAGAGCAACCCACAACTCACCTGTCTCTTCTGCTAGGTTAGTTTGGGGTTCATGTACAGGGCTATATTATGGCTCAGTTTGGAAAGACCTATAGAGGTGCTTGAGGGGTCTACTGTACCGCCATTGGCCTCTGATATCATACAGGGAAATACAGATGTTTCTCTTCAGGTTCTGGAAAAATCTGATATAAAAATCAGGACACATTCCATCTGAGATTTCCTACAGCGTAGCCCTATAAATATGAAGCCCAGGGTAGCCTGTATGGCAGCACATAAAGCATTTTTGTACCATAGCACTTTTAGGTTGTGTTCACATCTGCGTTGGAGACTCCACAGATCTGATAATACATAGCGGACAAAACACATCATAAATACCAGGAGACCAGACAGACTCCATTAGTCAATTGGATCCATTGGACACTCTGAACATCTATGACGTGTGAGTAATTGAGTAATTTTCGTTGTTCTGTTCCTTTTATGGAGGAGAATAATAAGAATAATTTTGCAGATGTGAATAGGGCGTTGCATGGGTTTCAGACACTGTTTACAATTGTGTTTGTCGATAATTCTCTAATGGCAATCACATCAACCCGCTTCAGCTAAATTTCATTCCATCATATGTCACCAAGGCATATCAGAAGCAATGGTGGGAGTCTGTCCACAGGACAATGGAACGATCAATGTATGTGAATGTAGTCCCAGACTTCTTAAAGAAATGCAGTGGCCCTTTCATAAGAAGATCCAATGCTCCGGTAGTCTTCACCAGTCTAACTTACTGTTCTAGCAGTGATGACATGTTGAACTTCCTCCTGACTGATGTATCAATCACTGGCCTCAGCCGTAAGGCTTTAGGGTGCATTCACACAATGTCTTTTGGCACGTAATGTGGCACGTAGACACCGCGGGAGCTTTTGCGGGTCGTATACACTCCCATTGATTTCAATGGGAGCCGGGACCGTATACGCGGCGCTATTTTGCGGCGGCCGCAAAATAGTGCCGTGTATACGGTCCCAGCTCCCAGTGAAATCAATGGGAGCGTATACGGCCCGCAAAAGCTCCCGCGACGTCTACGTGCCACATTACGTACCAAAAGACATCGTGTGAATGCACCCTATTACATGTACAACACATCACCAATGAGACCAGTGATTGACTGCAATGGCCACTTGGGTGTATGGCACTCACCGCTGTAGGGACAGTAAGCAAACCATGGTGGGGATACCTAGAGCATTGGTGCTGGAGCTGGGGGAGATTTAACAGGTCTGTCCCTGTCACTCCTCCTCCAACTCTGCCTAGATCCCTGCTGATCTGGACTTTCTAATGCTAACTCAGTAAATTCCTGGGATTGAAGGCCTGAGCAGGTATTTCCTGTGTCTTGAGATGAAGTAGAGAGTAATATGGATCTGGCCACCAATTTTTTTTTACCACTGAAAAACCATTTAAGGCCGGGCCCAACATGGCGTAAACGCTGTGGTTTGGCCGCCGCAGAAAAGCACGCAGAATTTTACAGTTACAGCAAGGTGGATGGCATTCTAGTGAATCCTATCCACACGGTACAAAAAAAATACATGCAGCAAACAAGCTGCGATTTCCAAAACAGTCACGGTTTTGGAAATCTCAGCATGTCAATTATTCCTACAGAAATACCGATGGTTTCTATGTAGGTATAACTGAAGCAGAAAGTTAGTCTGCAGAGGAAACTTTCTCTGAAAAGCGCTGCAGGAAACAACCGCCATACGTTGTCACCACGGTTTTTCACGCAGCGCTTTTTTTGCTGCAACCCGCTACGTGGGGCATTAGCCCAATATTATTAGAGTCATAGTAATATTCCAGTAATAAACCAGTATGTCTAACTATGTTTAGAAGTTCGATGAAATAAATGGTGCTATTTTAGGGAACAAATGTCTCATCCCTGTGCACAACAATGAGGATTCTATCTCCACAATATGTGAGCAGCTCTTCGGATGTTCTCTTCTTCCTTATTTCCTGTCATTCCAATTCAACTGACTTGTCAAATAGAGTGGGGTTGGGTTTCCCCATTGTTTAATGTACGACCCCGTGACTCATGATCAGATCATTTTCTAAAATAGAAATTTCATTTGTTGTTGTAAGAACATCACGGTCTGTTCAAGACCACAAGTAATCTGATTACTTTGTTACATTGCAGACTAAAACAGTTGTAAAAAGGTTTCCTCAGATGTCCAAGGATCGTGATCGTGCCCCTTTGTCCTTATTGTTCACTGTTTGGATGAATTGTGAGACTTCACAGTTTTTATAGAAAAACGCAGAGAAACATTTCTGGTTTTGCCTCTATTGGTGTCAGTGAGTTTTAGTAGCATCTATAGTCAGGTTCTCTATCAGGTTTTTTAGGGATTATGCCGCCAAATACACTTATCTCCTACATGTTTGGATAGGGAATAAGCGCCTACTCTTTGGGGTTCCAAAAGTTGGGACCTCCAACGATCATGAGGACAGGAACCAAAAAGTTCCCCTAAAGATCCATGTGAATGGATCACTGATGAGTATGCATGGCCAGTGTTCTATTCACTTCTATGGGGTTGATGAAGATTGTCATTTTAGCAGCCCCATAAAAATTAATGCAACAATGGCCGTGTATTCTCACCAGTGCTCTATTTCCTGATCACTGGGGATCTCAGCTGTCAGACCCCAGCAACAAGACACATATTCGCTATCCTGTATATAGGGGTAGGTGAGAGGCTATGTTCACATCTTCATCAGATTCTCCATTAGGAAACTCCATCACGATGCTCGCCTGCAGTTGCTGGACAAACAGGTCCTGATAGCCTGACTCCAATGTGAACCTAGCCTACTATGTGGCACAGTCCCTATAACTGGGCAGAACTGTCCTTGTTTCCCGTGAGGTTTGAGCTGAACCACAGAAGATCACTATGACACCAGTGCACACTTCTATACTAATACTTGTATCACTGAAAGTACATACAAAAGTGCCTAAAATCTACTTTACTAAAACTTAGGCCAATTTTTCTATGTCCAAATAATCAAAATTCGCCAATGTGGACCTCTGTAGTTCTGTGGGACTACCAAATGGAGAGGACCATCATCATTTTCATTATGTCCCTCTCTTTTAAATAGTATTCCAGGGTAAAAAAAAAAAAAAAAAAAGAGCTCAGACTACCATAAATTCACAATTCAATCCAGAAGTCACTATACCAAAAGTCTCTCAAGGCGACCTTACTATCTAAAGATCAAAGGGGCGGTATACACAGATCAATAAAAAAAACACATTATCCTACATTAGTTCCAAAAACTTTTACATCTGCAATCCAATAGAATCCTGTTGTGTTTGCCATTTTAATAGCTTATTCATCACTATTGCCACCTCACATTTCCTCTGGTTTCCTGCCTGTTTGATTCCACCATGATATCTGGGCAGGGCTTTCCTCCCTGGTACACAATGTGGTCTGTATAGAAAGGTCAGTCAGAACATTGGCAAGTGTGAGCGAGGAGCCAGGGCTGTTCCCATACAAGTGCCAGCAGTGGAATATTCATTATGGTTTATAGTTGCTGCCACTTCTCTCCATAGGTGTTAAGTAGAATATATGGACATACATCATTGGACACACCAAAAATACTTACAGCTCCAAGACACGGCACAGTATAAGAACTTGGTACAGTCAAGACTCATTATTGTCTACTAAGGAAAAATCTACAGGAACCCAAAGAAATTAACCAATAATTATCCATGTGATATCTCCTGCAAACTGTGCAATGATAATGTACACTGATAGGTAATGTGTACGGTTTTCCTATTATATTACTGTCATTTCAGCAAACTTTAAATATATAAATTGTTCGAGGGAAGATAAATAACATTGTAAGATACAGTATATATTATTGCAAAATGCCTCTTCCACTTGTCACTTTTGTCCCCTACAATGAGCTTAAAATCCATCATGAGAGTCAGAAACTAGACTGATTTCCAGTTTCACTGAAGAATCAGCTTACCTACTTCCCATAGAAGTCTATTGAGAGGGGAGAAGGAAGAGGGAACAGACACTTAGACCTCATTGTTATAGAGTCTGTATTTCTTGAAGCATAGCAGTATTAAAAAGACTACCTGACTCACAGTATAGCAGAGTTTATCAGCTTCAACTCTTTGTATGTTTAACAGCATCCTCTTTCCCTCTCCATAGACTTCTATGTATCTCAGCCTCAGGGCCGCCGATAGGGCAGTACTACTGGTACTGGCGTCAGGGGCCCGGCCAAATTGAAAAATGGGGGGGGCCCGGTTTTGGCCCGCCACCGTGTGCCAGCCCCCTGGCGCCCGTAGCAGTCATTGTGTATGTCCTATTTCAACTCAGATCTGCATCCAGAGGACGCAGATCTGAGTTGAAGACATACGCGGCTGAAGCAAGGAGCTGACACAGGTCAGCTTCTCGCTTCGCCGCTGCGCGCCTCTCTCCCTGACACATATGCAGCTGAAGCGAGGAGCTGACATGTGTCAGCTCCTCGCTTCGCCGCCGCCGCCGCCACTGGCTTGTAGACGCGATGTGATGACGTCACATCGCGTCTATAACTGTGCGCCAGTGAGAGAGAGGCGCGCAGAGAGCTGCGAGGGAACGAAGGAGAAGGTAAGTCAGTCAGTGTAATGTGGAACGTGAAACTGGGGGCAGAGAGAGGACGGCATGACACTGGGGGCAGAGATGGAGAGGACATGAATATGGGGGCAGAGATGGAGGGGACATGAATATGGGGGCAGAGATGGAGAGGACGGCATGACAATGGGGGCAGAGATGGAGGGACATGAATATGGGGGCAGAGATGGAGGGGACATGAATATGGGGCAGAGATGGAGGGGACATGAATATGGGGGCAGAGATGGAGGGACATGAATATGGGGACAGAGATGGAGGGACATGAATATGGGGGCAGAGATGGAGGGGACATGAAACTGGGGACAGAGATGGAGGGACATGAATATGGGGACAGAGATGGAGGGACATGAATATGGGGACAGAGATGGAGGGACATGAATATGGGGGCAGAGATGGAGGGGACATGAAACTGGGGGCAGAGATGGAGGGGGGGGACATGAAACTGGGGGCAGAAATGGATGGGCGGACATGAATCTGGGGGCAGAGATTGGGTGGGAGACATGAAACTGGGTGCAGATGAAGGGTGTATATGAAGCTGGGGGTGAGATAGAGGGGGGACATATAATGTACGGGTGACTGTAGGAGGATTATCCTGTGTGCGGGCACATGAAAAATTAATGAGAATGGGTGGAGTCAACATAACGGTGGGTGGGGCTAAATTTGCCGCGGCGCGCAAAGCGTGCCGCACATTTTGGCCCCTCTTTTGGTTCTTCAAAATTTGGGAGGTATGGGTACAGGGGGCAGTGGAAAGATGTTAGAAGGTGGACAGGGGGGGGAAGGGGGATTGTTGGGACATCAGGTGTGCGGCACTGCGGAGAGGGAACTGGGGCAATAATATATAATATATAAGTTTTTAGCTGGAGAACTACAAAGCACACAAGACCTCCAAAAGGTATGTGTGCTTTGTATTAATAATGATGTAGGCGGCTATACTACTAGCATAGCAGCCTGTTTGGGGGTCGGACTTTCACTTTAAAGGAGTGTTCACGTTGCGTTTTTGGCCTCCCTTGCCGGGATACATTGGAAACCAGTCACAATCAGCTCCCCACTTATCCCTGCACGGAGAACTGCAGGCCCCCCCCTTTTTTTTAATGGCCAGTTCTTCGTGCAGGGATAAGTTGACAGCTGATTCTGACTGGTTACCAACGTATCCCGGCAAGGGAGGCCAAAAACGCAATGTGAATAAGCCCTGAGGATTTATTAGGAGGGCTCTTATAGATGGTGTTGGCTCTCTATAGGCGCGGTCACACGTAGCAGATTATACCTGCAAATAGAATCTGATGAAGCCTTGTAATGCTGCTAAATAAAGGGAAATGTAATACAGAATTGGTATGTCGCAAAATAAAGTAGTTTTAAAATGGCGGCAGCCGGGGGGGGGGGGGGGGGGGAGGCAGACACTTAGGCTGTATGGGGCCCCAAAATTTCTGATGGCGGCCCTGCTCAGTCTTATAAGAGGAGAAGGAAAAAGATTTCTTTAAGAAGATATAGTACAAAGTTTCTCTAGCATGATGGCTTGGTGGTTAGCACTGATGCCTTACAATGTTGGAGTCCAGCCAAGGACATCTGTAAGGAGTTTGCCATTTTTTCCCATGTTTGCATGGATTTCCCCTGGGTACTTCGGTTTCCTCCCACACTCCAAAGACATACTGATAGGGAATTTAGATTGTGAAACCTACATGGGAAAGTCTTTAGATGGCGCAATATAAGCAAGCAGAATAAACCTATTCACCTGTACTATACATTTATGGAAAGGTTTTATAATTGCAGGAATACCAGGCACAGACTGTAGACAAGAGTGGCGCTGTTTATTGTACAAAGCAGATTCTCTTTTCTAATCCTGGGCAATCCCTTCACAGCAGAATAAAACGTCACACAATAATACAAGTGGAAATTATTTATAGCCTTATAATCTTCATTTAAATTCTGCATATTCAGAAATTTTTCTTATGGCCTGTAATCTGGTGTCCAATGTAGGGAACAAACAGGTAGGTGTATCTCCTGACAGGTCACCAGAGGGGATTGCCACTTCACTTATGTAAGGTAGTTACCCTAGATGTTGAGCTTTAGCATATATCCTGCAGCACAGCCTTTCTAGAAAGATGACAATTACTCTCTGCACTTTAAGTGACACTAAACTGGTATATTTGGTTGTGACTGGTTCCTGTCAGTGCTCTCTGCTTTGCTTTACTATGCTATGGGTGCAAATGTGACTTTTTCCTTGGCTAAGTGGGATTGCAGCTTAGTCTAAATCCCTAGGTGATAAGCGGTATTAGAATGTTAAGTAGCTGTAAGTCTGTCTTGTGTGAGCCGCCGTACATGTGACCTTTATTCCATTTACAAACATGGAGGAAGCCGAGCAGCCAGTGCTTTACGAGTGGCTCATCCTGAGCTGATGTATTACCAGCTCCATCTATTATTCTGTATATCTCTGGACCAATGTATGCAAACAGCCTTAATATATAGGCGGATTTTGTCATAATTCTCTTGGCGCCAGTTTGCACAATGTTTCAGAGTCCTAAGTCGGGGTAAACCAAGGGGGGTTTAATAAAAGTGTCTGGGACGGTTTATTTGCTTGATTTGGTATTTGGAGGTTTACTGTAACTTCTGCTCAGCAAGAGATAGTAAGCGGCAGCTTGGATTATGATATGATTTTTATTATATACACTCTGCACTGGGGGATTAAAGTGACCTTTTCAATGCCCATAAAGATGTGTTTTCTAGAGTAGAGATCACACGCGACGGCCCCGGAGAACAAGCGTATCTGTTTATCCTGAGTAAATGGCATTAAAGTGTTAGTATTAAAGTTGTACCGAGGAGGAAATACAGAGTAGCGTAGACAAATGTCAGGGATGTCGGGAAGTCAGGCCACTCTGTCTTGTCTGCGTAATATAGGTTATTCCAGTTATATACTCTTAGTTATAGTATGGATGGCTGCCCTGTTCTCGATAAATGGAATATTAAAAACTATAATAATTGTAGTATTTAGTTCTAGCTGTAGGATCAGAAGGTTGAAATATTGCAATATACAGGTCCATGGGGCTGCAATAGTGCAACATTATTGAAGATTTTTTTTTTGCAGGAAGATAAAATTGATGGTTTATCCTCAGAATGATATCGGTGGGGTTCTGACTTGCTTGAGCGCTGCTGTACCGCTTACACTAACCATTATCGGAAGTGGCTGTGCAAATATTACAGTTTGTCCAGTGAAGTGGTTGCAGCACCTTCAGGCAGCCGATCAGCAGGGGTATAAAGAGTCAGTCCGCACCAATATTGTTGGTCCATACTGAGGATAGGACATCGATTTAATCTGGCTGGCTAAATCACAGATAGTAAAGGTGGCCATACACATTAGATACTGATGGGAAACTGTCACAGCAATTGCACCATATACACTACATTATGTAAATCTTTTTAGATTTTTACCTCATTGTCTGCAGTATATAAACCTCCTAAAACCTCACGGTTTTCTGATCAGGGCGTGTACACACACACAAGACAAGACCACCATAGTCAGTAATTAGCATGACATGGAGGACTACAAGGGTGTGTACATGGGAGAGGCAGTGGCGCTGTCACTCATGGCCTGGAGCAGAACAGTAGTGTTAGGACAAGATTCTTTTTTTATTGTTTATTTCTAAAGGAAATCTCCACCTTTGGGAAATTTTCTTCAAAAAAAAAAAAAAAAAAATCCTTTATATCCCACTGCACCCTTCCAGCAGATGGCTACATAGGCTATACGGTCCTAGTAAGGGTAAAGATAAACATACAGGTTTTTTAATGCAGTTTTTGAAGCAAAAACCTGGAGTGGATTGAAAATAATGAGAAGTAGCAGCTGTTATTTATAGGTTCTCACCGTTTAGGATCCACATCTGCTTTTGTGTTGACTTCAAAAACTGCATCAAAACACCTGAATACGTGTCATTCTCCATGTCTGGAACTAGCGTTCACAGGGATCAGCCCACAGACAAGCAAACACCCACATGTACTTGGCATCGGGAAGTGTAATAGGATCCATTTATGGGCACTCATCCTGCCCTTGCATTGGGCAGTTTACAAGGACCCTTATTCACATGTCCTCATTTTGTGGGTATGAGATCTCCATGACAGCTGTAGGCTGCATGCCGACTCATTTGTTTGAAGGAGTGCATGCAGAACTTCATTCATTTTCGATGCTCTATTTTGGTCCATTTTGCAGACCATCATTAAAGAGGACCTTCATATATGTGCAGTATTATATACTGCTAGAAAGCCGACATGCGCTGAATTCAGAGCACTGTCGGCTTTCTCGGTATGCACCCCAGGGGGTGTGGCTTACATGCACCACGATACGCCAACATAGTGTCCAAAAATTCTGGCACAAAGTAAACCAACTAAAGTATGATATAAGTGCAGCAAGGTCTAAAGATATCCCAGATTTAGCATCCAGCATCAGTCACTGTGATAAATCTGGCATCTTTTCTGACTGTGATAAATCTGGGCCAGTGTATCAGTTTTGTCTGGAGTGTTCTTTTAAGGAGGACTTTTCACTTTTCTGATTTCATCCAGTTCTCTGCACTTGCACTTTTATGTAAAAAAAAAGAAAAAAAAAAAGAAGTATTTTGGCGGCGCCGATGACGCTCTGTACATAAAACCCAGCAGTGCAGGAGCTGGAATGGAACATGTAACTTCATAGAGAGCGGCTCAGGAAACGTTTACCTCTTTTCTTCCACAATGATCTAAGCTTTAACCGTTTTGTGACCTGCAGCTTTAATCACGGCTGAAAATGTTTCACTTAAGTTGCAGGTTCTTTATTATTGCCCGGAGCAAGAGTAAAATGTCTTGGCTGACAACTTGTAAAGAAAAGTGAAGCTGTATAAGTGAACCTCTGCTTTCCACTGCTTTCCCCAGAGGCAAAATTCATTTCTGCTTTAAAGTCCATACTTTCCCCTGGAATTTTCATTGCTTTCATAACTGAAAGGATTTTCCTCCTATTGTGCGTTTCAGGTCTAAATCCCTATGATTGCTCCGTACTGTTTACCGTTGTGTTTACATAGACAATGATAAGTTGTTCGCGAGTAAATAAACAAGCGTGCTACCAAAGTAAGGCTCTGTTCACATCTGCACCATCGTTTGTCTACTCCATTATAGGAACAAAATCACTGCAATTATACCATGCTGAATCCACTGTATGATGGATACCAACGGAGCACAATGGACCTGTTGACTATTTTGGGATCCATCGATTTCCGACATAATGCTGATCTATTTTGACAGAATCGTACCCTACGAAGCCAACAAAAACCTGACACAGTGGATCTGAGATCATTGACCTATATAAGCTTAATGCATCGGAAAATAAGGCTACATTCACACAACAGTGAACGCTGGCCATGTGACGTCTGTTTTTTTTTAAATGACAATATACGGTAGCATTAATTTTACTGTCAG
Source organism: Leptodactylus fuscus (assembly GCF_031893055.1). Lineage (NCBI taxonomy): Eukaryota > Metazoa > Chordata > Amphibia > Anura > Leptodactylidae > Leptodactylus > Leptodactylus fuscus. The sequence goes on from NC_134273.1 coordinate 29,328,407, forward strand.
TGAATGGGGGCTAGTCACATGACTATCATTTTGAAGGTCCGTTATTAACGGACTGTCAAAACTTTTTTTGCCCGTTTTCATGGATCTCTTCATACACTAAGATGTATCGGAAATTCCTAAAAACAGCAGCCCCTGTCGGCAGTGAAAAATAGATGTTTTTCACAGCCATTTTGCACCTCTTTCATATGAAAATAGCCTAAATGTGGCCATAAATCCTGAGGTTTTTTTTACTGGCTTGATAATCCAGTCTCCTTCATTTTCATACAATACAGTAATTGCCACTTGTATATGACAGTTTAAAGGGGTTGTCCAGGAGTAGAAAACATGGCTTCTTTCTTCTTCTCTGGAAGTGACATCACATCCATTGGTCACATGGCCATTCTGCAGCTCAGTTTCATTCATGTGAATTAGACAGCTGTAACATTGCCATGTGAACAATGGATGTGATGTCACTCTTGGAGAGAAAAAAAACCCCCATGGAATTAATATAATAATGTACAGCACCATGGAATTAAAGGGGTATTCCCACGTCGCATACTCACCAGTCTTCGCTGCTGTAAATTCTTCTTTCTTCCTGCTTTGTTGCGTCATTGGTGGGCGGGGTTACATATGCAAAGCCAGCGGTGAGAAGACGTCGCTTCTATGTCGCTGACCCTGCGTGTGCGCTCCCGATGCAGCTAGGCATCGGACGTACAGCCTTCACAATGCAATACAGACCCGGCATCCGCTGTAATAGAGAGGCGGATGCCGGGGACGGTTAGACGCCGGCACAGGTGCCTGCAACATCGCTACGCTCCTGCCCTGCATGAAGCCAGCAGCGGCAGGAGCGATGCTGCTATTCCGCTCCTCCGCCCCCTCCGGAATAGCAACATCGCTCCTGCCGCTGCTAGCTTCATGCAGGGCAGGAGCATAGCGATATTGCAGGCACCTGTGCCGGCGTCTAACTGTCCACGGCATCCGCCTCTCTATTACAGCGGATGCCGGGTCTGTATTGGCGGCCCTCCCAAGTGTAAACTACCCACCCCCCTCCAGGCTCACTCCCGTGCACTTAGCCCCTCGTCCCTCCCCCTGAGAGCAGCAGATACATCACTTGACTTTTGACCAGATAAGTCAAGGGCTGTGTCAACAATGAATTGAATAAAGTAAGATAGTGGACAAACAAAGCAGTTTTGCTGAAGCAATGTATTTAGGAAAAGTCTTACATCCACATTAACAAGCAGTATAGATAGGATCCTTGTGATGGGACAACCCCTTTAATGGTGCTATATAAATAAACAATAAAAAATCTTAGCATTCCTAAGGTGCAGACACACAATACGGCTCCTTCCACCCACCAGTCCAAGCCACTAGTCATTACATTTACATATACTGATTATTTCTTGATAACTTGTTACTGGTGCACGGTTTTGCAGGTTTACTTATAAGCACTTTTGGTGGCAGGCTTTTATGATGGACCACACGTAACATCACATGTTTGGTCTCTGCCAAGAGGAGAAACCTTATTATATGTAACTAACGGGAAGAACAACAGTAAATGGATGAATGTCCCAGATCTGGTGAATCACATTTCAATAAAGGCTTATTACATAACATGGATCATCAGTTGGTCACAAAATGTTCTGTTCTGGATCAGCCAAATCGGGTTCATCCAAAAATGAAGAGATATTTGGCCAATACACACTGTAAAAATGCAGAAGGGAGCTTTTAAGATTCTTAGGTATCCTTAGAGGGAGTCCCTAGAATAGAATAGAACATGGTACTCTATGAACAATCTAATTTCGGCTAACATCCTCTTTAGGAGGCATATAATGGTTATGACAGCGCATGTTTGCTCCTCCATACACAGAACACACCATGCTAGAAATTGACTGAGGCCTCATACACACGACGGTGTGCTTCGTGGTAGCCATTTTTCCTGGCTAGGACACTAACCCATTGAGTTCTAAAGTATACACATGACTGTATAGTCCTGTGTATGGGGCCATGAGCAAAACTCAGGACTATGCCTAGTCTTCTGCTGATAAGCTGATCTTGGGATGTCCTGCTGCCATAACTCCAGCAATCTGCTATAATCTGTGGTATTAAAGGACTTCTGTAGGATTTATTTATTCGTGGCCTGTCCTTAGATTGGTGGAGGTCTGAGGCTCAGGACCCCACTGATCAGTTGTTTGAAGAGACCACAGCATTCAGGCAGGTGCTGAGGCCTCCTCACTACTTACCAAGCACAGCGCCATACATTGTATAGTGGATGTGCTTGGTACTGCATACAAGACTCAGCTGCAAACAGACGAGGTGACTGATGAATGTGATGTGACGTGGCCTGTGCCACTTTGGTCAGCTGAGTTGTGCAGGTCTTTGGTGGGGACCCCTGACGACCTGTCTTATGGATAGGTCATCAATATTTTAGTCCTAGAGTTTGTATGCAAAGTCACCACAGGAGAAGTCCTTTGTTCTCACTTGCCAAATGTGTCCAACATTGACTCCCATTGATAACACATGTACGGCCAGTCAATCCAAGTGTCTGTGTATATGGGAAAGTCCTAAGGATTAGCTGACGGCCAAGGGTCTCCCTGAGATGTCAGGTTGCTGACCTTTGTGCCATTAACTGTGGCTGTGTTTGCTTATCACAGGTATGTGTGCCAATTTGTAGGGGTCACACTTTGGATACAGAGGTGACAATTACCCTTGCAAATGACATGTTGACCTTTGCTATAATAGCAAGTTGTAGGTCAGTCTCTATCCAAGATTTACAAAAATGGCTTACAACTTTACAGATTGTGTTGGTGCTACTTTCCGATAGTCTCTATGGTTCTGCTGTAATAAAAAAAAAAAAAAAAGAATATACTTTATATGGAGCCAGACTAGCCCAGAGGGCCAGTGGGCCTGCACTCACATCCTCAGTAAATACTCTGTCATTACTGCTATTGCCAAGATACAGACATGTCCCCACTGGCACATGCATAAGCTTAAAGGCTTTGTTAATAGGATTTGTGAATTACAAAAACTCCAATTACTATAGACACCCCCCGGAGGAGCCATGATTGTTATTTACAGCTCTGTTGGTCTCTAGCTGAGGGAACATTGTGGATTTGTGACACCCATTAATGGGTGTAATGTCAGTGCCACTGACATTTCAGGATTAGTCTCTCGTCTCATTTACATTACTAAGCCCTTTGTGTTTTGTGTAAAGCCGTATATTTACATGGGTAAAACACAAAAAAGTGCCAACCATACAGCCAAAGAGACAGTGACCTGCAAGTGACATAAGTGAGCTAGTAGATTTAGGCTAATACATAATAAGGGTATGCATTATATTAAGGGAGTTCTCCAGGTTTTTTTTTTTACATTGTTTTTATTGTGTTTTCAGTATATTATATAGAAGGATAAAGTCTTCAAACTTAAGAGTCAAAGCCATATTCTGATCCAGTGATCTCACGATTATACCTTTGTAAAATTGTGCCATCACTGGCGGCCGCATGCAGGAGGGGTTTCGTCCATACATGCCTACCTGAGCATAGAAACTCAGCCTTAGGCTGGGTTCACACTATCACTGCATGAGCGCAACGGACATTAAAAGATAGTTGCAGATGGAGCCCCCTCTGTCTGGTATCCGTCTGCATTCACCCCCATATAAAAACATGACAAGCTTTCTTATGTCCCTTTTTTTATATTTCTGATGGAAGAAAAAGTCCTGCACAGTCCTGTCTGTCACACTACTATCATGGCGGAAGAGCTACGGACAGCAAATATGCTAGTGTGAACATACCCTTATAGGATTGCAGATTTATCAATGTGTCAGAGCTGTAAAAACAGTCATCAAGGTTTTACTATCTCTATTCAGAATACATGCAAACACTATTCAGTTCTGTATATGGGGGTGCTGGGAGAGGTAGCTGTCACCCGAATGGACAGCTATCGAAAGTGTATGTTCTGCTTTATATACACAACATATATCTTGTGTCAGACTGGAGTTTTTTGGACCCACCAGATAAAATTATCCTACGGGCCCTCCCTCCAAAACCCCCTGGGAATAGAACATAATAGTACCCTTCAAATTTGTGTGTCTCCTGCTGGACCATTACTGTGTTAGAGCCTGGGCCCTGGCGAGATCCTCTGCTACTCTGTTGGGCCAGTCCAACACTGTATACATCAGATGTTTGCCAGCCAAAATCACCAAGTTTGCCCATCTAATATGTATGGGGTCCTCTCGATGCTTCCCAACTACAGATTTCAGATTGGATTTCAGCTGTTCGATCCTTTAGTTTTGGGTGGATAAGACACAGCCCAGGGTCAGCCGAGCCACATCTATGGAGAAATTAAGTGAGATAGCTATCCACTAAATGATTATTGCTTTACAATAATAATTGGATTACACCAAAAATAGTGGTGAGCTAATTGAAGTAAGGAGGGTCCTGGCAGGGGCAGACATATATGTACAAGCTGTTCAGGTGCACAGGAGGTAACAGTGTGCATGGAAAAGACTTAGCTAGAGAATAACGGGTCACAATTTATTACGATTGTTACTGGGACATAAGGGGGTCCTCTATGATGTGTTATTTGATAGCAATAGGTCCATTCATATTCTTGAACTCTATGCTGTCCGTATCCCACCTTGGGTCTTGGAGATATAGCACTAATAGTAACCATATTACAATAATGTAAAACCAGCGGATGTGCACTGAAATTATCTGATAAAAAGAGCAAGGTATAGACGTGTACATCTATAAGAAGAGGGATAAAACATTAATGTATAGTACGCCCACTATATAGCCCAAGAATAAGTGCTGCATTACAGTGACTCATATACCTCCAGGTTTGATCTCTTCACGTGTCAGTTCACTGTGTGGGTTTTCCGTGGGCCATTTTGTCACTTATCTTCCATATAGAAATCAAAAAGGGAAATGGAAAATCAGCTCGGAAATGTGTAAATGGAGCTTTTTGCTGAATTACGTTGTCGTTCTGTATTAAGAACTGTTAAGATGTCAAGATGTGGGGGAGGCAAAAAAAAATCTTTAATGCTCTTTAATGAGGAATAATGCTTGAATGAGAGAGAAAAAGTAGGAGACGGAGATATTGAGAGAGAAGGCTAGAGAGAGGAGCAGAGAGCAATAAGAGTAAGAGATAGGAAGATATTGCAAAAAGATAAGAAGGGATAGAAACAAAAAGAAGGATCAGAGGCTAGAGAGATGAGATAGACATTTAGAGAAATGAGAGATAAATAAAAAGAGACAGCAATGCAGAAAGCAATGAGAGAGAAGAGAGACTGTAGAGGGGTATGTAGAGAGCAATGAGAGAGAAGAGAGACATGATGGAGAGGGGTATGTAGAGAGCAATGAGAGAGAAGAGAGACATGGAGAGGGGTATGTAGAGAGCAATGAGAGAGAAGAGAGACATGGAGAGGGGTATGTAGAGAGCAATGAGAGAGAAGAGAGACATGGAGAGGGGTATGTAGAGAGCAATGAGAGAGGAGTGAGACATGGAGAGGGGTATGTAGAGAACAATGAGAGAGAAGAGAGACATGGAGAGGGGTATGTAGAGAGCAATGAGAGAGGAGAGAGACATGATGGAGAAGGGTATGTAGAGAGCAATGAGAGAGAAGAGAGACTGTAGAGGGGTATGTAGAGAGCAACGAGAGAGGAGAGAGACATGGAGAGGGGTATGTAGAGAGCAATGAGAGAGAAGAGAGACATGGAGAGGGGTATGTAGAGAGCAATGAGAGAGAAGAGAGACATGGAGAGGGGTATGTAGAGAGCAATGAGAGAGAAGAGAGACATGGAGAGGGGTATGTAGAGAGCAATGAGAGAGAAGAGAGACATGGAGAGGGGTATGTAGAGAGCAATGAGAGAGAAGAGAGACATGATGGAGAAGGGTATGTAGAGAGCAATGAGAGAGAAGAGAGACTGTAGAGGGGTATGTAGAGAGCAATGAGAGAGAAGAGAGACATGGAGAGGGGTATGTAGAGAGCAATGAGAGAGAAGAGAGACATGATGGAGAAGGGTATGTAGAGAGCAATGAGAGAGAAGAGAGACTGTAGAGGGGTATGTAGAGAGCAATGAGAGAGAAGAGAGACATGATGGAGAGGGGTATGTAGAGAGCAATGAGAGAGGAGAGAGACATGGAGAGGGGTATGTAGAGAGCAATGACAGAGAAGAGAGACATGGAGAGGGGTATGTAGAGAGCAATGAGAGAGAAGAGAGACATGATGGAGAAGGGTATGTAGAGAGCAATGAGAGAGAAGAGAGACTGTAGAGGGGTATGTAGAGAGCAACGAGAGAGAAGAGAGACATGGAGAGGGGTATGTAGAGAGCAATGAGGGGGGAAATAGGGAAAGACAGAGAAATGTGAGACGTACTGTATAGAGTGAGGACATGAGAGAGAGCGTGATATAGAGAGAGCTATACTGAGACAGGATGGGACAGAGAAAAAAGGAGAATATATAGAAAGGTGGGACAAACGTAAAGGGGGGAGGGGCAGGCAATCAGAGAAAGCTATAGAGAGCAATGAAAGAAAAGAGGTATATAGAGAGCAATGAGAGAGACAAGGTGGGACAGAAAAAAAGGATAAATAGATGAGACAGAAATGGAGAGCAAGGGAGAAAGATATAGACAGTAGAGATGAGCGAGTAGTGAAATATTCGACTATTCGAAATTCGATTCGAGTGGACCTCAATATTCGACCATTCGATCAAATATTTAATCCCAATATAGTCTATGGGAAAAAATGCTCGTTTCAGGGAAACCAAAATTCAACCAATTGGAGTCAACAAGTCCACAATGACACCCAAGGAAATGATGACAACACCTCTGGAATGCCACTGGGACAGCAGGGGAAGCATGCCAGGGGGCATCTAACACGCCCAAGTGCCAGTATTACACCACTATCACAGCCTATCAACTAGACACTCCAAACTCAATAGAACCTCTATGGAAAGTGGAAAAATACTTGGAAACCTTCTTTTCTCTACATTAGTATAGACAGAAAGACACATTTTAAAGGGATTCTACCATTAAAAAACTTTTTTTTCTAGGTAACACGTCGGAATAGCCTTTAGAAAGGCTATTCGTCTCCTACCTTTGGAAGTGATCTCCGCCGCGCCGTTTGTTCAAAATACCGGTTTGTACCGGTATGCTAATTAGTTCTCTTGCAGCGATGGGGGCGTCCCCCAGCGCAGGAGATGCGATGGGGGCGTCCCCATTGCTGCTCGAAAACCGACTCCAGCGCCGCCTCTATCTTCTTCTGCATCCTCCCCTTCCTTCTTTGGCTTGACGTCGGACGCCTGTGCAGTACGCTCTGTTTGGCGAACTTCGCCGAACGTACTGCGCATGCCCGCGGCCATAGTGCTGACACCGCAAGTTCGCCGAACAGAGCGTATTGCGAAGGCGTCCGACGTCAAGCCGAAGAAGGAAGGGGAGGATGCAGAAGAAGATAGAGGCGGCGCTGGAGTCGGTTTTCGAGCAGCAATGGGGACGCCCCCATCGCATCTCCTGCGCTGGGGGACGCCCCCATCACTGTGAGAGAACTAATTAGCATACCGGTACAAACCGATATTTTGAACGAACGGTGCGGCGGAGATCACTTCCAAAGGTAGGAGGCGAATAGCCTTTCTAAAGGCTATTCCGACGTGTTACCTAGAAAAAAAAAAATTTTAATGGTAGAATCCCTTTAATCTTCTTGATTTCCTTACACACCTGAGACTCCTGGAAACAGAGGTATATAGAGATCGCTGTAAAAAGAGAGATGGGACAGAAGTAGTCAGTAGTACAGACTAATAGACAGAGCAAAGAGGGAGACAAAAAGTGAAGAATAGAAAAAAAGTGGAGCCAGAAGTTCATAGACTATAGAGCAATGGGTATTAATGTTTGGTAGGGGGAGAGTAGTCGGGGACTGTGATCAGTCAGTGGCTGCCCGTGTATAACACTTCCTGCCATAGACTAGTATGGGCTGAGAGCAGCAGGTTGTGTGGCTGCTGCAGCCCCCTCCTCCCCCAGTGCAGCAGAGAGGAGGGATCTCTGTAATGACTGGTGTAGTGTTTCCCCTGCTGACACTACAGGCTTCTCCTCCCTGTGTTAGTCAGGCTCAGCACTCAGTCAGCCAGTGTAATGCACTTACAGAAAGATCACAACTGGATTTTGCACTCTGCCGGCTACACTGGAGCTCTGGAGCTGAGAGGCTGCGCTTTTACGCATTGGTTTTACTCTCAGGATCCACTGTGACCACCCAAGCAACTAACTCCAAAGCCACAATGGTGGCGAAGGATTACCCCTTCTATCTCACCGTCAAGAGGGTCAATTTAACTCTGGAAGTCAAGAGTGCAACCACCAAGAGCATTGAGGTAACCTGAATTGATGGGAGTGATGATGGGGGCTTCCCTGGTGCTTTGTCCTTGGATAGGTGATGGGGGGCTTCCTTGGTGCTGTGTCCTTGGATAGGTGATGGGGGGCTTCCCTGGTGCTGTGTCCTTGGTGGAGATGATGGGAGGCTTCGCTGGTGCTGTATCTTAGGATGGCTAATGGGGGGCTTTTCTAGTCCTATGTCTTAGTATGGATGAAAGGGTTATTTCTTGTTGTTATGTCCTTGGATGCATGATGGGGTCTTCCCTTGTGCTATGTCTTAGGATGGGTAATGTGTTTTTTTCTAGTCCTATGTCTTAGGATGTATGATGTGGGTATTTCTTGTTGTTGTGTCCTTGGATGTATGATGGTGTCTTCCCTGTTGCTGTATCCTAGGATGGATGATGGGGGTTCCCTGGTGCTGTGCTTTAGGATGAATGATGGGGGGGAGCTTCCCTGATTCTGGGCTTTTGTGCTCCAGTCTTATATTGATGGTTCCCTGGAGAAGGGAAATGAATGAGACTATTACACACTCCATTCTATGTTGGACACAGTCCAGGCCGTCTGGTTATGTTCATTAGTGTTTAGAGTCCAATTCCCTTTGCAGATTGTAAGTTTGTGTCTGAAGTCTCTGTAGAGTCTGTGCTCTGGCTACTTTGTTACAAAATAGGAGACTGTAGCGGTCTGTATACTGTCTATATCTAGTGTCCTGTGCCACATTCGGTCTGTGTCTTCAGGTTGCTTTACATCTGGATACACACATAGTAAATACTGTGCGGATAGTTTACTGTAGTTTGGAGAATCCCCACATATGTATGACTTGGGTAAAGATCACAGGTGTCTGTATTGTGCAAGCTTAGCCAGTGACGAAAGTGTTAAATTTTGCTGTGTCTGAGCAGGAGGTAATGGACACCAGTACAGTGTCACTCATGCGAGAGACTGCAAAACAGAACATTTTCTAGGAGACCTGTCTGGGCACATCTGTTAAGAAGCTTTACCTGTCAAGACAGAGAGAATTCCCACTTATATCTTAGGTGTCTCAGAAGCAAAGGACCAAACCTAGTATAATTCACCCTGTAATCTTCTAGTAAGTGATGTGGATCTAAACATGTCAGCTAGAATAATCATTAGCTTTCCCTCTTATCCCCTGGCTCATATTTTTAGATATGGGTTCCCCTTTGTTGTTTCAGTTGGCTTCCATATACATAAGCATTTGGTACTGTGATATGTGATGTTATATGGTGGTGACCGATGGTAATCCTGACCTGGTAACAAAAGGATCAAAAATAAGAAATTGAATCATTCTCTGAACTTTTTGATGACTTGTGATACAGATTTGGGGGTCAGTAATATCTTAGTGTGACTCTTCATTGACGCCAAAGCAGATTTGTAACTGCGGCTAATCATCACTTCCATGTCATACCTCTGAATAAGTTTTATTCTGCACCACATGCCTAGATTTCTGCATCCAGATAGGACAGGGACTAGGACAGGGATTGCATCCAGATAGGACAGGGACTGAAATTTCTGCAACAAAACATGCCGCATGTGAATGATTATTTGCCTTTTTCCTACTTTTTGTGTTACTTTATTTGTCATCTAATAATCTATGTTTATTCTTCAGAAGTATATGACCCCTCATCACACTTGTGTATCCCGGTTTAGCAGCCACAAGGCGATAAGGTCTTATCTATAATTATGTTTCTGGAAGCAGCAAGTGATATGATAAAATGGTAGGAGATCATCTTCAGGGGCCGGTCTTATCATCTTATAAGATCCCGCTGTGGATTCTGCTTGTAGGGCATCTCTCTTACAGTTTGGTTGCTAGTTCCTGTAAGTACCTTACACAGCGGTACAGCACACACCACCAGGCAGTGCCTTGTACAGAGCTGCACGTATTATGATCAAGGATCTGCGCAGTTATAAATAATTCTAACAACCCCCAAAGCTCAGGCCCAGTTCCCTCTGTAAAAGGGAATTCGATGCCAGAGCTGGCTTTATTGTAGTCAGTGGGTAGCAATTTTGCCTTTTCTTAGGGTATGTTCACACAGTGCAGTTAAAGCAGTTTCAAATCTGCATTGGAAAAAATGCATGCTGGTAAATAAATATCACCTGTAAAATTAAGAAATCAAAACTGCATGTAATGTTTCCATGCACCATGTGAATGTATCCTATTGGACGTCTTGTAAATGCTTTGTCCTTGCTGACAGTAACCTTGCATGCTATATTGCAGTGGCCATGACCATTGGTTTAAATGTTGGACATTACATAGGGATCCATTGTACACAATGAGGTAGGGGGAAATGCCATAATATATACAGTATGTATATATATCCCCTTACTGATTATGCAGGATATATTGTATACGCTGACTGCTATATCCTTATGGACACTGGGACAATTCCACATGGACAGGCTGCATACATAGACTTCTATATACACGCATCACATGACACAATTCTGCACCATTTCTTCGATTTGACATTGACAAGACCTTCTCCATGTTATATGAGCAGTCAAGTGCTGATACCTTGTATCTTCCTCATCCATTACACACGACCAATGTACTTCATAGTAGTGTAGCGTACATATATTCTTGTCAGCCTGAGTAGACACAGACTATCTGTGGTATGGTGTGGTAAATGGCAGATGGATCTATCTACCGGTTGAATTACAACAAGGGATGAATATAATACTAGTCATTGTAAATCTGAAAAGTCTCCTTCAGTCACAATCTTTACGATGGACTCTTAGTAAATACGGTCTCGCTCTCTTTCACACGACTCCTTTTTGCCTTATTTTTTCCGCTGGGTTCCACTTTATTGTTATGTTTCTGTTCTGCGCACATTGTGCCGGGAACAATGGTTTGTTATGAATTTGGCTTCTATACAGATTGTATGTGCAGTTTCCGAAGGAGAGGGAGGCTTCTTCCAGATAAGCGAGCCTTGAAAAACTTTGACCTTTGTTTTCTCAGGCACTTCTAGACACGCAGCAGCTGCCAGAATCTCTATGGGATCAACAGGTTTCCTCAATCTTTGAAGAGACATTTACAGCCATAGAGGCAGCATTCCAGGTCCGGGGCAGCTTGTGGTCACAGGCAGAGGATCCCTGTAGGAACTTGCTGCAACTTTTTTCGGCACCTATTCTAGATTTCAGACTGAGTAATGTAAAACAAGGGGGAAAAAATGGAAAAGGCTGTACTAAAGATTTAACCCCCAATAGCATGTTCAAGGATAATATTTCCATTCCTAACCAGGTGACAGTTCCTGTGTGGGCTGTCGAGGTCGCCGTATAGCTTTCTATCAAGGTCTCATTGAGTCAGATCCTCTCAAAATAATCCATTCCCCTATGCTCATATCTCACTTTGGGGATGGGTACAGCATATTTATTCTTGTTGACTGCTTTGCTTGTCCCGGTGCAAAGATCTCTAAACTGGTTAAAATTATCTTCCTATCCTGACTATATATGTCACCATTCACATTACAGCAACAGTAGCTCAACCTGCTTATTTTAGTGGGATCAATGACTGATCCTTTTGTTTTTAGGAGCGGTAAGTCACTGTGAGAGGTGTTTGATAGTATCGCTATACGGAATACATGTGCACACTTAATCCAAGCGTGCATGTGTATGGGGTAGTCAGGAGGAATACAGTCCTATGAAAAAGTTTGGGCACCCCTATTAATCTTAATCATTTTTAGTTCTAAATATTTTGGTGTTTATAACAGCCATTTCAGTTTGATATATCTAATAACTGATGGACACAGTAATATTTCAGGATTGAAATGAGGTTTATTGTACTAACAGAAAATGTGCAATATGCATTAAACCAAAATTTGACCGGTGCAAAAGTATGGGCACCTCAACAGAAAAGTGACATTAATATTTAGTAGATCCTCCTTTTGCAAAGATAACAGCCTCTAGTCGCTTCCTGTAGCTTTTAATCAGTTCCTGGATCCTGGATAAAGGTATTTTGGACAAACAATTCAAGTTCAGTTAAGTTAGATGGTCGCCGAGCATGGACAGCCCGCTTCAAATCATCCCACAGATGTTCAATGATATTCAGGTCTGGGGACTGGGATGGCCATTCCAGAACATTGTAATTGTTCCTCTGCATGAATGCCTGAGGATTTGGAGCGGTGTTTTGGATCATTGTCTTGCTGAAATATCCATCCCCGGCGTAACTTCAACTTCGTCACTGATTCTTGAACATTATTCTCAAGAATCTGCTGATACTGAGTGGAATCCATGCGACTCTCAACTTTAACAAGATTCCCGGTGCCGGCATTGGCCACACAGCCCCAAAGCATGATGGAACCTCCACCAAATTTTACAGTGGGTAGCATGTGTTTTTCTTGGAATGCTGTTTCTTTTTGGACGCCATGCATAACGCCTTTTTTTATAACCAAACAACTCAATTTTTGTTTCCAAAATGAAGCTGCCTTGTCCAAATGTGCTTTTTCATACCTCAGGCAACTCTATTTGTGGCGTACGTGCAGAAACGGCTTCTTTCTCATCACTCTCCCATACAGCTTCTATTTGTGCAAAGTGCGCTGTATAGTTGACCGATGCACAGTGACACCATCTGCAGCAAGATGATGCTGCAGCTCTTTGGAGGTGGTCTGTGGATTGTCCTTGACTGTTCTCACCATTCTTCTTCTCTGCCTTTCTGATATTTTTCTTGGCCTGCCACTTCTGGGCTTAACAAGAACTGTCCCTGTGGTCTTCCATTTCCTTACTATGTTCCTCACAGTGGAAACTGACAGGTTAAATCTCTGAGACAACTTTTTGTATCCTTCCCCTGAACAACTATGTTGAACAATCTTTGTTTTCAGATCATTTGAGAGTTGTTTTGAGTAGCCCATGATGCCACTCTTCAGAGTAGATTCAAATAGGAGATCAACTTGCAATTGGCCACCTTAAATACCTTTTCTTATGATTGGATACATCTGGCTATGAAGTTCAAAGCTCACTGAGGTTACAAAACCAATTTTGTGCTTCAGTAAGTCAGTAAAAAGTAGTTAGGGGAATTCAAATCAATAAAATGATAAGGGTGACCATACTTTTGCACCGGTCAAATTTTGGTTTAATGCATATTGCACATTTTCTGTTAGTACAATAAACCTCATTTCAATCCTGAAATATTACTGTGTCCATCAGTTATTAGATATATCAAACTGAAATGGCTGTTGCAAACACCAAAATATTTAGAACAAAAAATGATTAAGATTAATAGGGGTGCCCAAACTTTTTCATAGGACTGTATCTGTTCGCCATGCAAGTATACATCTATGCACAGTCATAGGACTTTTTGCTGCGGTCTTTTGCCAAACTACTGATCAGGTTCATAGGAATCCTAGGGTTCCAGAATGGCAAAGAAATGACCATCGAAGTGGTGAAATAAAATATTTGCTGGCGATTTTTCTACTGTAACCAGTAACACAGCTATGCCAGTCGTGTCTAGTGGTTCCATTGCTGTCAGAGCTGCCATCTTGGCTGTAACACTTCTCATGCTCCAGCTTGATAAGATCCGAGTGTAAGAGATACTGAACACCTTTCAAGGCCTCCTTCCGTGTGTTAGTGCATCCTGCAGTAAAGTGTTGATGCAGCTTTTCTGTGTACTCGCAGGACGTGTCATTCAACGATTTTCTCAGAACAAGGAAAGGTCAGGTTCAGCGTTTTCTCCTCCATACGCTCTGTGCTATTATTAGGGTAATTGCAGTGCTATAGGCGCACCGCAGTGTCACTAGTGTCTTACACAATGCATCATTCCTTCTAAGTGCTAATAATTATTACTCATACATAAGATGACAAATTCTGCCAGCTGTCAATGTGCGAACATCAAGTCCTATACTATTAATTAACATAATAAGCAGTCGTCAGAAAAGCCTCATATAATTTCCGCATACTGATGTGAATGTATTCATTACTAAAAATTCTATAAAAATTCCTCACATTATTTTCTAAGGTCATACAGAGGAGTGTGTGGATAACGTTAGGGTAGGTTCACATATAGCGTTCATATGTCTAGAAGTTTGCTGCTGTCTAAGGGTATGTTCACACAATAGAATTTTTGCTCAGATTTCAATGCATGAGGCCTGTGCATGCAAAGCCATCATTTGAAGCTCCTGGGCCCCAATGCAAATATGTAACAGGTCCCCAATGCTATGTGTTAACTACAATACTGATGTCTTCTTATGTTGTATACATCTAAACCCCCTATAGCTAAGGCCCCGTATGGATGTGGGTGAGGTTTACACAATCCCCTTTGTATACTTCCCAAATTTTCTGCTGCAGATTGTTGGGGGGAAAAACAGCTGCAAAAATAAGTCCTGTCACTTATTTAGGGTTAAAAACGTAAGCTCCAGTGAATTACAATGATGCTAATCCTTATGCAGCTTGTTGTGTAAACTGTAACCCACAGCAGATAGCCCAGGGTCAGCTTTGGATTCCTGCCGCCAAAACCCCTTAACTTTTGTTTCACTTTTTCTATAGAAGTAGCAAACTGGTTCCTGGAGTGGTCAAACTGGCTTGTAAAGTCTATAGTAATTTGTCCACCCCTGGTTAACACAGCCTGGGGCCTCATGCACATGGCCAGGTTATGGCTTCGTACAACCTTCGAGCACTGATAGAAGTCTATAGGGCTTTGCTGTACCTCTGGTTTCGTACAAAGGGACTAAGTGTGGCCCCATATCGTCCCTGCATGTAGCTCTGCCATGTGCTTGAGGTTTTAAATGAAGTTGATTTGCAGATATTGTCTTGTTCTTGTAAGGAAACCAGTATTGTATGACTTGGCATCTCCTTACTTCCGGTAGACTGCTTCAGGTAAACAGTGGGAGCTAGATCGGGCCTGTAATTTCTCTACATGGTTGAGACTTGGGTCAGACCGTCCTCATTTTACATGGACTTCAAACAACTTTCTGCTAATTACTTTCTGTTTAGTGAAGCATAGAAGTGGCTGATAAGCCCCCAGACCCTCCACCCTTATAACCTCCTGGAAAGGACAGCGGCCACCCTAGAGTACAAACAGTCATCTCAACCATGTTAATTGGGTGGAAACAAAGCGTCTCATTGCTGAGGACCTCATATTTCCTATAGGAACTGGTCCAATAATTAATAGTTAATAAGACCATTGACGACTGAGATTTAACCATGTAGGACCTGGCGTAGAGTTCCATTGTAACTCACGCCAGGGATGCCTCGGCCTGCCCACATATGCACAAAGTGGCAGGTGAGACATTGGTCAGAGCTTGTGGCGCACGTCTGACTTAAGAAAGGATCTTCACTATCTTCCCTGGCATAGAAGGAATCATGAAATCCCCTTAATGTCTTACTGCTTAAAAGACATTTTATATTACAGACCAGTTTTTTCCATTGTATTGGCTGTCAAGCTGTTACAAAACTATACTGGAATCCATCTGCCATGCACTTTGAGATTCGATCTTTGATCACGCCCATAGTTAGAGGATAGCCGGCTTCTTTCATGTGTATACGTTATATGAGTGTGTTATGTTATCTTTGCTACATGTAGAAACAGAATATGCTGGTACTGTAAAAATAATAATAATCCAGTCTGGGTGTGGGGTTCCCTTTGCTATGTGATAACGTACATGGGAATCCCACATTGTTGTTACACTGACAAAGTTAGGATCCTTTTACTAAAGTATTGCGTGGGTGTAGTGTTATGTCTGCACGGTGAATTTTTTCTGTCGGCAGCAGAATATTCTTGAGAAATCCATAGCTGACCTTTGAATTTCTGCTCCACATAGGCAGTTTTATGTGCTGTAGATACACACACAGATTAGTCCCAGTCAATAGGGTTAATCTGTGTCTGATAACGTGCAGTTTTTGCGCAGACTCCAAATGAAAACGATGGTGGGTAAGGTATCTGCAGCAAAATCCACCTGAAGACTCCACATTGAAAAACTCTTCGGCTAAGTTCACACGGTTAGTTGTGACTTAATGCCACTGCATCAGCCGCGCACTCCGCTCTGGATTAGGCCCAATGAATAGGCCTAGTTGGGAGGGAGTGTGATCGCGAGGCGAAACGGCCTGAAGAATGAGCATGTCGCTTCTTTTTTCCGGGAGCCGGAAGGAATGGCTCCTGGAAAAAAGAACTGACCGACTCCCATTGAAATCAATGGGAGCCGTCTTTTTAGTCAGGATTTTGAAACGAATACGGCCTCAAAATCCTGACCAAAAATCTCAGTGTGAACTTACCCTTACATGGCATTGCCAAATGGCCACACAAATGTGCACTGGGCACATTGGAAAGTCACTGCAACAAAATCACTACATACTTTGACACTTTGTTGCACGAGTCTCCATTGACATGCATTATACCGGCTCGTGTTACATTCAGTTCATTTTCACTAGTCTAGGGCATGTCAAAGGGCAAACTTGTCTTTGCACCCTTACCTGTGAATAGTAGTATTTGCCACTGTAGTTAAGAATATAGAAGGCTCTTTAGTTTGTGAGGATGATTATGTCTGTGTAACTGTATATAGTAAAGCTGGATATGAATGTATGTGCCACAACTATGAGTCTATATAGGTTCCATCCAGGGCTAGTTCTGCAGTATGGATGTTGAATATTGCTAAGAAACCTATATAGGGCGGTTATATATGTCTCTAGCACCTCTAGACTGTGTCAGTCCTAGCCCATTGGTAAATATTGTAGCTATATATAACATATAGTCATACTCATCTAAAATGTGTGGGCGGCAGTGGACTACTGTGAAATGTAGTCAATATAAAGGGTAATAATAGAAATAGCAACTTCTTTACATAGCGGTGCAGATATGGTGAAGTGATGTTGCTATTTCTATTATTAATAATTTACTTCTACATTCTCATACACATATATCTGCAGTGTGTGAACACCGGGCATAGTAAGCTGTCTATTTAATGCACCGTAAATGTGGAATCCAGGGCATACAATGCTTTGTGGCAGTGCATACTGATCTCAGGGTTCAGTTCCCTAGTTCTGCCTCCAGACTTAGCAGTTAACACACCTACACACCCCAACCTTCTTATGCCTTGGGGCAATTACCTTGTCCTTACTTTTTGGTGTGACTGTTAGACAGAGTGACATGGAGGAATTTTAATTGTACATGTCTAGTAGGATGTGTGCGAACATCATTTGAACATCATGATCATGTTTATAGTCACCTAAGCGATGAGTGTAAGGTTTATGTTCACACTGTGCTTTATTTCACGTGGATTATGGAACATACTTAACTTCAGAATTTGCATGAAGCAATACTCGTTATTTATATCTTAATATCTCACATTTTTCCAATGGGATGTTGCACTATAGCTCATATGCCATTTATTGTGCAGCATGTGAAATGAAATGGTTGCAAAATAAAAGGAAAAATAAGCGCGTAGATTCTGCTCATGGTATAAGTGTAGGAAGTGAGCTGAACCTTTGGGGTATAAGTGTAGGAACTGAGCTGAACCCTGGTGGTTGGTCATATGCAGATTATCCCTACTGAATGCAGCAATGCTAAACCGCAGTGGGTATCCAAGCCTCAGGCAGAGAGTTCCTGATGTGGACATATCCTTAAAACAGTAATACAGGAGATATAGCAAAAGCGTATATAGGGCAACCTACTCCTATTGGCACTTTTTTCCATGACCATCTGGCCAGTTCCCTTCTTTCCCGATCATGGTCACATCAGTCATGTGATTGTCCAAGACGAGCTTCATCCCCCATAATGTAGACTTTTCTGGAACACTTAATCCATTTCTTACATCTCAATGTTTTTTTTCTGCCACAAGCACATAGATTTCTGCAAGATGATTGGGACGGTTGCAAAAATTCTGCATCCGATGTTCCATTCATGTATAATGCCTTGATGGATATATTGCTGTGTCATGGCTACTAGGCTTTGTATCCACCAAAGACTCTTCACGTTGGCCCCTTCCTATTCCCACTGTTCTTGTATCCATACAAACATACGTGAATGTTTACTTGGAAACCTTAGTGTTTTTTTTTTTTATCAGGCAAACACAAAAGGTTGATTCTTTGTCTTCCACGTTTACACAAGATAAATGTTCGTCCCGCCTTATAATATATGAGGACTTAACCTGGGATATCCTATCCGAATCTAACACCTAGGTTCAGGTGCGGCTACATAATACAGTATGGGTGTTAT
The DNA here is from genome assembly GCF_031893055.1 of Leptodactylus fuscus. NCBI lineage: Eukaryota > Metazoa > Chordata > Amphibia > Anura > Leptodactylidae > Leptodactylus > Leptodactylus fuscus. The sequence goes on from NC_134273.1 coordinate 29,346,893, forward strand.
ATGGACACATACGTAACAAGAACACGTTTCATAACTCCTTACTATGATTGATGTTATCTCCCGCTCTTGCCGTTTTGTGTGGTTTTGGATTTCTGACAAGTTATGAGACTACACTTCTAGAATTCATTGGATTTGGGGCCAGTTTTGCCGGTAGCAGACTAATAAAGTGAGGGCCGTTGGCAGGAAGCCATAGAAAATGTTGACTTACCTCTGTGAACACTGAATGCATTTGATATCTTGTAGGTTAGGTTCATAGTAATATGCCGGCGAGATGTAACATCTGTGAGTAATAATGTTCCTTTTGATTCCTGTGACCCTCGTGTGATTTGGGGGTAATAGATTTATCATAAATTACTGGTAATGTATGTTTTCTGGCAGCAGGAAGTTCAGGTCGCAGTCAAATGTTCTTGAGGACTGAAAAGAAAATTGTATGTATAGAATTTGCATAAATTGAAAGCCTTGGGGTCATATCCCCCCTCCCCCCCACACCTACAGGGTACAGCATAACCTTTCTAGAAGAGGAGAAGATGGGGATACAAAGGGGGTGGATGAAATTAAAAGGTGCTAATCTGCAATAAGACATGGCCAATAGATAAGAATTGCACTTTTGGGGGGGTTAGGCTAGAATGTCACACATAGGCTATAGACTGGAGTGGGGCTGATCTGCAATACCGCACAAAGCCTATGGACAGGAGTGGCGCTGCATATGAGGCTGACCCACATTTAATGCCTGTGAACAAGAAGATGTTTTTAGAAAAAAGCAACCATGTTATTCCAATCTTATACAACCCCTATAAAGGGCTATATTTATCCTGGTCAATGATCCATTGATTGACATTAAAGGGTAAAGTTTATATAGACATATATATTGTCTGCAAAGTCTTCGCCTGCAGATCTCCCCAGGAGCTGGTGAGCAGTGGTTAAAAAAGGACAACCATAGGTATTACACCCAGATAATAGGGCAAAACCACTAGAAGTAAAGAAGGAAGACACTTTATGATATGGAGGTGTTTAGGACAATAAAAGACTATAGGGACATTCAAACATGGCTGCTCATTGCATTTTGGAGTGGAGTTGCTGTCTGAGGTCCCTGAACCAGAGATCTTCAGCCAGTTCTCCTGAGGATACATTATGGTTACCATATGTTCTATCATCATCATCTTCACATAGAAATATCTACATGGTTAATCACTGCCCCCATAAGTCAGACGCTGACTGTGGCCCCAGGCGAGAAGTAGAAAGACCTTCTTCTCCATACAGCCTCTGACTCACAAACCGTTTGTACCCACTTCAAAGCTTGCACTATTCTTACTTCTGGGACATGAGAGCAGCTCTCAGAAGATGTATTTAACATATCAGCAAATGTTCAGGGCCTCTGTGTAGTTAGAAGACTGTGATCTGTCAGTAGCAAGAAGTTTATTTGAAGTCAGTCACAACTCACTTGTCCATAAAGGAACACCGTAGACGTGCAATATGATATGTGCCATATAATAAAGGTATAAGATGTATGGGGTCCTAACACATGTGTAAGTGGATCCGTCACCTCTCCTGACACGTCTGTTTTAGTAATTACTGGTACTTGCGTTCCCCATGGAGTAACAATTCTGAAGCATCTTTTTCTTAGAATTGTGTCATTTCTCCTATATTCCTCCTGGAAATGTGAGACTAAACGGACAATTAGATTTAAGCCCCTTGTTAATGCTGGCAGCTAATAACCTGCAATTTACAGTAGCAGCAAATTAAAAAGTTAATTTGAAAGTGAAATTGAAAATTTTAAGTAATTAAAAAGATTAAATTAAATTCAAAGATTAAACGGGTAGTTCAGGAATTTGTAATTTATGGACTACCCTCAGGATAGGTCTTAGATATCTGACTGGTTGACGGACAAACCCTGCACCGATCACTTGTACAGGAGGATCACGTCTCATGCTCGTACTGTGTACATGACGGGGCCAGAAATAGTTGGCTCCGGTGCCCCTATAATGGCCGGGTGCTGTCGCTGCAGCTTGGTTTCCTTTAACTTTAATGGGAGCTGAGCTGCAGTATTGGCCCCTGACCACTACACAGGGCACTGCCAATTGCTTCTGGGCCCGTATTGTGTATAATACAGGCATTGGATGTGGTCCCTACAGCTGATCGGTGCAGGGGCTTCCTGCTGATCAGATATTTATGGCCTATTCTAAGTAGAGGCCATAAACTCTACTCTACTCTTTGGACAATGTCTTCAACAAATCTCATCCTCGTGCTGTGCAAAAAAGCCGCAGCCTAAATTGACTAGTGGTGCAGGTTTTCTATTTGCTGTGGTTTTCGCTACTGTAATGCAAAGAATTAAAGCAGCAGCATACTTGCCAGTGAATTTCACTGAAAAAACCTCACTCTTCCAACTGTGTCGGAAATTGGTCGAATCCTCTGCTGTTTATTACCTTAGAAAAATCAGCAGCACACGGGTTCCCCTCTTTGGACATCCAACTATGGCAGAAATTCCAACTGTGGTCATTCCTCTCTATAGTGAACTGTAGAAGTCAAATTATGATCTTACCTGGAGTCTTGTAGCCCTACCCTAGAGCAACAATCTTCACTCATCCTTAGAAGACAGGTTGAGGTCAGTTCTCTGTTTCCCAGCTTACATTGACATTGGTTGTGTGAAGTGAATTCTGCATTTTGCTCTTCAGTAAGAGGTGACCTTCATATTTCTTAATGACCATGGAAATGGATGAGCCTCTGACCTCTGCAGATGAAGCAAGAACAATTTCACTATCTTGACATCTGGTGGAGCATGTAATATAAAGCAGAGAGCCGGACTATTGTATCGCACCTGGTCCGAGACACTGATTCCTTGGTTAATGTTATCCAGGTCACTGGCTCTTGTATTCCCTGCACAATAGACGCGGGTCTGAATGGAGCTCGCCTTTCTTTAGGAAGCCAAATCAAACTTGACTTTCAGTGGAGTGTGCTCTCCGGCAGAGTCTGGTCATTAGGGGGCTGTGGGTGGTCCGCCATGCTGAAAGTGAATAGAAACACCAATCAATACTGTGAGAAAACAATATAACGTGACCTGACAGCCCCAAATATTCCTGCCTTCAAAACCATTAGGGCCAATGGATCAAACGCAAAAATTCCTACAAACTAGTAGTAAAAGTGGAGGAATGTTGTCTTGTCTGAGATGGGCAATAGTAGCGCAGTAAAATGAATACTGGAATTATACAAAAACTTTATAGGATTGCCTGAGTTTAGAAGAAAATCTGTGTTTTTTCCTCAACAGCGATACTTCTATCCATGGACTGAGTCTGGTATTGAAGCTTATTTCACTCACTTCAAGCGTGGCATGCATTCTGTGACCGTGTAGCGTGGCTTGCGGGCTGCTTTGTCATGCAAGCATAAAGGGGTTTCTCTTTGGAAAATGCCTACTTGTTACAAGGATCCCTTAATAATAAGCTGACCACAAAGTATTCTGCTGCTGGGACCTTTGGGAAATATTGGCATTAATTGTTGAATTTCCCTGCAGCACCACCACAGAGGAAACGAAGCATTACACAGAGTCCATTCAAAAAATGCTGTGTAATGCAGGACAGGACTAGACACTCTTTGTAACTACTGCTGCCCACTTTGTCCAAGAGATGAGGAATAGTGACTAGTGGACCCCTCCTGCTAACTCAGGATTCCCTAATAGGATGTATGAAAATTAGGTTTATAAACTGGAAATCTTCTTACGTGAAGCAATTTGTGGACAGATTCAATGGTCTGCAACCTGTGGTGTTTCATATGTGGTAAAACTACTACTGTCAGTGTGCTTTGGCATGCTGGGAGTTGTGATGGAGAACCACAGATTACTTCCCAGTGACGCCCTGCCCTTAGATCACTGAAAATGTTACCAGATAATACAATCACACATGGAAGTTTGCTTCTGATAAGCAGAGCAGTCACCAAACACTACAGTATGAGAAGAAGGAACATTGGATTCGATAACAGTTTCTACCTTCTCCTTCCTAGGTCACGTTCCCAGTTGTTCATTATCTATAATTTAGTGATCAGACAATAATGACCTAAAAAAATAGGAAACTAGATCCCGTCTAGACCTGAAGAGGGACGTTATCCCCTGTGTTACATCTGTCGAACATCCCAGCTTACAATAACAGATGTTCCTACTCCCATCATTGTCTTCATTCACAGATCCTCTGCTCAGCTGGAAGCAAATCTGCTGCTGCATATACAAATCCTAAATCTTTTCATTCAAGCCAAAGTAAAAAGAGACACGAGTGATACCCGCAGCTTTATTAGTCTTGTGAAACTATAAGCCCAGCTGATGAAATTGGGATTCACAGAGCAGCTGGAGATCTGTAGGGTTCTTATAGGAAGGCAATGATCTCCAACCTGTGAATCTTCAGCATGCTGCTGTCTATTAGAGCGTCATGGAGAGTTTAGTTTTAGTAGCAGCTAAAAAAAGTCATAGTTTGTACACTAGGGTTGTATGGGTTAAAGTATGATGAGTATCTATGTATATGTATGATATTAGTACTCAATGCGGTCTATAGTCTAATGTTCAGTCCTATTTTCCTTGAGAACAAGAGGATTGGCCAGGTTGGAGTCCAACATGTCCCATCCCCATAGATATTTGGCTTCATTCAGTTCACACTTTTTACATCCATTTAACAGATGCAAAAACAGAGGCAAATGGCGGCCATTCATTTACATAGAGATGTTTGTCAGTTTTTTATGGAAGGCCACCAAAATGTAGCATATCATAGCTGTATCCGTCCAAAAGAATGGTCAGAAATGGATGAATTTGTTAACATTGATCTTTATGTACACTGGTAAACTGATGGCCATCCATTTGTGTTCGTTTTTTTGGTTGTAGTTTTTTTTTGCGTCTGTTGAACGGATCAGCCAAATGGATATAAAAAATATGATGTGAATGGAGCCTTCGATGGCTGGCGAGCTCCACCGAAATCATTCCAGCTAATGTGTAGGGGAACCTCAAAGCTCCAGTGGTTAAAGTGTTAACCCTAAATTTGGTCATACAGCAGTGATTTATATGGCTGTGCGGTGAATGAGTTGTCATTAATAGTTGGTGTTAATAGACAACCATGCATTATATATTAAAAATAAACTCCGAAATGACCAGTTTATGGGCATCCTAAGCCACTTACTAGGTGCGAGAGGCCGGGATGTTCTGTAATATATTTCTAAACTAGGTCTTTCTTCCCAGTGTATAATCATTAACATGCCAGACTAGTTATTAGTCCGCGGTCTACAAGAGTACCCACATGGCAGGATAGTACACAGCACTCCCATTATGTTATTTATCCTCAGCCCTGGCAACAACTGAAGCGAAATGCCTTCCTCCTTAAATATATTTTATCACCTGCCAAACCCCTTCTTGTACTCTACAGACTAAATCTCCTCCAGATGTGATTACCTCTGTGGTGTTTGCACAGTATGATGGTCTTTTGTCTCCTGTTTGTATACACATGGCTCACAAAGCATGCCCTGCACACAGACTACAAATCTTGACTTGTTTAGAGACTACCCTGGCTTTCCTTGGTAGATGCGGCTCAGGTGTCTGCAATACATTAACAGCTGCTTTGTACCTAATCTCGCTTATTTGCTGAGCTAATTTGCTTCCTTGTAACTCTGACAAGTTCTTCAGTGTGACATCCTATTTGTAAACAGTCCGTCAAATAAACCAGGGTCCGCAACAATCCACCCTCATAGTATATGGAGCTGGGTGACAGCTGTAGGCCACCATGTAGTGAGTAGGACCACAGATCACTGGGAACAAATGTCTACGAACATCATAGATCTCTTTCCTTTTACTTAGTAACATTTTTTTCTTATAAACGTCATACAATGTATGGTTTAGCCAAGTATGCATGTATTTTCAATAAGGAGAGGCAAGTAAGTCAGTTGCAGACACATTTGTAGGTCGCTCCCCTTCCGAGAGCAAAGAATATGTATGCTGAAATTCAATATGTCTGATCCTTTTTGTTCCCTAACATTTGACAAACCAACGTCAACTGTTTGGTCAATCGTTCACACAAAAATCAGTAAGATCTGAAGACCTTCTTTTAATGCGTATGGTCACCTTAAGTCTGAATCTTGTAAACCTTCTTATACATTCTGATAATCTGGACATGGCTCAGCAGGTGCCCATTACATTCTATGCAGCGCAATTATTTTATAAACTGGGCTCTGTAGTAAATGGACAGAAGTAAATGCCTTAAAGAAAAAATAGTGGACGTAGTGAGCTTTAAGGATTGGTATGGGTGTAGGACGAGTCTGCCAAGTCTTCTCCTTTTCTACTGTCAATGCTGGACAGAATACAGGGAAGGAAGATGGGAGTCACTAAACCTACTTGGGTTTGGAGTAGTCTCCTCCTGAATTATTCCTGTCTTGTCAGGTCCCTCAAGACCTTGAAAAGCCCCAAGACAATGACTGCTGACCTATTCTTGCAGTGTATACGAAAAAGCCCCTGGTACATGTCAGGCAACAATAGATCAAGAGGGCTCTGACGCGACTGCATTGTTAGGGCATTGGCTAGGGCAACCCAAGCCTTTCAGGAAAGGAAATATCAGAACAAACTTCATGTTCCTTTGAAGATTACATGTTGTCTGCATCTGATGAACACAATAGGATCTGAGATGTTAGACTACATACTTCTGAGTATCCAGGCACAGGCTGCTGCATGGAGTCGGGATGAGATACAGGAACTTCCTGTCCGATGAACCATGAAAATCAAACAATGTCGTGTTTGTGTTTTGAATATGTTGTTTCTTGTGCATTTCCTTTAGCGCACATTCCCGTCCATTGTTATCTTACAGTAAGAGAACGTGCCTGTGGAGATCGCGGTCATCCTAGACAGGATTCCAGAGTCCAGAATACAGTGAAATTATTGCAGATTTGCAAAATTATTTGCAAAACTATCATGTTCCTTGCAGACATATTTTGAATATCCAATCTCTTTGAACACTCCATCTTGAGTTTAATGCATCTTGGTTGATGGAACAATGTATGCCCAACCTTCATAATGCCGAAAGCAAAATGTACATAGAGGGTGACCACATGGATATTGTGTCATGTTACTTTCACTGATGTCACCTATATTATGTAGATTATTTATCTTTTTTTGTCTGAGTCTAGACATATTGCTCACATTGAATGTGGTCAGTAATGTGTCTCGTCCTCTGCTTTTTTTCGTAGGAGCCAAGTACCAAACGGGTCAAACCACTTTCAAGGGTCACATCACTTGCGAATCTTATTCCCCCTGTGCGGGCAACTCCTTTAAAGCGATTCAGCCAGTCACTGCAGGTAAGCGACAATTGTTATGTATCTTCTGTGCTATACATAGCGTAGAACTATATTGCATGTAACGTTATCCTATACTATTCTATCAGAGTGTGAGGGTCCCCATAAACTTAAAGCGCTACTCTCCCCTTAAGAAGTTATTTCCTATTCATTGGCTAGGTGATAACTTGCAGATTAGTAGGGTCCAACGCTTCATAAGAACGGGGGAGTTTTGTCCCCAATTGCTATTGGAGCAGTGGTGATGAGGGACACACATTGTGAGGGATAACTTCTAAAGATGAGAATACCCATTTAAGATACCTGTTGACACCAAAAGATATTCCTATACATATGAGTGCTTGGCCTAGAGGAAGATTATCTGGTGCTAGATACCCTCTGTCTCAATAAAGTCAAGGAATGGACAAGTTAAAATTCATGGGTGACACCCATACACATTAGGTCAGAGGTAGGGAACCTTCTCCAGCTGCTGTGAAACTACAACTCCCAGCATGCTCCATTCACTTCCATCGGAGTATGCATGCTGGGAGTTGTAGTTATGTAACAACTCTAGAGCCGAAGGTTCCCTACCCCTGCTTTAGGTGTTCATCTAGTCCTGCAGAAATCAGTAGTTTCTACTGACTTTTAGCTAATATGTATGGGGACCTGAAAGTGCTTCTCCTGAACTATTATAGTACTAATAGGCAAGTGTCTCAGGGGAGGTAGCGGGCTAGCAGATCTGTATAAAATGAGGACCACTGCAGTAAAGAGATGTTAAAGGGATTCTACCACTAAAACACTTTTTTTTCTAGTTACCACGTCGGAATAGCCTTTAAAAAGGCTATTCGTCTCTTACCTGTGGAAGTGCTCTCCGCCGCGCCGTTCGTTCAAAATACCGGTTTGTACCGGTATGCTAATGAGTTCTCTCGCAGCGATGGGGGCGTCCCCATCGCAGGAGCAGCGATGGGGGCGTCCCCATTGCAGCTCGAAAACTCACCGCAGCGCCGCCTCTCCGGTCTTCGGTGTCCTCCCCTTGCCTCTTCAGCGTCTGTCGGACGCCTGCGCAGTATGCTCTCTGTTCGGCGTAGATTGCCGAACGTACTGCGCATGCGCGAAAGTTCGGTGCCCGCACTATGGCTGGGATCGCAATTTCGCGCATGCGCAGTACGTTCGGCAATCTTCGTCGAACAGAGCGTACTGCGCAGGCATCCGACAGTACGCTGAAGAAGCAAGGGGAGGACACCGAAGACCAGAGAGGCGGCGCTGCGGTGAGTTTTCGAGCTGCAATGGGGACGCCCCCATCGCTGCTCCTGCGATAGGGACGCCCCCATCGCTGCGAGAGAACTCATTAGCATACCGGTACAAACCGGTATTTTGAACGAACGGCGCGGCGGAGAGCACTTCCACAGGTAAGAGACGAATAGCCTTTTTAAAGGCTATTCCGACGTGGTAACTAGAAAAAAAAGTGTTTTAGTGGTAGAATCCCTTTAACTATAACGATAGGCCATCCATGTGTGATGGGTTTGTCTATAAGGACCTCTGTAGTCAGCCCATTGGGGCTCATGAATTAATGTATACGTATGTATAGGGAGCAGAAACAACCATGCTATAGAACATTTGTAGATTATTGGTGGAGGCCCATCCAGTGGGTATGGATACATGTTCAGATATGCTACAATTGTATATGTCGCACAGACTGAAAAGTACCCCTAATGAAATGCTGCATAATATTTACTAGAATATATTTAACATACAGTACAACGCCCTTATAATGGTATAATAGTGAGGACTTAAAAGAATAAAAGAGCATAAGCTGTTTATTAAAGCTGCAGATACAAAAAATAAATCCTTATTATTTTGGGATTAGAAGTTTGAATCAAGTTGTGACCGGTTATAGAAGTGAGACATAAAGTTGTAAGATCTCTTCCTAAACTGAGGCAATACCTTGGATGCAGCTGAAGAGACTATCGCTTTCTGCAGACACGGCACTGTAGTGCAGCTGTGACATCCTATGGCTTGTGTACATACAGGGACCCTTCTGTCCTCCATATGGTAGTGGGCTGCATACAATGGCGGCATTTATAGACAGGCTGCACGTTTGTAAAGTCGCTTCAGCCTCTCATCCAGAAAGCAGTGTCTAGCGTGACTGGAACAGAAAATAGTGTACAGTCACTGGTCTGGAAAGATCCCACCTTGGCAGCCAACAGCCTCCTTGTATAACGTCGGGGGACAGACGTGTAATACTTTGCAGAAGCTTGCCGGTGCTGAAGAGGTCAAGGAAAATATGTCTTAGGTCTGAAAGAAAGGCTTTATTAGTTACAGTTGTGAGCACCAATGTGGAAAGTAAATTATGTTTTGGCTAAACTTTTCTCAGAGGCCGGAGCTTTGCTTTTGTGGCTTAAACAGCTGTTTCCCTTCTGTAAATGCTCCCACTGTTTTACCCTAGAATCATAGGTTTTTAAGACACCCCCCCCCCCCCCTCCTAAAATGTGCAGAATTAAGAATTATCAAAACAGAGTGATCCATAAGATACTGTTATTTGAGGACAGAGACCTTTAGATTTGGGGGAGGACAGAAGTAATGGAAGGAGATGTATAATAACCTAAACAAGGCCGCCGCCAATAAATAGCGACAAAGCCACACTCATAAAGAGACGCATAAATAATATAGTGGAAAAATGTATGAAACCTCTCTCCTAGAGATTATGTTGAGAATCCAAGTACGAGCTCCAGGTGTCCATTAATTCCACTTTATGTATTAGCGTGCTGGTATTTTCTACAGGAAACAAACCGAATGTTCCAAGGCTGTCTGCGGTCCAAAAGACCAGAAGGGCTTATAAGCCACAATAAGGTTAATGTGCTTGAAGGGGATGTCTCACGGATAGTCCTTATACATATGTCCTATTGGGCCCCAGGGACATCATAGAAAGGGGTTAGTAAGGTGCTCTTGTGACTTGTCTGTTTTAGTAAGTCAGTGTATGGAATAATTCTAAGTGGCTTTTCTTATAGTGCTGCATTTTGCCATTCCTATGTTAGTCCTGTGGTACCATTTTCCTGACAAGGAGGTGTGTTTCTGCCCAGCCTGGGGGTGTCAGCAATGAGGAGACAATGTCAGAGTGTGCACAGACACCCCCCCAACTGAGAACTCCTAGTTGTCAATTTAACCATAGAAGCAGAGGAACAGCCTAACATAGCAAGGCTGGGTTCATATCTGCAATGGAGCCTCTGTCGCAGTGGTGCCAAAAATCACCTGATGAAAAAGTGCTGCACGTCCAGCTTTTTTAGCCAGAGGTTTCAGTTTAAAACAACAGACTCTCGACAGACCCCATTGAAGTTGATTGGGTCTGCAGGTAACGTCGGTGTCCACTAGTTTAGTGGTCCATGTGGTCCTCCGACAGACCAGATCAATGGACACAGGGGCACGGATGGGAACAAGTGTTATAAGAAAATAATATAAACCCAATGACTAGACAACTGAATAGCCTAAGTATTTACTAAAACAGACATGACAGGAGATGTGACAAGTACTCATATTCTAATAGACTGACTTGGCCATGTATTGTTAGCTCACTTATCCATTGAATTCACTTTCCCCTGCAGCAGCCCAAATGTTTGACCAAACAAAACTTCCCTCACTGAGAACAGCTGATAACTGGTGCTCCCAGAACTTGTGGTCTTCAGAAAATATTATCCTAGCCCTTTAAAGCTCCACGGGGAAAGCTAAAGTTTTTATTCTCACCTTGCACAATTTGATGCACTTGACCTGTTGCACTGGCTGTGTCCTTCTGTAGGCCTGTGTCTTATACACACACATGTTACAGCTGCAGACAGATGCCATGGAGAACCTGTCAGTGGATATATAATATTTATAACTGGAACGCACAGGATAGACACTTGTGTATCCAAGGACACTGAACCTCCATGCCTGTCTAGATGGTGAAACAATTGATACATACAGAAAGTGAAATACAAGCTTGGAAAGTTGCTAGTGACATGCAAATGAAAAAAGTCATCAGATCGCATCTACCCACCCGACTCGTGACAAAGCAATGATTATTCATTCATCCTCTATGCATATATGAGATACAGACTGTGCATTTCTTAAGATGGATATATTGTTTTCAGGATACAATAAGACTCTGTTTCAGAAAATGATTATTTAATCCAGCCTAGTGAAGCGATATGTACAAATTATAATTCGACAATGTAGCCAAATTACTTAGTAGTGACCCCCTATATGCCAGCTATAGTATCATTAGATATATATATGTCTGTTTGTAGTGAAATAAGGGTGGCATAGTGCTGCGTGGCACCATTGAATCATCGACGAGTGACTATGGGGTAATGCCAGTGAGTACAGAAATAAGGTTTACATATTCAGAATCCATGGCTTTTACCCTACCCAGTCATTACATATAATACATAGTGAGACATTCCCTTAAAATCATCAGTTCTCTTGATCTGCCTCAGTTATGCACACACTATTCTAATCATCAGTCCATGTTTATCATGTGGTTTTGTGAATAGTATGTATATATGTATGTAGCAACGTGCTAGCTGCACTTCTGCTTTCTTATTACTAAGTAGCAATGTGATTTTAAGGAAATCAGCTCAAAGTTACTGGATATGACTTCTCTCCAAGAATAGTGTAGATTATCCTGTTCTTGTGTTTGACAGTATTTTCTAGCATTAATCTACATATTAGATTAACAGTGTCTGAACATACCAATGTGGTGGGGGTGGTAGACCATGTAATGTGGGCAGGGTCCTCCCAGGTCTTCTTTCATGGTAAATGTCACTGTACATAAGGATTGGGCTGTTAGATTTGTTCTCCAGACAAGACAAGCAGCCACTAGAGGGGTCTTCAAGTGGTTTACTTCCTTCTCCTCTTTCAGAGTACATGCAGATTCAGTTGAATAAAGCATGTGTATCAATCATGGGGCTTGGAGGAATACCTGCTTCAGCTAATGTGTATGGTCAGCTTATAGTCTCCTCCGATTCTGTAAATATGAGCTCCTTCACCTGGGTGACCGTGGGTCGTACTGCTGCAGTCTAGTCTATTTGTGGTCTCTGATTGGTTGTTCAGCATCTGTTCTTGCTGGATGTGAATCCCCACACTACTGGGCTTCTGTATCTAGAATTCTGTATACTTCTTTAAGACCAAATTGTTATATGTATATTAATATGCATATTTATCACTTCCAGCGGTCTATTAGTTTCCGAGGAGACAGTCGGCCAGACCTCTTTACCCCAAGACCTTGGTCAAGAAATGCCCCTCCTCCCATCACGAAACGCAGGGACAGCAAACTCTGGAGCGAGACCTTCGATGTTTGTGTCAATCAAGTGCTGACATCCAAGGAGATCAAGCGTCAGGAGGTCTGTACCACTATAGAACTACACTAATACTTGCATGGTTTAGATCTTAAAGGGGTTGTCTAAGATTAAAAAAAAAAGGTTTGCTTTTATTCAATTAGCAAACAGCACTACTTTTATTCATGGACTACGTCTGCAGTCCATCTCCATTCAATTAAATTACTCTGGGCTGCAATACCAAATATATACCTTAAGGAAGAGTCCTGGACACTCTCTCTCTTAAGCCAAGATGTGTACTATCATTGCTTTCTTCCATCCAGTCTGGGACTTGGCCTTCTTCTGCTAAGCAGGGTTACATAACATCCAGGGGTGGTTTAGTGATAATTATTAACATCATTACAGCCCAGCATGGAGTGTTAAGGGATCACAAAGTTACCCCAGGAATAATATAAACATAACTGATTAATTGTATACTGGAAGGGCGCCCCCTGCAGAGCATAGCGCCATGATGGAGCAAGAAGAAGTGACCATTTTCCCTCCTTCAAATAGTGGTTCTGTTCTCACCACATTTGTGAATTGCTTCATATGTTAAATGGGTTTGGCATTTGCTGGGAGCAGGTGAGAGGTCTTGATCTTCTCACATCTTTGATCCTTGTGTGCACTTTTAAAGATGTGCTTTACGTTTGATCAGTCTTAACATGGCATTTACAAGGGGAACTGAGGCGGTTTAGATTACAAAATATCCATGGGCGCACAGGGATAGAAACAGCTGTACAGAAATGTATCAAAATCATAGATAGATAGATAGATAGATAGATAGATAGATAGATAGATAGAAAGAAAGAAAGAAAGAAAGAGATAAGATAGAAGACAAGCACCCTCCATAAATGCAACAAAGTAATAACTGTGTCTGTATCATTTTCACAGGCTATTTTTGAGTTATCTCAAGGAGAGGAAGACTTGATAGAGGACTTAAAGTTGGCAAAAAAGGTAAGCTGTCCCTGGTCAATGCATGTCTATATTATAAGGTTGTGTAAAGTCTCCAGCAGGCTAAGCACTAGTACCAGACACTGCATTTCTTTAGATATTTCTAACCCGTTTCTCTTTTATTCAGGCATACCATGACCCAATGTTAAAACTATCTATAATGACAGAAGAAGAATTGATGCAAATATTTGGAACCCTGGATTCTCTTATTCCACTACATGAAGGTACACATTCTCCACATATGCTTCTTTGGGATCACCCAAGCTAAATTTGAGAAGCTTTTCTTCTAATAATATTTCTCTGACTTCTGCAGATCTCCTCAGACGCTTGCGTGAGGTCAGGAAACCAGACGGATCCACAGAACACGTTGGCCACATCTTAGTCGGCTGGGTAAGACATGACTCATTTTTCAGATGGGCGTTTGATTCAGCGTCCTGTCATTTCGGCAGTGGTTGGCTGGCATTATTATTCAATTTACTGCTGAGTGAGGAAGCAGATGGTTTGGAGGAGTAGTAATTCTATTCAGTCCTCCAGAACAAAAGCATCTATAAGTCCGGGAATGTATTTGTTCAGTCTGGAGTTAATAGCCATTGATAACCTTCATAGTAAAGGAGGCCGTATACTTTAGATTGCTGTTGGGCGAACACTATTTTGGCAGACAACTTTTCGACTTCCCCCACACACCTGTTCTCAATGGGCAGAAGAGAGTAAGCTGCTAGAATACACCGATGGAGATGATTTACCTCTCTGAGAACAGAAGGTTTTGGTGTGTTGATATTCAGGAGAGCCAGGACCCCTCCATCCACATTAGAAGGTTGTCTGTTCCCACCAACATCATCAGTTTTGGTCTACACTCATTTAATATGTATGGTCACCTTATGCATGACACCATGTGATTTAATGCTTAGTTTCACATTCTGTGTTGAATCCCTAAAAGAAAATACCTCTGTAAATCTTTTAGAGAATCTCAGAATTTCCATTTCATGAGAGCCACATGATATAAAGGTGATTTCCACCCTGTTTAGAAGTGACAAAGACCAGTGACAATTACTAGAAAATGATACTTAACAGATGTGGAATGTTTGGAGGTGGAATTTGTACAAGTGTATTAGGAAGTGAGATTTGACCCTTCTATACGTAACGAAATGCGGAACTAAGAAAACTATCGAATCTCTATTTTACTTTTGCAATCCTTAAAATAACATAATGGAATCATATACGTAATCTCAAGTGTTTGTCATACTTTGTTTAAGGAAAGATTATATCTATAGCATTCCTGTACTCACTTAGGCACTTATTTGGCTGATCATTTGGTTCCTTCTGTCTTTTATGGGCATCTTTTTTTGTTGCTAAATAGAAACTTGCAGTATCAATATCCACACTGTCTGTAATAGCAAGTGCTGTATCTTGTTTGTAAAGCGCTAAGGAATAAGTTCACACTGTAAGAGAAATAAACAAATATCTTTAAGTTATCAAAAGTTGTCAGTACCAGTCAACATAGAGGGGTAACATTCTGCAATGTAATATACTACATGTGTTGTGTGTCAGGACCTTGCTCCATAACGTTTTAAAGTAAACTGATTAGTATTCCAGATTTTCGGGAAAAATATGATATTAAATTGGCCATGCACAATATATATAGGTAGGTAGGTGCTTGTAGCAGTGCAGGCAACAGGGACACAGACACTGGATTGCACACCAGTTCAGGCTTTATTCACATGTAGTGCATACACTGCTTTTGCAAAGCCACAGGATAAACAAAAAACAAAACCCTTCACGGCTGAGAAACTAACTTAGGGCTAGTTCACACGTAGGCAAAGGGGCGGATTTTGACAGCGGATTTCGCTTCAAAATCCGCCCCTTTATAATGGTGGTCTATGTAGACCACCGGGCTTTTTTTTCCGCTAGCGGAGAAAAGAAGGGACATGCCCTTTCTTCAGGCGGAAGCCGCGCGGGCTCAGCCGCACGGCTTCCGCCCCCGGCAGCTCCCTCCTATGTCGGCTCATTCATTTGAGCCGACAGCGGAGGGGAAAGCCGCGACCACGATGGTCGCGGCAGGCGGGTTTTGACAAGAGAGAGACGCGGCTCACCGCGGCTCTCTCGGTGTCAAAACCCGCGCGGGCAGTTCACGTGTGAACTGACCCTTAAACGTAAGGAAACTTTTCCCTGACTATACAGGAGACTGGTTACCAGTCTCCCACCTTGGCAACAACAACGGGTGGCACAGTGCCTGCTTTGGAGGTCCGGTCTGGACAGTTCAACTCTGTGTGGTGTCACCCTGCTAGTCTTCACACTCAGACTGTTATTAGGGCCTGATTAGTCAGCTGACCTCTCTAGTGTGGGTCTCACCACACACCCCTTAGGTGCCTGGCTGGAATATACTTGTCTTCCCTGACTACACCCTTCACTCTCTCACTGTATGTGTGTATGTGTGTGTGTATATATATATATATATATATATATATATATATATATATATATATATATAAAAATCGGTGAACACACGCACACGTGTGGCAAACTGTCTAATGTGTATGATGCCCTCAGCCAAGTGTGCATGTGTATGGAGGTGTCAGGAAAACAATTGTTTGGCCTTCAACTATCCTGATATGTATGGCCAGACTCAGAAAGAAGGAACTGGCAGTTGTGAGCTAATGTGTGAGACCCAAATACAAGCTGTAATAGTCAAACCTAGACAGCAAAATCTTCTAATTTAATACCACGGACATTATGTAGAGTAATGGTCTCCAACCTGTGACCTTAAGTTGCTGCAAAATTACAACCTCGATCATGCTGAGAGTTGTGGTTTTGCAATACTTGAATAAGTGGTAGGTTGCAGACCACTAGCCTAGAGAAACGCATGTGAGTTTTTGTTTTTTATCATATATAGTATACATTTCTGTATTGGTTATTGAGACTATAGTATATACATGTATGTATGTATAAATGGATAGATATTGACTTGTATAACCCAGTGATTAACAGTAAGAGACTTGTATATACTTTAATAGGTATTAGTGCCATTGAAAGGTGTGTATCTCCTAATGACAATGATTTGACTGGAATGCTACCCCTTATTATGAGGCAGAATCTAGTAGGGCCTCCCATTGTAGCAGAGAGAAATGTCTGTCATTTGCACCTCGGCTTTTCAAGCATAGGGTGGTTTAACTCGCTCAGTAAGGTGAGAATACATTGTATTCCCCAGATGTAATTCAGCGTATCAGGAAATCCACACACCCAGTCCAGCCTCCTGCGTGGGAGAACTTCATTATCACCCCAGGTTGCAGGGTAAAGCTGTGAAGCAGGGAATGATAGGTTAGGATTTTCATAGGCCCGGATCTATACATTACTGGAGGTAATCTTTTGTTCCTCTATAAGGATTGGGAACAATTTACAGGTCTCAGGAAGTCTTATTTATTCAGCCCTCAAGGCAACCGAAATCAGAATGTCAATGGGAAACTAGAATTGCAGGTGCAGTGCTGTTTTCTACCGATTGTAAATGATAGTTTTTGAGGTAGATTGGGATATTCCCCATTCAGTGCTGACGTAGGAAATTGTAACCCACTATATGAGTGATTTTATATATATATATATATATTGCTTTGGGGTTCATATCAAAGTACTCTTAACCTTTGGCTGTGGTACGCTGGTTCCTCCAGTTGTTTGAAGCAATGTGAACTTTAAGTGAAGAGAACTTTTTTGATCATGGATATAGAAATTGTAAAAAAAAATAAGTGCCAGTGATCTTCATAGCGCAATCCTTAAAAGTCATATTCATAAGCTCTGGACGCGCTATGATTTGTGGTACCCACGTAGTTCATACAAAGCCACAGAAGGGATCAAATGTAAAGAACTAGCAAGAATGTGTAATGCAAGGCATTTTATAAAGCATAATACAAAGGTAGATTCACATACCAGCCCAAAAGAGACCAAAACTGCAGTTAGTAAAAGGGACCCTATGGATATATTACAAATATGCTGGCGCTTTCCTGGTGCATACTCTGAACTTATATCTCTTATTCACAGAGACTGCTGACTGGCATAGGGAGTTTACAGGCACAGTTTTCCTAGGGAAAAGTTATGCTAAATAGCTCTCCTCCAGAAGGAAGAGAAACGTTTCCCTAGTGCCACCTATTGGCTACCCTGTAAGGCAATGTGCGGCGCATTAAAGTGCTTGACTAGGAATTTTAGCCAAAACGGTCTCTTCCATTTGGATCTTCTGATTTGGCATAAATTCAGAGTCCTTTTTTCATGGACGCCCTGGTACCCTTCTCCAATAGGTGGCACTACTAGAGGTAGTTTTCTTCCTTCTGGAGGAGAGCTAATTTGCAAAGAGAAAGTGAACAGGCTATGAAGGTAGCCAAATAAATGCAATATGTATTTATTTATATCCTCGCAGACCACGCTTGATACAAGCCTCAACCAAGCGCTACAGAAACTCCCATACAGACAGACACCTTAATGGTGACCTCTAAGAAAGGATCATCCACATGCTGCGTGGTGCGATGAATGTGTGCACAAAGATGTGTCTGACTTACCAGGAGTTATTTTAGCTCATTTGTTAGGCTGTCAGGCCGGCTTTGTTCGGCTCCCGTTGGTGGCGTTTGTGAAAGGATGGGAGGGACTGAGCGCCCTTTGATTCGGTGGCTCTGACATTGTGTTTACAGTCCGTCACTGATGAAACATGTCAGGGGTATTATCATCTGGATGGAGGGAAGACAAAAGAGTCTGAAAATTACCATTAACCTTATTCTTGGAGGACTATCTGGTAGAGTTTCCCTTTGATCTTCATGACCTTTATCACATCTGAAAGGGTTTCTTAAAGTTTATAAATCGGACCCAGCATTCTTTATGGGATGTGGTTATGAGTATTTAAGTGCTTAGTGCCACTTAACCATCATCATTCACTTTATCTTCAGGAGTAAATTTGTTCTGATTAAGATTTCAATCCTATCCAGAGCTTGGACACCTTATCTCTTAGCGACTTACGTGGTCTCCACAGACATCACTTTTTTTTTTTCTTTTTTTTTTTTTTTAAAGAAGTTCAAAAATTACTTTTATGTAGAAAACGTAGCTTTAGATTTTACCCTAAACCTAATCTCAGAGGCCATGAATGAAGGGCGCTGCTGTAAAGATCTATATAAACAGACCAGTCTACTATTACTATGAACATGTCGTTGCTGTATATCACATTATGCATTTTTCTCTCATTTTTCAGTTGCCCTGCCTAAACTCCTATGACAGCTACTGCAGTAACCAAGTGGCAGCCAAAGCCCTCCTGGACCACAAGAAACAGGACCATCGAGTTCAGGACTTCCTACAACGCTGTTTAGAGTCACCCTTTAGCCGGAAATTAGATTTATGGAATTTCTTAGACATCCCTAGGAGTCGGCTGGTGAAATATCATTTGCTACTGAAGGAAATACTCCGACATACTCCAAATGATCATCCAGACCAGCAACATTTGGAGGAAGCTGTAAGTAAATCTTGATTTTTTTTTGGATATCTGTTTGCTAATATGTCAGAGAATAAGTCAAGACCTTTGTGGCAGTGGCTTATTTCACAGAGAACAAAAGACTCAACATTGAAAACCCAATTTTCTTAAACTTACCTGCACCAACATCTGATTGCACATGTGCACGAGCCTGTGCCTTGTTCTGGTCCACTGGAGACTCTAAACGCAGCCTAATTTGTACAGGGGCCTTAAAGCGATCAGCCACTAAGGTCACTTATTTTCTTTATGGTGCCATGAATTCGGATAAGTTTACATTTCCGACTGTAAAGACTTTCTTACATTAGAAAAGTAAACTAACATGACGAAAGTTGTAATTTTTTTTTACACTGGAGTGAATGGAGATGTAGGGGGATCTGTCTGCAGCTCTGTTAAAGTCTGTTGCCCTCATCATACAACGGATTAGAGCAGCCAACTTTACATTGGAAATGTTAACTTAGCCTTATAAAAAAATTTGAGAGTCTTCAGTAGTTGATACTTTTTTTTAATGGCTAACTAAAATAATGACAGATTGCAAGCTTTCAGGACTTCTTAGGTCCCTTTGTCAGGCATAGTTTGCCTTGTGAAGAGGATCTAATAAGTCCCGAAAGCTTGCAATCTGTCATTATTTTAGTTAGCCATTAAAAAAGGTATCAATTACTGAAGACTCTAAAAATTTTTATATTTCATATCCACTGGCTAATACGGTACAAAGATATTTTAACTTAGCCTTAGTCATATTTAGTCAAGCCAGTCTTTGCTTTCTGAGCTGGGCCTCCCTCTAGGACATTCATATCCCTTAGTACTACATATGATCTACGGGACAACCTCTTAAATATTATGGGTCAGAAACACCCACAAGATGAGACTTAGATTTTTCCTTTCCCTTTTTAAGAACAATCACTTGTAAATATTATTTGACAGCCTAAAGATGATGTCATATAAACATGGAAACTAAAAAAGATGATACCAGCTTCCATGGAATAGAGTTGGTCATCTTGTGAAAGCGCTGCATGGTATAACAAGACTAATGTCTCTCTGCACAATCTGCTGAGATAAATATACTGCTAAGTTGTATCTGGACAGAAGTTTATTAAACATTTGGGAGTATTTATACCTGGAAAGAGTCTTGTCCAAGTATGTCACCATCAGTGCTATTATACGTGTGTTTCTCTCAATATAAAAAGCTGATGTCATCCAGAAAGGCCTCACATGACCATTTCTGCATACCCTTTGCTGTCAGGATTGTGGATTGCTTATCTTGCAGACTGTCATGGAAAGTTTTATATAGTACAGAGAAAATAAATGAGCAATTAAATAATTCAGCAACTCCTGCCTTGTCCTTTTCTATTTTTGGATAGTTTCAGTGGTTATTTCACGCTGAGATGACACCACTGTAATTGTACATTCTTTTTCTATGAATTTTATATGTGTAGAATCTGGGTGGATGGAGCTGATACTAATGCTGTCTCTTATGTTCTGGCAGATTAATATAGTTCAAGGGATTGTAACAGAAATTAATATCAAAACGGGAGAGTCTGAATGTCACTATTACAAGGAGCGGCTGATTTATCTTGAAGACTGTCAGAGGGATCCGCTGATTGATAACTCTCGGGCTCTTTCCTGTCATGGGGAGCTGAAGAATAACAGAGGAGCTGTAAGTAATTCAGTCCATATGACACTCTTATCTATTCAATACAAACCATATTCCAACTATAACATGCTATATAATACTCAATATTGGTATCTTATTATATAAAACTGTCCATATACATGAAGGCGAATAGAACCTGCTGATTTGCATGGTGCGTCCATTCTCTCTCCCATTGAGAGATCTTGGGGAGTGAAAGATTGAGCATATTGGATTTCAATATGTCTGATCCTCTTGTTCTTAAAGGACATAAACTGCTGCCAAATGTCTTGCAATGACTCATTCCTCTTTCCCTATTACAAAAGCATGCACACTCAACTAAACCTCGTGTCTTTGTGTATTGGGGGGTCAGAAGCAATAGCCATTGTCTGAAACCATGTTCAGCTAACAGCTGAGGTGTATGGTAGACTTAAGGCTCAGTTCAAATGAGAGTTTTTAGGTTTTCATCACATTTTTGATATTTATGATGTCAAAAATAGGAAAGTCTGAGGAACTATTCTTACCAAAAAAAATACTGCAACTCTGATGGATCAGACTTCATTATATCTCAGTGGGGTCTGTCAGAATTTGTAGGTGCCTACTTGAAAACAGGTCAGAAATAGCTTATAGAGCCATGACAGCTATGATAGATCCATTTTTAAACATATACCAGAAAATTGGAGGGACCTCTCTGTTTAATGACAAAAATTTACTTATTGTTGTAATCAGAAATAGGGTAATAGCTGACCAGAAGACAACTATGAAGAGATCGCACCCTGTCACCCTTCACCCAAATAATATTAGAATGAGGATTTATAAATCTTTAGTATGATAGTTTGTAGTCTTTTTAAACAAAAAAGCAATTCATAAAAGGGTTTTTGAATTGTCTTTTTAAGTAAATTTATTTTTTGAAGTTGTGATACTTTATCATCTCATATGCTGAGAGATGTTCACAATTTAATACAATTGTCATTATTGACAGTAAAAGGTCACGGGTCTCTTTTTAACTCTTCAGCACTTTAAAGTGACACTCAGATCAAGTAATGTCATGACACTCATTAAGTCTCATGTAACCCCCCACCCCTGACCCCTCCCCAATAGCCTTTCAACAAGTGAAGGATCTGACATCAGCCAGGACTCAGGCACTTTGATCTTTGTTGCTGCTGTTCTTCAGAAGTGATCATCTAGTTATTTGTACTGATTACATAAGTATGGACAAGTGAGGATCATACAGCTCGTACATTACCCCAGCTGCCATTGCTTTATGTAACCTTTCCATTATATTCGGTGTCATGTGTCACTCACAGATGAAAGAGCTCTATGCATTTGTAGGATTCAGTTTCAAGCATAATGATGTGTACTTGGTATTGAAAAGAGCTTCTGCTATAGACATACTCCTGCTGAATTTCATGTCATCTGATTCTAAAGTTGAGGTATACTTCAGATAGCTAGCTTCCCTCCAACATGTCATCTGAGGAGAGTCGGGGGACACCATAGACATTAGATGGTTGAGGCAGCCCCAATGTGTATGGCCTGCAATATTTGGTTTATATTTTTACTGACAAATAAGAATATGCCACTTACAAGGATTTGTTACTTACCAATATGGTCATTTCTCTTTTAGAAATTTCATGTGTTCCTCTTCCAAGAAGTCTTGGTTATTACAAGAACTATAACACAAAATGACAAAGTTTACTATCAACTCTATCGACAACCAATCCCTGTAAAAGAACTTATAGTGGAAGACTTGCAAGACGGGGAGGTCCGTGTGGCTGGATCTTTACGAGGGGCCTTCACCAACAATGAGAGAAGTGAGTTTGGATTGATTTTGTTAACTTTGCACTTAATTGTTACATAAACTAGAATTTAATGCTGGACGTCTAGTGGGAGTGTAAAAAAAATTGTATCGGTCTCATTTGTAGATATTACATTATTTTAGAGTATTCACTCAAGAGTTCTGTGGAGTAAGAACACTTTCAGAAATGGAAGGGTTAATCGTTTATTTTTGTCAACTAACAAAATGAAGTGAATGAAGAAAAATGTAATTCCCATCAATATTTGGTTTGACCTCTGCTCTTTGGAGGAGGAGTCCTGGAAGTGATGATATGGCCCCCACAGATATAGCCCTGATCTCAATATCAACCAGTCTATCTGGGATGACATGAAGAGACAGAAGGATTGGAGCAAGCCTACATCCACAGAAAATCTGGGCTTAGTTTTCCAAGATGGTGGGAACAACCTTCCTGACTTGTTCTGCCAAATACTGTCTGCAAGTAACAAGAAGAACTGATGGAAGGCAAAGGGCAAAGGTCACACCAAATATTGATGGGATTTACATTTCTCTTTTCTTCATTCACATTTCATTTTATTCAGTATACCTTCAGTATGTGATCAGTAAGGGTACGATTACAGGGCTTCAGTTGATTTGAGGAATAAAAGGTCTGCTGCATCCAGTGGACACTGCGAGCTCTTCAGCTTTTACTAGCCACAGCAGCACATGGTCCAAGTGAATGTGTTCTGTGAGTCGTGTTGCAGTTAGCCCCAATATCCATGTGGGTGCTTTTTTTTTTTTTTTTAAATATGCATGGTTATGGATGCAAAATAGTAAAAATAGTTTATTAATTGGTTTCACTTTTTGTTTCTATTCACAGTTAAAAACTTTTTCAGAGTAGGTTACAAGAATGGCCCCCATGCTCAGTCTCATTCTTTTCAAGCAAATGACACTTTCAACAAGCAACAGTGGCTGAATTGTATCCGCCAAGCCAAAGAGTCAGTTGTGTGTTCTGGAGGAGACAACCTGCTGGCCACAGAAGGACACTTAATATCTGCAGAGAGCAGCAGTGACCCTCAGCGGGCCACAAGGTTTGAACAAATGGACCACTCAGATAGTATCTCGGACTGCAGTATGGACACGAGCGAGGTCAGCATGGACTGTGAACAGATGGAACAGACGGACTGTAGCCTACACAGCAAGCAGGTTGAAAGTGATGTTTGACAAAACATTGGCTTTACCTGCTTGTTACCTGTACAGTATTTGCATTCCATGTATGGAGCAGTTGGAGAAGCACTTTTACAACATTCTTGCGGACGGCGCCATCAAGATTTGTATTCATGGACAATCGTACTGTAGCAACCAGCTTTAACTGCGAGCTGGACCTGCACCTACCCCTATCTTCTACATCAGCTGTGCATTGGGATACATTGTATCTATCCAGAAAGTTCCACCAGCATGCTGTAAAGAAGAGTCTTTTAAACTACTGTCTATATGTGTATCATATACAAAAAATATATATGTTTACTGTAAAAAGAAAAAAAAAAGTTGCTATTTTTTTTCTACAGATTAACACTGTGTCTTAGAAATGCCTAAGTTCTGTGTTTCGAAATAGGACATAAAAATATGATATGTTTACTGGGTGAGTTAAAGGGGTTTAGTTTTTCAAGTGAAGACATATTGCTCGGTTTATGTCATCATTTGTTGATCTATGAGGATCGGTCAGCTGGACCCCCCACCAATTCTTTCACAGTTTTCCCTGCCAGGCAATGCTCCAATTAACCAATTGGGAATGGACGAAAGCACAACCCAGTCACTGGAATGGAGCTGTGCCGTAGAGTCCTGAGCTGTTCAAATGCAGTATTGTAGGCACAATTGATAAGTACACAAAAAAACAAAAGCCTCAACAGATAAATAATGGACATGGCGTTTACTAATTGTTACAGATGGAAAATTCACAACTGTGGAGACATTTTGTAAACATGGATGAATATACACACTAGATACAAGGTTATATAGCGTGTATATGAAGTGAGAAACACTCTTGGCAAAACTAATACATTGTGTTTTGTGCTAGATGAGACCTGGGGGAGGCAGTGTATGAATTTTATCTTAGGTGTTCTATGAATTACTGTGTAATACATTGGGACACCCTGTGCTTGGTGCAACAAAAGAGTGGAAAGTCATTGAAATGAATTCAAAACCTACTATTGTTAGTGTGGTCACCCATGTCTATTACCTGTTTCTGGAAAACATTGCAGAGCTAATACTAATATGTACCCTCCAGGACCTTAGACTGTAAGGATGAAGTCACCAAAGATTCTCGTACATCTTTACTATGGTGGCATGGAGACCTGACTGTGAGGGGGGCTATAGTAAGCAGATTATGTGAGAGGCAGGGGAGGACTGAATGAATCTGAGGTCACATGGTAGTGCTCAGTAGTATGTGAAGGCAGCTGTGAGACCTCCGGCTTGCACGGCAATCCATGCTAGAAAAAAGGGGAAGGAGGTTTAAACCAGAATAAGGAAAGACGATGTGACTATTACTATTGAGGGGATGGTCTTTCAAACAATAAATTGAGTACCAAAAAAAAAATTGTTACTACTGAGTAGAACACAAATGTAAAATGCAAAAAGTGCCAAAAACCTATTTTGTGACTTGACACCAGAATTCTGTTATATGGGGATTAATAAATGAACAATCTTGAAAAAATTTAATTCAGACCAAGTACCATAAACGTATGTTTACTAAGATATTAGGAAGAACTGCGAAATCCAGGAGTTTCATCATTATCATATTAGGGACTACCAATATACTGTAAATACCCTCAGACTTGATATTATTTCAAGGAAAATTGACATTTTGTGCTTGCTGATGTCATTTCCAAAGAGCAGATTCAGAATTATAAAGAATGTCTTAAAAGTTTAGCCATAGTTGCAACATTTAGTTTGTGACAAGTTGCGAAGTTCTGTGAACTGGTGTTGTGTCATAATAATAAATAAATATGATCCTTATAGTGAATCACTAGATCATTTTAGACATCATACAGATGACACTATAGGAGTTCACCTGGTGTAGAAATCACATTTAAAGGGGTTGCTTGGCCAATATATTCCTTAAAGTCTCAGAATGGCGTAACAAAAGTGATATTAACTCAAAAATCCCCACCCAGCTCCTGTTAAATCACTTACTGGGTACCTAAAGGTCCCTACCGACAGGACATACCAGGTCGACCACTGGCTGCAGAGATTAGTTGATCTTTTTGGTATTTCCTGTGGAACAAGATGGGACCAGGAAATAGAAACCAGTAGTAGGTGCTGGAAATTGCTGAGAAGAGAATTGCTTTTTTATTTGCCACCCTGTCACTTTAATAAAATATTTTGCCTGGAAAAACCCTTTAAATGACACATATCCTTGAGAAGTGACTAAAACTGCAAGTATTTTATAACACTCACAATGAATAGCCTCTATAGTGTCACCTTATTACATAGGAGAATAATGGAGAGGGGCATAATTGTTGTAGATGAGGGCTTCTATATACATGATTCTTCTACACAAATATAAGCTGTCATACTGGACATGTCTAAAGCCTCGAGTTTAAGGGCACATGTCAGCATTAGAGATGAGCAAGTACTGTTCAGATCAGCAGAAATAGAAATGAATGGATGCACCTGGTACTTCCGCTTTGACGGCGGCCGGCCGCTTAACCCCCCGCGTGCCGGCTACGTCCATTCATTTCTATGCGAGCGTGCTGTTCGGATCGGCTGATCCGAACAGTACTCGCTCATCTCTAGTCAGCATTACTTTTTTGCACCCCCATCTTTGTCCTCTTAGATTACTATTTCCTGACATATGTCCTGTACTACACAGAATATCTGATGGGGAACATGGCCATTGCTGCCAATATTTGTGGTCAACAATACATGAAATTATTAAAGGGAGTACCACCCCTCCCAAAGATAATCACTTGTCATCACCACATTACAGAGCACATCACAGTGATAAACAGACCTATGTCACTTTTGTAGAAAGAACATCTATGAGGCAATGTGCAGAAGAGGCAGATTGTGTCATGAGCGCATATGTTCAGTCCTGGGAGCAATGCTCTTACTGCACAAGTAGTATGGCTGATGTTATAGCAGTGGAAGGATCAACTTCCACTACACAGGGCGGTGTAGGGAGGAGATGGTAGGGGACTGAGTGTCAAGAGCAAAGTTCCAAGGAGCTGGAGGCCCACATTTGCATAAGACTTCAAGGTTGTTTTTCTCCAAATCTACAAAATGAACTCTGTAACATAGTGACAGCTGAATATGCTTGGGAGAGGTGATAGACTTAAAGTGTACCTCCACTGCTAAAACCACATCATAAATGAATAGTACAGGTGAATATAAGAAACTTTGTAAAATATCTTATTAAAGAAAAATGTTTCCCGCTCCACTTATTAGGCTGTATTACCTCATACACAAAAGTCTATGGAAAGATGAGAGGTGAGGCTTCTGATGGCTAGCATTTGACTTATTGCCTTATTCTGTACAGGGTTAGAGAATAATATTACTAGATGTAGTAGTCAAAAAAGGGCTATCCTAGTTAGTGTAGCATAGCTAAGCATCTGAAGTACTGTATATATGTGTCACAGCAGCCTCCTCCCTCCATAGACTTCTATATTCGAAGTAAGTCACTGATAAATGGAAATAAGATAACGTTTATATAGGACAACGTTTATTATACTCAGCTATACTATTGATTTATGAAAAGTTGTATAATTGGAAGTACTTGAAGAATTTCTCTGTCAAGCATGGCTTTCCCCATAAATCACTACACAAAATACTCCTTCACATTACTGAACCTGGCTGTGTTTTTGGAGAACAGAAGAGACCATGAGGTGGTGTTATTTAACTACTTAATAGACAGATCACATAACAGTTCTAAGTGACTGGTATTGGTCACTGGCACCTATCGAAGGAACACTGAGCAAATCTACTACAGAAGAGGAAGGATTATTACTAAAACATCAGCGACTCACAGATCTGCTGCCATCAATACCAAGGAATTTCAATGTCTACACAATAGAAAACCAGAAAATGGTATTTTCTGCCTTTACTGCAAACCCAAACACCAGACAACAATATTGCATATTATTTTACATTATTTTTAACTTTTATTTATAATTTTAATATGGTGAATGGTGTGTGGTTTACCGAGCTTCACAAAAATTGTGCATAAAACGTGCTTAAAAAAAAAAAAAAAAAAAAAAAAAAAAAAGACAGAACAAATTGTCTTCACAGTTTTTTGAAAGGATGTGGCCAGCACAGCATCCTGTATATTTTTCTAGTTATGTGTATAGAAAAATGTTGCATAATGGCCTTAAGTAACTTTGGAAGCTAAAATAAATCACATTCAACTTGTAAATCATCTCTTGTGGTTTTACAGAACAGTCAGAGACCTGCTGCGGTTATCTTGTGATGGGCACCTGTCCACAGGTGGGATAGAAAGTCAATTCTTGAAGTTGATGTGGTGGAAGCAGGAAAATAGGCAAGCTTAAGGATTTAAGAGAACTGGACAAGGGCTGGATCTGATGCATCTCTTAAAGAAAAGGTCTTCTAGGGTATTCCTAGTATGCAGTAATTAGTACCTACCAAAAGTGGTCCAAAGTGGAACAACTGATAAACTGGTGACAGGGACATGGGCACCCAAAGCTCAGTGATGCTGAAAGGGATTGGAAGATAGTCTTTCCGATCCAGTAGCACAGGAGCCACAGTACTGTAGTACAAATTCCTAAAAAAGCTAATGTTGGTTTATGACAAATCAGAACACACAGGGCATCCCAGCTTGCTGAATAGCTACATACTGGTCAGAGTACCCATGTAGACCTGTCTGCCACTGTGCGTGTCTAAAATAGGAAGGAATTGAACCATAGAGCAATGGAAAAGAAGGTGGCCTGTTGTGGTGAATCCTGTAGATGGCTACATTATAAGAGATGGCACCAGGATGCACTTTGTGAGGAATCCAATCTAGTTGTGCTCTGAACAATACACTGTTGGGAAATCTTAGGTACAGACATTGGATGTGGATGTGACTTCCATAAGTACCACCTATTTAAAATTGCTGCAATGCAAGAAAACTTCTTTGTGGCGACCATATTGTCTAATGGCTGTTGCCTCCTTCATTGGGATAATGCACCCTACAATGTACAAAGTGTCCAGTTATAAACAACTTTGCATAAATGTATAAGATTCAATTCACACTTGCGTTGGAGTCTCACAGAATCTGCTTAAAATTGGCAGAGGAGGTGGACTTTTTCCTCTACCAGTTTCAGTATAAAACTGTCGGTACCCTGGAACACCCCATTATAGTCTATGAGCCGCATGTAACTTTTTAAGCGAACAGGGTCTCAGTCTTTCAGGTCCCCAAACAGACCCGAACACTAGTCTGAACCTAGAGTAGTACAGGTTAAATTAAGAAACTTTGTAATATATCTTATTAAAGGAGACCTGTTTCCTTCACAACTTAAGCTATTCTCCTGCTCCTTCTCTTCAACTTGGATGCTTGTTTACATTATATCTCTGTATCCAGCCTCACACACAGAGCTCTATGGAGAAGGGAGGGGTGGGGTAAGATTCTCCTGACGACCAGTTGATTTATTGCCTCACTCTGTGGACTAGTAGCCTCTTATCTATAACCTAGCAGTGTTAAAAAAGCAAGGAATAGAGTGCAACAGTAGAAATTATTTCAACGTCTTTTCTTTCACACCTCCTTTTTTCATAGACAAATATGGAAAAAAGTGTCTGAAAAGTTGAAAAAAAAAAAAAAAAAAAAAAAAGATTTCTTTGCTATATTACAAAGTTTCATATTAAGCTGCACTACTCATTTTTGAAAAGTTGTTTGTAACTAGAGGTAATCTTTAGGCAAGTGACTTGGTCTTTAAAGGGGCTCTATCAGCAAAATCATGCTGATAGAGCCCCACATATGCGTGCATAGCCTTTAAAAAGGCTATTCAGGCACTGTAAGGCAGAGTTCACACGGAGTAAACGCGCCGCGCATTGTGGCGCGTTTACGGCGCGTGTACGCCGCGTTTTTTTTACGGTGCGCGATTACGCCGCGTTAGCGCCGCGTAAACACGGCGTTAACGCGGCGTAATCGCGCACCGTAAAATAACGCGGCGTACACGCGCCGTAAACGCGCCACAATGCGCGGCGCGTTTACTCCGTGTGAACTCTGCCTAAAAGTTAAATTAAACTACCCCCCCCCCCCCGTTTTAAAATAATAACTTAAAAAAGAATGTGCTCTACTTACGGAACGTGCACCCTGGGCGGGCATTCAGGGTGCGCCGTCTTCTTCTTCCCCGCCTCTTCTTCCTCTGACGTCTTCGGGTCCCGTCCTCCTCTGGCGCTTGCTCGCGGACACTGATTAAAAAAAAAAATAGCCCGGGCGCATGCGCAGTAGCCGTAGTAGAAGCCGCGTGCTACTGCGCATACGCCCGGGCTATTTTTTTTTTATCAGTGTCCGCTAGCAAGCGCCGGAGGAGGACGGGACCCGAAGACGTCAGAGGAAGAAGAGGCGGGGAAGAAGAAGACGGCGCACCCTGAATGCCTGCCCAGGGTGCACGTTCCGTAAGTAGAGAACATTCTTTTTTAAGTTATTATTTTAAAGGCTATGCACGCATATGTGGGGCTCTATCAGCATGATTTTGCTGATAGAGCCCCTTTAAATCTCCTAAAGCCTCCATCTTATTGACGATATGTGGAACGTGATAGAAAAATTCCTCTTTTATTCAATATACAAAATGAGTTGTTTTGTGCAGGGTTACCCTTGCTACAGCACTCATTTTCGTTTGTGATCATCACCCAGTGCTGCCCTCAAAACAGAAAGACTGACATGTACCATGGACCGCTATGGTCCTGTACAGTGTGCTCCAAACAACTCATTTGCCTATGGCATCGGATTTCTTATCAGAAAGACTACAGTTTGACACAAAAAAAAGTTATATTCCATTTGTCACTAACCAGCACTATAACAGCATAAAGGGGGTTTTGAAGTGATTTTGGTGGTGGTTGACTCCCTATAAAAAAAAGTCTAAAGTTGGTAAGTGTATTAGGTTTGTGAAAAGTGATGGTGCTTGCCAAAACGTTGTAACATTCACACTTGAACTTCTGTAGCAAAATTCCAGCACACTTTTCTTTCACAAAATAAGCCACCATAATTTAGAGTAGTTTCAGATGAAACCAGAAGAATGTAGAAAATATATATGTACACACACACACACACATATTTATACAGTATATAATAAAATAATAATAATAATAATAATAATCATAATACATTTTATTTATATAGCGCCAACATATTCCGCAGCACTGTACAATTTATAGGGTTCAGATACAGACATACATAACAAAGAACATCATTTCACACAATGGGACTGAGGGCCCTGCTCAAAAGAGCTTACAATCTATGAGGTAGAGGGGGTGACACAAGAGGTAGCAGGGGCAGCATTGCTTATACAGTGTTCAGACAATTTTGTGCATTAGGAATTGTGATAGGCTTGTCTGAAAAGATGCGTCTTTAGTTTGCGTTTGAAACTGTAGAAGTTGGGAGTTACTCTTATTGTCCGGGGTAGAGCATTCCAGAGAAGTGGTGCAGCTCGGGAGAAGTCTTGTATACGAGCGTGGAAAGTTCTGATAATAGAGGATGTAAGTGTTAGATCACTGAGTGAGCGGAGAACACGGGTTGGGCGGTAGACAGAGATGAGGGAAGAAATGTAGGGAGGTGCGGCATTATGGAGAGCCTTGTGGATGAGAGTAATAACTTTATATTTTATTCTATAATGAATAGGCAGCCAATGTAGTGACCGGCACAGACCAGAGGCATCGCTGTAGCGTCTAGCCTGATAGATGAGCCTGGCCGCTGCATTCAGAATAGATTGTAGAGGGGAGAGTTTAGTGAGGGGAAGACCGATTAGTAAGGAGTTACAGTAGTCAAGGCGAGAATGAATCAGAGAGACAATAAGTGTCTTTAGTGTATCTCTGGTAAGGAAAGGGAGTATTCTGGAGATGTTTTTGAGGTGGAGGTGACATGAACGTGCGAGTGATTCAATATGAGGGGTGAAGGAAAGGTCTGCGTCAAATATGACCCCGAGGCAGCGGGCATGCTGCCTAAGAGTTAGAGTAAGGCCTGAGACTGCAATGGATATATCAGGGACAGATCTGTTAGATGGTGGAAACAGTAGTAATTCAGTCTTAGAGAGATTTAGTTTCAGATAGAGTGAGGACATGATATTAGAGACAGCAGAGAGACAGTCACTGGTGTTCTGTATGAGTGCAGGGGTGATGTCACGGGAAGATGTGTATAATTGGGTGTCATCAGCATAAAGATGGTACCTGAAGCCAAATCTGGCGATGGTTTGTCCAATGGGAGCTGTGTAGAGAGAAAAGAGCAGGGGGCCGAGGACCGAGCCCTGAGGAACCCCAACAGCAAGGGAAAGAGGGGAGGAAACAGAGCCTGCGAATGATACACTGAAAGTGCGGTCTGAGAGATAAGAGGAGAACCAGGAGAGCGCAGTGTCATTGAGGCCGACTGAGCGGAGCATAGTGAGGAGAAGTTGATGGTCAACAGTGTCAAAAGCTGCAGAGAGGTCCAGAAGAATAAGAAGAGAGAAGTCACCATTGGATTTAGCCTTTAGTAGATCATTAGAGACGTTTGTGAGAGCTGTTTCAGTAGAGTGCAGAGCGTGGAAACCAGATTGTAAGGGGTCAAGCAGAGAGTTAGCAGAGAGATAACGGATTAACCGAGAATAAACCAGGCGTTCCAAAAGTTTAGAGATGAAGGGGAGGTTAGAGACGGGTCGATAGTTAGCAGCACAGGATGGGTCCAGGGAGGGTTTTTTCAGTAGCGGGGTTATAACAGCATGCTTGAAGGAGGATGGGAAGATTCCAGAAGAGAGAGAGAGGTTAAATATTTTAGTAAGGTAATTAGTGACAGCAGGGGACAGAGATTGGAGAAGGTGTGAGGGGAAGGGGTCACTACTGCAGGTTGTGGGGCGAGATGAAGAAAGTAGCTGGGAGACTTCCTCTTCCGTAACAGGTTCAAAAGATGAGAATGGACAGTCTGAAGTGCGGCTGGTGAGGGGATCAGTACTATCGTAGGTGGTGGGATCAATGCCACCTGGGGCTTGGGCAGTAATTTCCAGACGGATCTTATCAATTTTATCATGGAAATACATGGCCAGGTCATCAGCACTAAGGTCTGTGAATGGCGTCTGTACCTTGGGTGTGAGTAAGGAGTGAAAGGTTTCAAAAAGCCTTTTAGGGTTGCTGGAGAGAGAAGAGGGCGGTGAAATAGTCTTGTTTGGCGAGGTAAAGGGCAGAGCTATATGTTTTAAGCATAAACTTGAAGTGGAGGAAATCTGCAGGTGAGCGTGATTTTCTCCAGAGACGTTCGGCACACCTAGAGCATCGCTGGAGAAATCGTGTCTGTGGCGTGTGCCAGGGTTGCTGCCTCCTATGTGGGACTTTATGAGTGGAGGGGGGAGCAACCTCATCCAATGCATTTTTGAGGGTTTCATTATAGTGACTGGTGGCCAGATTGGGACAAGAGATTGAAGAGATGGGGGACAGAGAGGACTGCAGAGTATCTGAGAGGTGCTGGGTGTCAATAGCACGCAAGTTCCTATATGTGTGATGGGTAGGGGCGTCTTGTGAAGGGGAGAGAGCACTGATGGTGAGAGATAGAAGGTTGTGGTCAGAGAGCGGCAGAGAAGAGTTAGAAAATTTAGAGACTGTGAGGAGTCGATGGAAGACTAGATCAATCGTGTTACCATCTATATGTGTGGCGGAAGAAGAACATTTTGAGAGACCAAGAGAAGTGGTTAATGAGAGAAACTGTGAGGCAGCTGGGGAGTGAGGGGGGGGGGGCAATAGGGATGTTAAAGTCACCCATGATGAGGGTAGGAATGTCACTGGATAAAAAGTGGGGAAGCCAAGAAGCAAAGTGGTCCAAAAATTGGTAGGGTGAGCCAGGTGGACGGTAGATCACGGCTACACGTAAGGAGAGTGGGCGGAAAAGTCTGATAGCATGGACTTCAAATGAGGAGAATGTGAGTAAGGGGACCGGGGGAATGGACTGAAAAATGCACTGCGGTGACAGGAGTAATCCTACCCCACCACCCTGCCTATTATCAGGCCTAGAGGTATGTGAGAATTGTAGGCCACCATGAGACAAAGCAGCAGGGGAAGCCGCATCTGACTGCTGGATCCAAGTTTCAGTAAGGGCGAGCAGGCCGAGGGATTTACTAAGGAATAAGTCATTAATGTATTCTAGTTTGTTACACACTGAGCGGGCGTTCCAGAGAGAGCAGTTAAAAGAGACAGGGGAGAGATGAGGGGAAGGAACACGGTAAATATTGATGAGGTTTGTAGGCCTTCCATGTGTGCAGGAAGAAGAGTTAGTGAAGGAAGGAGGGCCGGGGTTAGGAGAGATGTCCCCAGCAGCTAGGAGGAGCAGAATGGACAGAGACAGAAGGTGGTTCAGGGATTTATGTGGGCGCTTATGTTTGGTGTCACTGCTAAAAGAAGTAAAGGGGTGATTACAGAGTGTGAAAAGTGTGTGAGAGCTGTATCTACTTATATAGGAAAGCACAGATTCAGACTAGCACTAATTTAAATCGTTAACTAATTAATCTACAAACTGTGACACATGAGGAGACTGGCAGTGTGGATCCAAGTAAACACTTGGCCAGAAACAGCAATAAAATCAGTGAGGATCAAAAGACTGACACTAGTGCAGATAAGAAGACATGGAAGTGCAAAAAATATACAGCCTGGATGAAATGCTAGGATATAGTTCAGTAATCATGCAGAGGTGAAATACAGGATTATATACCACTGACTATTACAGCAGATGATCGAAGGAAGAATTCAGACAGCAAGCAGAGGTGGGTTCAATAAATAATAAAAAAAGAAAACTGCACCACAACAGCTCTATTTGAACTAGACCTTCTTTACCTTTCACGTGGACGTGGTATGCCACCATGAACGGATCCTGTAAGTTACATCTACTCTATGTGTTTATCTTTGCCGTGCATATATGTTATGGTTTCTGTAGCTCTGGTCCATTCTTGTTTATTTTGTGACTTCTTTAGAATACTTGTAGAGTCTCTGGCACTAAGTAGTTTTTGTCTGGAATGACTCATCTATATATTTAGATTTCTGGAGTAGCATTAGTTATCAACAACACTGGTGACAGGGGAGTTATTTTGGCAGTGGTCCACTGACTTCAGCGGCAGTGACAGGGTTACAATGTCAAATAAAGACTAGAAAGTAAATGCATTGCTAAAAGGAAAAGCCGAGGCAAAGTGAGGAAGGGCGTTTCTAGTTGTTGGCATAAGAATATAAACATAGATAGGAAAGGTAAGAACTGCTTGAACTAAACAAAATGTTCCAATCTATCTTTACTATTATGAAAAAAAGTAAATGTGATGATAAATTTGGGTCATAATGTGAAATTCCTGGTGGTAAATTCACAAGTTGGGAATCATAACCCTATTAAATAACATGCTAACAGCTGAAGAAAAGGCAGAAATGCCATGCAATAAAGAGGTTAACATGATATACAAGGGAAGCACTGTTTACCGTAGATCTATGGGAAACCACTGGCCAGGAGTTAAAAATGAGAGCACAAAGAGAGGGAGATGGTTGTGTAAGAGGGGCGAGAAGGAAGGAAAGGCCATGGTGTATGGGGGCATTCATCCAATGCAAGGTGTCAAAGAAAAGAAAGATCATCCTGTTAGATTTCAACATGCGCTGTAGTTTTGCCTTCAGGACAGATGAGTTATAGGTGTTTTGCAGTGGCCCCATTCAAAATAAAGGCATGTTCAGTCAAACCGAGTATGCATGTGTATGACAGATCAAGAGGAAAAGCTGTGGGTTTAGTGGTGGTTGAAGCTACAGCAAGTGGTTGCAGGAAAAATAAATTTACCTTTATTTTGTGGGTATATAAGATTACGGGGATACCAAATTTACATGGTTTGTGTCAGGGCACCTTATTCTAACAGCCATGGAAAGACATGATCTTTATATAGTTACACGACTGTGATCTTTCAAGAACAGATGCAGTAGACAGACACGAGGCCACGGGTCACCACATACATACAGCAAAAGATTGTGGGATTTTGGAGAGCAGGAAAAAAAATAAGCATAAAGGATGGAAAACGGTCAATAGGTATGGGTTATCCTATTAGAGCATATCGATACCACAATTTTAGACCTTATTCACACTTGAATGAGAGCAACGGTGCATTACTGCTAGAGGTTGTCCAAGTACAACGCCTTGCTATCTCCGGCAGGCCCATAGCAATGAATGGAGGAGAAGAGCACCTGTAGAACTGCACTCAGACATAGGTGCAGGGCACAGGTCTCGGCTGTAAATCCCTACTATTCTGCAGCTTGTCTCCTATCCTGTGGATAAGTTGCATTCCTGGCAAACCCCTTTAAAGATTGAATAAACCACATTCTCTAGTGCTCAGAGAAAAGCACAGTATATAAAAAAGTTACTGTATAACTGGTGAAGTGCTGCCATCTGGTGGAAGCAAAAAGAAGAAATGTGTACAAATGAAATCTTAGCAGGGCATGCATGGCCTATTAAATCCCTGTACTGTCTCTCCCTAATGTAACATAGTAATCCCCCTTCTGACCCACATCTAGACCTCTCACTTTACACCACCAGCCACTACCCAGCTCTGCACTGATGGAAGGCAATAATCTACAGGCGGGAACCTCTTCTTTTTTGGAGGAGTTATTCTGGCTTGGCCGTTTCCAAACTATGCTTTTAGATTTTTGTTAAAACCAGACATTGATCTACATTTACCAAGTAAGTCTTAAAGGGATTCATCCAAAATGCCGTTTTTTCCCGGTATGGTAATGAGTGTCCAGCAGCAATGAGGGCGGGCCCCAGCGCTCATACCCTGATGGAGGCGTCCCCACTGCTGCCGGAACTGGGCAATCCAGCCACTCCTTCTTCCTGATCTGCCTCCTCCCCTTCTGTGTCCTCTTCTTTTGTTGTCACGGGTGACGCATGCGCAGTCGGCTCTGGCAGTGAGACCCTGTTAGAGCTGACTGTGCATGCCAGCCGGTGGCCATATTTGCAAGTCCGCAAATGCGTGCATGCGCAGTACGCTCCGCAAAGTATTTGCCGAACAGAGTGTACTGCGCATGCTCAGTAAGGTCCGTACAGCCCTCCGACGCGCGAGTGAACTCATCCCGGCGTCAGAGGGTTATGCGCAGTACACTCTGTTCGGCAAACCCACATAAAGGGGCTCATGCTAGACTTCATATTCACCCGCCTCTGCTCTCTATGCAGCCTCTCTAACTCTCCGTACACGCTCTCTGATCACAACCTGCTGACATTCTCTGCCCTCTCCTCTGTAATAGACCCCCCCCCCCCCCAGCCCCTAAACCAACACGCTCCTGCAGGAACCTTAACCAACATCCGCACACTCTCAG
Organism: Leptodactylus fuscus; assembly: GCF_031893055.1. Classification (NCBI taxonomy): domain Eukaryota; kingdom Metazoa; phylum Chordata; class Amphibia; order Anura; family Leptodactylidae; genus Leptodactylus; species Leptodactylus fuscus. The sequence continues at coordinate 29,383,858 of NC_134273.1, forward strand.
ACTCTCTCTTGCCACTAGCTGACATAGCCTCACTCCAGGATGCAGATGCTGCTGCCTTCTATAACACCACCATTACTTCAGTCCTTAACTCTGTGGCCCCCTTCACAAACATTAGAGCTCGACCAATCAATAGGCAACCCTGGCAGACCGACCTAAAAAACTGAGACGTGCCTCGCGGGTTACAGAACGCCTCTGGAAGAAAAGCCACACCCAGGAGGACTTCCTCAGGTATAAAGAGGCAGTACTCGCATTCAAGAACGCACTCACCTCTGCAAAGCAGGTCTACTTCACCACACTCATATCTGCCCTATCCCGCAACCCGAAACAGCTATTCACTACCTTCAACTCCCTTCTCCATCCTCCTGTGCCCCCTCAGAAGTCACTTATCTCAGCTGACGACTGTGCCTCTTATTTTAAAAGTAAAATAGACACCAGAGACAGTCTCACCCTACACCCCTGGCAACCACTCTACCCAATTGCTTGGTGCTCTTCCAGCTTTAAAGGGGTTGTCCCATCACAAGGATCCTATCTATACTGCTAGTTTATGTGAATTTAAGACTTTTCCTGAATACATTGCTTTATCAAAACTGCTTTGTTTGGCCACTATCTTAATTTATTCACTTTATTGTTTACACTCCATTTCTATGGCCCTTAAAATTATCTGCTCATTTGTCAAGTGATGTAGCTGCCTGCTCTCATGGGGGGGGGGGGGAGGGGTTGGGAGCAGCTCTGAGCTGTTTGTGTCTGATAAGTAGCAGAGCTTCTCAGATAGGGGAGGTGAGAGCTCCGGAATTTCTGAGCTCTTATCAGTCAGTTTAATTGAATTTGGCTGATAAGGGCTGAGATAGGGAGTCTGTTACCTTGGTATGTAATGCAAACTGACTTAAATCCAGCTCTGCTACCTCAGCTTAACACTGTGGTAATTCATTTACAACCAATCCCGTGCAAGTGAAATCCTGCCCACCTATGTGCCGAGAAAAGCAGGAAGTGAAGAGAGCACAACAGCCTGCAGGTTAGTGAACAAGCGTCATGGGAATACCCCTTTAAAAAAGCTCTTAACCCTAATCCCTAAATCCCACCTCACCTCCTGTGCGCTTGACGCAATCCAGTCACATCTCATCCACAAACTCACTGAAGTTATTACTCCGGTCCTAACCCATCTCTTCAGCCTATCCCTAACCAATGGATCCTTCCCTTCCACCTTTAAACATGCCACCATCACACCTATACTTAAGAAACCGTCCCTTGACCCGCCATCTCCAGCCAACTATCGACCCATCTCACTGCTCCCGTTCGCCTCAAAACTGCTTGAACAACACGTCCACTCTGAACTCTCCTCCTATCTCTCGTCCAACCTGCTCTTTGACAAACTTCAGTCAGACTTCAGACCCAGTCACTCCACAGAAACTGCCCTATCCAAAGTCACTAATGACCTACTAACTGCCAAAGCCAAGAGTCACTACTCTGTCCTCCTCCTCCTTGACCTCTCCTCTGCCTTTTGACAGTCGACCACTCCCTCATCCCTTGGCATCTCAGACCTGACACTTTCCTAAATCTCCACATACCTCTTCAACCGCACATTCAGCGTCTCCCACTCGCATACCACCTCCTCGCCACACCCTCTTTCTGTAGGTGTCCCTCAAGGCGCTGTCCTAGGACCTATCCTGTTCTCCATATACACCCTTGACCTGCGCCAACTCATAGAATCTCAAGGTTTTCATTACCATTGCTATGCTATTGCTATTTCTCTCCTCCTTCTTTCTCAAAGTCAACATGGAGAAAACAGAATTCATCATCTTCCCCCCACCTTGTATGACCCCTCTACCTGACTCATCTAACAAAGTTAATGGAACCATGCTTACCCCTGTCCCACGGGTCCTTTGCCTTGAGATAACCCTAGACTTTGACCTATCCTTCAATTCGTACGTTCAAACCCTCAACACCTCCTGCCAACCCCAACTCAAGGGCATCCACCAAATCCGCTCCTTCCTCACCCCAGAAACCAAAAAGATGCTTGTCCATGCTTTTATAATCTCCTGCTTAGATTACTGTAACACCCTTCTGCTTGCCCTCCCAGCGAAAACTATCGCCCCCCCCCCCCTCCAGTCTACCTTAAACTGTATTGCATGCTTAATACACCTCTCCCCCGTTATTTATCGGCCACTCTCCTCTGCCAATCCCTTCACTGGCTACCCGATGCCCAGCGAATAGAGTTCAAGTTACTAACGCTGACATACAAACTATCCACAACCTGCCCCCTCTATATATGTCTGACCTAATCTCCCACTACCTGCCCACACGTAACCTCAGATCCTCCAAAGATCTCCTACTCTGCTCTACTCTCATCCGCTCCTCACACAACTGTCTCCAAGATTTCTCTCCTCACAAAGACACATAAGACTGACCCCCACAATCACAGGCTTCAAGAAGGCCCTGAAGACTCACCCATTCAGGAAGACCTGCAACGTCCAATAACGCTACTGTCACCACAACACCATCTGAACAGCCTTTCCCCTCACCTTCTGTCTCTATCCCTCTTCCCTCATAGACTGTAAGCCCTTGGGCAGGGCCCTCTATCCCACTGTGCCAGTCGGTCATTGTTAGTATTATATTCTTTTGTACATATATTTTGTGTACTGTGTGTAAACCCTCATATGTAAAGCACCATGGAATTAATGGTGCTATATAAATAAACAATAATAAGTCTTATTTGCATATACCATAGTCAAAAATGTGGGCTGTTTTCCTTAAATCACAAGTTTGTAGTTTAAGCTATATTTTAAAGGGATCCTATCATACAAACCCTTTTTTTGTGAGTAACACATCGGAATAGCCTTAAGAAAGGCTATTCTTCTCCTAACTTTCGTTGTCTTCTCCGCGCCGCCGTTCCATAGGAATCCCGGTTCTTGGCAGTATGCAATTGAGTTCTCTCACAGCACTGGGGGTGGGCCCCAGCGCTCAAACAGCACTGGGGACGTCCCCAATGCTGCGAGAGAACTCTCTCCAGCGCCGCATCCATCTTCGTCAGCAGCGTCCTCTTCATCCTCTTCTTCCGGCAGTGGCTTGTAACTTCTATGCCTCCGGCAGAGCAGACTGCGCATGCCCACAGGCCACAAGAAAATGGCCGCTTACACAGTATTTTAAGCAGCCATTTTCTCGTGGCCTGTGGGCATGTGCAGTCTGCTCTGCCCAAGGCCTAGAATTTACAAGCCACAGTCAGAAGAAGAGGACGCTGCTGACGAAGACGGAGGCGACGCTGGAGAGTTCTCTCACAGCATTGCGGATGCACCCAGTGCTGTTTGAGCGTTGGGGCCTGCCCCCAGTCTGCGAGAGAACTGATTTGCATACCAACAAGAACCGGGATTCCTACGGAATGGCGGCGCGGAGAAAACAACAAAAAGTAGTAGAAGAATAGCCTTTCTTAAGGCTATTCTGATGTGTTACTCACAAAAAAAAGGGTATGTATGATACGATCGCTTTAAATTCAAACTGCAATGCACAATGGGTATGTATACATGGCAAAATCTTGCGCTGATTTTGAGGCAGATTCTGCCCTGATTCTTGGAAACAATGGGAGGCAGAGACAGAAGCAGGATGTTGAGAAAAAATAAACTTTCTGCTTTATCTTGCCATGGATTGCACAACTGTTTTAGCCCCATTCATCTGAGAAATGAAGAGGAATCAAAGTGAATGTTTATCTTAAATTTAACTTTATTTTCTGCCATCGGAACACACCATAAAATAATCCAAAAATCAGATCAGTGGTTTCATAATGGTGATATAACCCATTATAAGAAATTTAAAAACAAAAAAAATATTGAGAAACTTTCACAGGATTATAATCCCTTCAGGGGGTGAAGGCAATTCTGGCCTTAGAGAAGAAGCAATTTTTTTCACTGTTAGATTCTACAAGATTTTTTTAAATGTATTTTTGTTGAGGTAGCCATATCAGATTTAAATATGGTTATATTAATGGAAAACCCCTTTAACCCCTTCCCGTTGTTGATATTTTTCAATTTTCGTTTTTGACTCCCCACTTCCCAAATCCCATAACTGTTTTATTTTTTTGTTCACAGAGCCATATGAGGGCTTAATATTTGTGGGGCAAATGGTTCTTCATAATGGTACCAATTTATTATTCTGTACAATATACTGGGAAGCTGGAAAAAAATTCTGAATGGGGTAGAATAGGAGAAAAAGTCAACTTGTGCGACTCTCTTGTGGGCTTTTTTTTTATGGCATTCACTCTGCAGCTAAAATGCCATGTCAGATATATTCTATGTTTTGGGACTATTCTGCGGATACCAAAATATGTATATATTATCTTTTATTTGTTTCCATTTTAACACTTTAACCCCTTCCCGACCCATGTGGTACTATTACCACATGGATGTCTAGTGCTTCACGACCGATGTGGTAATAGTACCACATGGATGTAAACAATCCCCGCAGCGCAGTGCGGGCGTTCTTGGAGCAGGTGTTAGTTGTATCTGACACCTAACAGCCTGCTCCATCCCCCTCCATCAGACATGAGTGCTGATTTTGGGTTTTAACCCGTTGATTGCCGTGATCAAACATGATCACGGCAAACAACGGGTTGCCCGATCTTGTAGGGATCCCCGGCACCCCCCGCTGCGAGATCGGGGGGTGCTGGTATCCCTACCATGTAGCCAGGGGTCTGATTAGTCACCCCTGGCAGTCCTGAGTCCCACTTACCTTTCTTATCCTGTGCGGGATCTCCTGAAGATAAGCTGTCCCGTCCGTCTGCACGAGCCGAGCCTCACTTCCTGTTTACAGAGTGATAACGTGCAGGCTCTTACTGAAGCCTGTGACTCACTCTGTAAACAGGATCAGTGATGCAAGCTTCACTCATGCAAGTGTCCCATAGGGACACATGAAAAAGTTTAAAAAAAAAAGTGGAAAAAAAAAAAAAAAGTGTTTTGAAACAATTAATAAAGTTATCAAGCCCCAAAAACCCTTTTTTTCTATAGAAAATGAATTATATAAAAAAAAACCCTAAAAATTAATAAAAACAACACATATTTGGTATCGCCGTGTCCGTAACAATCTGTACAATAAAACTGAAACAATATTTAATGTACACGGTGAATGACGGAAAAAAAAAACGGAAAAAAAAACGGAAAAAACCCGCCGGAAGTAGTGATTTTTCGCCATCTCACCTTACAGAATGTGCTATAAAAAGTGATCAAAAAGTCAAATGCACCTCACAACAGTACCAATAAAAAGCACACATTGTCCCGCAAAAAATAAGCCCCCAACCAACACTGTCAACCAAAAAATAAAAATGTTACGCCTCTCAGAAGATGGCGATGCAAAAAACATTGATTTATGTCTCCAAATGTGTTTTTGTTCTGCAGAATTAGTTACGCATAAAAAAATAATATAAATGAGGTATCGCCGTAACCGTACCGACCCACAGAATAAAGATAATATGTTACTTATACTGTACGCTGCATGGCGAAAAATTTACAAGGTAAAACGCAATACCGGAATTGATTTTTTTTATTTAAATCCAGCAAAAAAAGAGTTAATAAAATGTATTCAGTAAGTTGTAGGCACCCAAAAATGGTGTCATTACAAAATACATCTCATCCCGCAAACAACAAGAAAAGTAAAGAAAATATAGCATCTAGTAATGCAAGAATAAAAACCCGCAAACATCGCCAAATCATTAGAATACAACTGGCGGCGTCAGGAAGGGAATATATAAGCTGTGCGAGCGAATATCAGGGGACACCCCAGATTTAGAGCTTACGAGGGAAAATATACCAGAAGTGACCCCAAAGTGACCCCCAGAGTGACTCCCCCAATTATAGGAGCTACTGGGACATAGTAGGAAATTCGGTGTTTGCAATGTCCTCCGCACAGCTTATATATTCACTCTTCGCCATCCGCTGTGCAGTCACGTCTGGGATACTAATACTCACTACACCCCCTGATAAATTCTTTGAGGGGTGCAGTTTTCAAACTGGGGTCACACCTTTGGGGAATCCACTTTTCTGGTACCCTACAGGCTCTACAAACATGACATGGCGTCCAGATACCAAACATCTGAATCTGCGCTCCAAAAGCCGCATCGCGCTCCTTCCCTTCTGCGCCCTGCTGTGTGCCCAAACTGCATTTTATGCCACATATATGACACATGTATGATACTGGTGTACCCCGGATAATGCACGTAATGTCATATGTGGGTATAAATTGATATTAGGGCACAGCCAGACACAGAAGGGAAGAAGGGTTATTGGGTTTTTGTAGCACAGACTTAGACGGTTGGTTTGTTTGTTTTTTTTTAGATGCCATGACACTTTTGCAGAGACCCTAAAATTGCCCTTACAGAATGGGGTCACTTCTTGGGGAATTCCAGTTCACTGGCACCTCCAGGGCTCTGCAAAAACATCATGGCACCCAGAAAGTCCCTCTAAATCTGTACCCCAAAAGCTAAAAAGCGCAGTGCTCCTTCCCTTCTGAGCCCTGCTATGTGCCCAAGCAGCAGTTTATACCTACATATATAATTTTTTGCCCCTCAGGATGGCCCACTTAATAGTTTTAGGAGTGCAGGTCTCTGACAACACGAAGTGGGTGCAACGTATTGGGCACCGAAATGGCAGATTTCTTTAAAAATTAAAATTTTCATTTTGTACATTAATTTTTGGGAAGCATTTTTAGGCTCAAAATGATAATACCCCTTTATTCATTCCTTGACAGGTGTAGTTTCTAAAATGGGGTCACTTTTGAGGGGTTTCCATTGTATTGGTACTTTAGGGGCTCTGCAAATGCGACATGGCACCAGAAAACTGCCCTCAAAAGCCAAATAGCCCTCTTTCCATTCTGAGCCCCGCCATGTTCCCATACAGCAGATTATGGCCACATATGGGGTATTGCCGTGTTCAGGGGAAATTGTGTGACAAACTGGGGGGCTTTTAATTCTCTAACTACTTGTAAAAATTAAAAATATGGCGCTAAATGGACGATTTATTGGAAAAAAGTAATTTTTCATTTTCACATCTCAATGGTAAAAAAAAATCTGTGAAACACCTGTAGGGTCCAAGTGCTCACTAAACCCCTTGATAAATTCCTTGAGGGGTCTAGTTTTCAAAATGGGATCATTTGGGGAGGGGGGTTTCCACTGTTCTAGCACTTCAGGGGCTCTCCAAATGCAACATGGTGCCTGAAACAGATTTCAGCTAAATTTGCCCTCTAAAATCCCAATAGCGATCCTTCAGCTCTGGACCTTACAGTGTGCCCATACATCACTTTACATCCACATAAGGGGCATTTCTGTAGTTGGGAGAAAATGCTTGACAATTTTTGGGGTGCATTTTCTCTTTTAACCCCTTGTGGAAATGCAAAATTTGGGGTTAAAGCAACATTTTATAGCAAAAAATGTCACTTTTCCTTTTGTTGGGCCAATTCTGTTACACTCCTGTAGGGTCAAAGTGCTCACTATACCCCTTAGTAAATTCTTTGAGGGGTATAGTTTCCAAAATGGGGTCACATTTGGGGGTTTCCACTGTTTTGGCACCTTGGGAGCTCTGCAAACGGGATATGGTGCCTGAAAAGTATTCTAGCAAAATCTGGCCTACGAAATCCAATTAGCGCTCCATCCGCTCTGAGAGCGACCGTGTGCCCGTACATTAGGGTACCAGCACATATTGGGTATTGTCGTGTTCGGGAGAAATTTTGTAACAAAATTTGGGGTGCAATTTTTCCTTTAACCCCTTGTGAAGATGAAAAATTTGGGGCTACAGTGACATTTTATTATAAAAAAAAGTAATTTTTCATTTTCACATCTCAATGGTAAAAAAATCTGTGAAACACCTGTAGGGTCCAAGGGCTCACTATACCCCTTGATAAATTCCTTGAGGGGTCTAGTTTCCAAAATGGGGTGACATTTTGGGGGTTTCCACTGTTTTGGCACCTTGGGGGCTTTGCAAACGGGACATGGCGCCTGAAAAGTATTGTAGCAAAATCTGGCCTACAAAATCCAATTAGCGCTCCATCCGTTCTGAGAGCGATCGTGTGCCCGTACATTAGGGTAAAAGCACTTATGGGGTATTGTTGTGTTCGGAAGAAATTGTGTAACAAAATGTGGGGTGCAGTTTCTCCTTTAACCCTTAGTAAATGTGTAAATTCTAGGGCTAAATGAATATATTAGTGACAGAAATTGAAAAATGTAAATTTGACCTCCATTTTGTTGTAATTGTTGTGAAATGCTGAAAGGGTTAAGAAACTTTCTAACTGCTGTTTTGGATTCTTTCAAGAGTGCAGTTTTTAGAATGGAGTGATTTTCGGGGGGTTTTATTAGAGAGGCCTTTCAAGTACCCTTCAGAACTGAACTGGTCCCTTGAAAAATGTGTTTTGGAAATTTTCTTGAAAATTTGGAAAATTACTGCTTGACTTGTAAGCCTTATAATATCTGAAAAAAATGAAAGGGTGATTAAAATTTGATTGCTACATAAATCAGAGACATGGTTAATTATATTTATGAAAAAATTTGGGTAGTATGGATTTCTATTTGAAAGGCTTGCAATTTCAAAGTTTGAAAACTGCATTTTTTTCAAAATTTTCACCAAATTTCCTATTTTTTCATAATGAAAGACAAAACATATTGACAAAAATTTACTACTGACATGAAGTACAATGTGTTACGAAAAAACAATCTCAGAATCACTTGTGTAAGTTAAAGCGTCTCAAAGTTATTGCCATTTAAAGTGACATGTCAGTTTTGAAAAAAAGAGGCCTGGTCCTTAAGTCACTTTTGAGCTGTGTCTCTATAGGGTTAACAAAAGTCGCTATATTCTCACACCCATATCATTTTTATGTTTCCGTGTATTTTTTTTTTTCTTTATTAAGGCAAAACAGCGGGGGGAAAAAATGCAGTTCAGTACTTTTGATTTTTTTTTTTTTTTTGCTCCGTGTGCACAGCAAAATCGGCTGGGGTCTCATCTGTATGGCGGCTGCTGCCTCTGCTGTTGTGTCCACTTTCCCTGCTGCTGTAGGATGAGCTCTCCCTGCTCATCCCAGAGGCAGCAACCGCCATACAGATGAGACAGCAGCCGGCTTTGCTGTGCATACGGAGCACAGCACGGCTGCTGTGTCAGTGAAGTGGGGATAGCTAAGCCCCGACCACAGAAGCTCCGCTAAGCCCCGCCCACCACTGCCAGGACGAGCAGCAGCACCAGCGCTGCTAGGAAGATGGGAAAGGCAAGTATGATACCTTCTCCCCTATCTACAACCGGCAGTCAAGCTGACGCTCTGCTAAGGTAGTGCCGGCATGACTGCCGTTTGTAATAAGACATCCCCTGAAAATAAGACAGGTCCTATATTTAGGATGACAATTTAATATAAGACACTGTCTTATTTTGGGGGAAACACGGTATGAGTCTTCAATAGGCTCCTAGCTGTCAATGGTAATGGGACCCCTCTGGTTCGCTCGCTCCCGGTTCCAGCGATCCCTGGCAAAATAGCACCTCGGTCAGCTTTGAGGGATAAGAGCTGGCCATACACAGATTTTAGACTGCTGAAGCAGCAGATTTTGAATTGACAGCCGATGGTTACTCAAACAGAAACCTATAAAAGTTTTCCCCATACAGCAAACCTTCAACCAAAGTTGGTCACAATCAACATGTGTTATTTTTTTTTTTTCTACTGTAATATGTTGTGTATGGGCTAAACACATCCATAAAATGTACATCACTTCCTTGTTTCAGAAATTCATTAGCACTGAACAACGTATCTGTTAAAGGGGCTCTATCAGCAAAATCATGCTGATAGAGCCCCACATATGCGTGAATAGCCTTTAAAAAGGCTATTCAGGCACCGTGAATGTTATATTAAACTACACCCCCCCCCCCTTTTAAAATAAAACCCTAAAAAAGAATGTTATCTACTTACGCATTGTGCACGCTGGGCGGGCATTCAGGATGTGTCTTCTTCTTCCACGCCTCTTCTTCCTCCGATGTCCTCCGGTCCCGTCCTCCTTCGGTGCTAGCGAACTGACACTGATATAAAAAAATGGCCTGGGCGCCTGCGCAGTAGCAAGCGGCTTCTACTGCGCAGGCGCCCAGGCAATTTCTTTTTTTATCAGTGTCAGTTCGCGAGCGCCGGACGAGGATGGGACCAGAGGACATCGGAGGAAGAGGAGGCGTGGATGAAGAAGACGGCGCACCCTGAATGCCCGCCCAGCGTGCACGATGCGTAAGTAGATAACATTCTTTTTTAGGGTTTTATTTTAAAACTGGGGGGTAGTTTAATATAACATTTACGGAGCCTGAATAGCCTTTTTAAAGACTATTCACGCATATGTGGGGCTCTATCAGCATGATTTTGCTGATGGAGCCCCTTTAATATTCCAAATGTCTGGGGTAGTCGAACATTTATGGCAAGGTTCGTTGTCGTTCACATTTTACACAGTTCGCCATACGAACCACAGCCAAATTGAGCAGTGGCAGTCTAAAATCTAATGTGTATTACTAGATTTAGTCTTACATGTATAACCGCCATTGCTCCTGACCCTTTTCCACACCTACTGTAAGTATGGTCCACCAATATAGTATATTTTCTAGTAACTCTAATAGCACCATAGGCTAATGTATGTATTCAGTATCTTGTAATACAGATCCTAAATACAGAGGCAATACATGCCTACGAAACAATGTATACCACCAAAATTTCATACATTGGTATATAGCACCAGAAATTGGCAGTGAGAAAAGTCCTGCACAGAGGACCTTCAATATGAAAACATGGTATTAAAAAGAAAAACAAACAAAAACAAAACATCCATAAGGCACCCTTGCGTCCTCAGACCCATTTACTTTATCTAGTATGTCTGGGCTGCAAAATGAACAGTTTTAGGTCCTTTCCAGATCTTTGCCTTTGCAAGCAATTTTCTCTATGACAATTTGTCTGAATTCTTAAAGGGGCTCTATCAGCAAAATTATGCTGATAAGAGCCCCACATATGCGTGAATAGCCTTTAAAAAGGCTATTCAGGCACCAGTAACATTATATTAAACTACCCCCCCCCCCGTTTTAAAATAAAACCCTAAAAAAAGAATATGTTGTACTTATCTATCGTGCACAGTGGGCGGGCATTCAGGGTCCGACGGCATCTTCAGCCACACCTCCTCTTCCAGCGATGTCCTCGGGTCCCGTCTTCCTCCGGCGCTCGCAAACTGCCATTGATAAATAATGTTGTGGGTGCATGCGCAGTAGCAGTAGGACATCGCTGGAAGAGGAGGCATGGACGAAGACGCTGTCGGACCCTGAATGCCCGCCCACCATGCACGATAGGCAAGTACAACATATTCTTTTTTAGGGTTTTATTTTAAAACGGGGGGGGGGGTAGTTTAATATAACTTTACCGGTGCCTGAATAGCCTTTTTAAAGGCTATTCACGCATATGTGGGGCTCTATCAACATAATTTTGCTGATAGAGCCCCTTTAATGCCAGGTTTCTATTGATGATACATTAATAAATGGAACACTAACTTCACCATAAAGGAAAGTTCATTGTCCTTTATTATAGAAGTTTTATTCAACCCCACAGGTTCTTAATCTGCACTTCATATTCCTCCAAAGAGTGCAGGATAGCAATTAACCAGTGTATGTACAGTACGGTGAGTTTCGCTTTAAAACATAAATTTTATTTATTTTTTCACAATGAATACATTTTTATTAAACATAAGTCTCAGAACATTATATAATAAAAACACATATGGCACAGTCATAAAACAACCTGTACAATACATTTATGGCATCATGTCAGTTTTTGTCATAAAAAAAACCAAACAAAACCTAAGAGTGCAGTGGAATTTCTTAGGACTAGTTCACACGGGGTTCCGCGTGAACACATTCCGTCGCGGCTTTCTGCTCTGGATTAGGCCCAAATGAATAGGCCTAGTCCAGAGGGTGGTGTCGCCGGGCGGACGCCGTGGCTGAATCAGCTGCAGAATCCGCCTGAAGAGAAGACAGCTTGCTTCTTTTTTCCGCGAGTGGGAACAAACCGCTCACAGAAAAAGGAACTGACCGGCTCCCATTGATTTCAATGGGAGGCGGCAGGATTTTGACGCGAATTCCACGTCAAAATCCTGACCATTTTGCCCCGTATGAACTAGCCCTTAAGGTGCTTTTGGCAAGAAAAAGAAAAGAAAAAAAATGTAACCAACACTACCATATGACTACAGTCTATGTTAACACACAATTTACTTTATGCTATTGTTTGCTTTGTCTTTTTTTACTATTTTAATGTTAATTTTTTTTTTTTTTTACCTCTTATCCACCTGTTTTCAACAACACATGATGCAATTTCAGGAAAGTCTACAGTAGGTTGCATCATCAGTCAGGAGACTTTCTAATGCCCCTGATAGTAAAATTTTAAATACAGTTTTTCCAGCTGCTGATAACTGAACACCTGTTATGCTTAACAATTCTGCACTTGTATAAATAAATGGCCAATGTAAATGCACAAAATAACCAGCAGAATTATAGTTATCCTCTTTTACATGTCATGCACATATAAAAAAAAAATCATTGTTGAATTAGCTGAATGTAAATGCTTGTCTTCCAATATTTCCAGTACAATTACATTGCCTCAGAAAATGCAGATGATGATTGTAACGTCAGAAATATTTATCTCAATGGTTGGTATTACGGAGAATATTTGTCAGGGGTTTTCAAAATGGTTATCAGTAAATGCAATTGTAGAATTGCAATAGGTTACTAAGTAGAGTAGTAATCCAGCCCCAAATTGATTCTTCATACTAATGACCTAGCTAAAGATCAAAGTGCATACACTGAATGCAACCATTGGCCTCCAGTCAAGTGTTCTAGCTTCTGCTGGGCAGGTATAGGCAGTAGACCTTATTACAGTATAGAAAACAGCAGACTATGCATCTTGACGAAAAGAGCCTAAGGGCCCGTTCACACGGAGTAAACGCATGTGTATTTTGGCAAAATACACATGTAAAAAACACACGTGTAAAAATAAGGGGGCGTTCACACTACCGTCAGTGTCCGACATGTAGTATCTGCTCAAAATCTGTCACGGACATTAGGAGCAGACACTAGCTGTGTCCGTGACACCTGTCATTCTGCGGACAGGGAAGGACGGGCACGGAGTGCAAAACAACGCACCCGATGCCCATTAAGATGAATGACAGGTGTCACGGACACAGCTAGTGTCCGCTCCTAATGTCCGTGACAGATTTTGAGCGGACACTACACGTCGGACACCGACGGTAGTGTGAACGCTCCCTAAGACTCCCATTGACATTTTACAAGTTTACTCTGATGTGTATTTTTACACGTGTAAAAAAATTGAAGTCAATGGGAGTCTTATTTTTACACGTGTATTTTGTCAAAATACACATGCGTTTACTCCGTGTGAATGGGCCCTAAGGATAAGTCATACACATTAGATGCATGTCCGCCAAACCCATTCATCTTGGCAGGACCTGCTAACAATCTAATGTATATGGGGCTTGGGGCAGTAGAGGTCAGAGGGGAGAAAGATATATTGGAGCTCAATATGCCCAATGCTTTTGATCTACAAGAGATAAAACACTACTAGGGGGAATTTTGCTTGGTCGAACTAAGCATGCATGTGCATGGGGGAAGGAGGGGATTTGGAGAGACCGCTGTCGGCCAAACAAACAGAATAGTACAATAATCAAAAAGCATTTGTTTCTGTACTGTTCAGTAGAGGTGGCCATCAATGCTGATGATGAATGTTGTGCACTAACAAAAGAAGTGTTCCCTCTATGGTTAATACTTATCTGCCATTGCTTTATCTTCAGTGTTATTGGATTTGTGGCCCTGCTGTAGTTAAAATTGGGGTGCATTGTCAGTCCCCAGACCAAGATCTAGAGATGATGATCCAGTACCATGACAGCGAGGAGCCTATTGAAGGCTCCCAGGCTGGTCTGGCATACTGCTGCATTACAAGCTGCTCTATGTAGGGCTCATATCCCCTTAACCCCTTCCCGCCGATGGCATTTTTTGATTTTCGTTTTTGACTCCCCTCCTTCTAAACCCCATAACTTTTTTATTTCTCTGCTCCCAGAGCCATATGAGGTCTTAATTTTTGCGGGACAAATTTTTCTTCATGATGCCACCATTAATTATTCTATATAATGTACTGGGAAGCTGGAAAAAAAAAAAATCAGAATGGGGTGGATTTGAAGAAAAAATGCATTTCTGCGACTTTCTTACGGGCTTTGGTTTTACGGCGTTCACTGTGCAGCCAAAATGACATGTCCCCTATATTCTGTGTTTCGGTACGCTTCCAGGGATACCAAATTTATATGGTTTTATTTACATTTTGACCCCTAAAAAAATTTCCAAAACTGTGTTAAAAATTTTTTTTTCTAAAAGTCGCCATATTCCGACGGCCGTAACTTTTTTATACGTAAGTGTATGGGGATGCATAGGGCGTCTTTTTTTGCGGGGCCGGGTGTACTTTTTAGTTCTACCATTTTCGGGAAATGTTATTGCTTTGATCACTTTTTATTCAAATTTTTATCAGAATCAAAACAGTGAAAAAACGTCGGTTTGGCACTTTCGACTATTTTTCCCGCTACAGCGTTTACCGAACAGGAAAAATATTTTTATAGACTGGGGAATTGCTATTGCTTTGATCATTTTTTATTTAAATTTTTATCAGAGGCAAAACAGTGAAAAAATGGCGGTTTGGCACTTTTGACTTTTTTTTCCCACTACTTTATAGATTTACAGAGCGGGCTTTTTTGGACATGATGATACCTAACATGTATGTCTTTCACAGTATTCAACTACTTTTATATGTGTTCTAGGGAAAGGGGGGTGATTTGAATTTTTAAAACTTTTTAATTTTTTAAATATTTTTTTAAATTTCTTTTTGCATTTATTAGACCCCCTATGGGTCTTGAACCCCAGGGGGTTTGATCACTAATGCAATGCATTACAATACATTGCAAAAAATTGTCATTTCTTTTGCAGGCTGCATAGAGCAGCCTGCAAAAGAAAATCACTGCAGACCGGCCAGGGAACCTTTACAAGGCTCCCAGCTGACATGCCAACGTGATGTCGGCCCTGGAGCATGCTCCAGGCGACGGAGATCACCGGCAAAATGGTCTAGGCGCCTGAGGGGTTAATGCCTCCGACCGGTGCGGACACTGACCGGAGGCATTAGCGCTGGGTGTCTACTGTGACGGTAAACACCCGGAAGCTATTGTGGCCGCCTGACTCCTGGGTGGCCACCATAGTTAAACACCCAGCGCCCGCTGGGGGCCACAAACTATCATCCCGAGGGCCACGAGTTTGAGACCCCCAATTTAGATAAAAAGTGATCTAAGCAATAGACATTCCCCAATAAAGAAAAAGTACATCTAGCCCTGCAAAAAAGAAGCCCTATGAACCCCATACATACTGTTTTTCAGAACATGTTGACTCCACTAAATCTTTAAGTTTGCAAAGTTTTGGATTTTTTTAAAACTATATAAATTTGGTATTGATGTAATCATACTGACCCATTACAATACAGCTGACAAGTCATTCTGCCTGCACAGTGAATTCCATAAAGACAAAGCTCAGAACAACATGGAGGCCTTACAATCTGGTCCTTGTGGGATACGTCCTGTATCCTTCATGGTCTCTGACCCCTCCCCTTTGTGCTCTGTCCCCTTCATTGTCTTCCCTTGTGTTTGTAGCGTTCTGTGTTTCATGTTATGGCTACCCAAATTTGGGATGCTTCTCGGTTGTTTCTTAGACAGGTTGTATATGTCTCAATCCCTTTCTTTTTCCTGGCACCCCTCCTTTTTTCTTATTTTTTGCACAAACATTGTTCCTTTGTATGGCTTATGGAAGCTTTTTAAAAATCAAATGAAAATTACAGTTGAAAAAAAAACCAAAGCACATAAGAAGTTGTGAAAGTTTTTCTCCAATTCCACCACGTTCTGGATTCCTTTATAACTTCCCAGTACATTGTACAGAATATTAAATGATACCATTACAAAGCACAATTTGTTCCGAAGAATTAAGCCCTCAGGCTCTATGATACAAAAAACAAAACATGGCTTTAGAAAGGCCTAAAATGTCTGCAGTGGAAGGGATTGTTCCAGTAAAGATACTTACCTCTAGGGGATAAACATACGATTTCTGGATTGGTTGGATCACTTGGACCTTTGGCATTCAAAAGGAGCCACTCCCATAGTAGGGAATAACGTAGTGGCCAACATTTGCACCACTAGTTCAATTACATGAAGAACCTAAGGGCATTTTAGACCCCCAGCCACTTAGTTGCTTATCCTATAGATACTAATATACTCACATAGCTGCTGTAAAAAAAAAAATTGATGAATTTGAGTCTATTCTGCGATCTATAACATGTCCTATTTTTTTTTTTAAAGCCTGAGAAAAAAAAAACGTGAACGACTCTAGAGGCGTTTTTTGTCTTGAAAATAGGCACTCTTCACATCTTAAGAATATCGCCTAAAAATATACAGTGGAAAAATCCCTTTAGGCTGAAGTAGAACTAGATCTGTCAGATCAGACACCACTTACTCCATATGTAAACAAAAGATAGTGCCAGTTATAGTCCAACCTGTATGGCTCTTAGCTCCTGCAGTAAAAGACATGGCGCTGATCCCATTTTTGCATTATTGTGTACTTCTCTTTCTTGAACCATGTTGACAATTCAGCCAGACCATAATGTCTTTAGGAAAACCTTAAATGGTTTCAATCCTTTATGGTTTTCTTGCGTATTAACTCGAAGAAATAAATTGGACACCACCGGCTTGTCATGCTAGACACTCTTCTCAGAGTATATTCACACTGTATACTTTACAGGTTGAAAAACAGGATGGCAAGAAATTGTCTGAAATCCATGAGTTGAGAGTATTTTCAACATGGTTTTCAATGCATATTTTCAACCCTCCCTCTCATTTCAAAGAGACAAGTTTTTATTTTTTTCTCACCAAGTTTTTTTTTATATATATATACAGCATAAAACTATGCATATTTCACTTTAACGTTAGCGGGACACTGTTGGCGTAAATTTTGTACATCTCACGTACTGAAATGCGCGCAAATGTGTCATGTGTGTACAAAACCTGACGGCGACCACCCAGATACACATTGTAAAGTAAGGTTAGGTTCACATCTGCGTTCAGGGGGTCCACTTGGGGACCCCTCTCCCCAAACGGAAACCTAATCCGCATAAAAAAAGCGATGACTTTAGGAAACCCGCCGACCTGTGGGGGAACAGAAGGGAATCCCCGGACTTAGTACAAGTGCTGGTGTGAACCTCGAATAATTTGTCGCATTTTATGCACTTTTTTATGTGAAATTAGCAACTACTGACCCATTTTAGTAAAATTTCCCTTCAATATGTATTTAGAGTGAAGGCTATTTAGCAGTTACTTACATTAAGCAGCCTTTGTTTTACCTCCCAACATCACTGTCCTCTTTCATACTGAAATCTGTACATTCTGCAGCATGCGAAAACTGCATAAAACAAACCAGGTCAGTACGGTATTTTATAAGCCATTCCTTTAGAAAACATCACAAAAGTAATAACGTGTAGAAAGTATTACACGGACACAACGAATACGCAGCACTATCAACACTTATCTGCAACGCGGCTCTTCTCTGAGAGAAATTAAGAAAAAAAAAAAAAACAACAAGCTTTAAAATGGCGGCTGATTTCCTGACAGGATCTTCTTCTTCGCTCCCATTGGTCAGCGCCGTCGAATTTCGTCCGTTGATTGGTCAGCCCCTCCGTGTGCCCGCCCCCTTCATGACGATGCTAAAAGCAATGTGTGAGGAGGGGGGAAGGTTAGTGAAATGTGAGGAGAGTGCGGTGCACGCGGGCACACAGCGGCGAGATGGCGTCCTGAGAGGAGGCTGAGGGGGAATGCGGCGTTCTCACACCCGGCTCTTGTGACGGCTCAGGGCGGCTTTGAGACTCGCTGAAGGAGCCGAGGAGCAAGACGAAGACTTCACGAGTTCGGCGTGTAATGTTTAACGGCGCGGGAGAGAAAGAAGACACAGAAGCAATGGAAGAAGAGAAGCATGGGGCGGCGATGGACGTCAACGGGGGTGGTGGAAGTGCGAGACAGGCAGCGACTGAAGACACAAGATTCGCCGGATCCCAAAATGGCGAAGCTGAAGAAGACGAGGCGGCGACCACGGACATAATTGGTCGCAAGAGGAGAAGCAGTGTTAACAGCGATCTGACAACCACCGGCGGCGCTAGAGGGGGCAGCACCCCCACAGATGAGCCCCCCAGAAAAAGGTTTCAGATTCCAAAGAAGAGCAGAGAAAAGAAAGGTGGCCGCCATCTTCTCCTGTGTAGCTAGAATATGTCAATGCTGTGATGTTGCATGCCTTTGGAGTAGACGTCACCTCGGCGCTATCCTTGGGGGGGCCACAGTACACCTCGTCGTAGAGCCAGTGCAGAGGGTTGATGTAGATTAGTTATCACCGCTAGAGGGTGTGAGCGTTCCGACGTGAGTGTTCTGAGACACGTGCTGGAGGCGGAGTGGTCCCGCCCACGCACCATTGCCCCGCCCACGCGTTAGTGTTCGCGGATGGAAAGCTTTGCATTGGTATAGTCGTGTGCAGGCTTTTTAAAAGTCTAACCTAGAAACCAGGTAGTGCCTTTTAGTGGGTGAGTTTGCACCCACTGATTCTTGTCTGCAACCTAGTTATTGAGCCAGAGAATAACCTGTACAAGGGATTTCTCAGGAGACAATAGGAGAAGGCATGTGAGTCTCATTTGTCTATTGTTGCAGACAGAGTGCTTTAAGATTTGGGTTGTTTTTTTTTTAGGAGGGAGAGCCCCTCTCCTGTGTGCCCTCGGCTGGCTAGTAGTTGCAGTGCATTCTGAAATTAGGGCATGGATTGCCTTACACAAGGAATGCATTTCTTTCTGATGCTTTTTCTGTTGTATATCCTGAAGCCTAAAATTTCAGAAGGCCTTGTGTATACCTAGTGTAGATACATGGTATTCAATGTTATACCATTTGGGGCGTGGCATTAATCTTTCTTTTATGTCCACCTTTAATGGGGCTGGATCAAAAAAATGGCTTATTCAGGATTATTGAAACTAAAAAGTAAATCGTAAGATTGGGGGGGGTCAAACTTCAATTTATTATTTCTTTTAATATTTGGGATTTTTTATTTGGTTATTTCTGCCTTTGGAATATAATTCCATATTATAGTTCAGTTTTGAATTTTTTAAAAAAATTTTTGTAAGGCCCAATTTTGGTGAAACTTCCAGTTTGGGCGTTAGGTTAATAGACATGACTTCAGTGGTGCTTTTCGTTATCATTTGTGGTTTTTAGCCTTTTGGAGGCTTATAATTATGTACACCTCGTTGTGTCCCAACAGGACATTATATTTGTAATTAGTTTTCTCCTATGGTATCACTTTTAGATCTTGTCTTAATGGTGTAACTTGATAGACTTTGAAAGAACTCCTGGGAATTCTAATCTTCTGTGGGAATACATATGCTTCCTGTACACGATTGCCATCCACAAGTCAATGTAATTATTGCAACGTCACGTTTTTGTGGAGTTTTTTTTAAACTAATTGAATATTTAAATTTTTTTCTTCCATTCCAAAGAGTTGACAGTAGTTAGCTCCTCCCATGAGCCTTTGGTAACTAAAGTCTTACTCAAAATTCTTTTAGATGCAGATTCTATTCAACCTGTACAAAGAAGTCTTCTTGGTGTGAGGGAGGAGCCCTATACACATTGGAGGCATTTAACCTCTTGTTCCCATTTTATTCTAATTCTGCTCCTTTTGTAATTAGTTGTTTTGTTTTTTTTAAATGGACAAAGACACAAAACCAGACAAAGGGAAGGGGGGGAAGGAGAGAAAGGGAAAATGCAAATAGACAATAAGAGCAAGATCAGAGACCCTCCATAACACAGTAGGCATCCCAGGGCGACCAAATAGAGTGGAAGGCCTCCGCAATGTTATTCATGGTGGCAGTCAAGGACTCCAGGCTGCAAACATTTGTAATTAAAAAAAATTTTATGCTGCATGTTCAAGATTTTTCATGTTTGCGCACGTTTTGTCGTTTTACACCAGGCTTGGCACGTTGCTTTTTGTCTGGGGGGAAGTGGGTGCGATTTATCTGGAGTGACTCTTTCAAAGCATTTATGAAATGCCCCCTTATCTTAAAGGTGTGAAAAAGATCTTCTTCACTCCAGTTTATAGGTTGTTTTGACAACCAAAAACCTCTCCGTGACTGTTTTGGATAAACAATTTCCATGGCGTGAATGTTGTGCGAAATTTGACGCAATTGTTCCTTATTAGTAAACAAAGTGCAGAAAATTGAAGCAAAAAAGTGTTTCTCAGAAAACAAATTGTGCAAATAACAAAATCGCTCTGTATGTCCACATTCTATAGTAGCGATCTACTGTGATATAGTATAAATTGAGTTTTAGTTAGTGTGATCGCTGTCCTGTTCAAATATGTCATACCGTTATCTTTTGATGTCAGGTGTAATGGCTACATGTTCAGCTAAGATATTTATTGAAAAATCGTAATCTTGATTTTTTTTTAGCCAGTCCTCTTGTTTGTTAAAATCTTACAATACAGTTACGCTCGGTCCGAAATTTATTTTTTTGGAGGCCATTTAGACTTTTGCTGGTATTTTGTGATCTTAGGCAACCTAAAGCCTTGCTTGGCTACTGTTGGACTATTTGTCAGATTCTCAGATGTCCTTTTGCTAAATTAAAAAAGACTACTAAGGGCATGTTTAAGTCATTCACCAGGAAAAAATTTATGACTGTACCCCCTGGATGCTCACCATTTGTGTGAAGTCTCAGTTGAAATGGTTGTCCACTTGCGCATAGGACCACTATGAAAATTGCGGTTCCCTACATGCAGCATTTAGTTTTATTCCTTTTTCCACTTTATTTTTATATGATGTCTTTTAACTAAGCATTAAAATACATTTCACACAACCTCGTGAATGTTCTTGTTTTTATGACGTCTCATTCAATTATATTAAAGCATAATAAAATATTTGCACCATTTTTTTTTTGTATGTGTTTCTGTTATTTGACAAACGCAATATGACTGACAATTTGAAAAGTTACACTACGTATCCTGGAAGTAACTTTTTTATCATTATTTTTTTTTGTTCATCTTTTAGCTCTACTTCCAATTAGTTCTGGCTCGCGGGATTTTGAGGAGATATTGAAAATTCTACATTCATCATACTTGGATGCAAATTCTAAGCTACATTTTAAATACCAATCCGCTCGAATGGTTCATAACGAATTCTTGGAAAAAGAGGTCAGTGAGAGTAAATTGGTCATCTCACAGATCGATGGCTTACTCTGTTGGATTTTGGACTTTCATTGGCATATGTAAATCTAACACTTCCAGAATGCTACATATTAAAAAGAAAAATGGGATCTGTCTTTGTATATACTGTAATGAAGCTGATGAAACGCCTTCTAAAGTAAAACTAGTAAATTTTTTAACTCTGCCAAAATTGTGTACTGTGTTGCACAGACTTCCTAGTTGGCACCCATCCTAGTTAACACAATATTCACTTGTGTGGGCTTAATATATTATTTAAGATGAAGAAAGTCTGGATATTTTTTTTTCAATCCTTACCCAAATTCCATACTTTCTTTTTTGTTTTCCTTAGTTCACTGAAAAAAGAAGACAATTGAAATTTGACGGTCGATCTGAAAAAGAGCTTGTCGAATCTTATGCTTTTCTTTTGGTAGATGAAGAACAGGTAAGAAAGTCCAGTGCGTTTGCTAACAGTGTTCATGAATTTTTCTATTTTAGCAACGCATATTTAAAGGAAAGACCTCGACGCAACACTACTAAAGTCTCTCTCTAAAATATCGTTCAGTGTTAATTCTCCAGTTATTCCTGCTTGGTAAATTATCTGAATGTAATCTTGGAGCCCTTGTATTGTGCTAAAATTGGATTTTTTTTATTCTCCCCATCCACTTTTTGGCGTATTAGCTTGGTCTTATTTGACATGGTACATGACTCCGTGTATTTTTGGAGAATCGGTCAGAATGATAATCCTCACCCAGTTAAAACTAAAATTGAAACGTGAAGCTTGGAAGAACTTTATTTTTTGTCATTTTTGTTTTGGGTAATATCATAATTGATAAGGCGTTGGGACAATTTTCCTGCCCTGAATCAATGTGGCTTCTTGGCATTCCATTTTTACATCTGCTTTCTGTTATGTTTTTACTACTTGTGTTCGATTCTTTTTAGGATATGGAAACGGCTTAAGTTTTTTTTTTTTTCCCCCTCTACAAACCAGCAATTTTTTTGTTTTTAACTACTCATAATTTTTGAATATACATTAATTTCTGTGTTAACCGAAATGGAATTACTACTTACATGGCTTTTAAAGGATTGAAAGATTGCCATGACTTGAATATACAGTTCCAAACTGTAATGGAAACACAACATGAAATCTACGCATCCAAGGACTAAAGTATGAATTAATAAAAATAAAAAAAAATTCACATGTTGAAAGATATCAGATATGCACCTGGATTTCTCTGCAACTAGGAAACTGATGTCATGAAGTGAAGATAATCTGCTTTTATCACCAATTTTGAAACTAGGAATTTTTTTTTCATTCTCAGTCCATTTTATTTTTACATTTTTTTGACTTACACTTTTTTGATAATGCAAATTACTATCCTGCTTAAAGTGAAATTTGTTGCTCTTTGAGCATTACACCTTATCCGAGATCTGATTTATTTTTTTCTATCTAGCAACCCCCTATATTTTTTCTGTAGAAATCACCAGAGTAATCACAAAAATATCAGCGTATCTACCACACTTGTTGAAAGAAATGTAATTTTATTTAGTTTTACCGAGATTTTTGGCGTAAAATATAAATGGTCTATATCCCATTCACACCTATAATCCCCAATCTTTTTCGATGCATCAAAAAATAAATCCTAGACTTGGCCCCTACATTTCTGATTTTGGACAGCTTCATCACCGATTTGTGTATAAACATGTGAAACCTCTCTTTTCCTTGGTGGCATCGTTTGCATGTGTCACCTGTAGATCTAAACAAAGCTCTCAATAGAAATCTATATAGCCCATACAAACATCCATGTCCTTTAATATGCAATAATCATGGAAATAATGTTTTTTTCGAACCTTACAATAAACTGGACATTTCTATCCTTAATTTTAGTAGCCTCTTCCAAATGACAATTATAAAATAAGGGTCTGAAATGCATTGCTGGATTTTATTTTTTTTTCCAATATCATTTTTTTCCATCTCAATCTCAAGTAAACTGTAAGATTGATTATGCTCACAACTTTCACAAAATACTTTAGTAGGATAAATTCTTTCTCAATTGATCAAATGTTACAATTGTCCCAGTGTGATAGAATAGATATGTACCTGTGCACATGAAAGGGATGTAGCCTAAACATCAGACATTCTGTTAATTGCGATTGTCATGACACGTTGCAAAAAATGTGATGTTTTTTTTCTAAATGTAGATTGTGAGCCCCATATAGGGATCACAATGTACATTTTTTTTTCCTATCAGTATGTCTTTATAGAATGGGAAGAAATCCTCGCAAACACGGGGAGAACATACAAACTCCTTGAAGATGTTGTTCTTGGTGGGATTCGAACCCAGGACTCTGGGCTCAGCGCTAATCACTGAGCCACCGTATTGCTCCTCGATCTCCCATTTTCATAACGGTTTAAGAACTACTGAATGTCATCTCTTGTCCCTGACAACATTTTATTTAGAATGATCATTATAGTGGCTGTTCCTGATGTAGGTTAAGGCAGTGTATGTATGTAGTGTAAGGCATTCCGCATAAATTATCGGATAAATCGATAACCAGTCGATAATCTACCTTACAGTGCATTTTACTTTACGCATGAGGTACAGATAGGAGTAGGAGACATATCATCTATGAAAAAACAAAAATGGTAGAATGAAATCATCTGAATCACAAAAGAAGAATTAAATCATTTATGATTGCTGCAAAATTTATGAAATCTTGGAGAACCTTCCTTAACTGCAGGATTCAGATTATGATTAGCAATTACTCCATTTGCATAGTTGATGCCTACAGGGGTAAGACAGAAAGCAATGACACAAGGGGTTCAATGGAGATCTCTCTCTAACCAACTGTTGACTTGGTTCCTGTGAGAGCCAATCCTATTCATTCTGCAAAATAGTCTCATTTTATTCTGAATGATCTTAACTGGACAGAACTCATGGATCAAAGTCTAAAACTTCTGGAAATAATAATAATAAAAAAAACAACCTTTACATTCACTGTGTGCTTCACAGGGATATTATTTCCTTGTTGCACCTGATACTGACGATTCCTGACTTCTCTAGAGCAAAAAAACTCTTCATATATGTTCTACAGAGTAGGTAATATATGAAGGGTGTAAATTGTGGATCCCTTTTAAATGCAGAATTTGATAAAGGAACACTAAGCCCCGACCCATTTGGCAGTCTGTGACTGAAGATGAAGCAGTCCCTCAGGGGATTATCATCTTTATTTGAAGGATTTTTATAAAGGACTGTTTGTCAGTATCAGAAAGAACATTTTTTTCAGACTTGACATAGAGGGTTGCTATATTTCTTCCGCACTTTAGGTTTTGTTTCTGAATTGTGCGTTTCTTTTAAGAGCATTTTAAAATGGATTTCCCAACCTATTCAATTCGTATAAATGATGCAGTTGATTATTCCGCAGGACTAACCCCAGTCTACAGTTTTGTTGTAGCTTCCATTCATCATTTTTCTTTTTCCCTTGAAAGTTCTTTTGATACCCTATAAATTATTGACTGACATGCCTTCAATTCTAGGTGCACAGTATAAGTGAGAAAGGGCTACATGTGGGACACTCCCGATTAACCACACTTGGCAAGCCCTCAATGGGTAAGTATTTCTAGAATTTTGTCCATGAAGTGATTTCATTGGTATTTTTTTTTAGGAACTACCGTATTTTTCGGACTATAAGACGCACCTAGGTTTTAGAGGAGGAAAATAGGGAAAAAAAATTTTGAAGCAAAAACTGGTAAAATATTTAATATATGGGAGTTGTAGTTTTGCAACAGCTGCAAGGCCACATTGACAGGTGACCCTGCAGCTGTACGGGGATGCATAGAGCGTTTTTTTTGCGGGGCCAGCTGTACTTTTTAGTTATACCATTTTGGGGGATATCTATTTAGAAATAGATTTAGAACTTTTATTTATTTCATATTTTTAAAGCTTTTTTTTTTTTTTTTTTTTTTTTTTTTTTTTTTTTTTTTTACTATTTTATTCCCCCCCAGGGGCTTGAACCTGCGGTCACTTGATCGCAAGTCCCATAGACGGCAATACAACTGTATTGCCGTCTATGGGACATTCTGTCTATTAGTATTACGGCTGGTCATAAAGACCAGCCGCAATACTAATATATAGCAGTGACAGACCCGGGAGCCTCATTAGGCTCCCGGCTGTCAACCGAACAGGTCGGCTCCTGCGATATCGCCGCGCAGGAGCCGGCCTGCAACTTTACAGGTACGGGGCCGGTGGGGACCGGCCCCGGGGGAGAAGGGGCCACGGATACTGACCCGGCATCCGCTGTACTAGAGAGGCGGATGCCGGGGAGGGATAGACGCCGGGGCCTGAGACATCGCTACGATCCTCTGCCCTGCATGAAGCCAGCGGCGGGGGCACGGAGGAGCGGAGTAGCATCACTCCTCCCGCTGCTGGCTTCATGCAGGGCAGAGGAGCGCAGCGATGTCTCAGGCCCCGGCACCTGTAATGGCGTCTATCACTTGCCGGCTTCCGCCTCTCTATTACAGCGGATGCCAGGTTCCACCTTCAGACTATAAGACGCACCCTTCTTTTCCCCAAAACTTTTGGGGAAAAAAAGTGCGTCTTATAGTTCGAAAAATACGGTAAAACAATGTTTAAAGGAGCTCTCTTGCCTCCTCTGCCCTCCATGTCCTGGTATTCAGCTCTTTTCAGCACACAGCTGGTCCTTTTTGTAAACTTATCTCTGGATTTACCTACACATAAACACTGATCAAGAAATGTTACTAGCCCTTATCAGGGTGCAAAAACTGAAGGCGGTATGTGGAAACAGGAAGAGAATATAAATGGCCAGGGAGTGGGGACTGAGTCCTCATCCCATCCTGAAAGCAGGTCTGTAACCTAAGTAACCAGCTGTAACTGCCCCATAAGAGAGATTTAGCTGTATCTGACAAACAGAGCAAGATGGATTAGAGCAGTATATTGGCTAAAACAATTCATTTAGCTTAAGCCACAAATCTAGAGTTAGGATTGCCCCTTATCGTTTTCTATAGAATATAACCTTGAGGTGCTTTGAGCAATAAATTCGTTTCTGAATAAAATTTTCAAAATTTACACTTTTTATTTTTTTTTGAGTCATATAGTCTGGTCTTGACGCCTGCTTCACGATAACCACGTTGCATGATGTTCAGAAAACTTTTTATTGCTTGCTATAGGAGACTATGGGGGAGTGTTAAATAACGTCCCACACCATTTGACTGATGAGACAAGAGGTGTACTTCGGTGATACCAAGAAGCAGCTGGAGTCCAATCCAATTTGTAGTTAAAACAGCAAACGAAGGTTTAATTCAAACGAATATATAGGTTACAGTCCAAAAGTTAAAGGTAAAAGAACATAGAATATGCATGACAAATATCAAGTGTCAAAATGAAGAGAGTGAGAGCTGGTATGAAGGTGGAGTTAATGCTCTACCCCATGTTACCAAAGCCTGCTTATAAAGGCTGAGGACGCTTTACCCTCATCCAAGTTTTTTTTCCCCATAAGGAAAAGTGTAGGTACGATCCTTCCATGTACTCCGGATCGTTCCTTGTTTGACCATAGCCCTAAGTTTGGCTACAATGACGTGTTGTTGGTAACGAGACTTCTTCTACCTCCACCCAACATTCCACTAGCCCCTTCATCTGTCAAGGATGACATGCTGGACACAAATGCTACTCCATGACCTTCTCCATGCACACTTTAAGTTCAGCAAATTATGAGATTAAACAGGGAGGATGAAGGCCAAGGCTGTAAAGTTTTTAGGCGAATCTCTATTTTTCCCACAGTCCGATTCAGACTCCTTTCATAAATGCTTGAAAGCCATGGTCAGTCACAAGCAGTAATTAATAAAAAAAAAAAAAAAAATAGGAATATATATATATATATATATATATATATATATATATATATATATATATATATATAATTTTCCTTTGAAAGAAAAAAATACCTCTAATTATACAATATAAATGCTTAACAAAGATTTTTTGATTTTGTGTCTGTTTAATTTTTTTGTTTCTTTCTGACTCTATTTGAAATTGGTCCCAATTCCACAACCAAGATTGTGATGCTACATCCCTTATCAACACCAACATATTTTATGCCAGTCTTGAGGTCACCTGCACCAATGGAGAGCACCCTTACTTCATGATGAGGCACAGCCCTTGAATTGGGCACTGCCTCTTAGCAGCCTTGTGCCTAGGAGCAAATCTATGGTAGCCCTGTGGTATTCTGCTGCATCGCTATGAAAGCTGTACATGTTGATGATCTAATCACAGGCACTTTCTAAAAGTGGTAAGGCTTGTGCAAATACAGCACTTCAATTATATTAGTGGTAAATAGTCATAAATCACAGATTTGATGGCACTTTAAATATTCCCCACCATATCTCTTGCAAAAAGCTTTGCCCTTTCCCCAAAATAGAACAAGTATGGCTGGCTGTATCAGACAGCCTCTCCCAAAACGTATCAAATGTATGCGTGTTAAGGCAGAGGTTAGATGACTCTCCCCTCACCATTGATGTCAGTTAATAAAATGGATTGGCCATGTGGAATTTCTACATCCCGAGTCCAGCATGCATGTTTACGTGGTTATTAATCAATAGTTATTGAAGGTCTATGGGCACTTTATTGTGTTGCCAATGGCATGGCAACTGTGGTAGTTGTCATGTTTTGAAGAGTCCGAGTTCAAAAAATGTATTTTAAGCAAAAGTGGCCAGTGCTAGTTTCAGTAGTGGGTTGTACCCTGATATGCCAGCTTAATGTTCTAATAAATTCAATCGCTATATGAGGTGAGATGTGAGGCAGATGTAGAGATACTCTAAAGGACAAGTGGAATGAACAATCTTAAGTCCTACTAGACGTGTCTAAGGAAAACAGCATAAGGACAGTCAGTTATATCTGAGGGCAAAATTAGGGAGCACTTATAATGGACTAGTCTCTTCCCGCGACTTCGTCTGCCTGTAGTTGGCATCGATGACCCGCCTATATTACAGGAGGAGGAGCCGTCTCGCCGGAAGAAGTATTGAGAGGTAAGTATTTAATATGGGTTAGGAGTTGGGCTGAATAGATAGGGAATGGGTGGGATATTTAGAGAGGCAGGAAGCGGGCATATGGGAGGGAAGTGAGGAAGGAGTGGGGAGAGGGTTAGTGAAACTGAGTTTATATTTGGTATTATACCAAGCTAGCAGATTCTGGTCTGTTATATGACATTAAAACGCAGCAAGATCTGTTTTCTTTAATAGCTACCTTTTTATATTGGTATTCCACTATACTATGAAGCCCATAGCTTGAATTTCATTTAGGTTGTGAGTATTATTAGACTTAGGTTTTGCTGTATATGTAGGACTGAATATTTTCTACTATTTTATCCTTGTCCTAAAATACAAGATAAGTGGTGCACAAAAAAGATGTTCGTTTATTTTTAACCCTTGTGGGTTCTTCGTTTCTTTTCTCATAGGTGTGTACCTGTCCAAGTTTGCAGATTTATTGCAGGCCAATCCTTTAGATGGAGGAACAACTGGGTGTGTTCTAATATTTAAAATAATAAAGGTAATATTTTATCATCTGATATAGAGGAGTTTTAGGGGTTCATATCAACACCTGTCATAGTGTACAAATTATTGAATTATGAAATTACCATTTAGGTTGAAAATGTAACCTGGTTTATATTGCATTTTGTTTTATAGGGTAAAATGAAGCCAGTTTATGATAACTTTAGGAATAGCCAGGAGTCTTTTGGCAATACTATTCTGGATCCAGCACCTAAACATGAGTGTCATGTGTTAAAGAACATAAATGCTGTTACTTCTTTGCTGTCCTACAGGGCATTTGAACGGACTCAGGTAGTGCTTATCTCTGTACATTTTCACTTAAAATCATTAGATGATTTTTTTTTTTTTAATTCTAAGTCTTAATCTTAAATCTAATTATAAAAGAAAGGCATTTTATTCTGCCTTGTTTTCCAGGATTGTTTTGGTTTAGCAAAATAGCTTCAAAACCTGTCACTAAATCTGTGTGAACGATTCCTTAGAAGCAGCACATTTGACTCTTTTCTTGTCCTGTTTTGCTTAGTGTCAATTTCATCTTTTATCTTAGAACCAAATTATATAAATTGTTTATATTTATAATGTAAAATGTTTTTCTTGCCTTTAGTATTATCTTTATGAGTACGGATTTGATGAGATTCTCAAGAGACCTCGACATGTATGTCCATATGCGGTTATGTCATTTGGGTACAAAACGGATCAGAAACCAAGAAGACCATCTTCACCTCTTTCAGGGTTAGTAGCTATATACATTTTTAACTCAAAGATTGATGATAAAACTTTTCATGAAGGCTGTGATCTAATGGACAACATACTTCTGCTTGAAAAACGAGATTTCATGTAAAGACCTGTATGGTATTGATGACATACATCCTGACTTCAAGTGAGTGTTGCCACATGATAGAATACATTTAAAGGACCTTTCACCTCCTCTAACAAGTCCAGTTATTTAGTAATAGCTGCTGCTTCACCGATTCTGGCACAGTTGGAATCTTTTCTTGGACTCTGCGCCATTCCCTAGCAATCATTGTTGTCATTTTTGATGCCTGATATGCTTTTTAGACTCTGTACTATCAGGAGGGCAATGTCAGGTAGGAGGTGATAATTGGTGTGACTCTGAGTTCTGACACTGTCTGCTTCTGATTGGAGCTCTGAATCACGCCCCCTGCCTGACACCGCCCTCCTGACATTACAGAGCTTAAATAGCAAATACCGGCACCAAAACGATCTGCACTTGTTGTTCGGGAACAGTGGGGCTGGAGAAGAAATTTCATTTGAACTGGAATGAGTGGAGTGGTGTCATTAACAGATGCTGAGAATTTGGTGAAGGTGGTGAAAGGTCCACTATAAAGCAAGAAACAAATTGTAGCTCTCTCTTTCAGTGTCGGAAGGGACATGGAAGCCAGCCACGGAAATATTGCAAACATAATAGTATAGCCTTCCATTGACACTTCCCCCAAGGATATGATACCTAAACCTTTTATTATGCATCATTCTCTTAAAAATAACATTATATTTACTACCACATAAAGGATTTTTCCTACGAAAGGTGAAAGAAAATGAGCAGGGGCTCATCTAATCGCTGCCCTGAGTCTAACCAGGATACTTGACTGATGTTTACCGTAGCACCAAGCACTTGTACCACACTTGAACACATTTTAATAAAGTTTGTACATTTCACACTATCCTTATTCCAGTTCATGTCTGATCTTGAGTGTAATCCCATATGATTGTTTATCTACCAATACCACTGTTCGTGAGCAATCAGTGCTGTTAGTTTTGGTTCCTGATAATGCTATTTAGGCTCTGTACTGTTAGAAGGGCGGTGTCAGGCAGAAAAGGGGTGTGGTTCTGATTGCCTCTCCATGGAGCTCTGAAGTCCCGCCGAACTCCCTCGTCCCTCAACCTAACTCCGCCCTTCTGACATTACAGAGCTTAAATAGCACATCAGGCACCAAAACAATCTGCACAAATTGCTCAAGAATGGTGGGGGCTAGAGAGAAAATACCAACTGTGCTGGAATCAGTGAAATGGCAACTATAACACTCTAAACTGTAAGAGCCATTCGTCAATCAGTGAAGGGATGTCTGTGCCAAAGCTAACAATACCGATATCTCTGGCACCCAAGCGCATACTGGCAAAGCTGACAGTGTGCTGAATTCAGCACACAGTCAGCTTCCTAAGGGTAAGTTCACACAGAGTTTTTTTGGCTGCAGATTTTGACACAGAATCCGCCTCAAAATCCGCTGCCAAAACAGTCTCCCTTTGACTTCAGTGGGAGCCGCTCTTCTTTTTTTTTTTTTTTTTTTTTTTTTTTTTTTCTGCTACCTAGTAGTGGAAAAAAGCGACATGACCATTCTTGCTGTAGATTCCGTGGCTGAATCCGCAACGGTGTCTGTGACGCGACACTCCCCTCCCGACTAGACCCATTCATTGAGGCCTAATCCGGAGTGGAATGATGCGACTGGGTGCCAGTGCACTGCATCAGCATCCAGTCGCAGCTAGCCGTTTTTTGGACCGGATTCTGAAGCAGCCTCCGCGTCAAAATCCGGTCCAAAAATCCCCATGTGAACTTGCAGTATATAATACCGCCGGTGTCGGAGGACGTGAAAGGTGTTCTTTTTAAAGAGTAATGTGTAATAAATGCCTTACTGACTGGAGCAATTTTGTCAGTAGGCATTTTTTCTCAATACTTAGTCACCACAATGATCTTGATACAGAAATCTTATTTCCATCAGAATTGCTCCTTAGCTAGTTATATGCTGTTGTAGGGACTGGTATTGTCATATTGAAGATACCTTTTTGTGTTAAAGTTCAGTGTTGTTGCCAAGAAAAATCAACCTTTTAATCCGTATTCAAAATAGCTGACGGTGCAAGTAGGTTGTGGCCGTTCTTGCCAGGGCACCCGTAAAAATTGACATGGCTACACCGTGAGAGCACTGAGCCACTCATTTGCATATAGATTAACAGATCCCTTTTTAAAAAATTTTTTTTTTTTTTTAATTTTTTTTTTTAACAGCAAGCTTGCACTTTGCCACTAACTCTTCCTACAAAAGCATATAAGTGTTGGCAGCGGCGGCGGGTTACCTTTAAAGAGATCCTTCACCTCTCCTGACACGTTTGTTCCCTCTCCTGAAAAAGAATAAATAGGCAACTGGGTGTTACCAACTCCGTCAGGTGGTTGTTGCTCAAATTATCAGCACTGATTTACCTTAAAGAGGACCTTTTATGGCCTGTGTTTTTCTATACCGCTAGAAAGCTGTCAGTGCGCTGAATTCAGCACTCTTGTCGACTTTCCTGTTATGTTCCCCGATGCAAGAGATATTGGTGCCCTTACTGATATCTCTTCACCGTCAGAAGGGCGTTCTTGACAGTCTAGCTGGCTGAAAGGAACACCTCTCCTGACAGTACTGTCCATAGCTCTTTACTGTCAGAGGGGTCGTTCCTTACCCTTGTCTGAGGACATAAAAGGTCCTCTTTAAGTTCTTTACAGGTTATAGAATTGGAAAATGGAGGGGGACTCTTATTTTGGTTCCATTTTCCATGCAAAAATCTTCTTTCTGTCTAACACATGCCATTGAACATAGACATTTTACACGAGGTTTGAATTCTTTGCATATTTTTGTAGACTGTTTGCATAAGCAGTCTGCCTCAGTAAGCATCTTGTATCGCAGAGTTCATTATACAATTCAATTTGTGATGAATATCCCTATTGCGTGAAAGTTGTCCAAAAGTATAAACCACTATGTGCAGATTTTACATTGTTTATAGCGTTAACACGGATCACTTACTGCTCTGCTAATCTATTCCTGCACATCAGGGGACAGAAGCAATGCTGTTAACCCTACTAGTACTAGCCGCTTGTCATCATCAGGGACCGCAAAATAAATGCGATATTACACATGGAAATCATCTAATCTGTGCTGTACACAATTAGTTACTGAAATGACGGCTACACTTTAAGAGGCAGGGCAGATAAACTAGTGAGGGAAATGCGCCAAAAATAGTACAGGCTTTCCACCTTATTTTCTGTGTTTTCTAACTATTTCTGTAGCTTATTGAGAAATCAAAAAACGGGTGCAAACATAATATGCACTGACGTGTGATTAAAAAAAAAAAAAAAAAAGCAACATTTCAGCACTTTTTTTTTTTTTTTTTTTTTTTGGCAGACACTAAGGCTAGGTTGGGACTCCCTGAATGAAAACCTAATCTGCATAAAAAGCAGTTACCTTAAGAAACCCACGGACTTAGACTATAATGGGGTACGTGTGGTTTTTGCCTGAAATGGGTGAAAAATGCAGAGGGAAAAACGCTACTTGCAGCACTTTTCTCTCTGCACTTTTCATGCGGAGAGGGGAACGGAATCCCTGAACGTAGTGGAAACTCTTGTGTGAACCCAGTGTAAGCCAACTCATAAGTGGTGTAAAGTTCTCTAAACGTTCTCCAGGTTTTTCGCACCATGCTAGACTTTCAAAAAATCTGGCACAGTTTAAGATTTTCTAGTTTTTGTACACACTTTCTCAAACTTAGTTTATCTGCCCTCTTATCTTGTCACACAAACCCAAAACAAGATACAAATATGTTGTACGTTGGGCTCAACCTGTAGTTGAAAATGCAATAGCAATTTTTAATGTTTTTTTTTTTTTTCTTTTTTTTTCTTTTTTTTTCAGGCCAGTGAACGTCAGTGTTGATCATTATAATGGTATGTATAAGCCTTGAAATTAATAATTAAGATATATCTGTTCCCATCCCTGGAATTTTATTATATGCTGCCTATATGCTATAGATGCCATCACCAGCAGAGAGGCAGCAGGTGTTAAGGGTATGTTACCAGTTTGGAATCTGAGGCAATTTCATAGTTTGCCCCATATTCTTTAGTAGATGGTTTTCTTACAAGGATATTCCCACTTACTCCATAAAAGTCTGATAGATGTGGGTCCTACTTTTGTAGCACCTACACATATGTAGAGGACCGCCCGGGGAAGCAGCCAAATGCCACTGAATCAAAGGGGTTTTCTCACAGAATACCCTTCTCCTGATTTGTGGGGTCGGGGATAACAAGGACCTGCAGCTTACTATATCTGCTCCATGTGAATGCAGTATTAGAGGGTATGTTTGGCCACCACTCAATTCACTTCTGTGCGAGAAGGTCATCCTGACAGTTTCATAGAAATGAATTGAGCAGTGACTACACATGCACTCCATCCACATTTAAGGGTCCTCTTTCTCATCATTGACTTGGGGGTCCCAGTGTTCGGACCTCCAGCCATCACTCGTCATCTCCTATCCTCTACATGTTTTTTTTGGATGGTCCATTGAAACATGTTTAATATGTATATTATTATGGTAATTATCTTACAATAACTATTAATAAATACTTCTATTTATTTTATAGACCGTAGCAGTTTTATTTTATGGAGGGGGCAGCTCTTAAGTAAAGGAAAACTTCTCTGCCTTGCTTCTCTGAAATCTACAAGTGGTCCTTTTTTTCCATATAACCTGTGAGTTCCCTAATTTTATTTTTTTGCCAAAACTAGATAATGCTTACTTTGCATGAGCTATGAATTTAATGCATTGTGTTCCTTAGGCCTGATAAGATTGACTTGGACCTTGTCATGCGACTGGAGCAGATTAAAAAGAGAATTCCACCCTTGCTGTTCTATAAAGAAACACATAGCAGGTGTAAGGAAGGTAAGCTTCAAGCTAGTGTAACTTTTAGCCCTTGTTGACATCTTCTTTTGTATTCCGTCCGGCGAGAGTCCACATGGAGACCCCCGACCGGAATACAAACACAATTGTAAGTGCTGTGCTGTAAAAGCACACGGACCCCATAGAGTATAATGCCATGCGCTGTCCGCACGTATCATGCAGACAGGAAAGTAGATGGTGAACTACTTTCGTATCCGCACGATGCCTGCGGAGATCAGGTGGTAAGCACTCGGACTCCATTATAGTCTATAGGGTCCGTGTGCTTTTACTGCACCAGCACTTGCATTTGGTATTCTGGTTGGAGGGAGGGGGGGACTTCCCCGGACAGAATCCAAACGCAGATGTGAACAAACCCTAAGAACCTCCCACGCTCGTATACAAGACTTCTCCCGAGTTGCACCACTTCTCTGGAATGCTCTACCCCGGGCAATCAGATTAACTACCAAGTTCTACAGTTTCAAACGCAAACTAAAGACGCATCTTTTCAGACAGGCGTATCACAATGTCTAACGTAAACCCTTAACCCTCCTCTGTCCCCGCCCCCACATTTCCCCACATGATATGATGTCATCTCATGCTAACTTCATAGGTCCAAGCTCCATCCACATGTTAAAGGACACGACTGTCGATGGCTCATAAAGTCTTATGTTTATGTAATGACAGTCACCTCTATTACAAAAGGGTCTGACCTCTGCATAAGCAATGCCGCCCCTGCTACCTCTTGTGTCACCCCCTCTACCTCATAGATTGTAAGCTCTTGCGAGCAGGGCCCTCAGTCCCATTGTGTGAAATTACTTTCTTTGTAATGTATCTTTCTGTCTGTATTTGAACCCTACAAATTGTACAGCGCTGCGGAATATGTTGGCGCTATATAAATAAAATTTATTATTATTATTATTATATTAAGAATGTGTTTATGGTGAACTTTTTTTTTTCATCTGTCTTTACTTTCATTTTCAGTTTTGAAGGGTGGAATTTATAGCCGACTCTATGAAGTAACCAACAAGACCAAGACAGGAAAAGAATTGCAGGGTTTATTACATAAATTGGAGAAAGAAAAACTGGTAAGATTTCCTTGATTTTGTGCTATATTAATAAAAAGGTTTATAGTTTTGTTTTTGTTTTGTTTTTTTTCATTAACCCCTTAGACTTCAATTTTGCTAAACAAGTTGTAATTTTGATGGAATTGTTAATGTTGTATGTATTCAAAAACACATATTTTTTACTTTATTTTTACGATGTTTACTGTATGATGTAAAAGACATAACTTCATTCTGTGGGTTAGTGATGCTCAATTTATAACTTTAACAGTAAAAAAGTCCAATTTTTTTTTTGTGCATCACAGTTTTTTGAAGTTATCACATTTTATTAGGGTTATTTTTTGTAAAACAGCTGATACTCGCTCAGCTCCTGGGATATGTGATTTTCTGCGCACCTAAAGAACTTTTATTGTGTAGTATAATTTGGGGAAAACGGCAAATTTTCTTCCTATCCTGAAAATGATTTTTTTTTTTCCAGTGCTCTTCTAGGTTATTCATGATAATGTGATACATAAATGCATCTAAACAATCTGAATTCATTGAGCATTTCTCTTCCCTGTAGGCATTAGTTAAGCTACTCGCTGATGGAGGTTTCTTGCTGTTCTATTTCCCGACTCCCCTAACCTCTTCCTATGGTAAGTGTATCTTATTTTATCTGTAGGACATTGAAGAACTATTCCAGTCAAAAGCAATTTATCACCTGTCCACTGAGTAGATGATAAATGCTACTGTATCTCAATTTAGTCCTAATGCTGAGACTCCCACCAATCGATCACTAGAAAACACAGGTACTGCTCCCCTAATTGCAGAGTCATGGCTTATAGGACTTTGAAAGAAAGGGCAGCTGAGCATGTTCCCGACTGCGTTCAGAGTCTAAGCTACTCAAAGAATCAGCCAAATGAATAGGTAGATGAATGCTTTTGGGTTGATTTAGCCTGATTAAAAAAAACTTCTAAAAATACAGTTTATAATGGTGTTCTAACATTTCAGGTGCTCAAAGCATGAAGTCCTACCCGCTGCATGCACTCTTTATTTATCCACAGTCCAGAGAAACTCTACTGCCTGGTAAGTGTGAAAAAATATTATGTACATTGTTTTATTGTTGAATGTATTGCTGTACTTCATAGACATCAAATTTGCTTCCCGTTAATGATCTATACCTACATGTATTAGACTTCAGCATCTTTATTACATTCCGAATGTTTCATTAGTATGCCTGGGAGATTGTAGAGACTTGGTACTCTTGGACTGGGAAAAAGCTGAGACCCCCTAGTTATATAGGTAGCTGTTCCTGCTCTTCTGGGGATCCATGAGGGTCTTTGTAGAGGTGAGTGTTTCTCTATAATATCCTCTTTGAGGTTGTGGTTGATATGTTGCCTGTATTTGTTTCGGGACTAGGTAAGTATGACTGTAGCATTTTTGCAGCTGTCTTCCAACTTGTAAAGTTATGGAAGACCCCTTTAAAATGATAGCCTATTAGATGATCAGCGTGGGTTGCTAGAAGTAGGACCTTAGGGTAGACCATCAATTGTAAAGTCCTGGAAAACCTCTCTTAAAGAGAACCTTTCATGTCCTCAGAGATGGGTGGTATTATATACCGTTAGAAAGCCCTGAATTCAGCACACACTGAGCTTTGCCGGTATAAGCGGGGGTTCTAACGATATTGGTGCCATTAATTTAACAACTGATATCCCTCCACTGTCAGAAGGGCAGTGCTTTCTCTGAGGACATGAAAGATGTTCTTTAAGTACTAAAGAAGCACATAGCTATATTTATTTTCCAGAAAACATCTTTTCTGGAAACCTTTTCTGTGTGAGTGTGTGTATATGTGTCTGTGTGATAGATATATATCTATATATATTGTGTTTTGTTTTTTTCACAGCATCCTATTTTAAAGCTCCATCGTTCCCCTTGCAAGACAGCCAAGAAATAATACCTGAACTGCCGACTTTTATTTCTGCGTTGCACTATGCTGTTTTGAAGAGTCAGACAGACACCTCTGATAACTTCAACATTGTTGTGGAGAAACATGTGCGCCTGTATTTAAAGCAGCGAGCCGACGGGTCTCATTCACACAAAGAATTTGTTCTAAGAACTTACGAGCAAAGGTTGGATTCGAAAAAAACCTTATTTGTTGCTCCTAAAGATAAAACTCAAATACACCCATCTTTAAATAGCTATATCCATGGGTCAGAGGCATATACTTTGCCTTTAAAAAGAGCACAAGAACTGATTGTGGAGAATCGAAAGGTTCAGCAATTCAGCCCAGTATCAGATTATGAACCTCTTGAGGATGATCGTGACCTGACTACAAACACAAAGAGAGAAGTTGTCCATGATGGACTGGCGGAACACGGAAATTACGATCAGGACAGATTAAAGGGCCTGATTAACCTCATTTACATGAAAAAGAACGCATCCAGTAATACAGAAACCAACACCGCTTCATCCAGTGGACCCAAAGTGAGCGAAAACAGCCCAGAAACAGAATGGAAACATGAAAACTTCCTTTGTAGCAGTAAGTCATGATTATTTTGACTTCAGTAGTATTATGCTTGTGTGTTGAATTTGTTACGGTCTGACGTGGTTAACCCAGTTGTTCTTCAGGGATCTTTCTCAGTGAAAGATAATTTTAAGCAAAGTATTTTTTTTTTCCTTTACTTGGATCTTAAATTTTGCAGCATGGCCAGAGAAGATTCCGTTCATATGCAGGTTCCCTTGTGTGCAAACTCTGACCGTTTTCACTTTATGAACAGTGGAAGAGACAGCATAGCATTAGACTCGTCTTTGGCAGTGCCAGCTCTGCTGTAGAGTTCACATCGCATTAAAGAGGACCTTTCATCAGATCGGGCACAGGCAGTTCTATATACTGCTGGAAAGCTGACAGTGCGCTGAATTGCACTATCGGCTTTCCCGATCTGTGCCCGGTGTAAAGCGCTATTGGTCCCGGTACCGTAGGGCTTTACAGTCAGAAGGGCATTTCTGACACTTAGCCAGGGACGCCCTTCTGCCCAGCAGCGCCTATCGCACTGTACTGTGTGAGCGGGGAGGAACTCTCCCCCCCCCCCCCCCCCCCCTCCCGCTCCTGATAATACTCGTCTATGGACGAGCTGTGTGAGCAGAGGGAGGGGGTGTTCCTCCCCGCTCCACAGTGCAGCGCGATAGGCGCTGCTGGGCAGAAGGGCGTCCCTGGCTAAGTGTCAGAAACGCCCTTCTGACACTTAAGCGCTACGGTACTGGAACCGATAGCACTTTACACCGGGCACAGATCGGGAAAGCCGACAGTGCGCTGAATTCAGCGCACTATCGGCTTTCCAGCAGTATATAAAACTGCCTGTGTCCGATCTGATGAAAGGTCCTCTTTAACTCTTTTATGATACACTGCACTCCATTCACTGCTATGGGGCTGCAGATACTGTTATCTCCAGTCCAAATCCCCATAGAAGTTAATGGAGCACCACTCATGCAAGGGTACTGGCAGTCCATTCATCAGGAAGGTTTAGGGGGACTCTAGGTCTCCCATTCTCATGATCACTGGAGAATGTAGTGTTTGGGTCCCCTTAGCAATCTGACACTTATCCTCTATCCAGTGGTAAGGAGATCTGTGTCTTTAATGGCACAACCCCTTTAATGCGGTACTCACATAAAGAATCTGAAAGGTTTCATTTGAAGGAAACCTGTCACATATATAATTGTGTTTAGTCTGCAGGCCACATGTTATAGAGCAGATTCGTATATAACTTTGTGGGACAATATTATAAGGAAATACTAGGCTTTTACAGTATATTCAGATATACTACTATAACGGATGAAATGAAGTGAATTGGTTCAGGTGTAAACTGTAGTAATAGTATTAATAAAAGCGAAGGTGCCCAGGCTGAGTTCTTTTAGGGCAATTCCAGAGGGTAACTTAAAGGGGCGCTCTATCACTGGGAAAAGTCATTTTTAACTAAACACATCCTTGCATAGCCTTGAGAAATGCTATTTCACACCTATCTTTAGTATGTAAATTGCCTCAGTGGTTTCTGAATAAGTCCGTTTTTATTCATATACTAATGAGCTTCCAGCCATCACAGGACGTTCCCAGCAGCACTCGTCTCTCCTATTATCTCCTATGTGTGTGTGCGCGAACAGGAAGCTGAGTCATCATCATCATCAGCCTCCCATAGGAAACAATAGGAGAGGAGTGCACGATGTATCGTGCACCAATCTAATTAGCATATGAATAGAGATGAGCGAGTACTGTTCAGACCAGCCGATCCGAACAGCACGCTCGCATAGAAATGAATGGACGTAGCCGGCACGCGGGGGGTTAAGCGGCTGGCCGACG
Source organism: Leptodactylus fuscus (assembly GCF_031893055.1). Lineage (NCBI taxonomy): Eukaryota > Metazoa > Chordata > Amphibia > Anura > Leptodactylidae > Leptodactylus > Leptodactylus fuscus. Next base: position 29,423,815 of record NC_134273.1, read on the forward strand.
TCAAAGCGGAAGTACCAGGTGCGTCCATTCATTTCTATGGAGCGTGCTCTTCGGATCGGCTGATCGGAACAGTACTCGCTCATCTCTACATATGAATAAAAACGGACTTAGCACTGAGGCAATCTACATACTAAAGGTAGGTGTGGATTAGCCCTTCTAAAGGCAATGTAAAGATGTGATTAGTTAAAAATGACTTTTCCCAGTGATAGAGCCCCTTTAAGTGTTCTTAGGATTATATAGTGTTCATATTGGGGACAATTTGATCATGTACAGATTTAATTATCCATTTCCAGACTGCCCATAGACTTTATACTCCCAGGTGGTACGGACCCATTCATTTTATTGGGCCCATACACTTGGACCACAAGTGTAGATCATTCAAAGTCTGTTTGCACGGATGACACCCTGACATGTTTTGCAGGCAGTACTATTTATTTTACCTGTATGCTAGTGGCCATTAAATTGAAAACCTCTTATTTACTGGCATAGTAGAAATGAGATACTCATAACTGCATTTAACCCTTTCCTGACATCTGCCATAATAGTGCGACGGATGTCAGGTGTTTTAATTGTGAAGGCCACCCAGGAGTTGGGTATCATAGAGCAGACACCATGCGCCTCCACCGATCATGGGCATTAACCCTTTTGGTGCCTTGATCAAAGCTGACCGAGGCGCTGGTTTCCCGGCGGTGCATGGGCGCCGCCATTTTGCTGGTGATCACTGGCACCTGGTGCAAACTCCAGGGCCGACGTCACATTGGCTTGACAGCTGGGAGCCTTGTAAAGGCTTTCTGGCCTGTCTGCAGTGACTTTCTTTTGCAGGTTACTCTATGCAGCCTGCAATTAATGGTACGATCATCAAGAAAAATTTGAACTGCAAACATTAAGACCTCATATGACTCTGAGAGCGGAGAAATAAAAAAGAAAGTTCTGCTGTTTGCAAGGGGAGGAGGTGTGGGTCAAAAATGAAAATCAAAAAATGCCGTCGGAGGGAAGGAGTTAAAAAAGACCTTTCGTATCCTCATGAAAGCCATGCTGCAGATCTTTGCTGTTTTTCAGTGACACGGGCTTATGTACCTATCTGCTGCTATTCCATAATTTGCTGAGGTCATGTAAGACAAATACATCTTCCTAGTTCTGGAGTATTGCTTTACATATCAACGTGAGAAGAATTTTGCTTGCAGGTTTCCCGCTGTCCATTGTCTGGCAATCTTCTGTACATGTACTTTTGCTCTGCTGGTCTTTAATAAGTGTAAAACCTAATAATGTTTTTTTTTTTTCTTATAGGTGAGGATGCAGTGGATTCATCGCATTCTGTTTCCACTTTAATATCTGCCCTTGGTGGACAAGATACAGATCTAAGACAGGAGAACACAGACATGGAAACAGATAATGCAGAGCCTGAGAATTGTAATGAACAGTTTGGAGACTCTTCAGAAGCGAGTATAATTAATTCCATTAACAATCTGTTTCCTGATCAAAAACAAACTACTCACGAGGAGGTGGATAAAATGGCATTTTCATTGGCATCGGACTGTGTTGCTGATAATTCTACACATTATGAGCAAAACACTTATGTACAAGAACAAAGCATGGATCATGTGCCGCCACCACCGGTTACAGCATCACCTATAGAGGATGATTTTACGGAAAAGGAGGTCGTGGATGAGGAATTACTGGCCCCTGAGGAAATTATCCAAGTAATTACATACATTTCTATTAATGGCTTCCAGTTAGGAAATTTTCTAGTCTATCATCAGGAAACTCCATATCAAACAAGTCAGTGTAGGGAAGGACCCTCATCCCTTTAGGTAACCCAACAGATAAACCTTTTCCTTTAAAATTCTCTTTCTAAAAATATGCATTCGAGTGCAGTGGCGGCTTGTCAGTGTCTGTAAGGGATCTAGTTAGGAAAGCTGGAAGGTCCACGAGCAGCTCATACCTGTAGAATAAGAGATGGCCTTTCAAAGGAGGAGACAGACGGGGCCTTTGGTGTCTCTGACACTTCTATTGCACTTGAGCTTCATTTGCATATTTTGAAAATGTTTCTTTCGAGGAAATGATGATGTTATGATGGCGCTCTGCGTAATGTCCAATACAATGCACTATGACTGGTGTGATGTATTTCACTAGTGACAGACTCTTTAATTGGGGTTTCCCATGAAATAAGTTTATGGCATATCCACAGGATGTAGCTCTGAGCTACACTGTTTCCATAACTACCACTGAAGAGAATAGAAGTTATGGAAAAAATCTAGCTCGCTGTTCTATGCTGTTTCCGTAATGCCAATTCACTTTTGCTGGAGTTATGGAAACAGTGTAAATGAGAGCTATGCTGTTTCCGTAAAGGCAGGCTATAATTGAAAGTCTTCTTAGGGTGGGTTCACACCTGCGCCTGGGCTCCGCTTTGTGGGTTTCTGTCTTCTGCTGACAGGAAACAAAAACCCGGCTGTCAGTGTCCGCCCGTGAGCGTTTTGTGGTCTCCGCGGCGAAACCGTTTTTTTATTAACCGGACACAAAGTCCTGCATGTCCGACTTTGTGTTCAGTTAAATAAATGGTTTCACTGCAGAGACCACAAAACTCACGGGCAGACAGTTTGCAAACCCATTCAAATGAATGAATTTGAAGAGTGACTGCCGATTTCCGTCTCCTGTCCAGTTTTTTGGGCAGAAGACGGAAACCTGAAAGCGGTGACCGGGTGCAGGTGTGAACCCGCCCTTTGAGAGGTCCCAGCCTGGTAAGCATGAGGAGGACTCTGGGACCCGCATCATATCCATAAATGTCTTTTGTGGGAAAACCTCTTAGAGCTAATTTTGGTACTAACCCATTATTCTAATTTGTATTTTTGTTATTTTTTTTTTTTTTAGGGGCCATATTCAGGCTATGCCAGCCCTTGTCCCAGCACACCTACAGAACAACTCTACCCACAACAGAGTTCTAGTTCAACCAATGTGGAGTCTGAAATGCACTGGAAATTGATCCCAATTACAGGTAGATTATATACACTTCAAGTTTTAATGTTTGCGTGTGGTGAAGTGAAGTTTCAGAATAGATCTGAAATGCCTCCAGCTATTTTCAATAGAAGTCCCAAAAGGATGACACAACCTGTATATACAGGAGCTCACTTGTCTTTGTACACCAGTGGTGAATGAGCCCTTGTTATTGTTGGAGGGTAAGCTAGCTCTGCTGTACTACTGGAGGCCTTGATAAGGCAGAATAGAAACAATATACATCACATACACAGATAAGTCTTTGTATGCATCTTCTCTAACCTATGGAGGAGGGGCAGTACTCTTATCAGTTCCTGCAGACTGTATCATCTATGGCATTTCTCTGCCTATTGACTCCCCTTCATTTCAGTGCACATACTCCCTTCTTCATTGTTTATACAGACAATATAGAAATGTCGACTTCTACAATGGCTGGTGCATTTAACAAAAAGACATTATTTGCTTGAATCATATTTCTAGATTAAATCAATAGGATTAGGGTCAACAATAGATTTCTGGTTACACTATTCCCGTAGTATATTACTGGATGGCTCATTGCAGATTCTGTATGACTTCAAGACATGGAATCCTCCATATGACATTAGAGGCATACAGATATAAAGTGTAGGTGCTGTATTTTAGATCCATACAGATCAGTACTGTACAGAGCCAGAATATACATATGGACAAGACCTTAACCTGCTATCAGGATAGGTCATCTGGTGAAGATCTGTGTGTGTCTGGCACCCGGGACCCCTATGTATTGCCTGTTTGAAGTGGCAGGTGCAGTCCCTGAACTGTGTTTTAATGGTCATGTAATGTCATATTCATCAGTGACATGGCCTAATATCAGTTCAGTCCCATTCAAGTGAATGTGCTGAGCTGCAAGACCAAATACTCAAGACAATGTCAACCAAAAAGAATAGCTGGCAAAGCTCCTTACAATGAGACTGATACATTTAGGACTTAGGTACTTATCTGAATCATTGCAGTCCAATGCGCCATGAATGGGGTCACGCTCCAGAACCAACAAAATATTCCAGCATAAGGAGACTGAGGCGGCTTCGTGTCTAGGCTTTATATTTAAAAAAAAAACGGTGCATCCTCTTCAATCTGCTGGTTGAACATAAGTTTGTGACGCCCAATGTTTATATGCTGGGGGGGTGTTACCGACTTGCTGTAGAAAGTGTAGGCAATGGGGCAGCGCTGCAGTACCTAAAGCCACTTATATTGTAAGTCTGTCTTAGGTACTTTACTACTAAGGAACGCAATTACCAATTTCCATATGTATTGTAGTGTATCATGCCTGTGGTGACTATTGGGCCCCTGGCTGCCACTGCACCTTATTGGTGCCCTGAAGTTGCATTGCAAGGGGGTAGGGGAGGTGTCTGATACCCTGACAAACACTTTAGTTGCTGCAGTCACTTTGACTTCTGCATTTAAGGGGTTCAGTGTTCTGGATTATCCTAATCATCCAGGCTATTGCCACAATTACACCTGGAATCCTCTTGTGATCACCATTAGGTACATTTACATGAGGACGTGCTTATTAAAAGGATTCTACCATTAAAACTCTGGTTTTTCTGCTTTAGACGTTGGAATAGCCTTTAGAAAGGCTATTTGTCTCTTACCTTTAGATGTGGTCTCTGCGGCGCCGTTCCTTAGAAATCCCGGTTTTTACCGGTATGCTAATGAGTTCTCCACAGCAATGAGGGCGGGTCCCAGTGCTCAAACAGCGATGGGAGCGTCCCCACTGCTGCCCGAGAGCTCACTCCAGCGCCGCCTTCATCTTCAGCTGCAACCCTGCCTCTTCTGTCGTCTTCTGTTGGTCCAACTTCCAACGCCTGCGCAGTACGCTTCTGTATTGAATTACAAGAGCAAGAGCGGCCTCCCAAAAATGGCTGCCGGCATACCGTTTAAAACCAGTATTTCTAAGGAATGGCGCCGCAGAGACCACGTCTAAAGGTAAGAGACGAATAGCCTTTCTTAAGGCTATTCCAACATGGTAATTAGAAAAAAAAATTACTTTAGTGGTAGAATCCCTTTATACACATTACACCATAAATATTAGTGATTCTGCATTAAGGACTTGTCAGACTATGACCTTAAGTTATTGTATTAAACATACACAATTTTTTTTTGTTTTGTTTTAGTATTTATTTATTTTTTTGGTTCTATGTCACTGCCTATGCTGACCTCAGAGCCTTCAATAGTCTGTTACTACCTGGTCTCTACTTACTAGTTTTCTCATCAGAACAGGCAGAATTACAATTATTCTGTTATAAAGATGGCGGCACATAAACCAGGACCCACCACTGACACATGATGATGAACACCGCACACCTCATACCCTTCCCTACACAACGAACTCTGCACAGTGCACAAAATACTCCCCATAGAAGCCAGTCTTCTCCAGATTATGGCTTCCTATGTCACTGCTGTAAAAAAAAAAAAAAAAAGCAAAGAAGCAACCCAGGCAACATGGCTTAACTATAATCATGTAGAGAAAAATCAGGTTGGAGATCCCAGTATCTGCTCATTTCTGTTTAAAATGTGACCAGGTTGGCACCAGTCTGGTTATATCTATATGGCAAGCCATACAGCAGGGGGTGCTAAGGACTCCTGAGACACTGGTCTATGCTTGAAGAAAAAGATTTACTTTGGATTACATTCGGCACATAGAACACGATTCTAAATAAAATATATTCTGAAAAGTTTTTCAAATGTTAAATAAAGAGATGGTGTTCTATGTAGTTTTGGTGACTTATATTTGCAGAGTCGATGCATACATATTGAGTGTGCCTACCAAGGAATGATTTTGGTTTTTCCCACAAAAGCATGATAACTTGTCTTGGTTGGAAAACCTCTTTTAAGCTTATGTATTTGTACGTATTGTGATTTGCATATGCTGTATGATAACATGCAGGGCTGCTGGGGAATTGGACCCTCCCTTGTCATTGTACTTGGACACGTGTGTGTAGCAGACCTGGACTACTAACACAAGAAGTTAAATTTTCCCAAAACTATTCATCTGCAGACCTGCATGTTCTCTGATCGCTCGCTCAGATAAAGGGAATGATTCCCGTCGTCACATATTCTTAGCAGATTGCTATTTCTACTTAGAGTAATACATTAGCAAGTTGCTAATGTATTGTAATGCATCCAAGCTGTGCTGTGTGTGCCTGTATTGTATCATCACCATCTCCCATTCTCCCATCTTATCTGGTCATTTATAAGTTGTAGTTGGATTGCCAAACTCCTGTATTTAACTTATTGGATTCTATAGAATAAGACCCTAGATAAGAATCCATGATTTCTAACTACTGGTTTCCCCCAGGAGAGGAAGGAAGAATACCAGAGGATCATATTGGAAATCTTAGAGATGAAAAACCACAAGGTGAGGAGGATAATGCCAAGTTAAAGTTATATGCTAAGCACTGTTGTAACTGTAGTATGTATGGAAGCCCTGTTTGGTCTTGGTACTTCCATGCTAACAGTCTGCTATGGCCAAACCTCTACTGGAGAAAAATATTACGTTACCATCTCAGAGTTCACTTCAGCATTGTCCTCTGTGGGTTTTGAGGCCAGGGCTTACAGCACAGATTGTGTGTCCCGCTAAAATAAGACTTGTTCAGGACATATTTGATCACAGCCATGTCTTCCAGACAGACTGGTCACCTCCCGACCTAGCAGGAGACACAGCTACAATCCTCATTGTGGTAACAGAAGTCAAGCACCTCCAAAAACATCATTTCATCTGCATGTACATTGTGCACGTTATTTTTTTTATTTTTTGTATGTGTCCTTCCTCTATACTTTCTGCAACTATAAGATGGTTACTGAAAGGGGTTCTCCAGGAATTGGACAAATCGGAGGCCGGAGAAGGTGAAACGCAAAAAGCCAAACAGTCCTTGGTGCTCCACTATTCTTTCGGTCATGCGCCGTGCCTTCACTGAAGGTAGACCTGTGCTCCATGTGACTATCCAATGTTGCGGCCAAAAATGAAAGTAACTTTGCTAGTGTTTCATTTCTACGGCTTGAATGCTGGCCCATATATCCTCACTGTTTGCAGCCATACAATTGGTAGGTTTGCAAGTAAGACAGATAAAGACATATAGCTGCCGATCACTTGCCATTTAGCAGATACTTCAGGGAGTCACTTAGCCAGTGCACATAGGTGCCACCCTCTTCAGTACATGGTGGTTGATTGACATGGGTGCCATATAATTAAAAGGGTGTCTGCAGGGGAAAAGTTTGACTTGACTCTCCACTTCCTGTTGATATCAGCCATGAGGGCTCTAAAGTGAGTCGATTGTCTGTAATTTTATGCCCTTGGAAAGGGGGACTGAACTCCTTTCCACAGTGGCATTACAAATAGACTTGTACTTTTCTTTTTTTTGATATCTAATAAAATTTCAGGTTAGTCTTGGTTCACACTAGCATTGGGGTGTCCATTGTTCTGTTCCATATAGCAGACACATACAGAGACAGACTGACCCCATTGACTATAACAGGATGTGTTTGGTGTCCTTAACTGAATGCACCAGATGGAAAAGTTGAGCGTACAGGGCTGTCATCTGGCGATATTAAGCTGACACTGCAACAAATGTGAATCTAGCTGTAACTACCTTCTGTGAGTAGCTGATACAAGGTCGTGATCATACTTGTGCATGTATAAATAATGTTTGTTTTCATACCTTCATTTTCAGAGTTAAATATCATTGAAGACCAGTCTGTGTACTCTTCACCACAAGAAGATCCCCTTCCAAATGATCCGAGGATCAACCACACCAGACGATGCAAAGGGTCTGGATTTTCACCACTTGAAGAGTACAGGAAAGGACGGAGACATTCGTCTAGAAGTAACAGAGGCCCCTATAAGAATCATGGGAAGAAAGGACATTTTAAGAGCAAACACTGCCAGGATGGAGTGATAGAGAAAACTGTGGTTGACGTGTACAGCAAGTTTTCAGAGCAGCTACAGGAGGTCTTGAGAGACAAGGATATTTCATTTTCTGCTGTTTCCACACCCTTGTTGTCTTCAGAAGACAGGATGGTCAAGCTTTCAGACTGGCTATCTGCCCAAGCCTCTGAAATTCCTGTGCAGCAATACGTAGATGAGCTACGTGTAAAGCTGGATATTATTGTAAATTCACGTATTAAACCTCCAGAAGATGGATCTTCTGAAACTAAGGATGTCTTAGAGCATGCACAGCAAGGATGCAGTACAGCTGGGTTTACATATTCACAGACACACACAGACATTTCACAGGCGCTAAAGACTCTACAAAGTCCTGATTTGGGTCATAATGGGTGCATGGAGCAGGCACCGTCCACCCGTGCCCAGGATCCCGCACCACATAGTCCAGCTCCTCATATAGATGCATCGCCTCATGCGTCACAGGATCAAGCACTTAAGAATCCAGAAAAAACGCCCATCTTGCCTGATATTGAAGCTCTAATTAACCAAATGAATCCAGAATTATTCACCAATTTAGTGAATATTTTCTCCCAGGTTAAAAAAAACACATTAAAATTCTACGTTCACACAGAACAAGAGGGAAACACAATATGTGGTGAAATCAAGGTAAGGCAATAGAGCCGTTTTCTTATGTAACTTATAGAATTCTGAAGGTTAATGCCCCACTTTATGGGAAACACGGGGGGGGGGGGGGGGGGAGAAACACTGATTGTAGTTAGTCATCCACATTGTGTGTGTGTGTGGGGGGACAGGAAAAGCTGCTTTTTGAAAAACTCTCCAAAATTCCCCAATCCTGTGTGTGAAATTTGCTGTAGTTTTTACACGACTGAGTGCAACCGAAGGGTCTTCTGAGATACGGGGGGGAGGGGGTGTGTTATGCAACATTCTACTCTGATAATTATATGGCTGTTCCTATCCTGCTTCATGAAATCTGAATGGAAAACCCCCTTTGAAATAAATGGCGGTCAGAAAATTCAGATGTCTTCGGAGTGCATTCTGTTAAACAATCGGACCCCCCCTCAGCTTGCACATCCGGTTGTGTTCATGTGACATAAGAGGTAATAGAGTACAGTTCTCCATTTGTGTCTTTAGAAGTGAAAGGAGCAGGAATCGAGAAAGGAATGGGGAAAATATATCCGTTTTCTGCAGGGATGATATTGTGCGAATGTGGATGGGGGGGGCGCTTCAGCCCAACTTTTTTTTTTATTTTTTAACTCACACCGTTTGTCTGTAAGTTATAATGGAAACTTACACCAGCTAGGAACCGGATTTCGGCACTGATTTATGATGATGCTAGAGCCTCTTTATATAGTCATTGGTACTCTGTGCCAGTCGGTGGCCATTATTAAGACTGGCGTAACACCACTCTTAATAAATCTGTTTCACTGTGTCATATGTGTGACAAAAATGCAGAAGAGGTGCAAATATTTCCATTCTAACTTATCTCTGCAAAGTTTCTCCTCCTGGATTTGGCTCACAGTTACCGATGCCAAGTGCTGGCGATTGTCTGACAAAATGTTAGGCTGAAAGAAATTTGAAAATTTATCAGATTTTATTTAAAATTTTTCATAAATCACATTTCCTTAACACACACACAGATCTAGTGAAATAACTGCTTATTGCCAAAGCCCTGTCCAGTGGCCGTGTGACTTTGCAGGTATCCATTGGGCCCCCTGGGTGTTGCTAGTAGGGCCTTGACCATGCGCAGTTGCCACACTATACAGCCGTATCGTCTGACTTGTAAATAAAGACGGATGACGAGTCTTCATTTGGTCTGACGTGACCTTCTCTATGATGGTGAACTGGCTTATTAACAATAAGATTGCCTGAATTTGCTTTCATGTATAATGTTTGGGTCCATTTTCTGTATTTTTGCCCGTATACCATCGGAGGTGGTTGAGTTGGTGTCAAGTTGTCACAATAACTTTAGATTTTATTATTATTTGGAAGTAATTTTTCAAATTTTTTTTTTTCCACCAGGATTATTTGACAAAACTTGGTAATGTCCAGTGTTACCCAGACCAGTATGTGCACAGTGATGCATCCTCTGACAAACTGCTAATAGTTATTCAGAATGAAGATATTGCCTCCAGTATTCATACGGTGAGAGAGATTCAGCCTCCGAGTCCTTAATAGTCCTTTACAATGTCTATTTCTTTCTGCCATTAGTTCCTGGAAAAAGCATGTAATTTGATTTTTTTTTTATTTTTTTTATTTTTTTTTTTTCTCTCCATTTTTGTAGATCCCGTCCTTGACAGAATTAAAGAAGCGGTCATGCGTCAGCTTCGCTGGTGTGGATAGCTTAGATGATGTGAAAAACCACACATATAATGAACTTTTTGTATCCGGAGGATTTATCGTGTGTGATGACTCCGTGCTAAACCCAGACTCTGTTACAGCTGGTAGGATTTCTCTGCAATAGCGATCTTTTAACAGCTTGGGTTTTATAATTGTAACATTAGGGTGTTTTTGTAACTCCTGATATCATTAGGATAGGCCTCAATATCTGAAATCTAGTCTACATACCAATCAGCTGTTTGTGAATAATACTGCATGCTAAGTTAGTATACAATGTTGGACAAAAGTATTGGCACCCCTGCAATTCTGTCAGATATTGCTCATTTTCTTCCAGAAAATGATTGCAATTACAAATTCTTTGGTATTATCTTCATTTAATTTGTCTTCAATGGAAAACCACAAAAAGAATTGTCAAAAAGCCAAATTGGATATAATTCCACACCAAACATAAAAAAGAGGGTGGACAAAAGTATTAGCACTGTTTGAAAAATCATGTGATGCTCCTCTAATTTGTGTAATTAACAGCACCTGTTACTTACCTGAGGCACCTAACAGGTGGTGGCAATAACTAAATCCCACTTGCAGCCAGTTGAAATGGATTAAAGTTGACTCAACCTCTGTCCTGCGTCCTTGTGTGTACCACATTGAGCATGGAGAAAAGAAGGAAGACCAAAGAACTGTCTGAGGACTTGAGAAGCAAAATTGTGAGAAAGTATGAGCAATCTCAAGGCTACAAGTTCATCTCCATGGCACTTCATCAAGAAGTTTAAAGCCCATGGCACTGTGGCTAACCTCCCTAGATGTGGACGGAAAAGAAAAATTGACGAGAGATTTCAACGCAGGATTGTGCGGATGGTGGATATAAAGAACCTCGACTAACATCCAAACAAGTTCAAGCTGCCCTGCAGTCTGAAGGTACAACAGTGTCAACCCGTACTATCCGTCAGCGTCTGAATGAAAAGGGACTGTATGGTAGGATACCCAGGAAGACCCCACTTCTTACGCAGAGACATAAAAAAGCAAGGCTGGAGTTTGACAAAACTTACCTGAGAAAGCCAAAAACGTTTTGGAAGAATGTTCTCTGGTCAGATGAGACAAAAGTAGAGCTTTTTGGGAAAAGGCATCAACATAGAGTTTACAGGAAAAAAAAAAAAGAGGCCTTCAAAGAAAAGAAAACTGTCCCTACAGTCAAACATGGCGGAGGTTCCTTGATGTTTTGGGGTTGCTTTGCTGCCTCTGGCACTGGACTGCTTGACCGTGTGCATGGCATTATGAAGTCTGAAGACTACCAACACATTGTGCAGCATAATGTAGGGCCCAGTGTGAGAAAGCTGGGTCTCCCTCAGAGGTCATGGGTCTTCCAGCAGGACAATGACCCAAAACACACTTCAAAAAGCACTAGAAAATGGTTTGAGAGGAAGCACTGGAGACTTGTAAAGTGGCAGCAATGAGTCCAGCCCTGAATCCCATAGAACACCTATGGGGGAGAGATCTCAAAATGGCAGTTTGGAGAAGGCACCCTTCACATCTCAGGGACCTGGAGCAGTTTGCCAAAGAAGAATGGTCTAAAATTCCAGCAGAGCATTGTAAGAAACTCATTGATGGTTACTGGAAGCGGTTGTGCACAGTTATTTTGTCTAAAGGTTGTGTTACCAAGTATTAGGCTGAGGGTGCCAATACTTTTGTCCGGCCCATTTTTGGAGTTAAATGAACATCGCGTGTTCACATTCCACAGTGCACTGGCATCCTGTCGCGGCATTCCGCAATGGATTATGCCCAAATGAATGGGCTGGAGCCTTGCGCTGCAGCTGATTCAGCTGCGGAAAGATAGGGCAGCTTGTTTTCTTTTTTTTTTCCCCCGCTATTAGCTAGCCTTAAAAAAAGAAGCAAGCGGCTCCCGTTGAAGTCAATGGGAGCCATTTTTGGCAGCGGATTTTGAGGTGGATTCTGCGTCAAAATCTGCTGCCAACTTGCCCCGTGTGAACTAGCCCTAACAGTAGAGGGCATGCTTAACATATTGGGTGCTCAAACTAACAGAACTGACTGCTCGAGAGCGGTGGTGGTTGGAGTGAATATTCCAGCTGCCTCAGAATCATTGAAGTTAAACCTCTTGAAGGGTGCAATAAGTTGAAGGTGATAAAAGGTCCTCTATAAGCCTAAAGGGGCGGCTGCACTATAGACTCTTAACACTGTTGTGTCTGAAACTTTGCAGAGTTCAGGTATAACCATTATTTCTAATCGGGGTGCTGGTTACTACTTCACTTTGCTGACTATTCTTACCCAAATGTACCTCAGCAAGAAGATAAAAGGATTGACTACACCATTAAAATACACCCAGGTTTTGCAGTCTGTAATCACGGCGCTGCATAGGTCTGCATAGAAATTGTAAACTCATAAAGCTTTTACACTGCATTTTTAGTTTGTTCTGATCCTTTATAGCTTTTCATTTGAGTACTGAAACTAAATTATCTTGTAGGTGATCTGGAAAAATTCCTTTTGTTCCTTGAGCAAATAAACAGTCCTGAAGCAAAGTGGCAACTGAAAATCCATTGCAAATTTCAGAAGAAGCTAAAGGAGCTTGGAAGGTAAGTGCTCTTATTCTAACTAGAGTCTATCCTCACTATTTTATGGGAGATTCTATACATTGATATTGCAGCTGGTTTTTTGCTGACTCAAGTATAAGCCGAGGGGGGCTTTTTAAGCACAAAAACTGTGCTGAAAAATTTGACTTATACTCGAGTATGGCGTCGATACCGGCCATTGTTTACGCCCAAAAAGTAGTGAAATGGTGAGAAATGTGGTGCGACGCATAGCCTTTGAAATTTCAACACTGGGCCCGATCTGACATATTCATAATGATAGTGCATTTGTCTCCCTGACCCTACATTCTGTACAAACATGGTACCAATGTTATGTTCAATTTTATTTATTTTTTTAAATCTTTTTTTCATTTATTCCTCCCATTTTAGGACAAAACCAAATGCACTGAACATTTTGTCTCTTCTCAACACGTACCAGAAGAAGCATCTAGTCGAGATACTTTCTTATCACAACTGTGACTCTCAGAGCCGACAAGCTCCAGGACTAGACTGTCTGATAAACCTTCAGGTTCAGAACATCCAGCAGCGACACCTCATCTTCCTGACAGGTAACACACGTACGTTTCTATTTTATGTGATACGGCTTGTTGTGTGACAGCCAAACCTAACAGCACGTTCTTATCTTGTTCCAGAAAAGAATACGTCTTTGTTTTCCAGTTATACTGAAAGTGGGATTGTGGTGACCAGAATGGAGGAGTTCATGCAGAATTTTACCGGGCTTGTTGGTCATCATAGTGCCAGCAGTGAAGGAGTCGACCTGCCCAATTTGGGGAATGAAGAAAAACCAGCAGGTATTTTGCTATGATACTGTGTTCCCAGTCTACAGTCTGTACCCCTTAGATATTAAAATGTCATACAGTTTTTCTAGTTGTATTGGAATGTTTTCAATTTGTGGAAAACTTCAAGTTGTATCAGGACACATCCTATGTAGTGTATGCATTCTGCCGACAGCAGGTAGATCACTGCAGAAGGTCATCTGAAAATGTTCACATGGATACATTTATAAGATCTTTATACCCAATATCTATACTGATCACCTACCCACAGTATAGGGATAAGCGTCTGTTCAGTGGGGTGTCTGACCACCGAGAATAGAATGGGGTCCCCCTGTATGTCTCTTTAATCCTTTCCCGACATGCACCGTACTCGTACGGCGGATGCTGGGTGTTAAACGATGGCAGCCGCTCGGGGACCTTATCTACTTGTAAATGCCTGCATTCCCCATAGTATTACAATTCTGAAGCATCTCCTCCTATAAGCCTGTGGTGTTCTGTTCCTGTGCTATGCCTCCTAGTCATAGATCTAATCTGTGACCGGATGTCGCCATATGCTCACACTATCCAATTGGTGCTTATAGCACAAGACTATGGACCTGTTGACAGTGTACATAAATACTGTATTTCTAGGAGGAATAACAGAGAAACCTCAAGAGTGGAGAGTTCTAAGACAATATGCTCGGAGATTATTATTTCATTGGGAAATAACACGTCTCTCAGTAAACTTATAAGGTGGTGACAGGTCGTCCTTAATGCAGATAGCAGGCTGACCCTGCAGCTCTGTACTGGTCTGTGTTCCTGTACAGCACCAAGTAACCAAACTGAAGATAGCATTATACATCTGATGCCCTATGACAACATTTTCCTTAGGTAAAGTTAAGAGAAAAGGAATCTGTAAAATCTGAGGCATTAAGTTGCACAGTATGGCCCCCATAGACTGATGTAGGTGACGTATGGTTGCCTGGAAATGTAGTTCCCCCATGTGCATGAGGCCTTAGGTAAACCTGTGAATGTGTCATGTCTTCATATACTGGTACTAATAAATGAACCAATCTCCAGGAGCCTAACACCTTAATCTGAGGGTTCATTGCAGAAGATGAAATTACCAGAGCATGCCGGATTATAGATTGCCAGAAAAAGTAATGTCTCTTTTTATGTGGCCTAATATTTAGGAAAATTCTCTTTGTAAAACAGCTCTCGTCGAAGCTGATGTTAAGGAGGATGAGGATATGTCTCTGGCTTCGGAGGATGAAGTTCCTGAGATTGAAGTATGCACCGACTCTGCAAACCCTAATCCAGAGACACACGAAGCTGCACGAGATTCAGAAGCAGAGGAGCCTCAAACTGAGGGCTCAAAACTCAGGTCACCCACCATGGACTCAGAGTACATGCAGCCAGTCACGCCCGTCTCCACGGCTGGATCCACCACCGGGGACAATAGCAGTGTGACAGGAGAGGACAACAGTTTCCGGGACTACAGCAGCAGACAATTGGGGATCTCCCATTTCAACCTTCTAACACATCAGACCTTTCTTGGATCAAATGTATACCCTCTGCTGGGCAACCAAACATCAGGGGAAAGCTATTTCCCAAATTCATACAGTCAGACAAGGGAACAGGAGCCCGTACAACGTTCTGAGTGGGATCGAAGTGGAATGTAAAATAGATTTTTTTTTTTTTTTTTTTTCCTATGTACTTGCAATATAATTGAAGTATTTATATATATAAATGAAGTTTTTTGTAAGATTTGTTTTGTTTCTTACACAAAGTAAAAACATTTTATTATATATTGAGGGAAATTCCCTTTTCTCTGCCTCTTTTTGGAGTCCTTGTATATTACACGGAGTAAATAAATTTTTTACATAAATGACCCGAAAGAATTTCATTTTACTATTAAGTGTTTCTCCTTTTCTAATTGTTGACTATTTTGCATGGGATTTTTTATTTTTTAACATTTTTTAAAAGAAATCAGGTCCAAAATGCCTCCCAAACTGATAATGGTGTAGGGTTAGAGATCTTTAATAGTAGAAACATACCTTTGTGGTCCCAAAGTAATATGGAGATGATCATCTTTTTATGGATATCCAGATCTGTCTGCAAGTGCGTCAGCAGTGGGTCCGATTTGCCTACAGACAGCTGTTAGTGCTCCAGTTCTGCTCTGGAAGTGCCAAGGCTGCCCCTTTAGCTTTGTCACCTCTGTCACAGGTTCTTGTTGGCTGATCTGACCCACCGCCAGTGCACTTGGCAGCTGATTTGCATATCCATAACCAATCTGTTTGTGGTCACACATTGTGTTCCTGCTTCTATTAAAGGCCTCTTAATAGCACAACTATTGGTTTGGGACTGTTTTGGACCTGACCCCTTCCTGCTCTGCACATACTGAAAAAACAAACAAACATACTATTATGTGTGTCTGAACTTATTTGTAGCATGAACAGCTCCCTTAATAAAAGTATAGGCAGGGCAGGCGGACCATACTGTGCCTCCTATAGATAATATTACTTGTGTGGTGGGACTACTCACATCTGCGTTTGGTATTCCGTTCAGGTAGGGGTCCCCATGCGGACTCCCTGAATGGATTACCAAACGCATTGGCAAGTGGTGTGCAGTGAAAGCACACAGACCTCATAGACTATAATGGGGTCTGTGAGCATTCTGCATGAAACATGGACAGAAAAATAGATTGTGATCTACTTTCATGTCCACATGATTTGTGTTGACAGCACGTGGAAAGCACACGGACCCATTATAGTCTATGGGGTCCATTTGCTTTCACTGCACACCACTTTCCAATGCGTTCGGGGAGCCCCCCCATGTGGACTCCTTGAACGGATTACCAAATGCAGATGTGAACCACGCAAAAGATGGGTGCTGTGGAAACTTACCAGGTGTCAGACAATGCTTGTGAACTGCAGATTACACACAGTGTATATATATGTATATACTCGAGTATAAGCCGACCCGAATATAAGCCGAGGCCCCTAATTTTACCACAAAAAAACTGGGAAAACTTATTGACTAGAGTATAAGCCGAGGTGCTCCTATTAACCCCTTCCCGACGGAACAGGAGCACTGCAGATGCCCTATATTCAGTAGACCCGGCACTTTCAGACAAAGGGATACCTAATGTGTTTGTGTTTCACAGTCATTTTCTACTTTTATATGTATTCTAGGGAATGGAGTGATTTATGTATAAACGGGTTTTCTTAGGATTAGTTCACACGTTGGCCATCCGCGCGGGTTTTGACACAGAGAGAGACGCGTCTCTCTCTGGTCAAACCCGCCTACTGCGACCATCGCGGTTGCGGCTTTCCCTCCTATGTCGGCTCAAATGAATGAGCCGACACAGGAGGGTGTTGCCGCTAGGAGGAAGCCGCGGCCCAGCGCGCCGCGGTTTCCGCCTGAAGATAGGACATGTCGCTTCTTTTCTCCGCTAGCAGCAGCCCACCGCTAGTGGAAAAAAACCCGGCCGTCTGCATAGACCACCATTGTAAAGGGGCGGATTTTGAAGTGAAAGAAAAAGGGGGAAGAAACAAAGAAAAAGAGAAAACATATGGGGACCAGTCAGGAAAAACAAAAACCGCTAAGAAAACCATCTCAAAACTGAGAGGGGAAAAGGGCAGGAGAAAGAAACATGAAACGTAAACACAGAAACAGAGAACGGCAAAGGGAGGACCAAACCCGAAACCGGAGGAGAAAGCAGGAAAGCAAGAGGACAAACAGAGGGGGAAGAAGATAGGAGACCACGTCGCATTCAAGCAAAGGCAGCGGAAAAGTCACATGACTCCTGGAACAGGATCCAGAGGCGCTCAAACCTGGAGGAATCGGGAGAGTTCTCCGCCACCAATACCTCCATCCTCCGTATGAGAAGGAATTCTTGGAGGAACTCGAGCAAGGAGGGAGGGGTGGAGCTGCGCCAATGTCTCAGAATATCAGCCCTGGCAGCCGTGAGAAAATGCCCCAAGAGGTCCTTCTTAATTGCCGACAGCTTACCAGGAATGACTGATAGGAGCGCTAACTGCGGGGAGGCAGATATCGAGCGCCCACTCACCTTGGAGTACAATGAAAACACAGCATCCCAGAAAGGCCACAGAACGTCACAGTCCTACCAGATATGGAGCATATTGCCCCTAGCGGTGCCACAACAGGGGGGAAGACGGGGGAGGGGGGGAGGAAAGGAGGGGGGGAAGACAGGGGGGAGGGGGGGAAGACAGGGGGGAGGGGGGGAAGACAGGTGGGGGGGGGGAAGACAAACAAACTACCACGGCAATGCTCGTGTCTAGGGGTTATTCTCTTTCCGTCCACCGCAAGACCCGTGCACTGCGCATGCGCGGCGGACCCTGCTAGACCATGATAAATTAAACATTTAGGGCACAGTTGTTCTACAGCTTACACTTTCCCACTATAATTGGTGTGCTGTATGTTTTCTAGGTGCTCAGCCCCAGAATGGTTTATCGGTGATTCCTGAGTTCTGGGCAGAGAGAAGTGTTGCACCCTGGTTTCCCCCTTGCCTTGGTTTCTTTGATGCTAATATCTTCTGGAAAGGGTTGTGGGCCCTGCATTGGTTGCAGGTTTTGCCTGCTGTGGCCATCAGTGCCTACAGGGTAGTAATTCACACTGATGGCAATGATCTGTGCCATTTGCCTTTGGCTGAGCTCATAGCAGTGTTGAAATTCGATATTGACAATTTCCAGAGTTTTTCAGTTCTTGTATGGTCTGAGGTTGTACCTGGAGCAGTCTGTGATATGCTGCCAGAAAGGGCAAGATGTTTACTGAACACCAGGGTCTCCATCTTTTTGTTATGTTGTGCGTTTGATCCTGCATAGACAACTTGAGGGAAAACAGTGGACTTTTACTACTTGGAGTAAATTTAACGGGCACGGGGCTCAATATCTTTCTCTCCGCGCTGCAGGATGGTATTGATGGTAGAAGCGTTACATAGGCTTATGCCGGGTTAGGCATTTAACTCCACCAAGCAAAGCTGTTCAACGACGGCAGAAGCTCAGTGGGAATGTCAAAGAATAAGAATTCAGAGACTCCATGCATTCCCAATAGAGCTGCCTCCTGATTCCGTAGGATTGCAGAGGGAATCAGAGTTCTGCTTCATAAAAAAAAAAATAATAATAATCAGAATTGGTCACGTGGGGCAGTACAGGACTTAGTATCAAAACCAATGAACATCCCTCTGAACCACCTATGCAGAAATAGGAAGAGTGCCTAAAGTGGAGTGCTGCTTTAATGCAAAACTAATCTTTTTGTTAATGTATATCCTATTAATATTATAAAGGTGAAAGTTTGTGGGTTTGTGTGTGTGTGTGTATGTTTGTTCCTCAATCACAGCTGATGGCTCAAAACGGCTGAATGGATTTGGGGGAAATTTCACACACACACACACACACACACACACTTGCCAGGAAAAGGTAGTAGGCTACTTAAAATTTGGGTCACTCGCCCCAAATCGCCACCGTGACCCTCCAAAGACCCCTCCGGGCTCGGCTGTAGAAGCTGGCATGCTGCCAGCGCTGGTCTGTCTACGCACCTCCTATTGGTGCATGGCAGGCTGTGGGTGGGCTATAGAGCCAGGGCTGCGGCACCATAGGTAGGGGGCTGAATGTGGGCGTGCCGATTGAGCAGGGACACAGTGAACAAGATGGCAGCAGCCCACATCGTCCTGGAGCTGCAGCTATACTAGGCCACCTGCGGACGGAGGAGGCTGCTGCACCCGACACTCCACAAACAGGGGGGAGGGGGGTGTCCCCAGGGATCAACCACGTTCCCCAGCTTCATGTCCCCCTCCGACATCGGCCCCAGTGTAGTAGCACTCACCTTGGCCACGCTCCCCCGCTGCTGTCTCCGCTCACTCAGTGCACATAGTTCGCGAGCTGCTGCCTGTGTGTGTCGTATATGCAGAAGAACGCGGCCTGGCGTCATGGCAACTCTGCCACACAGGCAGCAGCCCGCGAACTATATGCACTGAGCGAGCGGAGAAAGCAGCGGCGAGGGAGCGTGGCCAAGGTGAGTGCTACTACACTGGGGCCGATGTCGGAGTGGGACATGAAACTGGGCCAGAGATGGGGGGGGAAACAACACATAAGCGGTTCACCGCCAACGAAGTCGCGGGTAACTGCTAGTAAATCATAGTTTTGAGTGTTTATATGAAAGGATGTGGCTGAGTTTAGCATCGCCCCAATTCTTATACAGTAGACTTGATGCACCTAGGTGAATGCCATCCAATGGCTGAGTGTATATGGGGCTTAGACTGATAGGAATTTAGAAGTGTTGAGAATGTAGTCCTAGAACAGCTATAGTCTAAGCTCTGCTTATTAGAGATGAGAGAGTACTGTTTGGATCGGCCAATCCGAACAACACGCTCCGTAGAAATGAATGGATGCACCTGGTACTTCCGTATTTGACGGCGGCCGGCCGCTTAACCCCCCGCGTGCTGGCTACGTCCATTCATTTCTATGCGAGCGTGCTGTTCGGATCGGCTGATCCGAACAGTACTCTCATCTCTACTGCTTATTCCTTTAATATCTAATAATTTTATTTTAAAGCAGGAGTGGGACTCTGTATACAAGTTTCAACTCCGCAGCCTTGACGTCCACCTGTATATAGGGTGACATGAAGCAAAATGAGAACTAAAAACAGCGCAATAGAAATGGGGCGGCAGTGTAAAATATATATAAATATAGTCTCCTTGTAGCATTGATACTATACTCCCTTTTTATGTAGTAAATGGCTCATAACTTGTCTTCCATTTAGACTGCTGATGCATCACTTAGACTTTTCCTTACAAGTCTGATATGCAGAGGTGTATTGTACTCTACTGCCTGGGAGATATAACAGTGATCGGCCACCATTACTATGACAGGCCAACATTCTTGCTGAATCTCTTAATCTCATCCATGTTGCGGCTACTGCATGGAAGGATATTGGCATACAATCTGCACATTGGGGAGCATTTACTGTTCCTTCTGCACTAGAAAACAGGTGCAGATAGGAAAAGCAGTCGCACATCTCTAGCCATGACCCTTTTTTTTGCGTAAAAAAAAAAAAAAAAAAGTCTGAGACCTTCAACTTCCCTGTACAGACCCATTAATGCTAAAATTCTGTTTGCCTGTAGACACCACATACAGTAAATTACTGAAAGTGATATACAGTAAGGCAAATATTACTTCTACAAAGTGATGTGTATCGAATATGGCGCTGCAGTCTGTAGATATTTCACACACATACTTTACCAATCAAAAGTCCAGGTTTAAAATAAACGTTACAAAAATAATTTTTATTAAAAACACAATCTACAAAATTGACAAAACACACACTCCTATGAGAAGTTTGATAAATACACAAAACAGCAGCAAACACAATTCACATTGATCATGTTACAGTGCATCTAGATAGCATAATGACCGTCACACAGAGTCCTAGGTTATAACACACATAGCGGGACAGAAGTTCGGACCATCCTACACATCGGGCATCAACCCCGTCTCCAGTTCCCTTTGTTTCTGAAGCAAGCCCTAAGGGAAAGGAACAAAAGTTGTGACTGTAACAGAAGTGGCTGTGAATAGTTACAGATCCGTACATGTTCACTTCAGGCACGGCAATTTATACCGCCTTAAAGGGGTTGGCCATTTTCAGACCAATATTTATAGACAATTATTGTTTGTATAATTAATTAAAAAGTTGTACAATTTTCCAATATATTTTCTGTATCAATTCGTCAGTTTTCTAGATCTCTGCTTGCTGTCAACAATAGTTTGTCTCTCAATATTGGTCTGAAAGTGGCCAACCCCTTTGATCAAGAACAAGATCTCAGCCCCTGAAGTACCGATGAATGAGCAACCAGTTTACATCAGTCTAATTACATAATTACAATAGGGTCACTGAGGGAGAACATGTGGGAGTGTCCTTGTCAGGACAGGAATTCTTTTGGGACCTAGGTGTCAGTAAGGGTTAGTTAATCTGCCCCCACCATGCTGTTGACTTCCCAAAGCCTCATCAGGATTGGGTAAGACTGTTCCTTTTCTTAAGAGCATGGTTTGACATGTACAATTTATTTGATTTGTGGTTGATTGTTTTAGATGATATGGAATTGTATTTTAGATAATAGAGTAAAAGATCAAAGAGATGTCCGGCATAACTTGAAATCCCTACACTAATCTAAAACATCCCCCTCCCACTTTCTAAATAACATAATTAAAAATGTATGGTTACCAATATCCCTGGGGCAGTCATAGATGGAGAAGAGCACATGACTACAGATTCAGTACAGGAGGAGAAGCTGTTTCACAGGAAGTAGTGTGGAGGGTAAGTATATACTATACTGAGTAGGTAGGGAAGGGTGGGCTAGCTAGAGAGACTGGGAGAGGAAGTTACATAGCAGGAAGCTGAAGTGTGTAAACAAATGCTGGAGATACCAGGAACTCCCAGGGATCAATCAAAACACAGCTAAAAAGGTATATAGGTGCACTTATTAACCCATTAATAGCACTCACTTTTTATATTTAAAAAAAAAACAAACTTTTTGGGCCCAGAAAACCCCTTCAAGTTTTATTATATTGGTCCTTTGCTCCTTGGTTATACAATTCTGGACCACAGAAGACATGTAATAATTTTCAGACGCACACTTTGTTGTGTTCACTGTATGGGAAAAATAATTTTATCTGTTTGTAATTTGGGCATATGGGGACAAGGTAGTAGAATGAATCTCATAACTAAGCAAACACAAGAAATGGTCTTACTCGATGAAAATGATTAGCACAGCAAATGTCGAGAAGGGGTTAAATGTGTTTAACATTAAAAACTAGATTTAGAATAGGCCTTTTTGAAACACTCTTTAGGACTTTGATTTCCCTCCCACATTTGTTTCCTGTTGTTCTATATGCTGCTCACTAACCCTAAGAAGGTGATGGAGAAACAGTGTGACCTGCACCAATACCTGTAGAGATTGTGCCAAAACTGAAGACAATACAAACCTTCCGTAATTCTGACAACCCCTTCAGTATCGCTTGCTGTCGGTCCTTATTTCTAATGACATTAGGATTCAGTAACGGGTCTTTTCCATGTTCAGAGCTGAAGATCTGTCGCAATTCCTGGTCGTTACCTACAGAGAAGAGCATTTTGTCCAGAATTCATTATCCCATTTCCATAGTTACATTTCATACCTTGTATATTACTTCCCAGGTTTCATGGCAGATATTAGAAGTATTGTATTCTAACAAGTTATACTTTGTTTCTCCAGTAGATCAGTTACAATACTTTCAGGAGGTGTGGGTACTTATACCCTGCTCAGGTTACATTATACTACGAATTCCACAACTGTTGCGGTTTTGGAAATCACAGCATGCCAATTATACCTACGGAAATGCCTGAGGTATCCCTACAAGTATAATGGAAGCAGAAAGTCGCAGAGAAAACCTCTGTGGACTCTGTGAAAAGTGTTGTGAGAAAAACCACACTATTTTGCAGTGGCCCAATGCTGAGGAAAAGTGCAGTGTGTAGAAAACTAAAACATAACAGATGTATAAGGCGTGCGGGTTACAGGATAAAAACTGTAGTAATAGAGTATTATGCTGGGTTCTCACCAGCATCTGCACTCAGTTTTCAGGTTTCCGTCTTCTGCATGCAGAAGACGGAAACCTGTCATGCTGAGTCTGGCCGTGAGCGCCGGTGAGCGTTTTATGCTCTCCGTGGTGAAACAGTTTTTTGTTTTTTAAATATCATCTATGTACTTTAGTAGTTCTATTATACTCTCAATGTGTTCCCCACTCCCTTATTGGCTGGTAAAGGGAAGCCAATAATATATTTCTGACTAGTGGGCCTCTACATATGCATTTTCTGGGCCTTGATGGTAGGCACCTGGTAGGTACTTTGTGTATATATTGGTATGGATCTGGACTGTGGGACATGTGTCTATGGAGAGGTGGAACGAGCACATGCAAAGAGATAACAACAGAAACTCAAGTTTAGTGTGATACTGGGGCTACATTGAAGCTTTCTATCACAACCAAAACACAAGTTTTTGTCTTTTTTTTTTTTTTTTTCCTTCAGTATATATGTTCTGCATGGTTTGAGTGACAAAGTTATGGAGTAGATCCTCTCTACGTTATATGAAGTGTATAACCGCTAGTATCCGCCCTCCAGCTCAGAGAGAAATGCAAACTACATAATACAAGTCCCTATATGATACTGCTTCCATAGTGTGCGACAGATATATGGGAGAAAGTTCTCCATTTGTGTGCTGGGTAAGGAAGACCCTGCTCAAAAAGACATTTCTTCTCTGGAGTCTGATTTTGTCATCAAATTCACAATGAGCAAGTCTTACCTTCGCTTGTATATAATTATTTGCCTTATTCCAAAATATGTAGGTATGTAATAAATAAATATAATATATATGTAAAAAAATCAGTCTGTAAATGACAAGCCTGGTTACTGGTCTGCATTAGCTTCTTACCAGTTGGATTGTGCAGCGGTTCGTGCGTTGAGGGTCTGGACATAGGGGCATCCGGATCTAGATAGTAAATCTCTTTTGTCCGAACATATGGAACAAAATGTGAAGATGGTGGTCGGTCAGTATCTAATTTCTCAAGGTCGGGGGTGACATGCCGCTGAACGGACACAGCAGTTCCATTGTAAACTGAAGGAACAGGAGTAACCGTGGATCTCTTCTGAGCTTGGTGTAATCTGTTCTTCACTGCGGGAACTGGTGGAGAGTCTGGTCTGTGACAACAATGGACTAGTTATAACAAGGTAACAGATCACTGTCCTGCAGGAAGGACAGTCTAAAAGAAAAGCATATACATTAGGGAGTGAACATACATATACATCCCGTCGGGGACATTATTTGAGTATGTAATACACAATTACTACTACACAGAATTTGAAAAAATACATGTTTTCAAGGCAAAAGTTAACTTGTGGGGATTGATACAGGTCGGTAAGATAGATCTACGTACCTCTTGAAACTGGATTCAACTTTCTGCAACCTGTCTTCCTGCACAACACAAAAATTAGAACAATTATTCTTCCAACCAGACCAGGTGAACATTCCCTTTTACAGCTCCATGTACAGGTGCAGACAACACGCCCCATGCTCCACAATGTAAAGGAATTTTGTGAGGTTATGATATTGATGGTCTATGCTTTGGATCTTATCGTTGGGGGACATTAGGCAGCCCCACTGATCAGCTGTCTGAAGGAGGTGTAATGCCTGTGACCTCTTCATTGTTTAGATCAGTCCATACATCTGTACACCAAACATTTGGGAGGGGCTGGTTGTTACAATTTTATCCCCACTCTATGGACTGCTGCCTCATTGGACTGCTGGAGTCTGGAGAGCTGGACCCCATACATCAGATATTGAAGGCCTCTCCTATGCATGGTCTATAAATACTAGAGATGAGCGAGTAGTATTTGATCGGGTAGGTATTTGATCGAATGCTACGGTATTCAAAATACTCGTATTCTGTCGAATACCACGCGGTAAACGTAAAAGACGTGTACCATGTGGTATTCGACCAAGTACAAGTATTTCAAATACCATAGTAATCGATCAAATGCGTACTCGATTGAATACTACTTGCTCATCTCTAATACTCTTCTCCCAGAAAGCCCCTTTAAAGAAATATTCATATCTTATATTATAACACTATATTGCTAGGATGTGCCATTAAGATTCGTGTGACGAAAAAAAAATAAATAAATAAAGCTGAGCGATGTGGTCATGTGAATACAGGCCTACAGCTACAAGTACTGGTGAAGGTTATAAACTTAAAGGCAATCTGTCAGGGCGAATTGGGACACTAAATCACTCACAGGCCCTGTTACCTTGTTATAAAGCCATTCATGCCCACAATAAAAAAAAAAAAAAAAAAAAAAAAAAAAAAGCTTTATCCTCACCCTGCCACTATACTCCTTGCACTAAGGCAGTTCTTCACTAAAGTCACAGGAATACACCTCACGCTAGGTTCACACTAGTGTTTGGGTCTCCGTTCTGTGGTTTCCGTCTTCTGCATGCACAAGACGTAAACCTGTCAGACTGGGTCCGGCTGTGAGCAGCAGTGAGCGTTTTATGCTCTCCACCGCGAAACCGTTTTTTTTTTTTTAAACCAGACACAGAGTACGGCATGTCTGACTCTGTCCTATTTTTTAAAAAACGGTTTCACAGCGGAGAGCATAAAACGCTCACCACCGCTCACGGCCGGACATCTTTCAAACCCATTCAAATGAATGGGTATGAAAGAGTCCTACAGGTTTCCGTCTCCTGCCTCTGTTTTGTGTAGGAAACGGAAACTTGCAGAACGGAGACTGGGCGCAGATGTGAATGAGCCCTCAGCTTCCCATATCTCTGGCACTTGCGCAGTGAAGCTGGGGTGTACGTCCTTGGCTTTACTGAAGAACTGCACAGGCACTGGGAGCACCAGAGAGGAGTCCGATGAGGCTCAATAGACTCTTCTCTAGGTAAGTATAAAGGTGTATTTATTTTATTTAAATCGTGGGCTTGGATGGAATTAAGACCTGTGGATGGTTTAGTGTCCCAAATCAACCTGACAGGTTCCCTCCAATTATAAACAACTTCTCATAAATGAATAGCACATGTCAATAGAAGAAACTTTGTAATATATCTTAAGGAGATCTGTTTTCTTCACCACTTAAGCTGTTCTTCTGTTCCTTATTTTCAATCTGACTGATTGTTCACATTATATTTGTCTTATTCAGCCTCACAGATAGAGCTCTATGGAGAATGGAGGGGTGGAGTAGGAGGTTGCTGTGCTGTATGTCATTCTGTGAACTCTTAGCCGCTTATCTGTAATTATTTGAGTGTCTTTTCTAGCAGCCTCCCCTTCCCCCTCCCCTCTTCATAGACTACTGTACTAGAAGGTAATGCTGTCTGAAACATTGTCTTAGTAAGATATATCACACAGTATCATATATAGTTCCAGTGAACTGTAAGACTTTACTATGCAAAGATCTGATAAACTTTTGACTGTAACCTATATAAAGTATTAGTAGCTCTTATGTACGTTTTGTGTTACTTGTACGCCATTTCTACTGAATCATATATATCTACTACCTTTCTGGTCTCCTGTGTAGTTTTTATGTCTTCATGATGTGGAGAGATCTTGGCTTCTTCTCGTGGAATTGGAGACTTTTCTGGGGAATTTCCTTTTCTCAAGTGCAAGTTATTAGAGGAATTCTTCTCCACGAGATGCAGCAGCTCCATCTGTCTGCGCACTTTGCTCTCCTCCCTCTGCTTCTGGAGGCCTCTGGGGTAGCGCTCGGAGGCCGGGATGTATTTCTTGTGAGGTCTGTTTTTATTCCAGTCTGGTCTCCGGCCGAGCTCTTTACCCTGCTTTTCTGCTCTCGCGTACTGATCGTAAACATCACTGTAGGTATTTGTGTTCTCTTTGCTGGAGTCATTTCTGTCTCTCTGGACAAGGGACTTTTTTGTCTGTACCTCAGCTTTGCGCGGTTGATCCTTGAACTCTATGGGAATATCAGGAGAGGCATTGTGCTCCTGTCTCCAGGTCTTGTCTTTGTAATGTAATACAGGATCTGGCTTCATTACAAAATTCAAGTCATCTGTTAAATAAAAAGTGCAAAGTAAGATAGTCGAGATCGAACCACAAACCACATAATGAAGATTCTTGTGGACAAAAATCTCTAACAACTAAAGTTGTTTTTACATACAAGATTGACATTTTAGTAATAGTCCTTAGGGAGTGTAAATGTGTGGATACACAACACACTTATAACTCCTATTGTAGTGCATCAAAGTACATAACACAACCTGTGCTCCATTAACATCTATGGGGAAGACCAAGAGAAGTTAAAGAGGACCTTTCACCATTTTTCACACAGGCAGTTCTATATACTGCCGGAAAGCTGACAGTGCGCTGAATTCAGCACACTGTCGGCTTTCCCGATCTGTGCCCAGTGTGAAGAGCTTACGGTCCGGTACCGTAGCTCTTCTATGGTCAGAAGGGCGTTTCTGACAGTTAGCCAGAGACGTCCTTCTGCCTCGCGGCGCCAATCGCGCTGTACTGTGGAGCGGGGAGGAACGCCCCCTCCCTCCCTGATAATGCTTGTCTATGGACGAGTACTGCGAGCAGATGGAGGGGGGAGTTCCTCCCGGCTCTCACAGCACAGCACGATTGGCACCGCGAGGCAGAAAGACGTTTCTGGCTAACTGTCAGAAACGCCCTTCTGACCATAGAAGAGCTACGGTACCGGGCCATAAGCTCTTCACACCGGGCACAGATCGGGAAAGCCGACAGTGTGCTGAACTCAGCGCACTGTCAGCTTTCCGGCAGTATATAGAACTGCCTGTGGGCAAAATGGTGAAAGGTCCTCTTTAATGGAGTACAAAATGCTTTAATTTCCATTGCTCTCACCCTATGACAGACAAGAGCAACGGGCTGTAATAACAGTCATGTGAACTTGGCCACATTCAAGTGCACGATTCCAGCTGTAACCAAGCCACAAGTTTTTTTTCCTCCTAATGTAATAAAATTGAGAATCTAATATTTACCAGTCTGAACAGCGGTGTCCTTCCTCGGTGAGGTAACAGTTAAAGTCCTGGGATTTATAACACTGCTGGTGACATCTTCACCTTTAGCTTCAGTGGTGCGGCTTGCAGATCTGCTGACCTCTGGGTGCACAGTCTCACCTAAAGAAGTATCAGATAAAGAAAAAAAAATTGAATAAGTTTTATATGTTTGTCTTTACATTGCACTAAGTATCTGACAGATACAGGCAAATGGAGAAATATAATCGGAATAATAAATATGCCCAGCACACTAGCCCATCAATGAGTTTCTCCAAGCCTGAATAAAGTTAAGTAAGGACTCTAAGAACAACCACAGTCTTAGGGCCAGTTCACTCTCACCAAATCTTCAAAATAACTCCTTTATTCATGGTAAGTTTCACAGATGGAGCAAAACATGGCCTATGACCATTTCACATGCTAAGGCACTTCATCTGCTGCTACATTCTGCTATAAATGTACAATCTGAATAACCAGGATTGATAAATATAGTACAGGATTATTAATAAATGAATAAACTATTAAAGACTAAGGCCCCACATTGCAGAAAAGCAGCGTTTTTTTGAGCCAAAGTCAGGAGTATATTTAACAGAAGGGAAACGTCTAAGAGCTTCCTATATATTTCTCATTCCATTTCAAACCATAACTGCATATATTTACCAGATACATTTTTCTGAAGGTTAGATACATCATGTCCCTTCTTCAGTAAGTGACGCATGCGCTGCTCTTGCTTTAGCCGCTGGGCTTCTTCTTGTGCCCTCTGCATACTTTGGTACAATTCTCTTGTCTTCTGGTCAAGAACCTCCTATCAGTCAAAAGGGAAAAAACAAAGTTCAAAATGGTACGAAAAAGGGCAAATTGCTGATTGATAGAGGTCCAACCACTGCAAGCCCCCTCCAATCCCTAGACTGGGAAAGGGGGGTTGTTTTACCCTCATTGAGAATGTACTGGTGGATGAAGACATGTTCCCTGGGTCCACTTATTTACATGAGAGTGCTGGAAATAGCTAAATTACAGCACGTTGCCATCTCCAGCAATCCCATTCAAATGATCATGGAAGTGCCCCATGTTCTCAACAGCAGTGTAGGTTTCAGCAGTCAGACCCCACCGGTCACCAGTTCATCTTCTACCCAATAGGTATGCCATCATCCAACATAACGGAGATTCACAGTCTATATAATCATGACAGGTTCCTTTTAAATGGATGGCGCCTCTGATACAACCTGTTTTGTAAAGCTATGTTCATATCTGTAAGATCTATTAGACGAGTAGCATACCTCTTTTTGTCTCTGTTTTAATGAGTCTTCCTCGTACTGTTGTCGCATCTGCTCCCGTTCCCTTGCCAATCGCCTCTCCTCCTCCTGTTCTTCCCTTTGTCTTTGTTCTTCCTCCAGCTGCTTTCTCCTGAGTTTTTCTTCCACTTGAGCGGCTATAGCTTTCTGGCAAGTTTTAAAAAAAAAGAGAGCAAAAAAAAAGTGTGAAATTAAAAGTATTGCGGTCTGTGGTCACATTCTGCTCTAAGCAACTTTACAGTTCCACCAGTAGACAATGTTCATATGTGTTGGAATTGCCTCCAGAATAGGACACTAGTGCACACACTGCCACATAACACCTCCGAACCCATTACAAATTACAAATTTAGCATTGGGCCGATCCACACTGACGTTCATATTCTACATGGTCGAATAGTAATCTTATATCTGTACACTGATGTGAACCCGCCTATTGTCCCATTACATTAAAGGGGATCTACCCCAAGAAGAAAGCAGGATTTGCTCCATTCCATGGGGCTGATCAGAGGCTTTTCAATGTGCAATCCACCGCACAGAGGCCGCCTGTACATATATACCTGATGCTCCAGTTGTTTCAGTCTTTTACGATCCCTTTCTTCAATCTGCACAGGGTCTAATAGGGAGGTCATGGTACGCAAAAACCTAAAAACAAGTCAAAATCATAATCATGTAAATAAAAGTACTAAATATAGATTTTAATTTTACCCAAAGAAAAGCCTTAAAATGATAAAATCCCTTAATTCATTTTTTAATAGTGGTTATTATATAAAGCGAAATCCCTGGCGGTAAGTGCTAAGGACCAATATGTTGGTTTCTAAAAACATGAAGATACAGCAGTTGTGTTGCCAGCAGCGGCCTAAACTAATTTGGTCTCTGACTAGCAAACGGACAATTCCAAGCAAATTGGGAGGGTGTTTTTTGTTTACCCAAACTTTCCTCTATATGGACTTGTAACTCTGAAATCCCTCACACAGACACAATATTACATGTAAGACTTTACAATGGCTTCCTCGATACTAACAATGCCATCACATATCACCGCAGTAGTCACCATGCCTACCCAACTTTCTGGCTTTGAAAATGTTCTTCCTCCGTTGATTTGATAATTTCTGACTGTCCCTGTTGGCGATGACTTGAAGAGGGAGATGGCGTACCCCCCAGCGGATCTGGGGTCGTCTGAGGATTTTCCGACTGCTGCAGTGTTACAGTATTCTGAGAGATAGGATTCTGTTTCTTGAAAGAATCAAAATGCATCGCCCAATGATCCTGCTGAACACTCTGCAGGAAACAAAGAAGTGACATTGACTATACAATAACCACGTATCCTTGATACATAAATCGGGCATGATACAGTTTCCATGGTGCAAAAAGATTTATTTTTTTTTTGATTCTGGCAATTGTAGACAAAACTCGGAAATGAAAACATATTCTAAAGCAAGAGGCAAAACATAGGCTACTCTACAGCTATACAGAGGCAGACACAAGAAGTGTGAATTGACCTGAAGACTTTATATTTATATTTGGGATTTTTTTCTCAGTTACATGAAATACAATGTCATCTACCTCTTGAAGCTTCTGCTTTTCTTCCATTTTACGCAGGGCGTCTTCCTCTCTTTGCTTGTTCAGTTCCTCTAACCATTTCTTCTGCTGTTGTCGTTTGACAGCACTAAAAGGATGATCCATTGGAGCGGCTTCCTATAGTATCAGAAATATACTTTTCAACACGGGGATACAAAATAAAATATTTATTGTGTAGGGATTATCTGGACTAGAACGCACATTTTCAAATAAAGTCCATCATAAACCAAGATCCATTAGCCAGCACTGAAAGCCCATCCATGACACGGGCAGACTCCGATTTCAACTGGCAACATGCAATGCTTCCCCTGTGGTGGCGATATGGGTATATAAGAGCAACTCCTGCCAGTTTACTCTACAGATTATTATAGTTGATTGCTTGAGACTCCAGCAGTGGAACACCCTACTAACAAAAAGATAATGCAATATTATATGGCTGGGATATGTGGTCTCATGGTAAGGAAGTAGGACCACTAGCACCCTTACTGATTGTGTGGAGTATGGTGCCAATTCTGGTTTCAGCCCTGCACAGTCCCACTCCCATATCAGCATCGAACATGTCCATTAACTTGAATGTGGTGGTGCAATATTACAAGAGTCGCTCTCGCTTCCTTCAAATGCACAAAGAGGGTCTCTAAGACTACAGATTTTAATTTGAAGAGTACCATCGCTGCCATGTTAACTTCATGATATAGGGCAGGAGGATCTGAGCAGACTGTAAGAAAACTCAATTTATTGCTCATTCTGGGCTTAAGCGTCCAGTGGGCGGTCCTACCCAGTGATTGGCAGCCATATCTATGTTCTCAAAAAACAGGAACGTTGTCAATCACAAAGTAGGACCACCCACTGATCTCCCACACCTAAAATAACTGAATAAATGACAAGTTATGCTGAATCATATCCCATAAAATTATATATCTATCTGCTGAGCTCCTCCTGCACTATAATATAGCACAGTCTGTCTGTAGTGTGTTGTCCATGTTGAAAATGTTTGTCTTACCCCTAAAACGAATGCACTACGGATAGCGGCAGGAAGCTCAGGAGAGCTGAAACTCGAAGCCCTTCCATATGGCGAGGATTCATTAGTTTCTGTACCAGGGGATATCTTCAGCAGGGGCTCTTCTTGGTCTGGGGTGATGTAATCATTGAGGGGTGTATTCTAGGAAAACAAGCAACAATAAAGGCAACTATGTATATATTCAGCTGGTTCAGAATATAACATATACAATAGCATATTTATACATTTGCAGGTACCAAGTACTCTAAAGCTGGGTTCACATCTGCGTCAGATTCTGTCTGTTTAGAGACTCCATTGCAATCACCTCTGAAAATTGTGGGCCGAAAAAGTGCTGCATAGTGTGTCCATCACAGACCATGAACTGATTTTTATCTAGTTTAAGTTAACAAAGAATGAAAGCAAGCAGAGAGCTAGAAAAATGTGAGGAATTGACACAACGTATATTGGGGAATTGTAAAATTTTTCATTATACAAACAATAATACTTATTTCCCGAAACTGGACAATCCCTTATAACTAACATCAAAAGTTTCCTCCTCGTCTCTCCATAGACAGTTGGGGGTGATTATCTAGCGTGGAGAGAGAGAGGCCCTGAAAAGAGCAGAAATGCCCCTGAAGCCCTTTACAGCTAATTTATAATACTAGAACACTGATTTTCAAGAAAACAGAGCTGGACTGCAGAATAAGAAATGGCATCTTTGGAAAGTGTAAAAGCCGCCCTATAAGGTTCTGCCATTAGCTGTCATACAAGGTGCTGTCAGCCATCATGTGAGCCTCACAACTTCCAGCAATGCAGAAAGGGAAAATGGATTCAGAACCAGAAAAAAAGCAGCACCAAAATGGTTGCAAGTGGGGGGAGGGGTGGGAAGACACACTCCTCTAACCCCGTTGCCCTTGGGGTTCCTCCAAATTCTGTAAAATAGGTTTTGAACTACATCAGTTTGTGAAGTGAATTTATGTTAACTGCATTTTGTATGACCTGGGATGCAGATATTGATGATCTACTCTTAGGGTAGTTCATAAGAATTTAATGGGTTGTTTTCTACATCTGGCATCCCCGCCATCACAATATTTCTTTTAAAAAAATTTTTTTTTACATTACATTTATTACAAAAAAAAAAAAATCCAAACCTACTTTTTCCCGGATGCCAGGTGTTTAAATATGCCGGCCGCCATAGCTGCCAGGTGTCTGCGGTTTTATACAGCAGACACCCAGTGCTAATGTCTGCTTGCGGTGCCTGATTAACCCTTCTGCTGCCTCAGTCAAAGCTAACCAAGACCCCATTTTACCATCGGTGCATGGTTGTTGAGGTGTAGAAAAACATGGCTGCCAGGTTGTGTGTGGTACTGCAGCTTAAGTCCATTCACATCAACGAAGTTGAACTGCAATATCAGATATATCGTATGGAGAGGTGAAGAGTGATTTCTAAACAAAAAGCAGCCATGCTTTACTAATCCTATACAATCTCTGTAAACTAAAAGGACTATTGACACTACTGACATTTCATTTAATGAATTTATCAATACATTACTCAGCCTAACTAAGTTCACATCTTCTGCTGGAGACACCCAAACGACAGAGAGCCAAAAACGTAAAGTATAAAGCAAATGGTTCCATTTCTTACTTTTAGAAGATCTGAAGAGGCTGTCCTCTCTGAAATAGAAGAGTCTCTGCCATAAGGGTCCCGATGCCTGAGATTAATTCCATCCTTTTCAGCTTCCTTCAACTTCTTCTTTAGAGCCACTTGTTCATCTAAGGTCACACAAATAGAAAAAGTGAGAGCTACAACTCATCCATAATACCTTGATTTAAGCAGAATGTACACAGCTCACTCATGACAATAAAATCATCAGCTTAATAATGTGTAGATCCAACCACGTGATGTTAGAGTAAACGTGACCAGACAAGGTTCGTGTAGCACTGATTCTCACATGCCAGTGTAAGGGCTTTCAACCATGGACAAGGCTTAGCCGGGGCGCTTTGACCAGTTTACCACGACACAGCCCCATACAAAGTAAGTTCTGATGTCCTGTGTGTTTTCACACCCTATCAGAGTCAGCAGGAACTGTTTCAGCAATTTGCACTGCTGTAGATCTTCCATGGGATCGGAACAAATTGGCTAGTCTTCCCTCCCCATACACATTAATGAGCCTTGGGCGTCCTTCACCCTGTCACTGACCCACCAGTTGTCCTTCCATGAAACACTTTTGGTAGATTCTTACCCCATGAGATCTGCCGATCAGTAGACGCCCTTCCCTTTTCATCTTTAAATCACCATTTGGCCATTGTCTTCATTGTTCAGATCCGTAAATTTCTAAGCAATTTTGATGTTATAGGTGACCAATGTGTATCTATGTGTATATCCCTTTTTATGCTGAGCATGTAAACACAGTGCTATAGCAATATTTAATAGTCAGACAGTCTGTAATGGAAACCATCTGGCTGAATTGTGCCAATGCTAAGCCTGTGAAGTGATCGAGTATCAGCAGACAGGGCTCATCCTACCACCAGCAGTCATGTGGTTATGTAATTAAAATTTCTGGTTCTGAAGATTGAATAGGTGATCCCCTTGTGACTTGAGCAAAGAGTTAAAAAGTTCCCGAAAGCCTCACAGGTAATTACAATATCTTAAATTCCCAACACTAAAGCAACACGCTGGCTTCCTGGAATGATTTATTGGAATAGGAAGTGAGACTCCTCTATGTCAACAGCTGGAAGATAAACGTATTCAGCATCTGAGCCTATTTACATAAAACTAAACGACTACTCAGGGGAGGTATATGTGAAATAATATGTCCCGTCTGTCTGTAGAGGAAATGCATGCTGGCAGAGAGATGATATAGTATTCAGCAGTGCAGGATGGGACACATACCCAGCTCTCTCCTCCACTGGGCTTTCTTTGCTTCCTGCAGACTCTTGTCTCTTTCCCGTTCTCCCAGGGCGCTGAATAAGCTGATAGTTTGTCTGAGTTGATTAGGGGGAAAAAAAAAACAAAACATATTACGTCACATAATGTAGAGAGAGACACTAAGCTCTGTGATGCACAGGTATTAGAGATGTGAACACTATTCGAAACAGCCTTTTGGAATAGCACACTCCCATAGAAATGAATGGAAGCGGCCATTCATTTCTATGGGAGCGTGCTATTCAAAACGGCTGTTTCGAATAGTGTTCGCTCATCTCTAATAGATATATAATGATACAAGGAGAGAAGCTGAGCTATGCAATATATACAGATTTATATAATGAATGGAGAAAAACTGAGCTCTGTGATATATAGTTTGTATGAGACAGAGAAGCTGAACTCTGTGATATATAGGGTTGTATAATAGAGGAGAGAAGCTGAGCTCTGTGATATTTAGTATTATATAATAGAGGAGAGAAGCTGATCTCTGTGATATATAGGGTTATATGATAGAGGAGAGAAGCTGAACTCTGTGATATATAGGGTTATATGATAAAGGAGAGAAGCTGAACTCTGTGATATATAGGGTTATATGATAGAGGAGAGAAGCTGAACTCTGTGATATATAAGATTATATGATAGAGGAGAGAAGCTGAACTCTGTGATATATAGGGTTATATGATAGAGGAGAGAAGCTGAACTCTGTGATATATAAGATTATATGATAGAGGAGAGAAGCTGAGCTCTGTGATATATAGGATTATATGATAGAGGATAGAAGCTGAGCTCTGTGATCTATCATTAGAATCCCATTTTCAACAAACACCATGTCGGAATAGCTTTTAGAAAAAGTTATTCTTCTCCTACCTTTATTTTCTTTTCTGAGAATTTTAGTTTTTCTTCTTTATGCAAATGAGTCTTTAGAAACCAGAGGGGGCGTTCCCTGTGCTCAAAGATGATGCTCTGCTGAAGATTCAGCGCCGTCTCTTTCTTCTGCAGACAACTCTCCGTCGCCGAGTCTCCAAACCCCACGCACGCTCAGTCGGCTCTGCCATGTCCCATTGGGCAGATCCAACTGCACATGTCCGTTCGGCCATTTTCCTGTGGCTGAATGGACGCTGGATCTTCATCACAGTGCCTTCTTTGAGCACAGCCCCTACTTAAGACTCATTTGCATAAAGAAAAAAAAAAAAGAAAAAAAATTCTCAGAAACAGCGGCACGGAGAAGAAAAAGAAAGGCTATTCTAAAGGCTATTCGGACGTAGAGTTTGTGGAAAATAGGATTCTAATGATAGAATCCTTTTAATTGATCTGGTGGATTTTTGATGATGGACCAAGGGGTTCCGACCTGGTTCCAAGCCCCCAAATAACATGATCTGAACCAGCCCCCTATTAGTGAGATCAAGAGAGGAGGGGGAGCAACCTAGGGGTCAGAAGCTGGTTGCGATCAGGTGTTGGAAGCCAGGACCGAGCCCCTGAGTCCATCATGAAGAATCCACCAGATCAATTAAGTTAGTTTTAAACTCCCTGGACAGTTCCTTTAAATCCACGACACATAAGTACAACAGTACAGGAACAAAGTCTGGGACCATGTAACATACATGTACTTGGTTTCTAACAGGTTAAAATGTGTATAATAAGAATTGTGATGAAATGAGCAGATCTCAAACAGTCAGAACCAGCTGCAGTAAAAAAAAAAAAAGTTATCATTAGCAATAATCTTTAGGCAAGCGCTTGGAAATTGCAATAGTACAGAAATAAAGCTTACATATCAGTGGTCTGGTCAGCGGTAGGAAGATCATTTCTCTCTGCTAGTCCACTGCTGGCCTCCTCCTCTGTAGATGGGCTTTCTATAAGGTTGTCTCCTTTTGTTTCCTTTTCATCCTCATCTAAATTAAAAAGCAATATAAAATCAATATAGACATTGGTTAAGAGCTCAGATTGTGAAGATGAAAACAGCATCACAAAGACGTAATGAAAGCAAAATAAGGGGTTATTGATAGTGGATAACATACAAGTGATACTTGGAAAACAATCACTGTGCCTTCAAACAGACCTAAGCATCTATATCCACTATACAAACATATCAATATCAGAAAACAGCCAGAGCTTAACTAAAAAGCACCCCCATGAAGGCTATACGGGACCAGGAAACGTTGCGGTGGTACCCCTGTTGGGTATACAGACCTGGGAGATTTAGATTTTTTTTTGTGTAGAGCAGACTAAAATACAAAATACTCTTAGTCGGAGGGTTGGCCAACTAGCTGATGTGTATTGAAGTGTCCAGACTCTCCCCCTACAGATGATGTGTGGGTAAAGAAGGTCAGGCATGTTAAATTTTACCTGCCCAATCCTGTAGTATTAAAGGGAGATAAGCGGTCACCAGAAATGTTTAGCAGCAGTTTACTCCCTCCCTACATTTACAACACATGAATCCTCAGCCAAACCAAGTATAGATTTGGATGGACAGGAAGAAAAGCTGTTGGCTGAATTGACTTTGGCTTAAAGGGGTTTTCCAGCCCCAAACCGAATTCTCATACTGATGACCTATCCACAGGACCCCAGTCCCACACAGATCATCTGTTCTAGAAACCTCCAGGTGCCAAAAGATGCAGGTGGATGGGTGCAGCACCGCTCCTATACAAGTAACAGCAGCAGTGCACTGGAACCATTGATATGCAGTGGATGGAGTCGCTCCTATTATTCCATTAGCAGCTTCCAGCACCCAGAGTCTCTAGAACAGATGATATGCGTGGGGTCTCACAGCAGGACCTACGGATAGGTCATCAGTGTAAAACTTCAATTTGGGGCCGAATATCCCCTTTAAATGGCTGCTCTGACTATTTGGACTCTGTTCCTAGTCATCAGGAATTGCCACGTTCGCATAAACTAACCAGATATTCCCCATGACAGCGAGTGGCCGGGTGGGAAATACTGTACAGACAAGCTGTCAATAAGTGAGCAAGCAATAATCCATATTCCCTACTTAGAGCCATTTACATATACCCAGACGATGGTTTTACCGTTGTCAGCTGTCTGGTCGGTTGTCGCTGGTTTGCTACCGTGATTGATGGTCATTAGAATTTGCTGGAATTGCTCCTGGGTCAGACATACTAGACTCTCCCTTAGCTCTTCGGCTGAGATTGCCGGCTTCTGTTGTAGTCTTTGCTTTGGCACATTAGAGATCTTTTTGGGCATGGGCTTCCCCCTTCCAGCATCCAGCCTTGTTTGTTGCACATTTTGGTCATGATGTTTGTTTTCTAGTTCCTTGAGTACATTGGCAGGAGGTCTACCAGCGGGCCCCGCTCCAACTGCAGATCTGCCTTTCAGTACCGGCTGTTCTGTTCTGGCATTGCTACTCTGTACCGTATGCAGGACTTGAGCCGGATTCTTTCCCTTTAGCGTAGTTTTGTGTGCCCTTCCCTTGTTACCCACCTGTCAAAAAACATGTCATTTAGTCAGTGCCATTATAAACTATGAATTAAATAGATATTTGTGATTCCGGGTACGATACCTGTTTAGCAGTCTTCTCTTGTACCCCTAGTAAAGAGATAACATAAAAATGAACATATTTCAGTAACCATTAGGAGCATATCAAAGCCTTGTGATGAGCATCTTACCATACGGAGCCAAGATAAGCTTGGGTTTGCCATTCAGAATCTGAGTTTCAAGCATCAGTCCATCCCTACAAAATAAGGCATATAAAACGATAAGGACAATAGACTGAAAAAACTGTTATATTTGTGCTGCAGCTTTTAATATAACTTTGCTTGATGCTAATCCTCAATTATTCCTAATGGAAATGTATGACTAAATGGACTACTAGGTATTACATACGGCCCTCATCTGCACTGAAGGTCCATAGACGTTCTCATGGCAGCTGACAGAGGAGCACACTGGCACCCCATGATGATGTCATGCCGCCGATACCGGAGCACTGAAAGAACAGGTGATGTTACTACTGGGGCCATGCCTAAAATCAAGATGTCAATGTCATTAGCAGTCTCCAGTTGCTGCCACACTACAACTCTCAGCATGCCTGTACAGCCTTTGACTAAGGTGATAATGTTAAAATGTATGTGTGTAGTCCTGAAGAGGTTAATAAATAATAATTCACTCCCTGATGCCTTATAGTAATGTGAAGTACAGCGTATAGTTTTGCTTTGAGCCATTATACTAATTAAATATATCCAGCGTTAATGTCACAGCGCCTAAGAAAAGACACGGCCTAGTTTTCTAAATGAGTCTGTATCCTGTACGCTCAGCGTCGTTCTTCTATTACATCGCTACATACAGATACTAGTGTTCTAATAATTGGGACATTAAACCTTAAGGCCGGGGCCCCAGGCGTCATAAACCCAGCAGTTTGGAAAAAACTAGTGAATTCCATCCACACACTGCAGAAAAATAGGCGCAGCAGGAACATTGCGATTTCTAAAATTACCGTTATGTGTTTTTGGATGCCAATTATACCTACGGAAATGCTGGCGGTTTCCTTATAGGTTTCATGGACGCAGAAGGTGCGAACTTTATGTGAATAGCGCTGTGGGAAAAACGACAATGTGTTTCTGCCACGTTTTTTTCCCACATTGCTTTTTCACTGCGGCCTGCTACGTGGGGCCTTTGTATAAAAGCGTTACACCCAGCTTGGCAAACCACTGTAGAGATTGTAATAACTGCCCGCAAGTCCCAACCATGAGGGTCAGACACAGGGAAACAGCCAAGTGGCGCTAGTCTACGCTTCTGTAAGGACCATACTTCATCCATGGATGGGCTCCATTTCCCAGACTAGTCATGACTTTGTGAGTAGAAATCAGTACCTGCCCAGGGACAACATGGACCTATCCACAGAATTGTTTTCATACGTCCTACACACTTGAACAGAGAAGTCACGCATATCACTATATTCATACTTCACTTGGACATGGTGACTGACTCACCGGGAGGAACCGTGT
The DNA here is from genome assembly GCF_031893055.1 of Leptodactylus fuscus. Taxonomy (NCBI): domain Eukaryota; kingdom Metazoa; phylum Chordata; class Amphibia; order Anura; family Leptodactylidae; genus Leptodactylus; species Leptodactylus fuscus. The sequence continues at coordinate 29,463,760 of NC_134273.1, forward strand.
TTCAAAGAACCTTTGTTCTCTAGAGGTGGAACCCACATGGAACACACATCTGCCACGGCAGTGAAAAATTTCCAAGTAATGTTTTAGTTTTGTTTTTTAAATAATCAACACGTGGCTATCTCAAAAGCAAAGAGACTGAATGTGTGTTTACTAGAGATGAGTGAGTAGTATTCGATCGAATACCTCTCCTGCATAGTTATTGTTGTAATCGGTTGAATACCACACGGTAAACGCAGTAACAATTCGATGGCCCTCCCACCTTCCCTGGCGCTTTTTTACACCAATAACTATGCAGCGGAGGTAGTCGATCGCATACTACTCACTCATTTCTAGTGTTTACATATCCTGTTCTGACAGACAAAAAAAAAACAGGCATGATCTATCTTAGTTGATTTTGATGGACGTTCTGTTAGGGCACAATATCTATTAGGGCTGGAGAGACTCAAAAAGTGTCTTTTTTCATCTGCAGGTTTAAACTAGTATTAGTCTATACTGTATAACTGGGAGAAGGTAATACATGAGTCTAAGAGCTTGTATATCAAGGCACTTCTCTGTTTATTACAAGCAATCTTGTAAAAACTAGCTACAAAACCGGAGGTGGCCACTAACCAGACAATGGATATACCATAGAAAACCTAATGTGAGAAAACCAGCTGAAGCCCACATTATCTACATTTGCTGTCTATGTAGGATATGCCATATATAGCTTAACCTTGGACAACCCGTTAAAGTTCTATGTACTGATGGGCCATAAATACCTGATCAACGGGGACCCAACAGCCTCTCCTTGTAAGGATCAACTATTCAAGGGTACATGGACACCTCTGTACTCTGTATAATGGCTGGGTTGTGTTTATGCAGCTCCATGAGGAGGAGAGCATGACGTCAAGTAAACTGCAGTGACATCAACTGACCAGTACACAGTATACAGAGCTACCTGCTAACAGCTCCAGGCACTGTATAATACAGATGTAGCCCTATACAGCTGATTGAAGTGGGGACTGGCTGTTGGCTTCACAATCAGATATTTATAGCCTATCCTAATAAAAATAAATAAAAATCATGGACAACCCCTTCAAGAGCTGCTGAACTGGTTTAGTGCTCTATTCTAAGCTCATCTTGCACAGAGACACCCCAGCCCCCTAAATTTGCTTTATAGCATCGCCATGCTGGAATTAAAAAAAAAAAAAAAAAGAAGAAACGCTAAGTCAGCGTTGTGGTCCCTTCATTCTCAAGATAAGGTAAGTCCCTTTCTGAATACAATGTGATAGCATATCCTAGAGACATGCCATCACTTTACAAGATGAGACTACCCCATTCACAGTCAGCCATATTGGCACCCGGTGTATACAACATGAGTGTCTATTCAGCATACGTTGGGCTGGCATAAAATGTATTACTACAGATGTCACAGTGGCACATGGCGTTTCTACGGCTCCTTAGTGTCTCCCTGTACCGCCATACTATCTGTGCTACCTACATCAACCTAGAAGTAGTCTCAGCTCAGCTAAACTCCAGTCTGTAATTCCTGTGTAGCGTGCAGTGTATACCACAATATGGCGCACACCTACTGAGGTACATGACGCAGGAAACATGGCAGAAGGAGCCACGAAAATGTTTTTCTTACATAATGAATGGCAAAGCATGATGGCAGACTTAAAAGAGTTGTCCAGGACACAGACAAGCCTTGCTAAGTGAAGCAATGCGACAATACCGAAGCGTAACATGATCTTCAGGAAGTTTCGGCTGAGCATCCTTGTCTACTTCTCCTACAGTAGGGCCTGATTCCTCTCTGCACTGTGTGATGGCGCTATTCTGTATTGCGCATATATGCTCCCTCTCCTTGTATTGCACAGATTGATTGCACATGCGCAGTACATAGCTCAATTACATAACTCCTTCTGCATGATACCACTAGTATATACTGCAAATGCATGACTGATTTCAACAACACAGGGAGAGGGAGCGCGCATGCGCTGTATACACTAAGGCCATCACACAGTGCAGAGAGATAGATGGGGGCTGCAGAGAGGAAGCAGTTATTACTTTAGAAGATGACGCTCGGCTGGAACTTTCTGGGATACGGGTTGTCACTGGAAGAGACGAGGGTGATCACGTGACGCTCTGACAACGCCACTAACAGGACCATAACAGTACTGACACCATATTGTAAACATGCTTCACTTACCAAGCAGTGAATTTCTGTAGTCAGCACAAAAATCCCAGAAAACCCCTTTAATAAATATGGCGCAAATGCTGTACCCGGGTTGTTTGATGCCCAGCGACACGCTGCTATCACTACATTTATAGAATACAGCACAATGCAGGACGATTATTCGCCACAGCTGCAAAAAATATCATTTAATGTGCAAAAAAGCAGCAATATTAGGCGAGATACCAAACAGGACGACCAGCTCTGCATTATTACCAGCATATAATACATAGAAGACCACAGGCAGCCATTACAAGGCTCCTGGACAGCAGGGGGCAGTATATAGCCCCCTCCACACACGTACACAAGACTCACCCCAGGTTCATGGCCCTGCCTCGGCTCCCCCCGGCACACAGCGGCCGGCTCTGTCAGGATCCCCTCCACACTGAGCCCACAGGCATCCTGAGCTCAGCACTTCCCGGACTCCCAGTGTGTACGGTGGTTGCTGGCACAGCTCAATCACAGCCGCAGCCATTGGATCGTACAGCGCCCAATCAGCGTACGCGTTACTTACCAGGTGACAGTTGGAAAAAGCGATGTGATCGCAGCGGGTTGGCTGCTCGCCCGTTGCGGTTGATGCTAGCGGCGCCATCTTTGATGAGGGCACGTTCTATAGAATTCTATCCCTGGTATGTTGTAGAATACCTTGTAAAGAATAAAAGCATGTTCACACATGGGAGACCGGGCAACTACTGCTTGTAGCTCCTTTATTTTATTTTTAGGGAGATGTGCAGGCATCATGTTAAGTTACATTAAAAGAGAAGAGGACTTGTCACCTCTGCTCACATGTCTGCGTTAGTCAATAATTGTGTTTCAATAAAATGCCAATTCTGAAAAATATCTTCTGAAAATTCTGCATGCTAATGTTCTGATTAAAAAAAAAACAACTAACAGATGTAAAATGGACGCAAAATGGCAGCTAAAATGGAATGATCTGCGATTGTGTGAATACAGCCTTACGCAACACTGGCCTGAATTTATACCACAGTTTTGATATTTGTATAATAAAAATATTTCTTCTATTTTTCACATGTCTGGCTTTACTGTGTTGTATTTATATAATGTTTATTAAATACGTTACATATGTTTTATGTTCTTCTAGGGGAATTTAAAGAGGTTGTCCGGGCAATAAAATTATTTTTAATATAGGCCAGGGCTCCGGCATGGTCTGGTCCTTCTGCTAGGAGGTCTTCTCAAAGTGAAGCTGCTTGCTTTCTATGATATCCCGGATCCATTTTGCTGAAACCACTGATAGGCTTCAATGGTCACATGATCGCTGAGAATGATCATCGGCCTTAGGAAGAGACCCTGAGATGAAACACGAAGTGATGTCACATGCCTGCTGCTGTTTGGCCTCAGTGGTCAGGTGCCCCAAATGACAACAATGGACCGGCAGGCCCGAACCATGCTGGGAGCCATTGGGGAAAGGTGAGTATGATTTTTTAAATATTAAGTTTTTGCCTGTACAATCCCTTTAACTTTTGATCATTTTTAAAGGGAACCTGGAAAAAGGATTTGGGCCCCTAAACCAAACTTTCTGTGGGTTAGCCAACATTTACACAATCGGTGCTGAAAACGGACATGAAAAACATACATTTTTTACAGATCCCTCACATATTGCAGTGTATTGAGAGATTTGTGATAACAGACACAAATACAGCATGACCTATATTTTGATTTTATGTGACAATGGACTGTCAAAATATCGGTCATGTGAATTGCCCCCATTCAGTGAAATTAATGTGGCTGTGTGATGGCTGTGTGACTGTAGGGTAAGGCCTGAGGCCACAAAACTGCAGTGGCAACGCATCGGTGATGATGGCTGCTCCTGGTGATGACGGCTGCTCCCGGTGATGATGGCTGCTCTTGGTGATGATGGCTGCTCCCAATGATGATGGATGCTCCCTGTGATGATGGCTGCTTCTGGTGATGATGATTGCTCCCAGTGATGATGGCTGCTCTCGGTGATGATGACCACTCCTGTGATAATGGCTGCTCTCAGAGATGATGGTTGTTCCTAGTAATGTTGGCAATGATAATGGCTGTTCCTGGTGATGATGACTGCTCCCAGTGATGATGATTGCTCCCGATGATGAAGACTACTCCCGGTGCATGTACAGTTTTGTAATGAAGTCAGAGAAGTACATCTTAACTTCACTGTGCGGTTGAACTGAAGCGTATGACACCAATTTCATTTGTATTCTGTGTGCGTACAGGAGATGGATCCAGTGAGACCCTGGGGAGGACAAGCTTTCTATAGGTATATTTGGGACCCTGAACCATTGATCTATCAGAACCTGCTGGTGGGTTAGTGTCTCATATTTACATGTCAGTTTCCCTTTAACCCTTCACCATATCAACCTTTGCCATTTACTTATCACTTTGTTTGACTAAAGGAAAATGTTTGTTTTGGTACCGTTTTAGCCAGTGGTTATAAAATATAAAAAAACAAAAAAAACCTTTGCGACATCATCATTAAACCAGCGGACAAGGGTGGCGCTATAGTCATGATGAACACATCAGACTACATACAGGAGGCACACAGACAACTGAATGACACACACTACTACTCCAAGTTGGATTCAGACCCCACAGTGGAGTACTCCAAAAAACTAAAAAAGGTTATCTCCGGCCTATCTGATGGAGCAATAAGCCTAAGCAGCCTCATACCAGCAAGCCCTAGGACAGGGACTTTTTATATGCTTCCAAAACTGCACAAACCTGGGAACCCAGGGAGACCGATCATGTGTTGGGACTCTCACTGAACAAATCTCTGGATGGGTGGAGGGCACTCTGAAACCCCTAGTGAAGGATACAGCCAGCTACCTACAGGATACTACAGACCTATTAAACAAACTATCCACTATAGGTCCCCTTCCAGATGGAACCATCCTGGCCACCATGGATGTAGAATCCCTGTACTCCAACATCCCACACCAGGACGGTATAAATGCCTGCCAGTTTTTCATGGAAAAGCGAGGTATGAACGCTGAATCGGTGGTGAAACTGACAAAATTCATCCTCACTCACAATTACTTCTCCTTTGGTGACTGCATCTATTTACAACGGACCGGCACCGCAATGGGGAGCAAAATGGCGCCACAGTACGCTAATCTCTTCATGGCCAAGCTGGAGAGTAACTTCCTCTCCACCTGCACCATTAGGCCTCGGGCCTACTATCGCTTCATTGATGATATCCTAATCATTTGGACCGGGTCTGAGGAACAGCTGAAAACCTTCCATGAACAGTTCAACCAGTTCCATCCCACCATCAACCTGACGCTCAATCACTCCCTCTCCGAAATAAACTTCCTGGATGCAGTCATCAAGATACAGGACAACAAAATTGAGACATCGCTGTATCGGAAACCAATTGACCGCCCTACGTACCTAAGATGGGATAGTTTTCATCCTAAACACATAAAGAACTCCATTGTATACAGCCAGGCCATCAGATACCATCGCATATGTTCAGACCCTGCAGATAGAGATAGACACCTTGGGGGCCTCAAAAACACATTCTTGAGGCAGGGTTACCATCCAAGAACAGTTGATAACTAGAGATGAGCGAACAGTGTTCTATCGAACACATGTTCGATCGGATATCAGGGTGTTCGCCATGTTCGAATCGAATCGAACACCGCGTGGTAAAGTGCGCCAAAATTCGATTCCCCTCCCACCTTCCCTGGCGCCTTTTTTGCACCAATAACAGCGCAGGGGAGGTGGGACAGGAACTACGACACTGGGGGCATTGAAAAAAATTGGAAAAAGTCATTGGCTGCCGAAATCAGGTGACCTCCATTTTAGACGAATAGTGGATTTCAAATCCGGGTCATATGAGAATGTGAACTTTGTGACTATGAGACAGGGATAGCTGTACAGGCAGGGATAGCTAGGGATAACCTTTATTTAGGGGGGAATGTTATTAAAAATAACTTTTTGGGGCTCTATCGGGTGTGTAATTGTGATTTTTGTGAGATAAACTTTTTCCCATAGGGATGCATTGGCCAGCGCTGATTGGCCGAATTCCGTACTCTGGCCAATCAGCACTGGCTAATGCATTGTATTGGCGTGATGAAGCAGTGCTGAATGTGTGTGCTTAACACACACATTCAGCTCTACTTCATCGGGCTAATAGAATGCATTGGCCAATCAGCGCTGGCCAATGCATTCTATTAGCGTGAACTGAGTTTGCACAGGGGTTCTAGTGCACCCTCGGCTCTGCTACATCAGATTGCTACATCTGATGTAGCAGTGCCGAGTGTGCATCAGATGTGTAGTTGAGCAAAACTGACTCAGCACTGCTAAGTCTCTGCATTCGCATAGGAATGCATTGGCCAGCCTTCGGCCAATCAGCGCTGGCTCTGCCGGAGGAGGCGGAGTCTAAGGTCGGACCTGAATGGAGACTGGTGTGGAGCGATCTTAGACTCCGCCTCCTCCAGCAGAGCCAGAGCTGATTGGTCGAGTTCCGTACTCTGGCCAATCAGCACTGGCCAATGCATTTCTATGGGGAAAAGTTAGCTTGCGAAAATCGCAAACTGACAGGGATTTCCATGAAATAAAGTGACTTTTATGCCCCCAGACATGCTTCCCCTGCTGTCCCAGTGTCATTCCAGGGTGTTGGTATCATTTCCTGGGGTGTCATAGTGGACTTGGTGACCCTCCAGACACGAATTTGGGTTTCCCCCTTAACGAGTTTATGTTCCCCATAGACTATAATGGGGTTCGAAACCCATTCGAACACTCGAACAGTGAGCGGCTGTTCGAATCGAATTTCGAACCTCGAACATTTTAGTGTTCGCTCATCTCTATTGATAACCAAATCACCAGAGCCACAAGTATACCAAGATCGGAGTTATTAAAATACAATACCAAACAGGAGAACACTCGGGTACCCCTGGTTGTCACATACAACCCCCACCTGGAGACGCTGAGAGGAATCACACGCAAATTACATCCACTACTGCAAAAAGACAACCGTCTAAAATCCATATTTTCTGACCCCCCTCTCCTATGCTACAGACAGCCACCAAACCTCAGGAATATGATTATTAGCAGCTCACTGTCACCTCCAACTAACAAAGGAACATTTCCATGTGGACAGAAGAGGTGCAAAACCTGCCCCCACATACTGACCACTGACAGGATAGAGATACCAAACTCTAACAGGGAATATAAAATCCCAGGTACGTTCACCTGTAACACACCTAATGTGGTGTATTTGATCATTTGCACCAAATGTTCCACTGAAAATCTGTATGTTGGAGAGACTGGTCAGAAACTCAGAATGAGAATTAATTCACATCGCCATACAATCAAACAACAGAGAACTGATCTTCCCGTGCCAAATCATTTTTGCCAGGAAGCTCATAATATCACCAATGACATGAAAATCTTGATCTTAAAAGGGAACTTTAAATCAAGGAAACAGCGACTGATTTATGAGTACAAGGCCATGACCCTATTCCAGACGTTGGACAATGGGATGAACATCTCACGTGGGTTTATGTCTTTTTATACACATCATTAAGACAGCCATTAAGAAAAGAACTGGGGGATCTGGCAATTGATTGTTTGTTGTTATAAGTATATAGTAATAAGCCTCTTCCCCCCTCCCTCCTGTAATCCTATCCCCTATGTGTCCTGTTGTACATAAATATGCAGCCTCTAGAAAGTGTTTTTTAGTTATATCTGAAGAAGAAGCTCAGAGGAAAGCTTCGAAACGTCATATTCTGTCATCATTATGAGTTAGCCATTAAAAAAGGTATCACCTACTGAAGACTTGCAAAGTTTTTTTTTGTTTGACTAGGCACAGGGATATTTTGAGCTATTTGTTTTTATGAATTTGAGAATGGATAGAATAAGGACTCATTCATTTCTATGGCCCCATGCACATGTCCATAGTTTTAATGGGTCAGTGTCCGGACTGTAGAAACGAGCTTCATAATACAGAGGAAGGGGCTATTCCGGTACATTTTTGTGGCTGTGAAAAACATGAAAGACACTCGGATGTTACTCTGTGTGCCAATTATTCTGTTTTTATGTACCCGTACACGTATAAGGTAGTGTGCATGGGGTAGTGCACCGGCTGGAATTGTTTTCACCTTTTCTAGTCAATACTTTTGAACAGGTTATCTGGTTTTTAAGATTGGCAACCTATCTTTAGGACAGGCCATCAATATTAGATCTGCGGGGGTCTGACAACCTGGAGAACCACAAATCACCGATACTGAGGCAGCACAGGAGGGTCATGCTGCTCACTTGCTGTACAGACTGTAGCGGCGAGTATAGGTACTGCAGTGCTGCCCCATTGAAGTATATAGGATGGTACTGCAGTACCTACACTCGCCGCTACATTGTACACAGCAAGTGAGTAGTGCATCTTTCTCATTCTGCCTCTGATCTGCAAGGGTCCAGGTGTATTGAGAACCTGGATAACCTTTTCAACAAATCTACTCCATAAAGGTTAACCCTGCAGATATACAGAATCTCCACCAGAGGGCAGCATAGCAGCACAATTATATTTATTTTTCACTTTCAGAAATAATTATTCTGAAGGCCAAGTAGAAGAATCCTTCATAACGTCAACAGGTATTTTATCGTAGCTCGTGTCTCATCTGTATATAACAGCACATAATTTATCTCACTTGATGGGAAAAAAATCTATTATTTCATTATGTACTAAGCAATGGGGAGTGAATTATCTTACACTGAAAAGGCTTTATGATGAATAAAGGAACTCAAGGAAACTTGTGATCCAACATTAAATAGCAAAAGCAGGAGCGCAACAAAGGATCTAGGATTGTCAGGTTCAGGAATATGCAGCTGATACTGTTGAGGGAGAACCCCCGCCAGAATACGGGTCACTTACAGTGGTCAGTCACCTGCTCCAAATCAATCATGCATGTGCGCGCTGACAAAGATAAACACTGACATTGATGCAGTTTCAATCTCAGTCCATGCAATGAGCGTGATGCCTATTCACACAGAACTGAGGTTTATTGAGGAAGTTACAGTTTTTATACAGGAATGCAAGAAAGATAAGAAAAAGGCAGGCTGTAAGCATATACGTCTTGTATCCGAATACACTGGTGATCAGTCATTGGCTGTTAAATTTCAACATCTCTTAGCTTTCGAGTTCCCAGGAAATGATACTGTCTTTCTTGTAAACCACATGACGATCATGTGCGTCAGCATCTGGGTGCGGTACTGGATACAGGCGCCATCTTAATGTATAAACGTTGCACAAAGAAAAATATAATTTCTTAAGCAGTATAACGCATGTATAAAAATAAGAATAGACATGGTCTACCTTCACAATACTACTTGTGGCTAGCTTCACATATTACAAAGAAGTAATAATCCTGGCAAATTTTTCTTGTCCTGGCCCAAACAGGGGCAAGGTTTGGATAAACCCTTCACAAAAGTGGGTATTTCTGGTAGGGTTGAGGAGACCGTTAAATGTCCCAGTTTTTACCCCCAAAAAACTGATATGTATAATAATAATAATAAATTTTATTTATATAGCGCCATCATATTCTACAGCACTTTACAAATTGCACGGTTCAAGTACAGTCAATATGAGTCATTACAGAGTAATAGTCTGTTCAGACAATGGGACTGAGAGCCATGCTCGCAAGAGCTCACAATCTATGAGAATATTCATTTATTATTATTATTATTATTATTATTATTATTATTATTTTATTCATACAGTGAATATGACATTTAATAGTGGGATAATCCCTTTAACTGTGTGGGAGTGAATGGCAAGGTCACTCATGGCCACAATTGTGTATATGGGAAGCGCTCCGGCCTCCTCATTGTTTACCAAGCACAGCACCATACATTACATAGCAGCTGTGCATCTTATTGCATCGTGGGCCTAGTCCCTTGAATGGGAATGAGAAGCAGGAAGGCCACTAGATTGATGGATTTGGTGTTACAGTCACAAAAGAGACTGCAGCAGCCATGCAAGTGCTGCAGCTCCTTCAATAAGCTGGTTAATGGAGGTGTTGAAAGTCAAAAACCCACAATCTGATACTGATGACCTATCCTGACATAGCAAAGCCTTCGGATCGCTTTCCAGAGACTGATAGATAGATAGATAGATAGATAGATAGATAGATAGATAGATAGATAGATAGACAGACATTATTATATATAATTTGATAATTTGTCACCCTCTTCCATTGGATTTGCACCCATTTTTCTAGTTTACTATGCTACTTTGATATTTTTCCTTCTAGATAGATATATAGATATGAGAAGTATCTATCGATATATGTAAGAAAAATATATAGATATAAGATAGATAGAGAGAGAGAGAGAGAGGACTGGGTATTACAAATAGGTTGGAATTTGACTTTTTACATCTGTTTTTACATTTTAATTCTATCATTTTTTATTATTTAAACACTGCAAAAACACCATAAATATTTCCATCAACTGTGCCCAATGTCCAGTAAATCCTTGCTTACAGCAGCAGGCCTCTTCAGCAGACGTTTGCCGTTACCAATACATTTTGATGTCTTTATCCAGAAATATTTGCACCATATTAGAAGAAGCTTTTCATACTAAACACAAGGTTAGTCAGTGTCCTTGCTTTAAGAAACTTCAGTGCCACTTGCATTCTGTGTTTCCTATCAGATCTAAGGAGCAAGATTAGCAGGATCTTCAGTACAGCAAATCTATATTTCATGCACAGATTAGAGACAGAAAGCTATTTTTGCACTAAGTCAAATTCAGGAAAAGTGGAAGAGAAAAGGTTTTTGCTGACATTAAACCGGCAGATCTCACAGGGAAGAGATGATCTTTGCATTAATTACCCATTTATATGCCGCCTGCTCCGGCTGATATTCCACATACTGTCGCTGCCTGCAGAACAAAGCACTCGTGTGCACCTGTCAACAAGAATTAATATTTTTGGATTTCATGAATTTCATATTACTGTCATTAGGATGTATATACATATGTATGTATCTCAGCACAGGTATACTCATATGGAGGCCAGAATATCAGTGGAATACTGCTATCAAAGATGTATTGCCCCCTTTAAAGAAGACCTTTCACATGCTCTGGCATTGGTGGTATTATATACTGCTAGAAAGCTGACAGTGCACTTAATTCAGCACTTTGTCATCTTTTCCAATATGTGCCTGGATGCTGGAGATAATGGTGCCATTAGTTTCGGCACCGATATCCCTCCACTGCCAGAAGGGCAGGCCTTACAGTCTGTTGGAACACCCACTCTGACAATATTGTTCCATAGGCTTGTACTATCTGGGGAAGTGGGAGGGGGCTTTCTTCACTGTCCAGTGATGACACTGAGCTGTAAGGCCCGCCCTTCTGACAATGAAGAGATAAAGTTAATTTTGGCACCAAAATCTCCAGCACTGGGGCATATGTCGGGAAATCTGACATTGTGCACTGTTGGCTCTCTAGTGGTAGATCACGTTTTTACAATTAATAAACACACACATACATATATCCTATTAATATTATAAATGTGAAAGTTTGTGAGTTTGTGGGTTTGTGTGTTTGGATGTTTGCATGTTCGGATGTTTGTTCCTCAATCACGGAAAAACCGCTCCACCGATTTGGCTGAAATTTTCCACAAACATAGTTAATACACCCGATTAAACAATAGGCTACTTTTCGTCACAATAGCGCACATACGTTTGTGCCAGGACCCCCACAAAACCCAAACTCACACTACCATCTCTGCAATCTCACACACTTTGGACCATAGCAAGCCACAAAATTCATATTGCCCTCTACAGCCTCGCCCCTAACCCCACACAATCACATATACATATACTTTACCACTTTGCCCCTCACCTTAACGATACTCCAGGAGGCTCTCTTTAACGCTCCGGAGCAGCCATGTTTGCCAACCCCCACCGCTCTGACAATCCGCGACACCGCCCACCCATGTCAATACCCCTAGGCGGTCTAATAAATGCAAAAAAAAAGTTTAAAAAAAGTTAAAAAAAATATTAAAAAAATAAATAAAAAGGATTAAAAATTCAAATCACCCCCCTTTCCCTAAAACACATATAAAAGTAGTTAAAAACTGTGAAACACATACATGTTAGGTATCCCCGCGTCCGAAATCGCCCGCTCTACAAAGCTATACAAATATTTTTCCTGTTCGGTAAACACCGTAGCGGGAAAAGTGGTCAAAAGTGCCAAACCGCCATTTTTTCACTGTTTTGATTCTGATAAAAATTTGCATAAAGGGGGGCGTGGCTTGGACATGCACGCGAGCGGCAGCATACCTTGAGAGCTCCGCTCTACTCTGCGTCTCCCGGGCTGTTTTCCGCGGCTTCATGGGGAGATCCCGGGCACAACGTACTAGGGGGGAGCCCTCTGCCCCCCTCCATCAGCAGGCAAGATCCCCACTTTCTTCACCCCACGGCCGGGGCATCGGGAGCCCGAGAAGGACGCGGCCTACTTCCCGCCGCCGGCGCCATCTTCCCTCGCTGCACGTGGGCGTCTGAGGGAGCAGGCTGGTGCGCTCTGCTCCTCCATGCCGGACCTCCGCTGCCGAGACTTGACCGCTCCGGGTCCCTCCACGCTGCCTGTGGACAGGCATCAGGTACCTGATACTGACTCTCCTGCCCTGGAACCGGTCCCTGCCCTCACCAGGTCCCCTGCTTCCATTCCTCAGGCTGTGCTGCAGGGAGAAGCGGCAACAGAGGCGCCGCTGCTCTCCAGGGCTGCATCGCCCCCATTTGACCCCAGGTCTACCCCTAGGGCTCTACAGGCATCCCCTCCTCGCCCCAACCAGCTCAGATGGCCTCAGGGGTCCCTGGAGGGTGTAACTAACTGGGGTGCTAGCCCTCTGCCTGCCCGTCACCTGCCTTCCACTGCTGGCCAGGACTTAACTCCCCCTACCCCGGGGTATGATTTTGCGCCGGACGGTGACTTGGCCCTCCCAACTGCCTGTGTGCGGGCCCCTGACCCTGGGTCCTCCGTCCAGACCCTCCGTGCGGAGGCGCCTGCATTTGTGTCTCACCTCCCTCCACCTGAGAAGGCTGCTCTCACCCTGCAGAAGTTTCCAGAACTACAGGCCTTACTAGCCCTAAGTAGGAAGGATATGGACAGTCTAGCATCTGATCTGAAACGCGCCTGGCGACAGGACTTACGTGTGGTCCAAGCGGACATTTCTGACTTACAACAGCGGGTGCAGGTCCTCGAGAGGTCTCAGACGACTACTTCCTCCACTCTCAGTTCCATCCAGCAGCAAGTGGCCGTTCACTCCGCACAAATTTGCACCCTGGTCTCCCACATGGACGATATTGAAAACCGCAACCGCCGCAACAATATTCGTATACGGGGCCTCCCGGAATCGGTTCAGACCGCAGATTTGGTCCCGGTCTTGTCTGGCATCTTTAACTCGCTGCTGGGACGCCCGCCTAACTCCCACATTGAGATGGACCGCGCTCACAGGGCCCTTCGACCCCGCAGTGACGACCCCAGTAAGCCGAGAGATGTTATTTGTCGGATCCATTTTTATGCAGTCAAGGAGGCTATCATGCACAAGATTAGAGAGGTTGGCGATGTGGACTTTGAGGGCTCCTCTCTGTCAATTTACCCGGACCTTTCCAGATACACTCTCCGGCAGCGAGCAGCACTGAAGCCTCTCCTCTCCCTTCTCCGAGAACGTAGGATTCCTTACCGTTGGGGCTTCCCATTTTCCTTACAAGTTCGCCGAGGTGACCGACTGCGCTCTCTTGCTCATCCGGATGACCTTCCTACCTTCCTCCGTTCCATGGGTCTACCGCCTCTACAGCTTCCTGAGTGGTCCTCCCTACTGGCAGATCCTAACCAATCCGGCCCTTTCCGTCTGCAATGGGATGCCGCGGATGATCCCGGAGTCTCCGGTTCACTGCGCTCTCAGAGGCCGCAACGACAACGTAGGCCCCCGCCTGCTCAGGGCTCCCAGGATTGACTTATCCTACTGCACTTTGGTTATTTGTGACCGGACTCTGAGTTTGTTCCGTGCCCTGCTTTCTCCTCTTATGACTCTCTCTTTAAGTTTGCCTTTTACGTTGTTGCCCATGATTCTAGACTGTTTACACTTGTTATCTTGCTATTACTTTGATCTCTCCCCTCATATGTATGTCCAGATGCCCGCGTGTCGGAGTTGGAGTTGCCTCCTGTTCTGTTTTGTCCTTTTTCATTTTCCACCTGATTCACTGTCAGTGATCTGTGTCCTGCCGTGTGGATTGCCTTCTTCGCCCCCAAATAGCTGCGTCCCTGCAGAGCGGGGTCGTCCGGAGACTTGTGCTCCTGTTCTTTAGCCTACCCTTGAGGGTATCTTGTAGTCCCTCTTTTTTTTGTTTGTTTTTGGTGTTCCGTTTGTTAGTCTTGGTTTTCTTTTGTCCTTGTGCTTCTTGGTTCCTCCCCCCCTCCTTTTTTGTGCATTCTTACTTAGGCTCTAGCTCCTTAGTTTTTGTGTCTTTGTTGTGTAGTGTGGTCTCCCTGTCCTCCCCTTTGTTCTTCCCTTTTGTGCCCTCTCTGCCCCCCCACCCTCTTAATGTCGGAGATATCAGTCTCCTCCTTCAATGTTAAGGGGCTTAACGTCCCTGAAAAACGCTCGCAGGTCCTATATGATGCCCATAAGCGTAAGGTACACATTCTTTGCCTACAGGAAACCCACTTTTTAGCTTCCAACACTCCCTCGATTAAGAACAGGTACTATCCCCAGTGGTTCCATAGCAGCAGCACGGCAGGTAAGGTTAAGGGTGTGGCCATCTTTTTCCATAAAAATCTTCCTGTGAAAGTCCTAGACTCCTTGGTGGATGGCGATGCGCGGTACTTGTTCATCATCTGTGAGATATTGGGTGTTGTTTATACTATTGCTAATGTTTACGCTCCCAATGTAGGCCAGGTTCCTTTTCTGCTGTCTGCCCTGTCTGTACTCCAGTCCTTTGCTAAAGGTCACCTGATTGTATGTGGTGATTTCAATCTTCCGCTTAATCCTCTACTTGATACCTCTACGGGTAGGTCCCAGATCTCCTATGGTGCCTTAAATAAGGTCAGGAAGGCGCTTAACGCCTCTCTACTTTGTGATGTTTGGCGGGTCCTCCACCCGACCGACAGAGACTATTCTTTTTTCTCTCACCCCCATAGCTCTTACAGTAGGATTGATTACATTTTCTTTTCTCATAACCTTCTCCCTTCCGTTTCTGCAGCCTCGATTGGAGTGGCCTTCCTCTCTGACCATTCCCCGGTCTCTTGTGCTTTTCGCTCGCCTGTTGCCAGCATGCGGTCTAACACTTGGAGGTTGAATGAATCGCTCCTTCTTGATCCCCAATGTTTGGCAGAACTGAAACTTTCTACCTCGCACTTTCTTCGGGATCACTCTTGTGACACCTCCACTCCACCGATACAGTGGGAGGCCCTTAAGTGTGTCCTCCGCGGAGTGCTGATGAAACATGGTGCTCGTCTGAAGAGGGAAGCGGGACGGAAACTTCATTCCCTCCTGAGCGATCTGGCGTCCCTGGAAGCTCAGCATAAGCGTACACTCCAGCAGGCGACCTTGGCGTCTCTGACGGCCACTCGTCAGGAGATTAGGTCCCTTCTTGAGAGGAAGCATCAGCAGCTTCGCCTATTGGGTCAGCGCTCGTTCTATGAGTGGGGTAACAAAGCGGGCCGCCTGCTGGCACGGGCGGTGCGAGAGCGCCATACAGCCCAACATGTCATGGCCCTCAAAACGCCCTCTGGATCGATCACTCACTCCACATCTGTGATTGCCTCCACTTTTCAGGACTATTACAGCTGGAAGATGACCCGGCTCCGCTACTCCTTTCACTATTCTCCCGGGTGTTTCGTAAACCCACCCGTAGACTTCTCGGCTTTTTATTGGTGGCGGCTCGATCTGTCATCCCCAGGCTATGGAAGTCTACGACCCCCCCCTCGCTCATTTGTTGGTTGAATGAGGTCCTTGCCTTGCGAACTATGGAAACCCTGGTGGCTGAGCTCCGTCAGGATGATACCAAGCTTCAACAAACCTGGCTCCTTTGGAACCACTTTTATTATTCTGCCGAGTTCCGTTCCCTCTTTCCCTCTGTGTCCCCTGTGTAATGTCCCCCTGCGTGGTTTGTTTGTTGAATTCTTCCTTATTTCCTCTGTCTATTGTTATTCATATTTTTGCTGAGGTCCTCGCATATGGTTTGTTCCCCAGCTCTGCTGCGCCAGAGCGTTTATCTGTTTTGTGCCCCTCCCCCTTCCCTTCCCTCCCCCTCCTTCATCCCCTCTTTTTCCCCCAAGTTTTGCCATTATTTGATACTTCTGTACATTATTTCCCCCTCCCGGTCCTCCCCCCCTTCGAACCCCCCCCCCCCCCCTTTTTTCTTTTTCCTCCCCCTCTCCAGTTTGTGTTAAAAAAATTTTTGGAAAAACTTTCAATAAAACTTTTAATGTTGAAAAATTTGAAGAAAAAGTGATCAAAGCAATAACATTTCCCGAAAATGGTAGAACTACAAAGTACACCCGACCCCGCAAAAAAGACGCCCTATGCATCCCCGTACACGCACGTATAAAAAAATTTACGGCTGTCGGAATATGGCAACTTTTCAAAAAATAATTTTTTAACAGTTTTGGATTTTTTTTAAGGGGTCAAAATGTAAATAAAACCTTATAAATTTGGTATCCCCGGAATCGTAACGAAACACAGAATACAGGGGACATGTCATTTTGGTTGCACAGTGAACGCCGTAAAACCAAAGCCCGTAAGAAAGTCGCAGAACTGCATTTTTACTTCAAATCCATCCCATTCTGAATTTTTTCCCTGCTTCCCAGTACATTATATATAAATAAAGAATGGTGGCATCATGAAGAAAAATTTGTCCCAGGAAAAATTAAGACCTCATATGGCTCTGGGAGCGGAGAAATAAAAAAGTTATGGGGTTTAGAAGGAGGGGAGTCAAAAACGAAAATCAAAAAATGTCATCGGCGGGAAAGGGTTAACTTCAAATACTTCTGTCCCAAAGTCACTATGTAAAGTTTCTTACAACACCGTATAGCAGCTCAAATACAAATTAACTTCAACACAAAAGTCTCACGTATTCTCTGAATTACAGCAAAAACAAGATACAAACTTACATTTCATATCCCATACCTAATACACACTACGAAAACCTTCCCCACGCCTTTATGTACCCACTTCTACAATCACCGCAGACGAAGTCGCGGGTACCAGCTAGTATATATATATATATATATATATATATATATATATATATATATATATATACATACCCCGCTTATATTAGGCAATTCAACAGCACCTGATCCTGATAGTGATATGACCCACACAGAGTCCTTATCTCAATATCATCCAGTCTGTCTGGGATGACATGAAGAGACAGAAGGACTGGCACAAGCCTACATCCACAGAAGATCTGGGCTTAGTTCTCCAGGATGGCGGGAACAACCTCCCTGCCGAGATCTACCAAAAACTTTCTGCAAGTACCGAGAAGAATTGTACCCAGAACCAATTTCCTAACCGTGTCATGCTGATGCTTTCTTGATCCTCCACTGGTCTCTGTTTACCTGCTTATAGTGATGACTTCGCATGTTGACACCACTGAGATCACACTTAGTTTTCAGCAATTCCATTTTTTTTTTTTCTTTTTAAATGTAGATTGTGAGCCCCACATAGAGCTCACAATGTACATTTTTCTCTATCAGTATGTCTTTGGAATATGGGATGGAAATCCATGCAAACACGGGGAGAACATACAAACTCCTTGCAGATGGTTTTTTGCCCTTGGCAGGATTCGAACCAAGGACTCCAGCGCTGCAAGGCTGCAGTGCTAACCACTGAGCCACCGTGTGGCCCCAGCAATTCCATTTTCTGGGTAGCAGGTACAATTTTTTCGCACAGAGACTGGCCGAAGATCAGGGATCACTGGTAGTAGATTGGTACAGTCAATATTACTTTTTGTTAAAAAAAAAATTGTGACTGGACAACAATGGAGGACTTTTCACGGCTATATTTTCTGGCATACCTAAGCCAATTTCTATATACTGTAAATGTGACAAACTGATATCTGTGTCAGCAAGAATAGCCTACCCTAAGCAACAGGTCACAAAGAGTCTTCTTGATGGTTTCCCTTTGATTTTGTAACACAGCATATATAACTATATGAACTGAATACAACCATGCGGGAAACATACACCAGACCTTGGCAGATACTAGATTAGATGTGCCAAACACAAGCATTGTCTGCAGCCCGGTAGGAACAAACCTTTCTTCTGTTCCACCTCATTAAACAATCTTCTGCCCAAGTTCTCCATTTGCAGCTTGCCTGACCTCTATTTTTTGTTGCAAGTAATGGCATTGTCTGGATAATTGTAGGAGATTGTGCTGAGCGGCACTTTTTCCAAGTACACAGAAGTGAAATTCAATTTATAAGAAAATCTAGAAAGATGAAAATTTAGCCTAAGAAGACAAATGAGGGAATAGTGGATGAGATGATTATTAGTCAGCGACAGGCTACTACCAACATTAGCTCTACCTATTGTATTCCATCCAAACCATCCGATCCTTTTAAGACATCCATCTGATGTTTTTTTTCCCAGCTCCTCTTACATGATATTGTCTGCCTGGGCAACTTTTGGATGATCTCCATGGAAATTGCTAAATGTAATGTGAATTGCCAGATTTATGACATGTACATTCATTTAATTTTATTTATTGTCTTCTGCTTGAGAACAGGAGAAAAGACTAGAGGGATTTATTCTGATACCTAGACATCTGTAATGTAATAACTAGAGCACGGAGTATAATAACCATGTCTATACAAGAACCTACGGAAAAGAACTTAAAGAAATAGAAATGTTAAACCCAAGTAGGTCATACGCCATTCAAGACTGTATATTTATTAGGATAACCCATTAGACTATTTTCACACAACACGTTTTTTTAACACGTGCGCACCAGGAAAGGCTTGCAATGCGTACAGTAAACTGACCCAAAAATGGAGTCTTAATAAAAATGTATAGCACATGTTATATGTTGTTGTCCTAGGGGGAGTAAAGGACCTGGGTGTACTTGTAGATCATAGGTTATATTACAGGATGCAATGTCAGTCTGCTGCTTCTAAAGTCAGCAGGATATTGTCTTGTATTAAAAGGGGCATGGACTCACAGGACAGAGATGTAATATTACCAATTTATAAGTCATTGGTGCGGCCCCATCTGGATTGTGCAGTTCAGTTCATAGAAAGGATGTGCTAGAGTTGGAAAAGGTTCAACAGAGGGCCACAAAACTGAGCCTGGATGACCTCAGGTAGGAGGAGAGACTAAGGGCCTATTCAGACGGGCACAGAGGGGGCGGATTATGGATGGATGAATCCACACCATAATCCGCCGCCTCACAATGGTGGTCTATGGAGACCGCTAGCATTCTTTTTTCTGCTAACAGCATGTTGTGAGCTGCCCTTTCTGCCCACACCATAATCCACCCCCTCACAATGGTGGTCTATGGAGACCGCTAGCATTCTTTTTTCTGCTAACAGCATGTTGTGAGCTGCCCTTTCTGCCCACACCATAATCCGCCCCCTCACAATGGTGGTCTATGGAGACAGCTAGCGTTTTTTTTCCGCTATGTTGTGAGCTGCCCTTTCTTCAGGCGGATTCGCGGCAACAACCTCCAGAGTCGGCCAATTAATTTGAGCCTGCTCCGGAGGGAGAAGCCGTGGCTGTCAGAAGCCGCTACAGTCATGGTGCCAAAATCTGCCCTTCCGCCCCCCCCCCCCCCTTGTGAACGAAGCCTTAAGGAGCCAAATATGTTTCATCTGGAGAAGAGGTGTTTAAGAAGAGATATGAGAAACCAGTATAAATATGTAAATGGCCAATATAAGGAATATGGGGGAGAGCTGTTCCATGTTAAATCCCATCAAAAGACAAGGGGGCGCTCTATCCATCTGGAGAAAAAAGGTTTAATCTCAAGAACCAAGAAGGTTACTTCACTGTAAGGTCTGTGAATCTGTGGAATAGCCTACCAAGAAGCTGGTTCTATACTGTAAGGACTGTGAATATGTGGAATAGCCTAACCCAGGAAATTTGTCACAGCAGTCATAACTGACAGCTGCAGAAAAAGATTAGATGCCTTTTTAGAGCATAATAGCATTGATGCTTATGTATATTGTCAGGGTCTGGGGTTGCTAGGTGGGGTGGCATAGACACACAAGTCCAGTTTCTTTAGTCCAAAACAAAGGTAGAGTTTTATTTTCACTCAAAAAGATAGTGCAGCAACAAAAGGAAACAATACAAAAAAAAAAAAAAAATACCTGCTCGGCTAGCCTCTAACTGAACATAGGTTATCTCACCTATAATAGCATACTCAGTAGTAAATTACAACAACCAGGACAGCTCCAGCAGTGTGACCTTCTTGCTGGCTCTCCAGCCAAGCTCTGTCCAAAGTCTGCTGCTGGAGCTGGCTTCTTAAGCTCCCTTGATGAGCAGACTCTCTGCAGCTGAGTCGCTGCCGGAACATCCCCAAAGTGTGGACTGGAGGGGGGGTGGAATGACAGGTCCCACTACCAACCTACCTGCCATTCCTAAAAATCCAGCCCAGTAACTGGAACTTTGAAATAACCCTCAGCAGACAATAGTTATCTGCTGAGAAACATTCTTTCTGGAGTTTTCTCATCTCACCCACCTTAGTAGTCTGGGTGAGATGTACACCCCCTCCATTACCTGACCAGCCATCGGCTTACAATATATATAGAAGGTCATGCCTGGTCTACAGATGCAGTTGCTGTATGTCCTGGGAGCTTTGCCTGCACATACAGTAAACTGATTCTGAAATTTGTGCTCAAGGGGTTTTCAAAAAACCCAGAAAAGTCTTGTCCTTAGTTTGATAAATTTGGCCCCACATTCACCAACAAATTTTGCACTACTGTACACACATGATGTAGCCAAGGTTTTATAGACAGTAATTTATGAGAGAGAAGACCATAAAAGATTGTGCAGGATTCTGTAGTTTCAATGTGGGATCATCTATTTCATTCACAGCAAGAGATTCAATTCTACACACTAAAAAATTAATTCAATACAATAAAATGAGAAAAAGGAAATGGCACATCGGTAAATTCAGAAATTTAAGTCCTGGCCATGAGCCAAGGCTAGTTGAATGGGGTTGAATTTTCTCCTGAGTATTTTCCGTTATCTTTACGTCTGCTCAGTTCAGAAATGACCTTATTTCTATCACCGCCCAAGTGTCCAGGGTGCATCTAATTCAATTCCAAAGTCACAAATTTCACAATATGAACCTTGTGTCTGTTTTACTGCAGGCACATAAAGAATGAAAAAGTGTGCTAATGTCACAGGCTATAAAAATGAAATATATTTTCTTCCAAATCTGCAAAACCCGGCGAATTAGCATGCAATCCAGCCACAATGCATTATGTCAGATGAAGTGTCTAGTGGAGCAGTAAGGTACAGTCATTTAGCTTGAGTGGGAATGAAGGCAAATGATCATTTGAATGGCTTAGATGCAGTCTTGGCTTCCAACCAGCACTGAGATAACTTTATTTGTTGTTCTTGTAATAGGAAATTGTCTACTGAAAAGTGGCAGCGTATACACACTTATTACGGACGGTAGCAATTTTGGAAAAACAGATTGAAAGTGTGGACTTGCAACACACACTAGAAGAAATAAAATGCAAGTGCTAGAATTGACTTAAAGCTAAGTCTATATGTAGCCATATGTAAAATAGATATGCCCTTTCTATGTTATTACATATCTGTATACCAAGATCTTACATAATAGAACATCAAGCAAAATGTAATTTAATACTAATAAAATTAAAAAAACAGATACAAAAGGATTTTTATTTATTTGACAGCAGGGGAGTAACCATGGAGCCCTATAGGAAAACTTGTAATGGGGCCCCATTCTGCCATGACCACCTTAGGAAGCAAGTTCTGAAATTGAAAAGTGTCCAAGTAATTCTATCTAATTTATACACAAGGATAATGTACATAGTGATTTTACAGCACAGGTAATGCACACAGTGATGTCACAGTACAGGGATAATAAACAAAGTGGTGTCAGAGTAAAGGGCTAATGCACACAGTGATGTCACAGTACAGGGATAATAAACAAAGTGGTGTCAGAGTAAAGGGCTAATGCACACAGTGATGTCACAGTACAGGGATAATACACACAGTGATGTCACAGTACAGGGATAATACACACAGTGATGTCACAGTACAGGGATAATACACATAGTGATGTTACGCTACAGGCATAATAAACAAAGTGATGTCACAGTACAGGGTTAATGCACACAGTGATGTCACAGTACAGGGTTAATGCACACAGTGATGTCACAGTAAAGGGATAATACACACAGTGGTGTCAGAGTAAAGAGCTAATGCACACAGTGATGTCACAGTACAGGGATAATACACACAGTGATGTCACAGTACAGGGATAATATACACAGTGATGTCACAGTACAGGGATAATACACACAGTGATGTCACGCTACAGGGATAATAAACAAAGTGATGTCACAGTACAGGGTTAATGCACACAGTGAAGTCACAGTACAGGGATAATAAAAACAGTGATGTCACAGAACAGGTGTAATGCAGACAGTGATGTCACAGAACAGGTGTATTGCACGGAACAAGTGTAATGAACACAGTGATATCACAGTACAGGGATAATACACACAGTGACGTCACAGTACACGATAATAAACACAGTAACTTACTGAGAGAGTCTTAGACAAAGTGTGGTCCTGCGCAGAATTAGAAGTGGGGCCCCAAATACTAAGATACCAACAACACTGTCATATTCAGTCAATTGTGAATTTAGTGCAGCATCTCCAGTGTTTAAAAGATCAGCAAACATAAAAATAAATAAATAAAAAACATATACATATATATATAGTTCTCAACTAATACTTCTATAACAGGGAAAATAATTTCTATATCATTTCATACAAAGTTAACACAGGTTTTTTATGTTCCCTTACCTCTCCTGGGCCTCCGATCATTATACTTGGGGGTCTGAAAAGACCCCTGAGTATAATAATAGTGTTTGTGGGGCTCGCAGTGTCACTTACCGATCTCAGCCCCTGCCAGGATCGATAAGTAAATAGGGACTGTTACCGGCTGGAGTAACTCCAGCCGGTAACGGCCTATTAAGAAAAAAAAAACGCAGCGGTAGCGGCTGTCACCAGGCCCTTAATTTCCTGGGTCCTGTGGCAGCTGCTACCGCTGCTACCACGGTAGTTACGCCCCTGCTCTCTATTACACACTGCCTCTGGCAGCGTGCCATAGAGCTAGTGCTTTGACAAGCCTGGGAGCCTTCAATAGCCTTCATTGCTGCCCTCCGGAGGGCAGTGACCAGTGAAAAATGGCGGCCCCGGAGGTGTCTGCAAAGTACAGACGCCGTCGTCGCGTTTGACCATGGCGTCTAAAGGGTTAACAGCTGTGATTGATGCAGCCATATAGGTGTAATG
This sequence comes from Leptodactylus fuscus, assembly GCF_031893055.1. Classification (NCBI taxonomy): domain Eukaryota; kingdom Metazoa; phylum Chordata; class Amphibia; order Anura; family Leptodactylidae; genus Leptodactylus; species Leptodactylus fuscus. Next base: position 29,487,469 of record NC_134273.1, read on the forward strand.
GAAGGAGATGGCTCCAGAGGAAGCTTGTAAGGTAAGACATATTGAGATGGTTCCTAAACACAGGGACTATTTGTTCCTGTGGACACCTGCTAACTATTGCCAACTGTCACTATGGTCACAGGTATAGACTTTTGTTGTCCATATATATTTTGTTAGACATAACTAGAGATGCATACACTATGGACTGTTTTTTCATCAGGCCCATATCTTTTTAACCATTATGTATTGTGACATATTGTACTTTTTGAATAAATATTCTATATTTTTTATACAGTTGAATACGTTTTTTCTTGGCCACTTCTTTTGGATAGACAGATATGAAGTTGGCCTAAAGCAAAATGCACATAGCCGTGATTGATGTCTTCCATGTACAGACACTGGTGCACTGGTCATGGTTCTGCAGCCCCATTCATTGGGTCCAGAGAGCACAGTCCGAAAAACGGACAGAAATAGGACCAGTCCTGAGTTTTGCTCACGGCCCCATATCTCGGATTGTGAAAATACACAGTCTTGTGTATGGGACCATAGAAATGAATGGGTCAGTGTGCAATATGTGAAAACATGTTGATAAAATAAACCAAAAAAATATTTTAAACTGTTCTATACTGCTGACCTCTTCTGGAAACAGCTAGAATGCTCTTTGCCAGGGGAAGATTCAGCGTATCATGGGCCCAGGACTGTTTAGAAAGCTTGTATCTCCCCTATTCATGGCAAAGATCCCTGTAAAAGTAGTGGCCCCTCCACAAATAACAATAGGGGTTTAATAGCGTACACATGGGGTTCGCTGCTCATGAACTACTATTATATTCTGGAGTCTCTGGGGTATATTTTATCACATTCCATACTCTTTGCCAATCCTATACAATCCCTTTAACACCTTCTATATCAATTAATTTATAGGACAGAAGGATGCAGATGATCCTGGTACACATGACAATTTCTTCACTTGAGATTTTTCAGATAGGTGTTTTCTTCACCCGGTGCTGTTAATGTTCCTGTGAAATGAAATAAGATGTGTTGATTGAGTTAGCGAGAACTACATTATTCACATATCTGGGGAAAGCACACAAATGTCCTGCGCACAATTCCAGTAGTGTGTGATCTCTAAATGACAAATGTCCTGCAAATATAGTCAGATGGAAATGAGAAGGAATGGAGGTTGCGTAGTGGATGATATAGTGTAGATTTGGGAACTCCAACTTTCTAGCTCAATGTTTAGAACTGATATTGTGAGATGTTGCATTTGAGGCAGGGTGGTCTACTTTCTAATGCAACCATCTGACATCGAGGATCAACTGGATAGGACTTACCATGCATGGATGAGAAAGCCAATGCTCATTGTAAGTAGAATCATCTTTTAAAGACTTGTTGTTCTCCACAATTTTTGAGATTTTTTCTGATTCTATGTATACTTCTTTACAGCTGCAAGCATTGCAAATAGATTAACTATCAATTCATTATACAAGGATATTTGCCAACTTACTGTAAGTTTATAATGATATCTGAGTTTCCGTTCATCCGGTCCATTGGAGGACTGATAGAACGTAAAAACTGATTGTGATGATCAGAATCCAGTTATGTATTTTTCAGTCATGTATTTTTCTTCTGTGTATTATCACATGCTTATATTAACCCTTTTGATGCAGGAATGTGGTATTTCTGTTTTTAACTCAAAGCCCTTTGTTGTCCTGTCCCTAGTTCTATTAACATACCTGTGTTACACTCATTATCTCCGCAGTAGGTTCCTGCAGAGTCATGGCTGGAAGAGCTTTATGAAACCAGACCATAGTTTGCCTGGAGACAGTCACAGTACAAAGGAAATATGGTTTTATGATGATAATTCCCCAATAAATTCCTCGGGAGCGAGAAGAGAGACGAAAATCTAGATTCGGTATTCTTGGGCACAGGGAAAAGGTCCAGACACTGAACTTATTACCCAAAGGGAATTGAGGTGTCATTTTTGGTGTCTACATGATGGAGATCTCGCCCCGAATCCCATCATACACCTTGGCTGACTCTATAGTCATCTGGCGAGGAAATATGAAGATACATGGTTATTTGGTGTCAAGGGTGGAGGGTTGGACTTCCCCCTAATGACATCATTCAGGAAGGAACCTGTGAGGAGACTGAAGAGAGTTATATTGTCCCACCTGAGGAGATAGAAGTAGTTCTGAGCCTGGAAGCCATGATGGGCACACTGAGACTCGTTTTGGAATTGTTTCCATTCTATCTTTTATATTGTATTGTGCTTTTATCTGTAGTTGCTTGTCACCCACTGATATGTAGTGCTGTATATGTTAGTGGCTTGTACCGACCCACTCGGGTTCATAAATATATAAAATTTGTAAAACTTGTTCCGTATTATCCTGTAAACCCAGGCACGCTTACAGGGGGTGAATGGAAAGTAAGGAAGAAGGGTGATTGTCAGGTGCGCCAAGTGGCTTTGATAAGGCAATATCCTTCACGCTGATCCATTATACGAGGTCGTCATGTGTCTATAGGATGTCGATCCTTTTTAACTGAAATCGCTGGTCAAAAAACGTTTTGTTAGCAATTTTATATGGAAACATGCTTAGTTGTTTTTGGAAATCCCACTGACTTCAGTGAAGCTAGCTTCACACTAGCGTTTGGGTTTTGAAGACAGAAACCCTATCTGCTTACAAAGCAGTTACTTGTGGAAACCCGTAGACCCAATAGCTGTACTCCTTGCAGGACTTTTCTGACTGACTTTGCTGATTTTAAGTGGAATGTAAGACGGAGTTCTCTATTTTTGAGTTCATAAAGGTCCTAACCAATCACGATGTGATGGTCTATTTAGTTGACAAGCAGTAACTATTGCATTAATACTTTTTTAGGCAGGGCCCCACGTGGCATAAACTCCGCCTTTTGTCCGCAGGAGAAATGCAGCAAAGTGGATGGGATTCTAGCTTGCGGTAAAATACATGCTGCGTACACGTGGCAATTCCCCAAACCGTTGCAGAAATCATAGCATGTCAATAATACCTTCAGTTTCCCTATAAGTATAATTGAAGTGGAATTCTCTACGCACTTTCTGTCTAAACGCTATCGGAAGAACCGCGATGCATTGCTGCTGCATTTTTTCCCACAGCACTTTTTTACTGTGGCCCGCTACCCTCTTTGCTTTCTTTCTTTGCAAACAGTGATCTACGGTAAAGACAATACAGTAAAAAAAATAGGCAAAAATAGAGACAAATATAGTTGAGAAACAACGTAAGGAACTACCATACCAGTTCTATATGGAAAGTAATTTATGTAAAAATTGACGTACCAGTAAGTAAAAATTAAAATTCAATTCCAAATTCTTTATGCTTGAAAATTTCCAGTACTTGGGCAAAACCTAAATGGCCCTCGTGCTCTTTGAGAGTGTTTTGCAGAGCAGCGAGAACAACAAATAATTTAGCATGGAATAATTAGCAGCTAAACCCAAGTGGACATATGGATACACAGATGAAAGCCTAAGGGAAAAAATACTAGTTTGCTACATAGAACATACTGTATACTTGGCCTCTACTGTAATGTGTCATAATCCCTGTTATATTCAGTTTCAAATGATGAAATTGGTGGATATCAAATATTGCGCTGAAGTCTATAAGAGTCTATAATCACCTGCCCTCTCTCCTTTATACCCTAAAATAAGAATTTTGGAGCATCATTTTAGAGCTATGTATTGTGTTGTACCCCTATTATCCTCACTAGAAATGTGTAAAAAGGAACACTGGGTGTTACTAGTTGGGGTTTGTCAGTCTCTAAACAGTGATACTGTTCAATCAGTGCTAACAAGGAGAATGGTAACACCCAATTGTCAATGTTAATATTATTTGTTGTAGGAATAATTGAGAAATGGAAAAATGTAGTTATAAGTAAAAATGTTCCAAAAATTATGTAGGAACCTACTATAACAGACATGTCGGGGGACTCAACATGTCCTCTTTAATGCATGAATGAATTTGTTTTTATATGTCAACATCATAATAAAAGGAAACTTGTCAGGTGAATTTGGGATATAGACCCCACAGTATGACATTATGGACTGGTGGTTTAATGTTCCAAGAATGCCTATAGTAAGCCTGTCTGCCACTGGGTACTCAGATACTCTGAGGGTACATTCACATGGACTTTTTTGGTGCTGATTTTGCTGCTGAATCTGCGTCAGAATCCACGTGGAAAAAAAACGCCTCCCCATAAAGTTCTATGGGTTCCGCTCGCTTTATTTTTCCACTCACTGAATTTTTCTGCTAGAAAAACCTATTTGAATACTTTGCAAAAACCATGTCCTTGTTCAGGTCCAAACAAGACCTTAAGGAGGTATACTGTTAGGAATCTTGGTTTAGCTGCTGTTGCTTTAAGATTACCGTGCCATCCTGTGAAATTTTTGCAGTTTTAAGGGATCTCCTATGCTGATCCATTTAGCAGCTGAGGAGGGATATTTAAACCTTGTTCCTACTCATCCAGGTGCCTGCTATTTGGTTGTACTATAGTGAGGCTCGCATATCCTGCTTGATTGTGCTGGACTACTATTTTTGAGCTTTTGATTTTGTCTCAAACATTACCTCTTGGACTGACTTTTGGCTTAGACATGTTCACTTTTCTGATTCATCCCCCTGGTTTTGATCTGCCTTGTGAGTTCATAATGGGTTCCGGTTAGACTTCAGTTTGTGGAGCATTTATTTCTTATACCAGTTTCTGTAGTGATAACTCGGGCCCCAAATTCTGCACAAGTCCATTTGGCTTCACAGCTGGTGCTGGTGAAGGCATTTGGGTGCCCAGGAACTCTCTCACTGCTGTTCTATTGCTCTCTTTTGTCAGCCAGTTCCTGCAATTTCTGATATTTTCTCCAGAGATACTATCATAACATACCACATTGTCTATAAGTATTTATATATATGTTATGTACTCTGAGATTTAATGCATTTCAACACCAACATTAATACAAATTTAGGTGCATTCAATGTTTCAACTAAGTCCCATTGTTCCTTTAAATGCTGCAGTGTTTGCCGGCTGGCATCTATTGACACTGTTTAAGTCCCTTTCGCCATTGTGTCAGCTGTTTATCGTGTCACAGATGAGATGCTCTGACAGCTGTTTCTATCCCCAGCATTATTGTGTCTGAACACAGGAGATTCTGCTTTGTGCTTCAATAAATAAGAAGAGCTGTTCCCAAGGTAGATAGGACATAATAACCCATGTGTCATACTCTGCAGCATGCAAATCCTAAATCCGCATGTGGGTTTTCATGAAATACAAACACAAACAATTGACAGTAGTTGCAAACTAGATGATCTTGTTGGAATGCTCCATGCACTTTTGCATAATCTGAATGACTTCTCTTGCTGCATAAAATGACTGGATGTGTATGTCACCATGACAGCTAAAAACTAATTGCAGCAACTTGCACTGCAAACTCCCTGCACTGGATCCAGTGATTGATCCCTCTCTGGTGTATTGGCTGGGGATAACTAGAATTGGCTACTTATTTTTAGAGCCCACAATTGCAGCCAAGTTACTAGATCCCCATGCTGTTACTAGGAAGTGTGATATGTTTGCTGCAATGAAAACTAAAGAGAATTAGAAATGTGTAAAACTGATAAAATATACCAAGCAGACTGGAGAAGCATACTGTGAGATATGGTTATGCAAATGCATACCTCCCAACTTGCAAAGGAGTGAAAGAGGGAGAGAATGTACAACACTCTTAGCGCGCTTGGCAAATTTAGATGTTGTATACCCTGCCTCCTATCCACCACACTTTAGATAACCCCATTCCCACCCATGCCCCTTTAGTGTACTTAAAATATGCAAAATAAAGAGAGACAACGAGCGCCAATATAGTGTAGTAAGTGGTAGGTATCAAGCGATGCATCAGATTGGACTACCGCTTGGTTTGTATTGCACTTGAGAAAGGGCAGAGCCCGAAACACGTGTGCATAATAAAACTGTTAAAGAAATCTCTTGAAGTAGTTGGTTGTGCGTGCCCACCCCTGACCCCTCCTTTCCTGTTTGTTTCACCTTGAGGAAATTTCTACTTGGCCTTTAGTGTCCTTAACACAGTATCATGTCCCTTTGTGGTCCCCACACTGTATAATGTCCCTTTAATATGGCACCCACTCTATAAAATCACATACAGGTAGTCCTCGACTTCCGACGTTGATTCGTTCTTACGCGCCGCGTAGGAACGGATCAATGTGATTTACTGTACTGTACTGTACTGTACAGGGAGAGCTGGCAGCTTGTGTTTATGCGGGAGCTGACTTTTTCTCATAGGAATGCATTTGCCGGTGTTGATTGGCCAGTGTACAGCATTCGGCCAATCAACGCTGGTCAGTTCATTCCTATAAGAAAAAGTAAGCGCCCTTGTAACAGCAAGCAGCCAGCTCTCCTGACTAGCAAGGACGAACCTTCTGTAGAACCAGTGTTGATTTGCCGCAGGGTCTTCCTTGCTAGTCGGGAGTGCTGCCAGCTTGCTGTTACGAGGGAGCTTACTTTTTCTCATAGGAATGAATTGACCAGCGTTTATTGGCCAGTGTACAGCATTTGGCCAATCAACGCTGGTTCTGCCGGAGGCTCATCTGTGAAGAGGCGGAGTCTAAGATCGAACCACAGCAGACTCCACCTCCTGGTCAGTGTTGATTGTCCAAATGCTGCACACTGGCCAATCAACGCTGGCCAATGCATTCCTATGAGAAAAAGTCAGCTCCTGCATAAATGCAAGCTGCCAGCACTCCCGACTAGCAAGGACCTACTCGCTCATCTCTAGTCGTAACCCAAGACCGTCATAACCCGAGGACTACCTGTATTCCCATCCATTGGTACAATTCCAGTTTTACACTGCAATACTTCCACCCCAGGCAGTTGTGCACTTTTCCTGCTGTGCCCCACTTTAGTTCATTCCTGGTCACATTGTAGCTCCCTTTATACTGGTCTCTATATACTGCACCCATAAATGTATATGATGCAGTATTTAGAGATCAGTATATAAGGTGAAGTATATAGGGATCATTATACAGACTATACTAATCTGTATATACTGCACAAATTCAGATTCCTGCCCATTCCCCACACTCACATGGTGGTCAATCTCTTGGCCTGAGGCTTGTGTAGAAGGCATTCCATGAGGAGTGAGGAGAAGTTATTTCTTTCTTATGGGGGGTAAGACTCAGGAGGACCAAAGTGTGTAGCTGCAGTGGGGGACAAAGGCAGGACATTATGGGGAAGGTCGATGAATGGCATGTCAAGCACACAACCATCTGGTACCAAACCAGAACTGTTCCTCTGGATCCAGGACGGTTGAGAGCTATGCAAATGCTATACAGTGACAACCCCGTAAATGGGCTTTTTAGGTTTACCATACTCATGACCTTTGCTTAGTATCATCAATATCAGATTGGTGTAAGTCTGACTCTCACCACCTTGACCGATCGGATAGTTATCCTGAACCATATTATGTCACTTGAGCTTGACAGCTTGAAGAGTACAGATGTGCAGGTGACGTTGGGTTCACACCAGCGTTCGGCACTCTGTATTACGTTTCTGACTTCTGCCGGAACAAGATGGAAACCTGTCATGCCGAGTCCGGCCGTGAGCGCCGGTGAGCATTTTGAGCTCTCCACGGCGAAACTATTTTTTTTAAACCGGACACAGAGTACTGCATGTCTGACTCTATGTCCAGTTAAAAAAAATGGTTTCGCCGCAGAGAGCATAAAACGCTCATCGGCGCTCACGGCTGGACACTCTTCAAACCCATTCAAATGAATGGGTTTGAAAGATGCCGGCAGGTTTCCGTTTCCTGCACAAAACAGCGCAGGAGACGGAAACCTGCTGAATGGAGTCCCGGGTGCAGATGTGAACGAGTCCTGATTAATGCTACAGTCACTGTTGAGGCCTTGTTCATACATCCTTTAGTTGGGGGGGTTGGATTGCACTGCCAAAATCTCAGTTAGGCCCCTGTTCCATGTGTTTCTTGCAGTGATTGTCAGGATGATTTTTAAAGGAAAGAAATTCATAAGAAATGTTCTTCAACCTGATTCTGTGTGCCCGCACTGAACACATTACGGCCACCAGCGCTTCGGACAAAGCTGAGCAGCATCCTGTTGCCATGACAGCCAGGAGCCCAGGAACCTATTGAAGGCTCCTAGGCTTGTCTAGCATGCATTTGCTTTATGCAGCCTGGGATGCTGATATTGTGCAAAATATATTGTGACAATTGGGGGTAATTTAGCATCAAAGGTAAGTGGTTTTCCTGGATTTACAGAGGTGTTGGTGGCGCTGAGTGCCAAATAAACAGCAGATTAAGTGGTACAATCCAAAATAAATGGTTTTATTCAGCTTTAAACAGGAACAAAAACAACAAACAGCCTAGCCCACATACAGGGCAATACCTCACTTCTTGAACCCTCACTAATCTATTGGGGCAAGATACTCTCTGAGGTTTCTTCTCACCAGTTTGGTTCAAAGTCCTTTATGGAATCCAGTCCTCTTGGGACAGACCTCCTATCTGTCTCTAACTGGTCCACTTTCCAGCTGCTCCTGCAGGTCACAAGCAACACTCCCCCTCTGGAGTTGGGCTCCTTTTGGAATCCAGCCTTCTTGGGACAGACCTCCTGTCTGTCTCCAACTGGTCCAGTCCACCAGCTCCTGCAGGTCACCACCAGCACTCCAGCACTCTCCTGCTGTGTGCACTCCCTCTGGAGTTGTGCCCCCTTCTCTCTTATGGGTGTGGTCAAAGTCCTTTTTAACCCTGTTTTTGGTCGCTCTACAGCACCCTCTAGGTTCACACGCTTAATATATATATATATATATATATATATATATATATATATATATATATATATATATATATACATACACTGTATATACTAGCTGTTACCCGCGACTTCGTCAGCGGTGATTCGAGAATTGGGTGGATACAGATTTTTTAAATGTTTGCGTACTTGAAAAAGTGGAGTGGATAGCAAATTCTCCAGGTTATATTGAGTATAACTGGTACCCGCGACTTGGTCTGCGGTGATTGTATAAGTGGGTATATACAGGCGCGGGTAAGGTTTTCGTACTGTGTATAAGGTATGGGATATGAAATATAACTTTGTATCTTGTTTTTGCTGTAATTCTGAGAACACATGAGACTTTTGTGTTGAAGTTAATTTGTATTTGAGCTGCTATACGGTGTTGGTATAAACTGTACATAGTGACTTTGGGACAGAGGGATTTGAAGTTAACCCTTTCCCGCCGATGGCATGTTTTGATTTTCGTTTTTGACTCCCCTCCCTCTAAACCCCATAACTTTTTTATTTTTCCGCTCCCAGAGCCATATGAGGTCTTAATTTTTCCGGGACAAATTTTTCTTCATGATGCCACCATTAATTATTCTATATAATATACTGGGAAGCAGGAAAAAAAATTCAGAATGGGGTGGATTTGAAGAAAAAATGCATTTCTGCGACTTTCTTACGGGCTTTGGTTTTACGGCGTTCACTGTGCAACCAAAATGACCGGTCACCTATATTCTGTGTTTTGTTACGATTCTGGGGAGACCAAATTTCTATGGTTTTATTTACATTTTGACCCCGTAAAAAAAAATCCAAAACTGTGTTAAAAATTTTTTTTTTGAAAAGTCACCATATTCCGACAGCCGTAACTTTTTTATACGTGCGTGGACGGGGATGTATAGGGCGCTTTTTTTTGCGGGACCAGGTGTACTTTTTAGTTCTACAATTTTCGGGAAATGTTATTGGTTTGATCACTTTTTATTCAAATTTTTATCAGAATCAAAACAGTGAAAAAACGGCGGTTTGGCACTTTTGACCATTTTTCCCGCTACGGAGTTTACCGAAACTTTTTTTAAACTTTTTTTTTTGCATTTATGAGACCCCCTAGGGGTATTGACATGGGTGGGCGGTGTCGCGGATTGTCAGAGTGGTGGGGGTCGGCAAACATGGCTGCTCCGGAGCGTTAAAGAGAGCCTCCTGGAGTATCGTTAAGGTGACGGGTAAAGTGGTAAAGTATATGTATATGTGATTGTGTGGGGTTAGGGGCGAGGCTGTAGAGGGTAATATGAATTTTGGGGCTTGCTATGGTCCAAAGTGTGTGAGGTTGCAGAGATGGTGGTGTGAGTTCGGGTTTTGTGAGGGTCCTGGCACAAACGTATGTGCGCTATTGTGACGAAAAGTAGTCTATTGCGCAATCGGGTGCATTAACTATGTTTGTGGAAAATTTCAGCCAAATCAGTTGAGCAGGTTTTGTGTGATTGAGGAACAAACATCCGAACATCCGAACATCCAAACATCCAAACACACAAACTCACAAACTCACAAACTCACAAACTCACAAACTCACAAACTTTCACAATATTAATAGGATATATATATACACACACTTTGGGGTTATTAGGGGTGACTATCTGGCTACTTATTCAGTTGTTGATAAGGTTAGATAATGACTACTAGAGTAAACTTATAAGGCTCAGTTCAGACAGAGTTTCCGCCTCAAAATCCTGACCAAAAAAACGGCTTCCATTTAAATCGATGGGAGCCAGTCACTTCTTTTTTTCCGCTTGCGGTCTGTTCAAGAAGCGATATGCTCATTCTTCAGGTGAATGCCGCGGCCGGTTCAGTCTTCGACGTCCACCTGAAGACACTCCCTCCTGACTAGACCCATTTATTTGGGCCTAATCCAGAGCAGAGTGCCGCGACTGGATGTCAGTGCACTGCACCAGCATCCAGATGCAGCTACCGTTTTTTTTGGTCTGGAATGTAAGGCCACATCTGCCTCAAATTCCGGACTAAAAAACCCCATCTGAACTCAGCCTAATGCTACCATGTTAATCCAGAGGAAGGCAGACATTATGTGCCGATCATGTCACAAAAAAGGGAGTGGCCAGTACATTGGAATGACTAAGTCATAAAAAGCCTCCCATTGACTTCAATGTGTAGCGCGCGTAAGACGGCACCCATTGAAGTCAATGGGATCTGTGTTTACGTGTCAGAATGAGCAGCACGTTACATCATGGGAACGGGCCCTAAAGCTGGGTTCACATCTATGTCAGAGATCGTCAAAATTCGGTGGTGAGAAAAGTCCTACACAGAGGACTTTTTGCTCTATCTCCTTCCGTTTTGAATTGGTTGACACCTGTCGGACTCATTGTAGTCAATAGGGTTTGCCGCTGTCCACTGTTGTAGCGCTCTGCCTCTCCATTGTTCAGGTCCCTCGACGGACACAAATGACAGTGAGCCAACGCCAGTGTGAACCTAGCATAAGTGCTTAAAGTGTTAAAGGGAACAATTTGGCACATTAATATTGCCCTAATAGGTTCCCTTTAACACTTTAAGGACTTATGCAAGGTTCACACTGGCGCTGGCTCTCTGTCATTTGTGTCCGTCGAGGGACCTGAACAATGGAGAGGCAGAGCGCTACAACAGTGCAGGGGTGAACCTGCCCCTTTCGCCACCCGAGGCGAACAACAGAAAGCCGCCCCCCCCCCTGGGAGGAGGGGGCGGAGCGGAGGGGGGGTGGCGACGCGAAGGGGGCGGGGTGAAGCGGTGTTCGCAGGCACGGAGAGGAATCCCCAATCCACCACTCGGTGCTAAGCCAGTCCAGGACAGCTTGTCCTGGACTGGCTTAGGTAAGCAAAAATGCCGCCCTCCCTGGGGCCCTGGCATAGCGCCGCCTGAAGTGGTCGCTTCAGGTCGCCTCATGGGAGGTGCGGCGCTGCAACAGTGGACAGCGGCAAACACCCACAAGTTCTTAGTGACCGGCCATCCATGCCTGCAATAAAAATAAAAAAGCTTTATACTCACCCTTCCGGTGTACTCGCAGTTCTCCACTGAAACCAGTAAGCATGTGCCGTAATTCAGGCATTTGCGCAACAAAACTTGTTCTCAGCTTCACTGAAGAACTGTGCAGGTGTCAGTAGCACCAGAAATCGGACTCAATGGACTCATATCTAGGTAAGTATAACGTTTATTTTTTTTTAAATGGAGGCATAGATTGATTTAAAACAGGATGATCTTGGTGGTTTAGTGTCCCAAAACAACTTGACAGGTTTCTTTTAAGGAAAAATGCCTGAAAAAAACTGACTTAGAGCATGATAACATTATAGATGTGATTAGGTAAGTTATCGGTGGGTATTTAGGGTACTAAACTGCGGTTAGTAGACCTGGCTAGGACAAGTTACTAACATATGTAGAGTATTACTTGGCAAAGTGTTTATCTGAAATTACTTTCAAATACAACAGAAAGATCACAAGCAATAAAGGACTCACAAATCTTAAGACGTATTTTTATTTCCCAGTGCTCACCAGTTTCTTGATGCTAATTATGATTATCGTTAATGGAAGGCAAGCTTTAATACACAAGAGGAACCGTGCAGATGCAAATACAATTAAATAACAAAATGTACAATATAGAAGGGATTACACAATGATGTACAAATTAATGACATCATACCATTACTAATATTCTTGCTCTATTAGAAGGAGAAAAAGTTAATACACAAATGGATGGAACAATAGACAGACTGGCATACAAATAAAACATAGCAGACGGAGACATAAGTAACAAAAAGGTAGCAAATTTGGTTAATTCCATGCTCTTTCCTTTAGAATAGCTGAGTCCTATGCAGGACCATCCTAAACATTAGCAAAGGAAATGGACATAGTGGAAGACACAAACATCAAGCCCTTCTGTCTTGGGTGGCAAATCTCATTATTTATAAGTCTGGAATTTTATTTTTGCATGGTCTGGGATCTTAAGTTTAAGGGTCTGGTCTGGGGTCTGAATAATTTAAGAATTTAGTCTATGGTCTGAAATAATTTAAGTGGCTTCTCTGGTGTCAGAATTAATTTTGGAGTCTGATCTGCATTTTGATTAACTTAATTTTGGGTTGTGGGTTGCAGCCTGATGAATGTAGGGATCTGGACATATTTCAGGGTCTCTTCTGGGGTCTGAATGAATTTTAATGTCTGTCCTGAGGTTTTAATGGTAAATGAGTGATTAGTAATGTCATCCCTTAACCTCAATGGAAGGAAACACTTGGTAGTCTAGTTGAATTAATTTTTTGTGACAACTCAGCAAGTCTATCCTCACATGAACTACCCTGCTCTAGTCCAAGTACAAGCAGGAGGATCAGAGTGTGGTTGGGCAAGTGATCCAGGGCAGCCGAACTAGAGGACTTCCAGCCCCCCGGTTTTGCTCAGAATTGGCACAACATTGGAATAGCGTGTACAATGGTAAGTAGGACTATCTACTGCAGTGAATATACTGCAAGTACTTGGCGCTGATAAATGTTCCTGTTGTTGGTTTGTGGGACCATTCAAAAGTTTGCTAAGAGGCCCAGACTTGCATTGGGAACAGATTTGCCCCTGACAACTATGTAAGTATTTATTTGTTCAGGGGATCTGCTACATGGCACTTTACTGCAGTTCAATCTTCACAACCAAGTAGAAGGCCCAGTCCTGACTTTGATATACGGCCATTTGTATTAGGGCAATAGTATTTTTATAGCATTACAGCACTGTTGTGGGCCAGAATCCATATTAGTCCTAGTCTATAAGGGACTTTATAAGGGACCTTCCTCTGCTATCCAAACAGCTGTGACTAAAGCTACATTATGAGCTTCAAGTTATCTCCAATCTATTGCCGTGCCCTCAAATGCATCTAGTGCTCTTTTAAAACACACTTACAATAGCTGTAGATTTTGAGGCAATGAATTCAATGTGTAGAGATGCCTCTTCTTTTGTTTTTAGAAAACATTTGGATCATCAGGAAATTGTTTAGTTATCTTTGGTGGAATTATACTGAATGTTGTGCTCATACGAGAGACAAAAGTCAATCATCTCTGCAGCGCCGCGTAGTGAAAATCTATTTTCTTTATCAGTAGAAAGGCTGAGCAAGTTTTCATTTTATTCTTCAGCTTGTGGAAAAGGCATGTCTATAAATGAAATATAATCCGGAGCTTGGTTTTTGCTGAGATTGATGCTCCGGTACCAGGGGAGAACTGCTAAACCTCAGTGCAAAATCTATTACGAGACCCAGCAGTAATCTGTCAGTGATGTCATATACCGTACTGTACAGAATGACCTCACTCCTTATAGGATGTATATATACCATAAAACTGATCTATCACTTATGATATGTAATTGCATCTTTGTACAGCCCAGTACTGCAGTTGTCTATTGCACAAGAGCCTCTCCCAACCTCAGGAACTCTATTGTTTTGTTAGCTCACTGCACCATGTGGTGGCTCAGTGGTTAAGACTGGAGCCCTGGGTTTGAATCCATCCAAGAACAACATCTGCAAAGAGTTTGTATGTTCTCCATGTTTGCATAGGTTTCCTCGAGGTACTAAGTTTTCATCCCACACTCCAAAGATATATTAATAAGTGATTTAGATTGTGAGCCCTATATGGGACAGTGTTGACAATATCTGTAAAATGATCTGTGGAAAAATGATGGTGCTATATAAGTACACAAAATAAATAATACACTTAGAAGCAAGGAATTTGATAACATTAGGAGTCCATGCTGCTGAATATAAGGGGAACTGTAAAGGGGTTGTTTTAGCAGAAAATGCACCACATTTGTCCAAAGGTTGTGTTTTAGTGCATTTTACCCCATTCATTTTAATAAATCTCCGCTGCCTTACCATACACATCCCACAGACAGATTATTTCTGGAAGAAGGTTACCCTGGACAACCCATATAAGAATATAAGGAATATAGGACATCTACCTCCTCCCTATAAAATACTTTGGTATTTGATTGAGATTGCCAGGGTTGCCCACCTTTCCATATATGCTGTGGGTTGTATAGCAATTGCTATGATCACTGTATTGGTATATTACCCCAACAAGGTTCTGAAAGGTGCTAGTGTTTCATTCAATTACACATTTTAAGGAGTTGTCCTGTTAGTATTACCCTTGTCCATAAGGACTTTGTGAATCAATGTACTTGGTTACCCATTCGTTTGGATAGGCACAGGGACTGTGCACAGCTACAACCTACATCTACAGGACCTTCAGCAATTAGCTGTTCCAGCAGGTCATTATTGGGATAGAACAGTCTTGATCACATGAGTCTAAATTATTCAATACAAGCACTTACTACTGGGCCCAGAAACCAAGAGGCCCATGGGTCACACACAGAGCTGGTAAGCTACTTTTATCACCTTTCTAATTTCTTTGATGGTTGGCAGTCTATGCATTGCAAAATTTATGAGCCCTGACTTCTGAAACACTGCAATGAGAAGATTTATGATTAACAGCCTTCCATTGTCAGAAAGGAGAAAATTAACCCTTTCAAGATAAAGATAGCAGTTGTCCAGAAGCATATAGCCAAGGAGGGATTTTGTAGGGAGGTTGTAAGGAGCGAGGCAGTGGCACAAAAGGGAAATGATTACTGCCCGGCACTGACAATGTGGGAGTAATGAGAAGCTTGTGTATATAGACATTTTGGGAATAAGTCTTCATGGCGATCTAGGCCGGATAAAGAAGGCAAGGTAAATGTATATTCTGCTAAAATGTATGGATAGTATGCAGGAGATGTTGCACAAGGGCATCCAAGCTGAGCTTTTGCAGCAGAGCCTGTAAGATTTTACTTAACCCCCCCCAAACACAAGTCTTATCTAGTCAAAGTGGTTTTCCTTGTTCTGAAAATGATCCCCTAATGAAAGAAGTGTGCCCTGTTCTCAGCAATCTTCTACAATCCCATAGAAGTAAATGGAGCCGTGTTCATTTATGTACCCTACATTTCCACTTGAGGGACTCCTGAATCACGGTTTTCATGATCGTTCCCCAATCCCCCGCCATCAGACACTTATCAATATCAGTTCCACTATTTTCCTATAGTATAGACTTTTTGCAAATGTAATGTTACTATGACTCCAAAAGGAAAATAAAAGTTTTTGACTAAAACTATTGCATTTATTTAAAAAGGATCTGTCATCACACGACGCTTCCATGTTTAATAGTCTTCAGGCCGATACGATAAAGGAACATTTTGTAAATTGTTCTATACTTATTATTGCAAAAGTATATTTTTGTGCCTGGGGAAAGTATCAATTCTCTCTTGTATTCAGAGCTTTGAAAAGCTAAGACTGTGAAAAAGAGAAAGTGATGGCAATGAATAACAGCAAATCAATGTTTCTAGAGAATGTAATGAAATTGCACTTGGCGAAGAGACGAAATGCTATATATGTGTAATTGTTGGTTTTAAGCATCTCAGTTAACCGTCCTTGGCTGCCAATTTTTTTTTCTCTATTTAATTGGTGAAGGGAAAAAAAGCATTAAAATATTTCAGCAGTTACACAGTAAAATATGAAATAGTTTTATTCTGTGGTTTGGAAAAAATAACATATTGTTAATGGTGTTAATTCGGTAAATTTTAAGAAATTTCCGAAAATGTAGTTTGCTTTACAACTTTAATTCATGTTATTATTCGGAAAAAATACCATTGTAATGTTATTGCTGTTATATATTTAAACCCTGAACCAGGAAAAACATAGATTAATGAGTATTTTCTTTGTAAATAGCGTCCCACATGAACTAATATACTTCATCTAAAATCCTTAATCTTAAATTAGTTTCCAAAGGTAGTTATTGAAATATTGCAGTAACATAAAACACAGCAAATATTCAGACAATCGTAATACAAGTGCAAAAAAGGTGAAGAAATGCAGGTAGAAAACATGGAAACTGTTATACATTTGAAGTCAGTATAGGCATAAATGAAGGGAAGGGGGGGATAAAGAGGTACTAAAACCCAAAACCAACATACGGAAGAGTTTGGGAGTGGGTGTGTAGTGCTAAGGTGCAAATGGAAATAAAGTGGGCGAGGGAGGAATCTTGCCTAAGAGAGTGGATTTGAGAAATACACCCAATCCTAAAGTCTGAGCTAAAGTCAGTATGGCAGATCTGAGATGTTAGACCTGTTGACCCGGGTCACTCAAACCTTATCAAAGAGTGGGTGAGTATCAGAAGTAGTGGCATTAATATTGACAGTCAGTCATCAAGAAACGAGGTCTTCTCTAGTTGAGGGTGAAGTGGATCTGGGCAGGTTTTATCCGAAGTCAAAAGTGGTCCAGTTTAAAAAGCCCATTTTTAGTTTTACATTTAGAGAGTTAATGGGAACCTGTGAGGTCTTTTCGGGGCACTAAACCACTGAGAGATCACTTTGGATGGTAGTATGAGGTCCCAAATAACACACTCCTACTACTATCAGTGACTACTATGGCAAAAACAAACCTAGAGAAGAGTCTGGTGAGTCTCCTTGGACCTGTTTCTGCTGTTCCCAGCACCTATGCAGAGGAAGATGAGGAAGTACTCTTCAATTTGACTATGTCAGTGCCCAAGGTCCAGCTCATGCACAATGATGTTGAAGTGTATTGTTCTGGCTTCAGTGTGAGACTGGGCAGGGGCTATAGAAGACTGGTAAGTATAAAGATGAATATTTTTTTTTTTTTATATAACCGTGGCACCAACAGAGCTAGGAGTAGGCTTTTGGAACACTAAACCTAAGGTCTGTTTTTAGGATCATCATCACAAATAGGATTTCTCCCTCTGGTGGACCTGTCCAGTCCTGCGTTACATAGAAAACTTGATTTTAATGGGAATGCTTAAAGAGATTTGACCACAAAATAAGTTACGCCTTATACATAAGATCCATAAATGATTAACTTGTAGATTGTTGGGGATCCAATAATAGCCAAAGTACAGCATTTGGTGTAGAGAAACTTGTGTTCTGCTGATTGTCAATGAACCCTACTAACAATTAGGAAAAGTCCAATGTGGAGAAGCCCTTAAAGTATCAGCAGGTAAGCAAGAATTGTGCATCTGTCTCTAAGTGTTCCTGCTTATTATATCAGTATGTTATAATTTAACATACAGAAACGGTGACGTTTTATATTTATCAAATACATTTATCTTCTATTTCAAATACAGAATGAATAATAAAACTCATAATATCTCTCAATACAGTACTATCCATAATGGTTCCCTCTGTGCAAAAACAATGTTGCCAGGCATGGCATGTCTTCATAGAGTTCAAACTAGGTTACATATTCATGCAGTACTGGCAACTCATTGTGATAGTCTTATGTGCCCTAGTGCCAACATAGTGTCAAAGTTAAAAGCACCAATAGTCTTCAAAATCATCCCCCAAATAAGTTTCCTTAGGCTAAGGCCCCATGTAGTGAGCCACAGCCAAAATCTACAGTGGGAAAGATTGCGGTAGAAACGTATCAGTTTTTTCTGCAGAGCTTTTCACAGAAAGTCCTACCAGGCCCCACGTTGCAGAAAATCAGCTTTTTATGTTGCGTTTTTTTGAGCCAAAGCCAAGAAAGGCTACAAAAGCAATTGGAAGCTCTATACTCCTACTTACTGCTCAATTCACTGCTGGCTTTGGCTCATAAAAATGCAGCAAGATTTGCAACCAAAAAAAATACTGCGTTTCTGCAACGTGGGGCCTTAGCTTTACAGAAAACGCCAGCATTTCTGTAGGTATAACTGACATGCTGCAATTTACAAAAATGCAATGGCTTTTGAGATCGCAGCCAATGCCCGAGCAACTGTTGCATTGAATGCTGCTTGCACTTCTATGGAACAGGGTAGGAAAACTGTCCTTAGCGCTACAACGGCTAACTAGGCCCTGCCTGCGGGTGTTGGTCAGCTGTACCCAAGCTAAGCTTAGCCCTGACAACTACTAGCTCTCTGAACACAAAGACCTGACAGACAGGTGGGGTGAGAGCTGAAAGAGGCTAGGGACTGGGATACTAGAGGCGGTCACCCCTAATGAAAGAGTAGCTACAAACATAAACAACAAGGAAGGGACTTCCACAGTCGCCCGGCCATCCGGCACATCACATCACCTCCAGCCTACAACACCACTTCCCCCCCTCAAAAATAAAAAAAAAACACCTCACAAGCTCTTCCACAGTGCCCCACGGCATACGGGACGACCATCTCAACCATCACGGCCCACCGCCACATCCCCCGCCACGCTCCACCTCACGGCAGCCACTTTCCTGCATTCCTAACCTGTGGTGACCATAGCAACCGGGTCTCCGCCACACGCGGAGCCCCGCTGCTCATGGCCGCCATTAACCCACCCACCCTTTCATTCGCAGGCCGGCTCCTGCCTGCCGACCTGTTTCGCTTCCAGCCGCCAGCATATTCCCGCCTCCGAGCACGCTCATTCACATCTTACCATCGCGACTGCCCTAACACCAGCCGCGATAGTAAGACACATACAATCTCCATTGCTTGCCGGGTGTACCTCATGCCTGCAATCAAAATGTACTTTGATTGCAGGCATGCACACTTAACCCCCCCCCCCCCCCCCATACCTTCAATAGTAACATGCCTGCAATCAAAATGCTGTTTGACTGCAGGCATGAACAGTTAACCCCCCCGCATTTTCCCTGGTCTGCGTTTTCCGTCACCTTTACTCTGCCTACATGCAACCGCAAAGGCACACCATATCAAACGCGGCGCAAACGCATTTCAAGTTTACTATCTACCACCTGACCTAAAAAAAAAAAAAATATCCAAAAATCCAAAGATTCCTATAGCAAGATTTCTCAAATGCTCTGACAGTTTCACACGTCTGTCTCCACCCAATTCTCCAAACACCGCAGACGAAGTTGCGGGTAAAAGCTAGTCTCCTATAAACTATGGAATATGTCAGCAATGTATAATTTCCCTGCAGCACCACCCCAATAGAAATTAATCATTGCACAGTTTCTATTAAAATTAATAAGCTATATAATACACTAACGTGGAGTCTTGGAAGGGAATTTGCAGCCTTTTTCAGTAGATGGGGGACACTGAGCATAGGATGGGCAACTCACTTACCTCCTCTTGTTGTATTCAATACCAGACAGCCCCTTGAAAAATCACATTATACACCCATCTTTTTGCATCTCAGTCACCGTCCCTGTAGATTCCAGTCCCATTAACTGCATTTTGGCCAACTCATGTGACTCAGCATTGTGTGGGAACCCACCATATGCTGACTGGCTGTTTTCTTCCTGGCAATGCTCTTCAATTACTCATTGATTAATACTTGCTGAGATTGAAGTAGTGGCATCCTGCATTGCAGAGACCAAATGAGGCTGAACATTCATGGAGCTACTGGCTCATGAATCTTAAGTTATTCTTCTTTCAGGAGGATCAATATATTGGTCTAGCAAGGCTTGGATCAAACTCTTTTGTAACCACCGGCCATTGTTCTGCTGTAATATGAACATGTGCAATTTATATAATCTGTGATATATTTCCTGTAAACCTCCAAGTGTTAGCACTTCATTCTATCATATATCAAGTATACACTAGATAGATAGATAGATAGATAGATAGATAGATAGATGATAGATAGATAGGAAGATACACACCAAAAATGCTTAAGACTGCACATCCCAGTGTGAACAGGTGCTTACTGCGAAGTAATATATATATATATATACAGTCCTATGAAAAAGTTTGGGCACCCCTATTAATCTTAATCATTTTTAGTTCTAAATATTTTGGTGTTTATAACAGCCATTTCAGTTTGATATATCTAATAACTGATGGACACAGTAATATTTCAGGATTGAAATGAGGTTTATTGTACTAACAGAAAATGTGCAATATGAATTAAACCAAAATTTGACCGGTGCAAAAGTATGGGCACCTCAACAGAAAAGTGACATTAATATTTAGTAGATCCTCCTTTTGCAAAGATAACAGCCTCTAGTCGCTTCCTGTAGCTTTTAATCAGTTCCTGGATCCTGGATAAAGGTATTTTGGACAAACAATTCAAGTTCAGTTAAGTTAGATGGTCGCCGAGCATGGACAGCCCGCTTCAAATCATCCCACAGATGTTCAATGATATTCAGGTCTGGGGACTGGGATGGCCATTCCAGAACATTGTAATTGTTCCTCTGCATGAATGCCTGAGGATTTGGAGCGGTGTTTTGGATCATTGTCTTGCTGAAATATCCATCCCCGGCGTAACTTCAACTTTGTCACTGATTCTTGAACATTATTCTCAAGAATCTGCTGATACTGAGTGGAATCCATGCGACTCTCAACTTTAACAAGATTCCCGATGCCGGCATTGGCCACACAGCCCCAAAGCCAGAACCTGAACCGGAGGCCACCTCAGGTTCCAGTGCAAAAGACGGGTAGCTGTGACTGAAAGCCGGCGCGCTGCACCAGCATCCAGCCACGCACTCCGCTCCAGCTTAGGCCCAATGAATGGGCCTAGTCTGGAGGAGGGTGTGTCTTCAGGCCGAACCATGAGGTGAAACAGCCTGAAGAATGAGCACCTCGCTTGTTCCGTGTCCCGGAAAAAGCTCCTGAGCGGTTCCCATTGATTTCAATGGGAGCCGTCTTTTTGGTCAGGATTTTGAGGCGGATACAGCCTCAAAATCCTGACCAAAAAACTCTGTGTGAACTTATTCTTATACATATTTGATCAAACAGTATGAAGACCACCTGCCACGACAAGGAAAACTCATTTAGATGGGAACCTACACTAAACAGACATACTTCTCTTGGATCTGGACAGGTCTACAGTGTGAACACAGGATAGATAGATAGATAGATGGATAGATAGATAGATAGATAGATAGATAGATAGATAGATAGATAGAAGGAAAACCATCATATTTGGGTAAAAGGAAAGAAAGTATATGAAATTATTGTTTTCCGGGGGTTTTCTGGTCCCAAGTTCACATTTTATACTGGCTGCTTCTGGGCAATGGAAGCTACAACAGGGGATGGGGAGAGGATGTAAAATGTTGTTACTCAAGTTATAGGAATGGAACTACAGCTCCGTCCACTGAACGGCTGTGGTGTCAGGTCTGTTCCTATTGCTTGAATATGAGCAGCCTGGTTTTGCTCCCTGTCCAATACTTTAACTTCTGGCGCCTGGAAGTAGATGGATCAGCTGATCTTTGTAGGGTTTGGGTGTCAGAACTTCACAGATACCATACTGATGACTTATCCTGTCAAAATGCATTTGGGGGCTGGTAAAACTCCGTTAAGAGATCTGCTGTCTTATATCTTCAAAGGCATTGGGGCTTCACTCTCTGCACTAACGTTCCCTAACTACTGCTCAACCCCTCCACTCATTGCTGGCGTGCCATCTCCAACTTTGTCACACTTTGTCTAAAGTTAGGAGCGGTTATGTGGAGTGGAAAGCAAAGCCCCTGCAGGTGAAGAAAGGCATCAGGCCTTATCATAAGTCTGCACATCCAGATTATAAGATATTATCCAGATGGTACAGAATGCCTTCCAGACTTCACACCATGTTCTCTTCCATATCTGCTCTGTGTTAGTGGGGCCATGAAAAGGTCGGAAATGGCTTTCCACATATTCTTGGAGTGTCAGATGGTCCTTCCATTCTGGGGTGCAAGCTATTGGATTAGATGTACATTCATGAACTACCCCATGCAGGGGTGAACCTAGCATTTATGCCGCCTGAGGCAGACAACAGAAAGCCAATCCCCCCCCCCAGGAGGAGGGGGCGGGGCGGAGCGGAGCAGACGGGGCGGCTTTAGCAGGCAGAGAGCAGGCAGGGAGAGGACCTGCTCTCTGCCTGAGCATCAGGGGAGGCCGGTGGAGCAGCGCTGCGTTCACAGGGCCTCCCCAATCCACCGCTCGCTTCCTGGACTGGCTTAGGTCAGCAAAAATGCCGCCCCCCCCCCCCACGGGGCCCTGGCATAGCGCTGCCTGAAGCGGTCGCTTCAGGTCGCCTCATGGGAGGTGCGGCACTGACCCCATGCCATGCACTTCTGGACTCTTCCTGCTGCATCAGAGTGAGATCCTCATCAAGGTATACAAGTGGTCGATCCTACGCTACCTGGTGAAGTCCTCCTTGCAGGGCTTTTCTCTCCGCTGATTTTAGGGAGCCTTCACACGGAGTATACGCTCTGCTCATTCTGAACATAAAACTCATCCAGAATAAGCATGTAAAAACCAGCTCCTTACATTCAGAATGAGCAGAGCGTATACTCCGTGTGAAGGCTCCCTTAGAGCCCCTTCACGTGGCGTAAGCGCTCGGCTCATTCTGAGCCATACACGCGAGCACTTCTAAACACTTCCCATTCACTTCAATGGGAGCGTTCATAAAGCCGGCTTTACACGCTCTCCCATTGAAGTGAATGGGAAGTGTTTAGAAGCGCTCGCGCGTACGGCTCGGAATGAGCCGAGCGCTTACGCTGTGTGAAGGGGCCCTTAGGTGGTTTCAGTGGCAGAGTTTCCTATGGATACTCCAATGCTATTATCAATTGTTCAGCAACTCCACTGAAAATCAGAGTAAATGAGGCAGGGATATTCTATAAAGCAGAGAACCACAACTGAGCATGAGTGTCCATGCTATGTGTGTCCATTGACCCGTAGACGAATTCCCTTGCTCTTTGCTAACAATGTGGTTTTTCTGAAATGGGGAGTCCAGCATGGGTTGTAGCCACCCAACAAAAAAAGTAAATGGGGTTTCTAGCAGAAGATAGTACATAAGTTAACAATTTCCATTATTGTTCCACTCTCCACCTTTTTCTTTGGGTTTCCAGTGTCTGCAGGTGCAACCCATACTTGCCATGAACCCTGTACTATTACAGCAAGTGACAACAGAGAAGCTCACATCCATATTGGGCTGCTGCTTAAAGGTCATTTATTAACCAAATCATCTGCCGTATTTTTCTCGGAGTTTCCCTTTAAGCCTGCTGCTACTTCTAAAGAATCCTGTCTGTACAATATCAAGTAATGTAAGGAAACCCCTGTACAGGATCTGTTGGTAGTTCCTCAGGCTGAGTCATTTTACAGCAGAGAAACCATTCTCACAGCAAATATAAAAAGAAGTTCCTTGCACCTTATTACGTGAGAAAAATACAGAAGGCTGAGAATATTTGCAGAATCAGCTATAGAATATATTATATGCCCTAGTAAAGGGCTTGCCAGAGCTAACAATCTCTTGATCTTTTGACTAAGGCCCCACGGGGCGTCCCACAGCGCTTTAGACAAAAAGTTCGCAGAGGTTCCCTCTGCGGACTTTCTATTTCAATTATATCTATGGGGAAACTGCCGGCGTTTCCGTAGGTATAATTGACATGCTGCGATTTCCAAAACCGTGCCGGTATCGCTAGAATCCCATTCACTTTGCCCTGACTGGAAAAAGACCGCGATTTTTGGCTACGTGGGGCCCTGCCCTTAAATAGATTTAAACAACTGCTCATGGATACCATTGACTTAAAAGTCTGTAAGATTCCTGCTAGGGTGCCAATATTTTTGACTGCAAGAATAGAGCTGCAGGCTACACACAAGTAGGGAACATGTCTTTATTGTTCACATAAGTGCATTTATATTAAAACAACACAGTAATTTGCACTTTGCATTAACCCATAGGCCATAGTCATTGTTCTGTGTTGTGGGCTCTAACAGATGGTAAGTATGTTTTCCAGTCTTCAGAAGACAAGCACCATTGGCAAAAGCACCTAGAGTATGATTTAGTATGAGCGCCTCTCAGGTAAAGTGAGTTACTTTTTATTACTTTATAGTAAATTGCAATGCAAAACGTTCAACCCCCAAGGTGTTTGTGATAGGTAATACAATAGCTAGTAGTAGTTATTCTGTGAAGATTGATAGACTTATTACAATGGGGCGAAAAACATCACTAAAAGCTCTATGAAATTGCTAAATGCTCATAGTAAATAAGTCAGTAGTGGATGGACTTCTAGGCTGAGGATACAGGAATTGCAGCGGGTTAGATGTAGTGAACCCACTAGCAACTCAGTAGCTGCAATATACAGTAGCAGCACTGTGGATAAGATTAAGGGGGTATTCACACTTTCGCCCCGTGTGCCCTGTGTCCGCTCGCCAGGTTTCCGTCCTAATCCCCGGGGAAACTGCATAGGGAACAGCTTCCAGGAGGTCAGTTTCAAAACCCATTGATTTGAATGGGTTTTAAAAGCAAACCGCCGGCATCTGTATGCAGCCTCTCCGCGGGGAAACTGTTTTTTTTTTTGTTTTTTTTGCCAGACACAAAGTCAGACATGCAGGACTTTGTGTCTGGCCCAAAAAAAATGGTTTTCCCGTTTCTTTAGACAGTGCAGATCACTATTAGAGTTCAGAGGTGCATTGTTATAAAAAAAACATACAGTACAGAAGAATATTAGCTCTTATGGTCTGCCATCATCATAGTTTCCAATTAGAAACAATCACAAAGAGTGGCTGCAAATGACAGCGCTGACCCTCCTGCTACTAACCTTTCACCTGTTGGCAGATACTTTTGGTGTACCCTTTTCTCCAGCAGCACACACCTCTTTAGGTACAGGAACCACTGTTATAAAGGAAATGCTGTTGTAAAGTTATACTCGGTTCACATCTGCGCTCGGATTTCCATGCATCAGGTCCACATAGGGACCAGAAAAATAGAATCCCAATCCACTTACATCCCCCCCCCCCCCCCGCCCTTCCCCTCCCCCCCTTTTTTTTTCCTCTCTCCTCCATCCTTTACTTTCATTTGTATCTCTTCTTCCTCTCTCCTTCTACTCTTTTAACTTTCCCCTTACTGGATCCTCCCTGGTGGTTCTGTGGTTGGGTGTTTATTGTTTACATTTGTGTCATTTTGTTTTGTCTACTTCGTCTCCTTGCATCTTTTGGCGATTGTTTGCCTTGATGTTTGTTATTATCTGTTTGTAAAAATTTGCAATAAAACTTTAATTAAAAAAAAAAGAAAAAGCGGTTGCCTTCGGAAACCCATGGACCACTATAATGGGGTTCATTGGGTTTCCGCCTGGTTTCTGCTTGAAAAATGCAGAGCGAAACAGGACTTTGGGGGACAGAATCCCTTAATGGAAACCAAGCGCTGGTGTGAATCCAGCCTTAGAAAGAAGTTTCCTGTGATAAACTTGGCACATCTTTACACTGCCTGGTCTTGCTGTATTGCACATCCAGATCTTGTGTAGCCAAAGTGAAGATCCACAACATACACATTGATCGGCACTCGTTTTCAATGGCTTAAGTACAGAAGCCAATAGAAATTGAATGGGAAGGAATGATCTGTACTGCAATAATTTCTCCCCTATTCCTCTTCATGGATTATAGGCAGTATATCCCTGGTTACACAGGACGATGTGCTGACAGCAATCTGCAACTTTGATCTTGCATAAAAGATGCACACTGCAATCTAGTCAAGCATTTGCTGGCTGGTCAGCTGAGCGGCAACACTATTAGACAGGGATATTATGAGTATTCCTAGGAGTGTTTGTTTCCTATAATGGCCTAGGTATAATTGACATACAACAGACTCATACATTTTCTTTTGTGAGCTGCAAAACAGACAGGAATTGGACCTGCCCTGAGTTATGCCCTCATAACCTCTTCCATGGGCCCATGATAAAACATAGGTGTGCATTTGGGGCCATAGAATATAATTAGTCAGTATATTAGCTGTGAAAACTGGTCTAGCACGCTGTCAATGCATAATGTCCTGTGCGTGAGGATTTAGACAGTGTGAACACCTTGCCACTTCAATATGTCCCATCAGTCCAGTTGGTGTCTAATACAAATGCTCAATTGGAGTTTTTGGGGAGTGGCAAGCAAAGGAAGTATCTAGGCGTAAATCCACTGCCAATAGATGGGTTGTCTCATACAGACAACTGCTTTTAATAAAGAAGATATCTGACGGAGTTCACATCAAATAAATGGCTGTCCATTTAATGAGGGTTGCACCAGTCCTAAAGCTGGAGCCCCTCTAAAGCCCCTCTTTAGCTAACAAGCATTGAATGCACCAGCTGGAAATGGGCCACTTATACTTTAGTCTTGAAGCTTTTGCATAAAAGATGATATTTCTTTGGTCTGCCGTGAAAGAAGCGAATTTCCAGCTTTAGAGATGACTAATGAGGATGTATAGTATCTGCAGTGATTTCCACACTGAGGAAAATGGAAGCTCTGTTATGTTACACTTGAGAAATTGTGAAAATTGGTGTGGGTGTAAATTTTATACCGGCAGAGTTGGCATTAAAGTGTAGGATACGACAGCCGAGGTGAACCTTTTGGCCTCTGTTTGCTCATGTTGTTTCCAAAGTGGAGCTGAAGAATCTAATTCTGCAATTGCATGGCCAGCGTCTCTGAAATAAGTTATCCTCCTGGGTAGTAATATTGTTTTTAGTGTAATTGCTTGTCACTAATAGGTACAATTCGATAGAGCAAAACAGGTTTAGAAGCTGGACAAGACTGCTAACTCTCCATGATATCATCTCAAGGATACAATACCGTAAAGGAAACCTTCACTGCTACAATGAGACCCTTGGATAGAGGGTACAAGCCCTGATGGGACCAATACCCAATGAAATTGGAAAGCAAGTCTGTGTTCCTATGAACAGAGGAAGTTCATTGTTATCATCAATAAGGGCATGGGAAATTGACCCAATTGTAAAGGAAAGGGCAAACCAAACAACTGGCTCTTAGATGGCAAAACCTGGGTTGATAATGAGGGCCAGTTTGAACTATACTCAGGGCCCCCACTTTCTTTTTTGTGAACTATACTTCTATGAGTCCATTTTGTAGGCAATCATATTCAATATAGATAGGTAGATACATACAGAGATCACTCATTTTTAACAACCCCCCTGCTCATCTGCCCCCTAGACTTAGCAGTGCCAAGAGCTTGTTTAAAGGGGTTTTCCAGGCTGAAACAAAAACTGATGACCTACCCTAAAGGTTGGTCACTAATATCTAATCTGTGTGGTTTTGAAAAGTTGGCATGGCCAGAAGGTGATACACAGAGAATTGGACAGGAATCAGCAGAAAGCAGACATCTCTGTTCTCTGTGTAGTGTCAGAACTGAGTCACTACAGCTTAGATCTCATTCAAATAAATGCCACTAAAGGAGAACATCGCTGTCTGCTTCGTGCTCTATTCACTGTGTCAGCTTCTGAGAACAGTTGAGCATAGGGGGTACTAGGTGTTGGACCCCACTAATCTGATGTTGAAAACCCTATCTTAGGATAGGTCTTTCATATTTGTAGCCTCAAAACTCCTTTAAGCCTGGGGCACCACATGGTGTAAATGCGGCATTTTAAAGTCCCTGCATAGTGGATAGGATTCTAGTGAACTGCCAAAAAAATACACACAGCAGACACGCTGCGATTTCAAAACCATCATGGTTCTGGAAATTGCAGCATGTCTATTATACCTACGGAAGCGCTGGCAGTTTCCCTGTAGGTATAATGGAAGCAGAAAGTCTTCAGAGGAAACCTCTTCAGACTTTCTGTAAAAAGCCCTGCAGGAAAAACTCCAATGCGTTCCCGCCATGGTTTTTCCCACAGCACTTTTTTGCCACAACCCACTACGTGGGGCCTTGGCCTAAGGGTTTAGCACTAGATGCTGGAGTTCTAATACCTAGAGGGGTAATTTGCAGGGGGCCACAACGGATAATAAATGTTTATCACTCTTCAGATAATAATTTCTATGGCGTTGTTGATCAGTGATAAGTAATAGTTTAATCTTTGATTTTCTTTATTAACACTGGCCACTTATCATTACGATTGCTCAGAGACTAGCAAGACATGCTGATAATTGGCGAGTGTGAATGGGTTCTTTATTGGGGGCGTATTCAGACTTAGTGCCTTAAGCAGCATGAGCTGTAAATAAGGCCTTGCTTAGGTAAAACATTTCTATTATAGGGTTGGCAGGACAAACAACAAGAATACTTGACTACCTATGCTGCTTCTAATGATAAGCATTAGAATAATTCCTGTGTTGCAATTGAATGAATGCAATGCAGAGAAGGGGTGTGCATGTATAAGCTCTATATAATGCACTACATTGTATGCCCTTGTTCTGTATGCCTTTCTCTATCGTGCATGTTAGGTTCATTGTGTGCAATTTATGTTTGCGCTTGTAATATCTCTTCTGTACAGCTGGACCACCTTTTATCATTACGTTATTGTATTCCTTTGAACTGTCCAACAAAGAGGAACACAATGTAACACTGCGGCGTATAGGACTGTAACATCAGTAATGTAGGACTATGAGATTATGAATCACTAGCAGTACCCACAACTTCATCCGCAGCGCCCTCTCCCTCTGCACAACCCACCTGCAGCACCGCCCTGGCCTCCCCCCCTTTGCCTTGGGGCCCCCCTGGCCCCCCCACCTTTTTCCGTACCCACTGCCCCATTCCCTCGCTCATTCCTCCCCCCCCCCAACCTGCGACTCCGGGCCCTCTTACCCAATATCCTACCACCCCACCCCATGCCCTCTTCCTCTCCTCCCCTAAACATCCAAACACACAAACGTTCACATTTATATTATTAGTAAGGATATATAGTTACTGCAACATGTGATTTTATAATATATTGTTGTATAATGGCTGGTCAGTGCGTGACTGAGGTCATGCTGTTTATTTCTATGGCAATGAGACATAACTCACTCATAATATACCTCTATGAATTCACTACATTTAATGATAGGCTATAACATATGGTTTGTTTTTTTGGGGGAGTGGGGCATATTGGGGCAGATTTATGAAGATTTCCAACACTAGTATTAACTTCATCCCCCCCCCCCCACCAGAACCATAAATAAGGTGTACACCGGGTCATGTGCCTACACATGAGGTCTATGCCAACTTGTAGCTTTGTACAATAGAAAACTGGTCTACAAAGTATAATAAATATGTACCACTGTATTTTGGTACCATAATTCTGCTGGGTAATAAAGATCAATTTACAAGGACCTGCTACCTCTCCTGTCATGTTTCAGTTTGCAAATATTTGCATTTCCCATAAAACAACAATCTTATTGCACCTTTTCTTACAGCTTTGCAGTGTGCTGTTCCTCTGTTATTCTTCCTAAAAATAATTGACTTAAAATTTACTACAGGTTGCTTCCATTCCATTTGTTTATCTACATAGTACGGCAAACTCCAGTGACAAGAAGAGTCGTAATACCCAGTTGTCAACCCATTCATACATTTCCAGGAGGGATAACAGAGGAATCACACAATGCAGAGTTATTATTTTTTGGGAAATGCATTCATTTTCAAAAACAGACATGTCAGAGATAGTAACAGGGCAGTAAGCTGTGCTCCTTCCTACCAAAGAACCTTCTTGGACTGCACTGACACAAACCAATAACTGGGTCATTGACGTGATTTAGCAATCTGGCTCTTAATTTAACATAATCATGCTACTCATTAGCCTATGAATAAGAAGTCTTACCCAGGGAAAATCTTAAGCACCGACCAATAAAGTAATTCTGAGGAACTCTATTATATCTGCCACAAAGCTTATAACATATTCTAATGATAAGAGATCCCAAGTCATAGAGATTAATTTATCGGCAATACAATAATAACTGGAACAATTATGTGGTTAAAAACTTCCCATGGGATAGTTATCTCCAGTATATTCTGGGATCCTGACCTAAAATGTATGTACTATATATACCAGTAGTAGTAGTATAATATGGTGAGTACAATACATTGACTGGAGCCCAATATCTTTCTCCTACACACAGAGGAGAAGAGACCTGGCATGGAGAAGACACCATGTGACATGTATATTTACAGTATTGTGCAAAATATTTAGGCCTTATATAATGGTAACAAAGGGCTATGATGTATCCATTTTTGGAACGTTTATGAATATATTCACGTTTGGATTTTTTTGTAGACTGTTTTTCACAGCCATCATAAAAACTGCTCTATCTTTTTCCATTTTGACAGACATAAAGATAGCCATGTGAATAGACCCATAGATACATATGGGTGTTAAAATGGCGGTGTGATGGACGTCCGAAAAATGTCTGCACCTCGACATGGCGGCACAATTATGTGAATTAGGGTTTAATAGTTTATTTTTGTCAAGTAACAAAAGTAAGTAAGGGCTCGTTCACATTTGAATGGGTTTGAAAGGTGTCCGGCCATGAGCGCCAGTGAGCGTTTTATGCTCTCCGTGGCGAAACCGTTTTTTTTTTTAAACGGACACCGAGTTGGACATGAAGAACTCTGTGTCCGGTTTTAAAAAACAGTTTCACCATGGAGAGCATAAAACGCTCACGGGCGGACTCGGCATGACAGGTTTCCGTCTTCTGCATCCAGAAGACGGAAACATGAGAACGGACTGCTGAATGCTAGTGTGAACCCAGCGTAAGTGATGAAAAGAGAACTGTAAATCCCATCAATATTTGGTGTGACTTTTGACCTTTCCCTTCCATCTTCTTTGCACACTTGTAGGCAGTTTGTGAAGGCACTTTGCAGGGAGGTTGTTCCCACCATCTTGGAGAACTAAGCACATATCTTCTGTGGATGTAGGCTTACTCCAATCCTTCTGACTCTTCATGTCATCCCAGATAGACTGGATAATGTTGAGATCGGGGCTGTAGGGGCCATATCATCACCTGCAGGACTCCTCCAAGGTGCAGTCATTAATTTATAATATCTCCCTATATTATAAAAATGAATTTCTGTCTGTCTGTCTGTCTGTCTGTCAGTCTGTCTGTCTGTCTGTGCTCTAATGCGAACCAAACGACTGGACCGATCTTCACCAAATTTGGTACAGAGACACTTCAGGTATCCGGGAAGGTTTAAGACGAGACTCCAACTCACTCGGACGTACCGTTGCTGAGATACAGCATTCCAAACACAGTGCCCCCCCTTAGCCAATACAAACCTGCAAGACTTTCACTCATATTCCAACTGCAATACACACGGTCACTCCACATGCACAATACAACACTGATATCCAAACTGAGATACACACATCACAGGATTAGATACACAGATCAGCACACAGTACCACATGTTAGAGCAGTGATGGCGAACCTTTTTGAGACCGAGTGCTCAAACTGTAACCCAAAACCCAATAAATTATCGCGGAGTGCCAACACGGCAATTTAACCTTAAAACTCTTTGGATCCACAATTGCGGACCCACAAATTACAGTCGTGTGAATGGAGCTTTACAGAGCTTGTACTGAAAGGTCTGTACACAGTACAATCTGCCCCCAGTGGCCCCACACACACAGTACAATCTGCCCTGCAGTGGCCCCCCCACACACAGTACAATATGCCCTACAGTGGCCCCCCCACACACAGTACAATCTGCCCTGCAGTGGCCCCCCTACACACAGTACAATCTGTCCCGCAGTGGCCCCCACACACAGTACAATCTGCCCTGCAGTGGCCCCCACAGACAGTACAATCTGCCAGGGGGCCACACGGTGGCTCAGTGGTTAGCACTGCAGCTTTGCAGCGCTGGAATCCTGGTGTTCGAATCCCAAGGGCATAAAACCATCTGCAAGGAGTTTGTATGTTCTCCCGGTGTTTGCATGGATTTCCATCCCATATTCCAAAGACATACTGATAGGGAAAAATGTACATTGTGAGCTCTATGTGGGGCTCACAATCTACATAAAAAAAAAAAAAAAAAAAAAGACAGTACAATCTGCCCTGCAGTCGCCCCCACAGACACAGGACAATCTGCCCCGCAGTGGCCCCCACACACACTACAATCTGCCCTGCAGTGGCCCCACAGACAGTACAATCTGCCCTGCGATGGCCCCCCCATGGGATTATACCTCCACAGTATACTCCACAGTAGCCCCCTCCCCACACAGCATGAAATGGTCCACAGTAGCCCCCTCCCCACACAGCATGAAATATTCCACAGTAGCCCCCTCCCCACACAGCATGAGATGGTCCTCAGTAGCCCCCTGCACAGACAGCATGAAATATTCCACAGTAGCCCCCTCCCCACACAGCATGAGATGGTTCACAGTAGCCCCTTCCCCACACAGCATAAAATATTCCACAGTAGTTCCCCCTCCCTAACAGCACAAAATGGTCCAGAGCAGCCCCCTCCCCAGACAATACACATATACACTAACCTGAAGGGCCGCCGGGCGTCCTCTCTTTCTCCTATACACTACGGGCGCTGATGACTTACGTCATCATGTCCGCGCCGGTGCAGAGGTCACACTCTGTATAGTCAATGTAGGCCGTGCGTACCGCGCGGCCTACACTGAAAGCTTTCAGCTGGATGTGCATTTGCACATCCAGCTGAAAGCAGCGATCGCTCGCTAACGGGGAATCCTGTACCGGATTCCCCGTTACTGAGCGATCCGGGCGACCGCAACCGTGCCAGCATAGAGGGCTCTGCGTGCCCTCTCTGGCACGCGTGCCATAGGTTCGCCATCACTGTGTTAGAGGATTAGATACACGGGTCTGCACACAGTCCCACAGACCAGAGGATTAAATACGCACTTCTGCACACAGTTCCACACACTGAAGGATTAGATACAGGCGTCTACACACAGTTCCACACTCCAGAGGATTAGATACGCACGTCTGCACAGAGTACCACATGCCGTAGGATTAGCTACACATGTCTACACACAGTTCCACACTCCAGAGGATTAGATACGCGCGTCTACACACAGTACCACATGCCATAGGATTACGTACGCGCGTCTGCACACAGTACCACACAGGGGAGGATTAGATACAGGTGTCTTCACACAGTTGTACACGCCATAGGATTAGATACACGCGTCTGCACACAGTACCACATGCCGTAGGATTAGATATGCGCCTCTTCACACAATACCACACAGGGGAGGATTAGATACACGTGTCTTCACACAGTTGTACACGCCATAGGATTAGATACACGCATCTGCACACAGTACCATATGCCGTAGGATTAGATACGCACGTTTTCACACAATACCACACAGGGGAGGATTAGATACACGTGTCTTCACACAGTTGTACACGCCATAGGATTAGATACACGCGTCTGCACACAGTACCACATGCCGTAGGATTAGATACGCGCCTCTTCACACAATACCACACAGGGGAGGATTAGATACACGTGTCTTCACACAGTTGTACACGCCATAGGATTAGATACACGCATCTGCACACAGTACCATATGCCGTAGGATCAGATACGCACCTCTTCACACAATACCACACAGGGGAGGATTAGATACACGTGTCTTCACACAGTTGTACACGCCATAGGATTAGATACACGCGTCTGCACACAGTACCATATGCCGTAGGATTCGATACACACCTCTTCACACAATACCACACAGGGGAGGATTAGATACACGTGTCTTCACACAGTTGTACACGCCATAGGATTAGATACACGCGTCTGCACACAGTACCACATGCCGTAGGATTAGATACGCGCCTCTTCACACAATACCACACAGGGGAGGATTAGATACACGTGTCTTCACACAGTTGTACACACCATAGGATTAGATACACGCATCTGCACACAGTACCACATGCCGTAGAATTAGATACACAGATCAGCACACAGTACCACATGCCGTAGAATTAGATACACGGGTCTGCACACAGTCCCACACACCAGAGGATTAAATACGCACTTCTGCATACAGTTCCACACACTGAAGGATTTGATACGTGTGTCTGCACACGGTTCCACATGCTGAAGGATTAGATACAGGCGTCTACACACAGTTCCACACTCCAGAGGATTAGATACGCGCATCTGCACATATTTGTACACGCCATAGGATTAGATACACGCGTCTGCACAGAGTACCACAGGCCTTAGGATTAGATACACGCGTCTACACACAGTTCCACACTCCAGAGGATTAGATACGCACGTCTGCACACAGTACCACATGCCGGGGGATTGGATACACGCGTCTGCACACAGTTCCACACGCCGTAGGATTAGATACTCGCCTCTTCACACAATACCACACAGGGGAGGATTAGATACACGTGTCTTCACACAGTTGTACACGCCATA
Source organism: Leptodactylus fuscus (assembly GCF_031893055.1). NCBI lineage: Eukaryota > Metazoa > Chordata > Amphibia > Anura > Leptodactylidae > Leptodactylus > Leptodactylus fuscus. The sequence continues at coordinate 29,522,271 of NC_134273.1, forward strand.
GGATTAGATACACGCTTCAGGGGAAGCCTGATGAAGTGCATTTAGCACGAAACGGTCGTCGCTTCATTTCTTCTACATTCCATCTACCCTACCCCCGTCTGTAAATGCTGTTCAAGTACCTATTTTTATGGAAGATTATTAAAGTTTGGTGAATTTTACTACTGGCTGGTGAGTGCCCTGATTTTTTTCTATTTTTTGCACTATATTGGACTATTTGTTTAACAGTGAGCACCACCTGAATGCCAGATCATCTAGTTTGAGATCCAGTGATTTGGTGTATGTTCACACCCACAGAACGGTGCCGCTGCTTTTGAACTTTTTTGCATTTAGATACACGCGTATGCACACAGTACCACATGCCGTAGGATTAGATACGCGCCTCTTCACACAATACCACACAGGGGAGGATTAGATACATATGTCTTCACACAGTTGCACACGCCATAGGATTAGATACGTGCGTCTGCACACAGTACCACATGCCGTAGGATTAGATACGTGCCTTTTCACACAATACCATAAAGGGGAGGATTAGATACACGTGTCTTCACACAGTTGTACACGCCATAGGATTAGATACGCGCATCTACACATAGTTCCACACGCCGAAGGATTAGATACGCGCCTCTTCACACAATACCACACAGGGGAGGATTAGATACGTGTGTGTGCACACAGTACCACACTTTGGAGGATTAGATACATGCCTCTGCAAACAGTACCACAAGTCAGAGAATTAGATACGCGTCTCCGCACACAGTACCACACGGGGGAGGATTAGATACGCGCGTCTGCACACAGTACCACACGGTGAGGATTAGATACGCGCGTCTGCACACAGTACCACACGGGGGAGGATTAGATACACGCATCTGCACACAGTACCACACGGGGGAGGATTAGATACGCCCATCTACACACAGTTCCACACGCCGTAGGATTAGATACGCGCCTCTTCACACAATACCACACAGGGGAGGATTAGATACACGTGTCTTCACACAGTTGTACACGCCATAGGATTAGATACACACGTCTGCACACAGTACCACATGCCGTAGGATTAGATACTTGCATCTAAACACAGTACTACATGGGGAAGGATTAGATACAGCTTTACTCCAGGTATCCATAACAACTGATAACAGGTTTTTCACTGACATTCAAAATGAGATACACATAATCACATGACGCTTATGGACATACACACAAACCACATACAAAATACACCAGTGCAAAATTGGACAATTCTTATGGGGCCACTACACAAACATAAAATGTAATATACCCGTGCGAAGCCGGGTCCTCCCTCTAGTATTATATATTAATGAGATTTCTGTTTGTCTTTTCTCCATTCACTTAATTTTGTTAATTGACAAAAATATACAACACTGTAGAATTATATATATATATATATATATATATATATATATATATATATATATATCATACACTTGGCTAAAAATCTACATAAACAAAGCCAACAAATTGAATGCCTTTTGAAAAAAAAAAAATGTGCAGGAAACACAGCATGTTAATTTTAGCTGCGGAGTTGTGTTTTCTATAGAGATTTAATAGGGGAAGAAAAACCACAAAGCTAAATGCAGTAAAAACTCAATGAAAAATGCTGCACAAGAAAACACAATGCGCATTTTTTGCCGGCGTGGCCAAAGTGCTGCACATTCACGACTTGGATACCCAGCCTAATACTGTTGGCTGTTATGTGCAATCATTACAATGGGGATTTTCTGCAATAAAGCAAAATTGCATCTCTACGCATGTGCAAACATAAAACACGCATATAGCTATTTAGGATTTTAATTTCTTTAGGATCTTATATTGTATTGTATCTATGGATAAAAAACAAATCCCAAGCTGTTCTGGTTATCGCCATACACTCACATTGGCATACCAGGAATGTTTTCCTTCATCATCCATGTGTGTATGAAAATGAAGAGGGTTTAGAGATAGAAGCAGCTTTCCTGGCTTCAGCGATGACAGCTTTGGCACAGGCAATATGACCAAATGCCAAATTAGGCAATGTATTTATGCCTTCATCTGCTTCAATAGAAAGCTTAGTTATTTTGAATGAGGTACACAATACTTTTATGAATACTACCATGTCTGTTGTTACCATATCACAGTTTACTATTGGGATCCTTCAACAATTCTTACAAAAAAAAAAAAAGCCAGTTATAGCAGGAAGTAATTCATTTATTTTTTAAAAGGTTTCTCCACAACTCTGAAAAGATCAGTGCACTTTTGCAATCCTTATTTTATGGTTATATTGCCTCTAAAATTAAATAACTTGCAAATAATATCAATTTGTGCTTACAACTTCTGTGTAAGTTTATGTGTCTATATGGTTACAGACTACAAACAAACACTGTGTAACAAACAAAGTCATATCTTATTCATGTGTCATGCATACCCTTTGTCTAGCCCATTTTCTACTGTCTGTAGACTAATAAGAAAAAAGAAGCAACGAGATTTGTCCAAAATGTGTTATATCCACAACCGTTAGAACTTCTGCGCCATCCTCCTGCCACATTGTATGGTACAGGAGGCGTGTCCGCTCATGATTACCTGTTCCTGGACTCTGGTCATTTTGTGTTGGCACTGTTAGGGTTAACTGTTGTGTGTTTTGTGATTGACAGCTTATCTACCAATCAAGTCTGGGTGGGTTCTGGACTTCCTATAAACAGGCCATCAGCTCAGACATTTGCTGGCTATTGTGACTCTGTCCTTGCTAAGCTCTTCTCTTTGCTATCGTATTGTATTTACCTACTTCTGACCTTTGGCTTCCCTTGTTACTACTCTTTGGATTTCAATTTGGTTCTGTTTATCTCTCGGGTTTGTGTGTTGTTTTGTCTTGTCCTGTTCTATCTAACACTTATTCAGAGAAGGGACTGTCACTCAGTTGTCCTCTACTGCCTAGGGCAGTTGAGGCAAATAGGCAGGTACAGGGGCTGGATGAAGTTTAGAACTCACTGTCTCTGTCATTCTTTTCTTGGTTTCAGCAGAAATCACTGAGAAATTGCTCAACAAAAAATTCCATAGAAAAATTCATAACTACTAAGCTTCCAGCCATGACATATACTGTAGGTCGGCATAAGAGCTATATACACAAAACAGTAATAGATTTTTAATCAAGACTGTTTACAAAGTTGGTTCAGTTACGTTGCAATATTGATTGTCAAATTGCACAAGATCTTTAAACTGTTCCTAATTCCTAATTCATAAAGTACTTTTCATGTCCTCTGACACTAGTGGTGTTATATGCCATTAGAAAGCTGAGGGTACTCTTCCATAACTTTGTACTAACAGGGGGGTGTTCCTCACAGCCCAGCGATGACATATGCCCTGAAACGGAACCTGAATTCATTGCTAAAGACTATATGGTCCCAGTGCATAGAAATTCAGATATCTCTCCACCACTTCAAAGAAATGTGATTGTGGATTGTGGCTGGCTGTCAATGGTAGGCTCCCTGGTACCAAATTTACTTCTGCAAAACTTCTATAAATGGTCCTGTCAGAAACGGTTGAAAAGTGTCATCTGTTTCTGGATGTTGGACAAGAAAACTGTGGGAGCTGCTCATGCTTGTTGGTGATGAGACAATCATCTCTACTGGTCTGCTTGGGTCTCCTTGTAACCACTTCCGTCA